>NW_027120673.1:2400000-3600033 GCF_030686945.1 Centruroides vittatus
TTATCTTTAGTACACAAAGTGCATATACAACAGTGGCGGAACTACAATGGCGCAAAAGTGGTTCGGCCGAACTAGGGCCAGAAGTCAACGGGCTTGTATGAGCCAAGTAGAAAGCCACAATCCTCATCAGCGAATTTTTTTTCTGTCAAGAACTAAAGGCTTTTTGGGGATGCAAACCCAGTCCTTTTCGGCGGGGCTGGGTTTTTCATTCTCTTGCCTGTGGACACTAAGAGAGCCTTTTAATTAATCATGCCATTATGGGTATGCATTTTTTTTTTTTACTCTTTCCGCCCTGTGGGCACTAAGACGGCCTCTTTTAGTAGGCCCATTATGGGTTCGGCCAGGCCCACAATGGGGCGACCGGATGGTGAGGGACGGGGCCCGACATATCCGAACGGACCACCCTCCGAAAAAATCCTGGGGATTATTCGACCCGTTCAGATTCGATCCCGGGTCCCCCAGAGCGGTAGGCTGCCACCTTGATCACTCGGCCATCCGGCCTGCCATTATGGGTGGTCAGGCCTACAATGGTGCGACCGGTTTGTGTGGTGAGGGACGGATATATTCGGAACGGATCTCCCCTAAAAAAATTCCTGGAATTTTTCGATTTGTCCTGGATTTATCGGATTTAATCCTGGGACCCCAGAGTGGTAGGTTGACACCTTAATTTTTCGTTTAACTAGTCGTCGAGGAAATAGGTTAGAAGGGAGTCCACATCAGAATTTTGAACCACGGTCCGTAGTAAAGATGTTCGCGTCTGATATGATATACACGTATTCTGTAATCTTTTTGCAAGTTATTAATGATAACTTCTAATGCGGTAATAGCAAAATGTACTACTAAATATCAGTAAGGAACTTGTAAATTATATTGATATTAATTTAGAGAAAGCCAATAAACAACAAATGTTAATTGGTTTACTCCATTTTTACTTTCTCGGCTGTTATATATAACAGAGGGAAAGTATGGCGATCAGTCAAAAGATGACCCCCAGATTTTTACGTTTTTTTACTCATGACCTTGAAACGTCGAAAAATGCAAATAAATCGGTGTATGTATGTATGTATGTTAGTGTGGGGGCACGATTTTGTTCACTCTCTTTGAAGATTTTGCACGGAGGTTTGTGTATTAGGGCGATTGATACTATTAAATATTGGTGATTAAAAGTCAAGGGGTGGAAAGATGAAGGGAGTCGTGTGTATCTCCAGTGGGATCGGATTTAATGACGATTTTACACGTTATTAGCATTTACAATTTTTATAAAACTCATCCCTGCCCTCAAAACTAAGGTCTTTGCTTTTTATAATAGTTAAAAATATAACAAGTCTTTAAAATAAAATATCAGAACAGATGGCGCCACCAAATGTTTCCGGGAAAGTTAAGCAACTCTTTGCTGGATTTTTCCGTTGTTAATTTGAAAAAGATTGTAAACATATTTTATACATTGAACAAGACAGTCAACAAACCAGGTTCAAACCTATTTATGTGAGACCACATATACCGTATTTTCGCGAATGACCGGCATGCCGGTCTATCGGGGGAGACCATGAATTCATATATTTCCGTATGATAAAAGCTAGCATAATGTCAGTTTAAGTGAGATTATTCATCCCTCTAGAGGAAGCATTAAAAAACCGAACGAGTTTTTCTTCTAAAACTGTGAAATTCAGCATTATATCAAAAACTACGATTATATGTTTAATTTCTTCAATTTGTCTTCTTTCTAACGACGTAAAATATTCGTGGAATTCCGAAAGCGCTTTTTTGTGTGTATTTTATTGTTATTTGATTCAAAAACACAAAAATGAACATTCAATTAGTATCTTAAATTTCAGAAACTTGCTATAAATTATCTCAACTTACACTATTAACATCCACTTTGTGTGAAATTTTAGAGGAAGGTGTTATTTTTAAGGTCAGGATAGATTGTCAGTGCAGCCCACACTAACTACTTCTACTATTACTAATGTCAATAAGTTGCTAATTGTTTTATTGTCTTTTAAACGAAAACTCTTCCTGATTCGTCCGTCAAATTACAATGGTATTATTTTATTGTACTCGGAAGAATGATTTCTTTAAGGTTTAATTAACAACTAGTTTTGTTAGATCTGATTAATTTTATATTTTAGTCGCAGTTTAGCCGGCATGCTGGCCTCCCCCGTTTTTATGCCTGTCATTCAGCGAAAATACGATATCATACACATAGGTCATTACTTCCAAGATAATGTGGATCAACTGTATTTTTGGTATTCGTTTGTGACTCATCCAGTTCCGGGTATATAACTTCCTTTTCAGGGTTGGGAACATTTGTGTGAGATCTTGTAATGGACACATCGAATACTCACTCTTTTCCGATTTTGATGAATGTTTATATATTAGTTGTTTTGTAGAATACCACAGTTACAGTAGTCATTCCTTTCTCTGAATTAATATTCATGACAAATTACGAAAACTCGGTTTCCCATCGTAATAAGAGTTGATATGATAATGTCAGATGACTATTTTTTATGCTGTAGAAAATCTTTATAAAATAAATAATTTATTTTCTTATTATTCATTGTAACTCTTATGAAGAAAAGAAAATGGACGAATGATATATTATTTCAATTATAGAAATATAAATTATTAAAATGAAATACGTAAAAGAGAAGATAAACGACGTCTTTAGAGATAACAACAAGAAATCTTTACAGTTTAATCCGTTGTAAATTTAACAGTACAGTTATTCACTTTTATTATAATTATTATAATAAGACATGAATGGTTTTGTAACAATGTTTAAAAGCTGTTATTGTAGTCTATACATATTGCAAAATATATTTCCGCGTAAAAGACATATGAATAGCTGCAAGCACTGTAATAAAATTGTAAAAGTGAGAAAGCCGATGTTGATGTTGCAATGATTAATTTACTTTGTAAGGAGAAATGTAATGTACTAAATTTATATTAGATAAAAAGAAACGTCGTGTAATATTAAAATATATAAATACGTTAAAGGTACAAAATATCTTCATTTTTCATCGTTCACAATACCAGTGACAATCCGAAATAATTTTCACTTACGGAAACGACCTTTTGTTTGAGGCTACGCCTCCCCAAAACGATGCAAAATGGATTAAAAAAAAAAAAAAAAAAAGTCCACTTACACCAATACCACAATTCACAATACAATTGAGTAAAATTAAAAATTTGGCCGTCATATAATATATAACGATTCCTACGTTAAACTTCCTGATTTTAAAAATGTAATACAATAGGCTTTATTAAAAGATTTTATACAATATTATTCCTATTTGAATATTTTACAATACTAAATAAAGTACAAGACTGCTTCTAAAAATTATTGCTCCAGTGATAAGTTTTGATTTACGAGTGGGCCTTCATCACGAGCCCTCGACACGGATTCCCATCTTTCTCTAAGTGAGCGTAACAAAATATCTAACTTACATTGGGATAAACTCCTTTATTTTTAATGTTAAACAAAATTTTAAATTATAATCAATTACTTATGATACAGATTTACTTTTTTTCAATTAGCCTTGTTATGAAATAATTTATATTAATAGATTTTTTTATTTGGTAAATATTATGTTATTTACTGCTATAATATTATAAATTAACTTATTTTATATACTTCAACATACACTCAGACTCATTGAATATTATACAACATATACACCTTATTGCTGAGAATCATTTTTACTATTTTAACTAACGTGTTCAACCGGATCAACAGGCCATCATCAGGTTATCAGTTTACTGCAACGTTTACAATCGTTCTATTGATATAATGAACCAATATGCAATATCAAATTCTAATTTAAAACGGTTCGAACATTTGGTTAAAAATCAAAATATATAAATAATCCATTAAATACATAAACTGAACGAATCAAAATAAATAAAGTAGAACAAAATAAAATAAAATACAAATATAATAACATAAGATATAAAATTACATCGACCGCGCGCTATGCATCAGATTTTACTAGCCATTATTGATCATATACTTCCATGTCGATGGTAAGCCTGTATTTTAAACATTTGCCAGTCAGACTGGGTTTATAAATTTCGAACTTTTCCAAGCTTAATGCCAGTCGATGAACGCACCGGTGTAACAATTCTGGCCTCAGCCCATTCAACTACCGAACTATCTGTTTGCGCCACTCTCGATAGTGCTGTAGAATAGTATCCCTTGCTTACGTCGTACATGTGCTCCTTAAGCCTTTTGTTGAGGTTTCTGGTGTTGCCACCCACATACTCTGTTCAAACCTAATTGATCATTTTTATATGGTATCTTGTATACTCCAGCTTATTGTTCCTTCTTGGTCATATCCTTGTCATTCCTAAGCAAGTTATAAACTGATGTTGATCAGGTTGAAAACGTTAGTTAAAGTAGTAAAAATGATTTTCAGTAATAAGGTGTATATGCTGTTTTATATAACAGAATTAACAAATATAGAAACTGATTACAGGTTGTAAGTGAACGTGACATGAAAGTTTTTTATTTAATTTTTTTTAAATTAATGTTTAAAGATCCGTTCTTGAAAATGTAAAGGATGAAATACATAGCGAACAATCTATATAGAATATTATTAACATTTGTAGTAATAAATTTTTGTATTCTTCTTTATCACCTGTAATAATTACATGAATGAAAAATATTTGATGACGTTTAACATAGATAAGAGTTAGAATTTTTGTAGCTGTACTTTAGATTCGCGAATATGTAAGGTATTTTTAAACAATATTTTATATTCCTGTTACATTTTAGATAAGAACTATATATTTTTCGATCAAGATATGTTAAAAAGATAAACTAAGAAAATTCTTAGGGGTCTTTTATAACGCTTGAACTTCGAACTATCTCCAAGAAAATAACTTTTTTATGAGTCTATAGTTTGAAAATAAATCATTATTTATATAACCAGTATACGAATATTAATAACGATGCACTAAGTTTAATCTCTGTTCGGTTCAAAGTACATAGAACTCTAAATATTTTTAACAGCGAAATCAAAATAACTTATCTAAAATAATAAATGTTTACAAACAGTCGCTATTTGACCTTATAAAATTAGAAGTTTATTTTAAATTGACAGGTAAAAGACCTACTTACTGTATATACAATACAATACACTACTTGTATATTATATTTTACAATATTGAAAATTCAAACATCCTTAATGTATCAATAAAAGATGATACCCTAATATTTCAGGACCAGGAAATAATTATCTTAAAATCTGCACCTTTGTTTTTAATATTAAAGATTAAAAATAATCGAATTTGAGAAATTTTGTAATAAAAATTTTCACATATAATGAACCACGGTTCAGCGGGATGTAACGCACTTTTGTATATATTTTTAGATTAATTTGATATTTTAATAAACTCGCGATACTCGTAAATAGATTGAAATTTTATTATTTATTTTCATACGAAAAGTCTGCTTTCGACATTTTTAAAAGTTATTTTTTATGATTTATTGTGCTATTTTATTGTTAATAGTGTTTATTTTCTTTATTTATATAAAACAAAAAAAAAAAAATGTGTAACAGATATATTAGTATAGGAAATATTTAATAATGGAGTTACCTATTTTAAGCGGATTTCCGCTTATGACAGAAGTTTTGGATCGTATTGCTGGCGTATGGCGAAACCCTACTGTATTTATATATTTTCGAGGAAATTTTTGCAAATAACAAATATTCCTCTTTCCAATCCTTCTAAAATCGAAGTTTTATCATCAATAAATATAGTTTTATTTTGAAAATTGACATGAACTGAATTTCTCATCCTTCAGTATTAATTCGATATTATATTATCAATCATCGTTTAATGAGATAAAGACCTAGAATTATATATAATGAGATCTTCAAATTTTAAATATATGAATGAATATTTAAAGAATCCGATAAAAATATGGTTATTAATAGATTTTAAGTAAGTTATGCGAATTTTTAAAAATATGTTAATGTAATATTTAATCAGGTTCTGAGATTGACAATTTCAGAAAAGAAAGAAGGAAAAAAATTTAAATTATGATTTTATAAAAATTTTCATATGTACCGTAAGTATAAATATAATTACCTCGATTAATATGGCTACAAATTTAAAGTATCGTTTATTTTTATAAGGTTTTTTTGTGATTTTGTCATAGAATCATCAGTTTTGAGAATATATCATTTTAAAATATGAAGTTATGAAACATCATTGATTATATTGACGTTGACCTTTTGATTAATCATAAATTAAATATTATGACATATGATTATAAAATTAATTTATATCATTATCAAGCAAATACTAAAATTTTAGATTTTAAGTAAATGATAATTACAACCAGATGAAAAGAGTATTCAAGTATTACTAAAGCATCATTCTATCATTTTTAATTAATTAAAGACAAAAAAATACTACGATTAGTTATATAGAAGGCACCACCTGTCTCTATATTATTTCTTTCATCTCTCTCTTTAAATTCTGTGTAACATAATTCTTGAGAAATTCGTGTTTGAATTTTATTCAGAATTTGTTTTTACAAACTTCATTTCTTAACGTTTTCTACGTTTCATCTTCTCATATTTATCAAACGTGGCAGTGAAGATGCTTTAACACCTTGCTAATTCTTTACTTTTGTATGGAATATTTCAATATGAATGTAATATCTATACACGAACTTAGTGAATAAATAAATTTTTTGGTAGCCTTATAAACAATTTAACACCGGGACCATGACACTCTTTCTCCGTATCGTCTCTTATTTTTTATATTTGATGATACAGAAACTTAATCATAGTTTTTAAAAAATATTTATTGGCCTCTCATCAAATATTTGGGCATTAAATATAAGAATAAAAATACTCATTAGCAATATCAAAAGGTTTGTAAATTTTAAGTTCGTGACCTAAATAGAAGTGAAATTCGTTATATCTACTGTATATTGATACTATAATATCAGAAATTTTATAGCTAAAAATAAGCTTTCGACACACAAATATGTTGACTTCAATGTAATA
This sequence comes from Centruroides vittatus, assembly GCF_030686945.1. Taxonomy (NCBI): domain Eukaryota; kingdom Metazoa; phylum Arthropoda; class Arachnida; order Scorpiones; family Buthidae; genus Centruroides; species Centruroides vittatus. The sequence goes on from NW_027120673.1 coordinate 2,407,023, forward strand.
TTAGTTTATTTCTTGCTATCACTCAAGTTGTTTCATGTTTTCAGTTGTTTACATTTGACAAAACAGTTCAATTTGTCTTTATTACAATACAGCAACGAGCTTTCTTATTAATGGTAAATGATGGAGAAAATTTATTATAGAATCATACTTCGGTTATATAATTACTGTAGTTCCAGTTAAGAAATTTAGCTTATGAAGAATTATAGGCAAGTAATTAATATTTATTTTAAGTATTGTGACTTTAATAAGTTGACTGAAGATCCTGTTTCGACCAAAGATACATTGCATCTGCATCTGGAGTAAAGATAAATGGCAACCCGAAACATTAATCGAGTCTGGAAAGTTTCGTATAATAATTTTTTTATTTTTTTTCTACGATATATTTTTTGTGTTAGTAAATGTAAGTGGTAGTAAGAAGTCTAAAGAAGATAAATTCGACTGAATTATATTCTGAATAAAATATCATGAATTATTCTTACAGGTTGAACCTCCTTAATCCAACAACCTTGGAAGATGGACATTGCCAGACTACAGAAAATGCCAGATTACGGAAATTGACCTTTAAGACCCCCGTGGAAACCATCTACGTAATCACATGCTTATTCCATACATATTTTGCAGGATTATCAAAAGTGGAAACAAGCTTCAGGAAATAATACTATCATCAATGCTTCCAAACAAGGTTTTATTGTTTCGTGTAACATAAAGACTAAAAAAAAATACTTGTTCCTGTAGTTCAGAAGTCAGCAAGGACTTCGTGATCGGCACTGTCTTCAAGTTATGCAGGGTCATTAGGATCTCTAAGATCATCAAGTATGTGTACGTCAGAAACAAAGAAAACACAGAAAAGTGGAATTCTTATGTTGGAATGAGTTTTTGAATGTTTATTAACAACTTCCTCCAACCACTGTTGTAATGTAGACTGCTTCTGGTATTTTGGATTTCCCTTAATAAATTTTATTAGAATAAAATAAAAAGATACAACATATCTACAAACTAGTGGCGGTAAATCAAAAAGTATCGGACCACAGAATACCGAACTAAAGAGGTTCAAACTGTATTTTGAATTGTGAACATAAATATAAACTTGTTTTCGTTACTAATTCAATGCTCTAAGTGTCTAAGATCATTCGGAATAAAAAGAATCATTTAGCAAATATCCCGGATCTGGATTTTCCGGCTAGAACTATATCACATTTCATAAATTTTGGTAAATATTTTTAAAAATTATCTTTATTATAACCATGAGTAATAATTATTTTATTTAGTTATAAGATTAAACTACTAACGTATCATATATAAGTTATACATGCTAGCTACATACTAGCAGAAAGTAAGAACAAACGATAAAATGAAAACCATATTATTTTATTTCGAGAAGATCGGCAATATTTACAGTTTTAATAAAATACAAAAATACAGAAGATACAAAATGTCTTCTGATATTCGTCTGCACAATCACTAGCGACATATACAGTATTCGCCGTCTACAGAGACGATCTTTTTATGGAGGATACACCTCTGCAGTAATGTTGTTGGTTATCGTTGATGATTGTGAAGACGGATATCAGAAGATATTTTATATCTTCTACGGTATATTTTTATATTTTATTAAAAATATAAATGCCGTCGGCCTTTTCGAAATGAACTATTTGTTCCTTTTTTTAGTAAAGGGAATGTCATCGGAGGACGTTTTACCAATTTGCATTATTGCAGAGACGTGGTGTCCATAAAAATGTTGTTTCTGTAAACGAAGATTATATGTCGCTACTGATTATGAAGACAGATATCAGAAGTCATTTTGTGTCTTCTATATTTATGTACTGTATTTCATTAAAAATACATTTTAGCCTACCATTGTCATGTTTCTCGCGATATTCGGATTTTACGGAATGGCACAATTTCGTTGATCGAGTAGACAGGAATTGATATTTCTCGACAGAAAATAGTGGCTTCTGCCTGCAAGAGAAGATATTCCAAGACATCCAAATTTTTTCTTGTAATGTTAACTGTAATGAACCATTCACAGCCAAATATGAAATGGTAATCGACCAATCAATTAAATTTCGCGAAAAGTGGATCAAATATTTAAATTCGGCACCCTCGTAAACCCATTAAGACATATTTTGTTCTCACTGGTAACTTTGTATTAAGTAACTTTTATTCGAATGCCACCATCCATTAACTTCAATCATGGATTGAAGTTAATTCAACGATAGAAGTCGTTGACTTCCTCCTGGATGATATCTGAAATGTTCATTTGCATTTGCTCAAACTGTGTCTAAATGTTTAAAGAACAAGCTAACGCACTTTCGTTTTTATATATTGTAAATACATTATATGTGTATACGTGGTACGATCCAAAAGTTCGGGGAATGCACTAATCTACGACAACAAAAGCATGTATTTGAAGTTACAGCATATGAAATGGATTCTACCAAACCACCTCTACGTGTTCAGGTTAATTTCACCCATGTCATGTGATTAAACCGCGAGCGCTGCTGTTTTTTCCGGAGATAGTTAACTTTGTTCTGCGACGTAATAAAAGTGGAGTTTCAAGAACAACCTCCAACATTTCGATTTCGCCATGGTAGAATCACCGTACACCTTTCTTAGCAATTTTAAAGTCTCCGTGGGTGTTTTACCTAAACGCTGACAAAATTTAATGTTAGAGGTTGTTCTTGAAACTCCACTTTGATTACGTCGCAGGACAAAGGTAAACTATCTCCGGAATAAAACAGCAGCGCTCGCGGTTTAATCACATGGCATGGGTGAAATTAACCTGAACACGTAGAGGTGGTTTGGTAGAATCCATTTCATACGCTGTAACTTCAAATACATGCTTTTGTTGTCGTAGATTACTGCAGTCCCAGAACTTTTGGATCGTACCACGTATATGCATTCATTTTTTAAGAAAAAATTCTGTTTAATTTTTCTTTATATTATTATTTATTATTTTACTAAGGGTTTGTCTAAAAATTTACATTGAAAACTGTGCTCATCCGAACTGGTTTTGCCCGAGAAACTCGAATTCTAATAACATTTTTGAAAAACATTAATGGACAAAACGTTATCGTAACAAAGACGCGGTTATACAAGTTGTTACATATTATTTTGTTCAAAATGATCGAAATAGAATCTATCTTCGGAATCGCAGATAAGTTATAGTTCTGATGGAGAAATAATTTTGAATTAATTGATATAGATAGTCCATAAAAAGAAACGAAAATCAAGAATAACATGATCACTTTTATTCAAGAATTACTTTGAGCTTTTCTTTTTTAAAGCCACATTTGTCTGGCTTTACAAAATCCTCCATTTTTTCTACAAAATGCACATACGGTAGTCTTTTCTTAAAGGTTTTTCGAGTGCTCGCGATCGTAACTCGCGTTAATTTTAGTCACGATTTTAGATTTGTGCTCGACCGCACGAATCGTTCGTCCACAGAAATGAGTTTTAAATAGAATCGAAGTAAAATTAATATAAAATTGCTGACAATAAACTTTTGTAACATTTTAAAATTAATTTACAAATTATTTTTTTATTATTTGAAAATAACGCAAAACGTTATATTTTTCCACTAGATGGCAGTAACAAGTGATGGTCGTGTGTAGTATCGTTTCAAATGTTTGCATTGGTACGGAGAATGATATCAGGTGGGTAAACAGATTTATCGTGAAATATTAACCTTTGTACTAAGATTGGCGTAAACCAATATACTTAATGGAACCGCCTTGTTTACGTCATCTGTCTGAAATCATTTCGTTATAACTGAGTGAAGGGCGCATTGACACGTGGGACTTCTTGGCACCGACCTTTTTTTCGGTTGCATTGTATATAAAGTCGTCGGTTGCGCGATAAAGTAGATAGCTTCTTCGTTTGTTATAGACAACGTCTCTCTCTTCCGTTTATCTACCCGTTGAATAACCGAGAACAATGACTGGGGTGATCTGTGGCTATGGTCAGACTATCGGTTTGAATGGACATCGCTTAGGAAATATCCAGAAGCTGAGCTTTCGTCGCCACTTTCAGACACGAAATGGTAGGAAAATCATTTATTTAATCCAATGCTTACATTTCGCTAAAACTTTTTTATATTGTAGTAATTTAATAAATGGAAATATGAATGGATCAAATTAATATTCTTCGATATAGCTTAATTCTTAAATAAAATTAGGATCCAATAGGAAGTCCTCCAGAAATCTTCCTCAAAAGTGAGTCCTACACACTGGCAAAAGTTATTTTTCAAAATTTTTCTATAGTTGTACTATGCTAAATGAGGAATTTGGCTTTATGTTGATTAGTGTAACAGAGTTGTCTGCTCTTATGATCTTTTATCATTCCATTTCTAATTTAAAAAAAAAAATACAAAAATACTTTATAACATGTAAATATGTTATTCATAAAGCGTGGTATCAAACATCCATTATTTGTATCTACTTGTATTACTGTAAACATCTTAAACAAAACAATAAGTTATTTTTATTTATGTAAATTTCAATCATAGAGCAGAATTACTTTATTTCATGACTTTTCTCATGTTTTTGTACTTTTGTACTTTGTACTTTATTTCATTTTTGCCTAGCAAAAATTTAAATATACCAACTTATTCAATGTGTTAGAAATTCTGGTAGTTTCAGGTGATTAACTGAACTAATATTTCTTGAGAAAAGACGACTTTCCTTGAACACAAAAGTATGACATAGATATTATGTTAATGTTTAATAATAATACAGTAGAGCGTCGATAAGTGGAACCAATTGGGGACTGGGGTCCTTCCAGTTAATGACTTGTTCCAGTTTCCGACTTTGTACGAAAAAATACATTAACCTGTCCGATGTTCAAATTTTTCTCCGTTGCGTATCGCTTCCTGTTGAATTTTTCTCCGTTGCGTGTCGCTTCGCGTTGAATTTTCGTCGATTTTAAGCCTAACGAAAATTTTTATAATAATCATCGAGGCTATCGTATCGTTAAAAATTATTTCTGCATTTTGTACAAACAAAATAAATATATTAAAGAATATAAAAAAAACATGAAAATCATACTTTTAGAAGTAAATTTAGTATCAAAAACATTCGATTCAGCACGACACAGTCCGACTGAAAATCGTTCCACTTTACGGCCATTCCACTTATCGACGCTCTACTGTAATAATATAATGGGAAAATATTTTAACTTGCACATCTGTTGAAGGAAATATGTAAATGATTAAACAGGATATACAATTATCAGTGTATCAGGTAAATGTTGATATCGAAACTTTGGATTTGTTATACAATATTCAATAATATAATTTTAGAAATGATTTCTTGCAGTTTTCAATCAATTAATTTTTTCTTCTTTGAAATTTATACACCACAAAAGGTATTTAAAATCAATCTCTTTATTTGTAGTAACTTTTAAAAAATTAATATAATTGTATAAAATTTAGAACTAATTGCAACAGTTGTGAATTATATATATTATTTAAGTTTTAAGTCATATGATTTATAATTTTTAAAATTTAGAACATCTGAAGACCAATTTTAAGTAATAAATTAAAATGAATTGAATTTTGTATTGTATGAGTCTTAAAGGAAAGAAGCTACTTGATTGAAAGTTATAAGCTTTACAGAATGATCAAAAATAATGTTATTTTATAAATTATTTATTATCTGTTTCATCCAATAGAAAACAGTTTGAAAAGCTTTCTTTTAAGAAACTTTAATTTTTTCTGGTTCAAAGTAAAGAAAGTAATAAAATGTCATAAAATTCTGATAAATATTAAATAAGTCTTTAAAATAGATAGAGAATAAAAATATTGTTTTTCTTGTAAAAACTGCATATTTTGTTTATAAGAATCAATCTGTCTATTGATAAAAAAAATCTCAAGATAATTTTTTGTAATGCTTTGAGTACAGTTAATTGCACAAATAAATAACCCTAACAGCTGGATGCAAAGTAACAACACACCAACCACTGCCATAAATTGTGGGGCTATAATTATAAATCATTTATTCCAAATTATAGCTGGACAATTTATGGCAGTGGTTGGTGTGTTGTTAATTGCACAAATCTGGACAGTTTTTAAGAGTGAAAAATGTGTCTAAATATAGTTAAACTTGAGTAATTTTGAAAGAGTATAATCTACATATTGACATGTAAATTGGTTATATTACATTAGAAGACTTATAAAATGGTTATATTTAAAATTCCATTTTTGAGAGTTAAAAATAGAAGAAATCCAGGACTGTCAGACTAACCAGGATTTATGTTGCCCTATTTATACTGATTTTTGAACTATTTAACTACCATTTAAAATACAAAGGATAAATCAATAATATAGTAAAGATTTTGTAAACCTTACCAGTAATAAAGTGAGAAGTGATCATCAATTAATGGACAGAAGTGAAATTTTTCCTTAAATATAATCATCAGAATCTTTGGCCATTTTTCTCTCTCAAGATACTCTCCCTTGAACCTTGTACATTCTTATTGGCATTATACCCATGTATTAAGTCTTCAAAGCCATTTCTCAACAGTATGCAAAGTGTTGTCTTATTGCTCTGCAAGCTTTCTCATTAGATATAAAAATGTTTCCCTTTCAAAACTGTCTTTGGATGTAATAAGATAAAAAAGTTGCAAGGTGTCAAGTCCAGAGAGTATAGTTGACATGATAGAATCTTGGCACCTATGGTAGTGATCACTGGCTGCACATTATTAGCCATGATGACAACAGTTTGCATTCTATCAAAAAAATGGCTTCCAAGAAGCTTTTAACTATTTAAGCTCTGAAATTTCTTCTCTCTGTGTGCCTGGAGACACAATTGTTTTTACCCCTTGGCCTATTAGGGGAATTTGTATAGCAAAACCAGTCAAACAACTTTTCCTTCAGCCAATTTTGTCTTGAATGGATTAAGCCAATTTTTGGTGATTTCCTGTTTAAAGAGTTAATGCATGGGTACAATACTGACAAAAATGTATGAGGTTATTTTGAAAAAAGAGTGTCTGGAAGATTCCAAGATGACATCTAAAGAAAGTTTTTGCTTCTGTCCACAAATTAAATAATCACTCTTCATAATGTTTCTTATTATCAACATAATATAGATTTTTGAAAATAAATCAGAAATTCAGAATTTAAATTTGTTTTATATTTTTCAGATTCTTTTTTATTTATCATCAGCTAACATAAGAAAATACAAATACAGTAGAATCTCCTGTTGTTCTAGTTTCTTGTTCCACATTGAATTTGAAACAGTAGAATCTGATTATTGTATCATATTATTATTGGTTGTCTAATATTATCAGAATTAGCACTTCCCAAAACATGAATTAAAATTTAAGTTTTATATCTAGATAAATAGACATTTTTAAGTTTCATTTTTGATTACCAGCTTCAATATGTGATTGATAACATGAAATTGTTAAGTTTCAACCATTGTTTTAATCATTATTTGCTATAGTTCAATATAACAATTAAAAGTTGCTGGCCTTCTGTCCAGCATGTAACAGCAATTTTTAACATTGTTTTAATTGTTCTAACATGAATAAACCAGAATTTCTATTTATTGTAGTCTTAATTATTTACACCACTAAATGTTATCAGTCAGTTATTGTTTCAAAATAGGCCAGTTCCAAAGTGATCCCAATAAGTGGATTCTATTGTACTTTTGTAAATGTTCTGTTTTGTATATGTTAGTCAAAACCCGTTTTTAGTTAGAATACGTTTTAACTAGTTGAAACGCATTCTAACTAAAAACGGGTTTTAACTGTAACATATATACTGAGAATGATTCTTAATAAAAGTTTTGGTATATTATGTAATATATGGGTCATCATCAGGAAATATATTAAGAACTAAAACATATTGCTTTACTTAAAGAATGAAATAAATTATTATTCAAATTTTTCATTAAATAAACACAAGGTGTTGACTATTATGGCTTTAATTTTTGTCAAAAACTATTAATTTGAATTTTGTGAAATTAAATTTTTCATTTTAATACAGTTAAAACCTAAGTCTTAATAGATTTTGAAAAATATTTTAATACTTAACTTACTTAGATACATTTTTTTTATAGTATACAATCTTTTTTATGGATTTCTAACACATTGAGCAATATTTACTGTATTAAAATAAAAAAAATTTCTTTACATAAAGATAACAATTGGGTATCCATTCGATAAAAGTGACATTATAGATTATTTGTTTTTCATGAACTATAGAGGGTGCTGCATTTTCACAAAATGGCTACTTTATCTGGGTCGCTTGTAACTAGTAATGTAAAATTAATCATACATTACTGTCTGATATAATAATATATAGTGCTTGTAGCTGTTTATCGAGAAATTTTATAGGAGAACAATTATTGTTAGCGGGACATGCCATTATGTGGTATCAAAACAAATGCGTCAGATTGTTTTATACATATTTGTCCCCTTTGTGTTAAAAAACGTCAGCTTTGACATTGTCCTATCAGGGCTGGATTTACAAGTAAAAAGCTATGTAAGTTGTTGCTTAGGGTCTTGAGTTTCAAGGGGCCTCAAACATTTGTACAAAAAAGAAAATTGAAGTCAAATTTTGTAATAAACATTTTTTTACAAACCAACAAAATATGCTTTACTTTTTATTTTGTGTAGTATTTCATTAATTTTTTTTCTAAGAATTAATGTAAGATCTTTAAAAAAAATTGATAAAACCAATTTAAAAAAAGATTTTTAATGGAACAGGTATAAAAATTTAATTAAATTCAGTTATAAAACAGAAGACTAGTGAAACCTCACATTTTTTTCTTCTAATATCCATATTAAATCAGAGACATAGTCTGCTTTAATTCTTTTCGTGATTGACTTCTAAAATTGTGAAGGGTTGGTAAGTGGCCTTACAGAGTTCAGCTTAGGGCTTTGAAATGCTTAAATCCAACCCTGTGTCCCACACAAAATTACTGGCATTTTAAACTTTAAGAAAATATGTTTTAAAATTGACAGCACAACTTGTTCATGTAAAGCTGGACAATCTTAACAGCTCCCAATTCTTAACAGTCTAATCCACTCTCAGAATTCAGAGAAGCTCATAAATGTAACCTACCGATTTCTGAATAATCATCTGTTTTTCATGTGGGAATAGACAAAAACTTATATTAGGTTCCTGTAAGGCTTTGAAATTGCAATTTGGATTGCAACAAAAAGCTTTGCTTTTTCTATTGCTATTCATATTTATTGCTGATAATACATAAGAATGAATCAAATGACCCAGATAGAACAGTTTTGTTTTTAAACACTAGAGGGTGAGCATCCGGTGAAAAATGCGAATAATAGATAAGGGTTTTCAGTTGATTCTGACATGACAATAACAATGGCCATAAAATATAATAATTATTATTTATTTTTACTAGATAAATTTTAAAACTTAAAGGAAATATGAAGAATTTTTCTCCAAAAAGTCCCTAAAAATGAAATTGACTATATATAAATTTTGTGTTAATTTAGACTTGTTAATTCTTTTTACAAATAAGATGGAATGAATTTACATTAATCATTTTTTTAAGTTTATTTACAAATTTAGATTTCTGATACTATTGTGATTAAAAACTATTAAACATTATCTTAATTTCTATAACATTATCTAATTTTTATTATTTTTTGCATAGGAAACATTTCATATTACAGATTTGAGAAATCAAATGTGCAAAATAAAATGTTTACTACTAATATTAATAAAACAGACTACAGTAGAGAGTCGAAAATCGGAATCAAGTGGGGACTGGGGTTGTTCCGATTACCCATTATGTACGAAAAAATACATTAACCTGTCCGATGTTCAAATTTTTCTCCGTTGCGTGTCGCTTTGCGTTGAATTTTCATCGATTTTAAGCCTAACGAAAATTTTTATAATAATAATCGAGGCTATTGTATCGTTAAAAATTATTTCTTTATTTTGTACAAACAAAATAAATATATTGAAGAATATAAAAACATGAAACTAGATTTACTTCTAAAGTATAATTATCAAAAACGTTCGATTCAGCATGACACAGTCTGACTGAAAATCGTTCCAATTAACGACTCTCTACTGTATTTACAAAAGCATAATCAAATAGCAAATATAATATACATACAAACACAGATGATTAAACACCCAAGTACCATACTACAAATGTACTCTACAGGTAGTATTAGAGAACAATATTCACAAATTATACTATGACATATTCACAGATAAAACAATTCATCACAATAAACCTAGCATCACTTTCAAACACAAATGCAATAAGATTGGTTATATACAGTAATAGACATTTCTATTCCAAATACATGTAACATGAAAGATGCAGACACCAAAAAATGAAAAAATCTATTTGAAGGTAAATGATAAAAGTTAACAGGACAAAAAAATCATTTTGTATCTTTAAAGTTTGTTTTAAAGTATCTTTTATGAATCATTAACTCAAACTCAGCCTTCTTACTAAATATACTAGATACATCCAATACACCTTATTGCTGAGAACATATATTTATTACGTCCAACTAACGTTTTCGGCCCACTTTATGGGCCATCCTCAGGTTACAATTGTTCGACTCTAATACAATATCGAACACGTTCAAAACTAAACTAAATTAGAACATACATTTTAAAATTTAAACAAATAGAACAAGTATAACACCCAATAATAAATAAGAAAATCCAAATAAAACACAAATGTAAATGCAAATAAAATACGGTGACTGGCCGTAAACATTAAGGAAAAATTCCTTATCCTTTAACGCATATATCTATTGAGCCTCTGTAGAAGCATTATTATGGAAAAAGGTCCTAATTATGTTCCAAACAGCAATAAAAACTGGAGAGGTGTGGTAGCCGAAATAGAAAGAGGAATTGTAGGTATGTGTGAAGTTGATAAAGACTATTACAGATGGAAGACGGTATTCAAAACTGAAAAATGCTGTAGAAGGCAGGGTAAAGAGTTGTGCATTAACCAAGCTAAAAAATGGTTGAATGCTAATGATATAGTGGTCACTAGGGCTGATAAGAGTAAGCATTTAGTCTTAATGAAGAAACAAAGGTACAATGAAGCCCTAGATGAATATATAAGGAAAACGGAGTGTGAAGAGGTGGACCGAACTGTTGTTGAAAGAATTGACAGAAAATTAAGAAGATTAGAAAAATCGCCCATAGCATCGTTGTTCCCTTTCCTAAAAGGGGCCCACATCACCTGCCCAGGCGTACCGAGGTTGTTTGGGTTCGCAAAGATACATAAAAGCGGTAAGGAGGTCAGACCGGTAGTAGAGAAATGTAAAGGACCAACCTACATTCTGGAAAAACGTATGCATAGGCATTTAGCACCACTAATTGAAGACTACCAATTCGTCACAAAGGACGCTTTTAGTTTAGTTAATAACCTGCATGATATATCGTTAATGGACAAAGAAATTGGGACTGTTATGGATTTCGAGAGTATGTTTCCATCAATAAATCTTACCTCATGTTTTGAAGAGTTAATGAACCTGTTATGTGACTTGCACCCAAAAGCATACGAACACAAAAAAGATTTAGAGACAATGGTTGATCTGATATGCTTTCAGTCATTTTTCAGTTTCCAAGGTAAAGTTTACAAGCAGTTAAGAGGGGTCCCTATGGGCAGCCCGATGTCTGGCCTGCTCTGTGAGTTGGTGGTGAGAAAAATGGAACGCATGACGATTTTCAACTATAATGAATACATAATCATGTACAAAAGATATGTAGACGACGTTCTAATTATTTGGAATAATGACGCAATGATTCAACGATTCTTAGACCAAATGAACTCTAACCAGCATGGCTTAAAACTTAACCTTGAGCAAATTAGTAGCAAGCAACTGCACTTCTTGGATGTTGGCATTGAATTTAAGAATGGAACTTTGTACACAAAGGTGTACATCAAACCCACGCATGATCCGATGTATATTCCGGCAAATTCTAATGACCCAACCGTTTATAAATTATCCGCATTTAGAGCCCTAATCAGAAGAGCGTTTTTGTATTGCTCGAATGTAATGGACACAATGGATGAGCTGGGTAGAATAAAAATGGTGGCAAAGGAGTTAGGGTTTGGAACAAGGTCTATAGAGCGTTTAATAACAGCATACGTAAAGCCTAAGAACAACTCTAAGAAGAAACCTGAAGCTGGGGGTAACTTCACAAAGTTTACCTATAATAAATGTCTCTTCCCTATTATGAAGCAAATATCGAGACACAAAAACGCCAGTATATTATGCAAAAGGGCCCCCACAGTATATAGATTGATTAGAAATGACAAAGAAAGAATTGGCGATAGAGAGCAGGCAGGAGTTTATGTGATTCCATACAAAAATGAGCAATTGGGAATTGATAAGGACTACGTAGGGGTCACCAATAGAAACCTTAGAGTGAGGATTAAAGAGCACCAGTATGATGTCGCAAAAAACAAGTGTTCAACAGCGTTATCCAGGATGGCGCAAGCCGATGGTTCTGTTGTGCAATGGGAGGATGCCAAAATTCTTGCAAAAATACACTCGCCAACGTTGTCATCCATAACGGAGAAATGCGAAATTTACAGAGCGGGTTTGTCTGGCAGATGTTTAAATTATAAAGATGCGACGGGGTTACCGTCATCATGGAAGTACATGGTAAAAAGTAACACACATAATAATGCTTCTACAGAGGCTCAATAGATATATGCGTTAAAGGATAAGGAATTTTTCCTTAATGTTTACGGCCAGTCACCGTATTTTATTTGCATTTACATTTGTGTTTTATTTGGATTTTCTTATTTATTATTGGGTGTTATACTTGTTCTATTTGTTTAAATTTTAAAATGTATGTTCTAATTTAGTTTAGTTTTGAACGTGTTTGATATTGTATTAGAGTCGAACAATTGTAACCTGAGGATGGCCCATAAAGTGGGCCGAAAACGTTAGTTGGACGTAATAAATATATGTTCTCAGCAATAAGGTGTATTGGATGTATCTAGTGTATCTTTTATGATTTATTCTTATATTTTATCTGAGGTGAACCTGTAAGTGTAGTATATTTTCTTACAGGTTAGTCTCAGATAATGCACAACCTAAGCTAATTGGGGATTTACTGTGTAATAATTCACTATATATCAAATTTTTTTTCTGCAAAGAAACATTAGGAAAAATCCCTAAATATTTCCTTAACCATTAACCAAAACAATATTTTTAAAAATATTTTCTAGTTTATTCTAAAATTTTATTATATAAAATAATAGCAAAAATTTGTAAAATGTATTTAACATTTTAATTAAAATCTTTATTATCCAAAGTCTATCATATTTTAATGATTATTTAAATTTGTTATTTGTAAATATCTATTTTTTTATTGGAATCCTTTCCTGAATTAAGTACAGAAGTAAAGTACAGAAGAAATCAAATAAAAATAAATTATACTCTGTTTATTTTCAGGAAGATTGATCAAAATTAGTTTTCAATTTTTCTCTCTCTTATTCTAACAAAGTTTATTGAAGCTAAATATTGAATTGTATAGATCTATAGCAGGCATGGGCAAATGCGGCTCTTTTTGAGTTACATGCAGCTCTTGCTGAAAGTGTTAATTTCTGTTTTTTTATTATTATTTTTATAATTTTGTGAAAATATGTTTATTAAAAAAAATTCAATATTTGTTTTATATTATATTTATATTATATAATAAAATCGCGCTCCTTACCATACTAACCACCACGACAGTACAGAACTGCGGCTCCCATGCATTTTGCAAAACCTACATTTCGTCTCCCACTGAACTCTTGCTTGTCTACCCCTGATCTATAGATATGCTCTGGTTATACATCTCAAAATATTCTTTCATTCAGTGAGATAAAAATGTAAATTCAATATTAGAAATTTTAATAATTCATTGATATCTCACTGTAATTATTGATATATTTAATAGAGATTTAAATTTCTTCTGTAAATGATCAAACTTTTCAAAATTACATTTCTAGTTTTGAATAAAGTTATGCAGTGAAGTGAATACGTAATCATTTTGTTAGTATCAGGGATCATTTCAAGACAATTTTAATTTATTTTTAAAAAGTTTAGCATTAAAAAGTCAGCTTAAAAAGTTAATCAATTATTTAAATTTGCTAACTATTTATTTCTTGTATTTTTAAACTGTTTGAAATTATTAGTCTGGGTTTTGAAGAAAACCATTGATGATATATTAAATTTGATTTGATATCCAGGTTTAGCTTGATTAAATGTATTTCATGGTAAGATTTTAGACTTTTTAAATTTAAGTGATATTCTACACAATATATAAATTTTGCTTTTAAATAAACTTAATTTTTATACAACTTTTTAAACAATTTTAGAATTATAGTTTACTTTTTTTTATCAAGAGAGAAAGCTTTGTATATTCTAAACTCTAACATTAAAACATTAAAAGGACATGTTAAACAATTTTAAAGTGTATAACTTGAAGACTTAATAATAATAATATTATTATTATTAATTTATTAATAATTCGTCTACTACCAACTTCAACAGCTAGCATAATGCAAGCATTTTTAAATATTGTATTGTGAACAAATATGATTAATTTAAAGCACTGGTTAAGACCAATAATTTAATTTAACGATTTCATATTATCAGCTACATATGTAGGCTGATATTGCAAAAAGAAACAATAAAAATGTCTATGGAATGACAATGATAACCAGTTTCTGGTTATAATAAGCAAAGTTTTCATAATGTATTATATGGTTGGGACTTGCTAATTTTGATAACTTAAACCAACTGATGATGATAACTATAATTAAAATTAAGTGTAGTCTATTGTATTTAATTTAATAAAAACGAATTTGTAAAATGTAACATTAAACATAACTAATTTAATTGCATAGATATAATTAAGTAGGTTTTTCTGATTGATTTTTAAATTGTGCAATTAATAAAAATTTTGAGAAAGGCATTTTTCTTAACTTAATACGTCGTTAGAAGTCTCACTTTGTGTTGTAAAATAAATTTCATTTTGATACGACAATTTTATCATATCTTGTAAAATGTTGGTTTAACAATTTTTATTTACTTTTTAACAACTTGATTTAGTTCATCGTTAATGGATTTAATATTAGTTACACAGAACTTTAGCTCTATCTTGATGACTCACGCTCTTTTCTCTTTAGCAGTACTTTTTAGAAACTTTCTACAGTACAATAAAGTTTCGTCATAGTTTCTTATCTATAATTGCCCCTTTATCGATAATTGCGAAAGTAGTCGAAAATACTCCGGTATGATTCACTCTTAATGCATTCAATAAAAAATTATATATTCAACATTTTAGTAAAAATATATTAAGAATATTCCGCATAAAAGTAAGTTCAATCGATTTCATTATACATAAGTTAGAACTTTTTACTACTAAATTCGATAAGGTAATTTATCATCGTAAAACGTACTTCATCCATTTCTAAGTTTGATATTCAATGTTAAAAGTTTCGAACATTCCTGTCATATTTTGTTTAACGTACGAAAGGAAAATTACCGTTGGTACGATAATCAATATCTATTTTTCTGCTGAAGTGACAGTTCAAGGTAAAGTGGATTGTATAGATTAGCATCAATCACCTTGAGATTTTTCCGATTTTTTCCTTTATTAATATGATCACATTCTAGGAATATCATTGTTAATTTTTTTACTTGCCAATTTATTGATAGCCCGGTTTTAGCTTTGTTTTTTATTCTCAACATTGCAGACAGAATAGTCATAGCTTAGACTGATTTCTTGCCTGTCTTTACCTTGACCCATATTCTGACTGTTTTAAATCCTAAATTCGTGTATGCAAATGAATACAGAAAAAAAAATTATGTAACTGAAATGATTTTAAAATTATTCGTGCGTTACAAATGCGTATTCTTTTATTTTTCACTTATTAAAATCATTATTTGCTTTCGGAGAATGATATTTATATACTATCGCGGATTTTCTATTTATAATAATTGTTTACTATGGCTTCTGCAAAATCGTAAAAGTATTTTTGAAATTATTTTTAACATATGCAACATATGCAGGAGATTTAGTGATGATGACGTCACTTTTTTCATTACTTTGGCACTTGTATGTGTTTGATTAGTTGCCAACTGTGTAGAAAATTTTTAACGAGAACAATGATTTCTTAAGTTCGTTGATTTCTTATTAGTTTTATTTTTTAGTTCAATTTCTATTTATAATAATCAAGTTTTTGACGTGTAAAAATTAACACACAATGACAAAATTCAGAATATTAATCATATTCATAATTACAACATTATGTAAATTATCTACTTTTTAATATAGAATTTATATATACACTGTAGGTGTAGTTTATATATACAGGATATAATTACAGGATAACGTAACCTACCTATTATAATAGTAATAGATTATCCTGTAATTTTTATATCAAATGTAATGTACAGGGATTCCATCCTGTGATTGAAATTACTTTCATGTTTTGATTTCTTAATTTAGAAATAGCTAAGAATTAAAACTCCACACCTTTTTACTATAAAAAAAAAGTACCAATATGGTACATCCTTTTTATTTTATTATAATCATCTATCGAAGCGGATTTCTGATTCGCTAACCGAGCAATATAATTGAAATGGATGTGCCTCCTCCTCTATCCGTGCAACCTGTTCTGTAGTTGCAGGTGGCTTTAAAAAAAAGTGTAAATTTTCATTTCATAGCTAAGAGTTGCATTATAAGGTAAGTGGACTATACACTCTCTCGAATAAGACCGATCTGCTGTTACATTGTCAATTGTTTGATATTTTAGTATATATTATTTTAAGATATATCGAAAAACATGCTAAATTTATCTCCCTTTTTTTTATCATGAAGTACTTTACTTAAGAGAATTACGTACATAGCTTTATCAACATCCTGTTTGATTAAGAATAGGCTACATTCATTTCAATAATAATTTTTTAAATAATATAAATTATGACGCGTTGAATATTGTATATATTCCAGTCACGCTTAGAGGCGAATAACCTAATTCATAGCAATTTTATCTACTTAAAAGTACTTGACAATATTTTTATTTTATTGAATTGCCTCCTATCTTTGCAATATCAAATGCGTTATCGAAATATACGCTTTAAAATGTTGTTTACTAAAAATAAGTTTTCTTGTTTACTTTAGCAGAGTTTGATCTAATCTTGGATGCGTTTTAATCTTAGTATACGTCGGGTCAGAAGGGAAAGTAATAGAATCTTTTGACTATTCAGTTTAGGTGCATCGAACTTGATGTATGTACGAGATTGACTTGCAAATTTCTTTATATAGAATGTTCCATTCTCATTTTGACTACTACTATTCTAAAGAATAGATTTAATTTGATTACAGTTACTGTTATTTTAGCGTAGGCAACTCTGGCTTGGAACAGAACAGTTCGTGTTATTCAAATATCTTGTTTGAAACAAGGGCCGTCGAGAGCTTAGGTTAGAACGGGCCCCTTTTCCGAAATAAATAAATAAAATACGGCACATAGAATATTTTTTTTATTAATAAAAACAGTTTTTAAATTTTTTGTTAGTAAAAATAACATTAATTTATAAGTATAGAAACCACTGCGGGCCCGGGGAAAATCCCCAGCTCCTCTGTCCTCGCGACGACGTCCTTGTCGAAACGTGCTGTACTTTGAACTTTTTTAAAATTATTTATAAATCGTATCGAGTTTATATAATGCTGTAGTAAATTACATCTAAATTGAATTAAAATAGATAAAGTTGTCATCTCGACTCACCTCCACTATTCAAAGTCCTTAACATTTATTAAAAATAATGTTATCAGTGATAAAGGTCGTGCCTGACGCACGTGATTATCTTATAAACGACCGTTGCAACTGACACATTAATATAAATTCACCCTTCTGTATATCATTTTAATCCTTTTTATACATATTTACAAAAATTGTAAGCTGCTTTTTATGGTAGCGATGATATTTTGCAAAGAAGTGCAAATTGAAATAGTCACATCGGCGTATACGTTAGTGGTTTGACAGCTTGCCTACCCATCGTGCAGTGCGTCAGTCCTTCGTCGAGCAAACTCCAGTGACCTGTATGTATTGATGGTAAATCGTATAAGAGAGGATGCGATTGGCCATTATTTTAACGATGTCATTCGGTCGACTAATAGTGTTTGGCGTAACTGAGACAACTTCCTTCCGAGTTAGGGTTGGTCGATGCCTTCTTTTTGTGTAGAAACCGAAGATGAAATAGTCCAATTGGGTACTTGCGATATAAATAGTCCTTCTCGATTAATAGGTAAACGAATACGATTTCGATTAAAAGACATCAAAATCAATAATTTTATTTATTATAATAGAATATTTAAACATGCTTTTTAATTGTCCGTGCCTTAAACTGTTCAATTGGCAAGTAGCTTCTGTAATAAAAATATGAGCTTTAGTGTCAAACAATACTATTTGGCGTTTTCTTCATAGGTCTGGTCTGTTGTTCTGTAACACTTGCAACATTGTCATTCAGATGTTTAATATTAAGTTAGTAGATGTGATTTCCTTTCTATTGTTTGGTATTGAAATATATTACTCAAAACATGTCACTTAGAAAAGAAATCTGATCCCAAATCTATGATAAACACTTAACTACAGTAGTGGAGAAAGGATAACGACATTTCTGCCTTAATGTTTAATATTAATTTTGTTCTCTTTTGTATTAAATGTTACTTCATAGGGCGTAATGCCCATTTTTATTTTGAATTTCAGAGTGGAGTTTCGGGTTTAATATTGAGTTTATAAAACTTATATTAGCAAAACACAAATCGTAAAAATGTATAATTATTGGTGTTCTTTTTATACTAGCAAAAACAGTTTGGTCATACAAATATAAGATTGATATTAATGTAACTTTCCAATAATTTAAATTTTATTGTGTAACATAATTACAATGCAAGATTTTTTTTATTCTTGAGAAACTGGAAAGTTTAGACTTCATATTGTTTTGTTACAACTAAGATGATGGCCTTAAATTGTTTGTTTTAAAACATCAATGAAAAATTCAGAAAATAAGAAAATGCAGAAATTCTCCAAAAAGAAAAAAAAAATTAAAGCAAAAATAGTTAGACCAAAAATTTGTGTGTAAATGTGTTAAGATTCATAAAATCTCTAAGAATAAAATGTCATGAAATTAAAATAAACAGTTTTAAAATATTTTATTAGAAATGCATCACTGTTGTTAAATAGTGTAATTTAGATTGATGTAGACTAAGAATTAATTTAATCCATTACTTTAATCCTTTAAAATTTTTGTTTTTTATTTGTAAATAATTATTCAAATTTTTCTATTCATAATAGGAAAAGTTGATTTATATTTGTTTTCAATACAAAATTCATTTATTAATTAATGTTTGTATATTCCAAGATATTTAATTAGACACTATTAGTTTGTGATTACAATTTTGTTTTGTCTAACTGAACAAATAATTGCTTTTACTTATTGATATTTGCAATATTATTATTTTTAGTGTAGCATTTGTTAATCCAAACAGTTTTCTAATTCAAGTAATCTCCTTAATTTTTTAATTTCTGATAAGTCAAATCTTGGTATATTTAGTAAATTATATAAAAATTTTACTGTTTTTGTTTATAAAATAGAGAATATGTAAATAATATAAAAAATATTATATTAAAGTACTATATTTTTATAAAACAATACACAGTTGGTAGATAAAACAAAAAGAATATTATTTTAAATATATATATTTAATTTTAATTGTTTTAATTTTCAGGCAGCCTATCTTGGTTATCACAGATGTCTTGTCCAAGACCAGTTGTAATATGTGGTCCATCAGGTAGTGGTAAATCCACTCTGTTAAAATATCTAATGGACGAATACGGTGATTGCATTGGTTTTAGTATATCACGTAAGTATTATTATAATTTAATAATTAATTCTTAGATTATTTTTAAATAGATATTAACAAAGATCATACATTATTTGACAAAATAAATTAAGCAATTTTCATATATATTAACCATCTGATTTTCAATAATATGTGGTTAGAAATAGCATCATAAGGTTTTTTAAAGTGTTTAATTTTCAGTTCTTAATTAAGTTTTTATTTATTCTGTAAGTAGTATCAGTTATGAATAGAAAAAAACATCAAATTATTGTTGAATCAGTTTTATAATTTAATAAAATTACCAAATAATGAAAGATGTATAATATTTGCTGTCATAGCTTTTTGAAATAACAATATCATTATGCAAGGAATTGTTTAATAAAACATGAAATTATGATCTACCTTAACTACTAATTATAATGTAATCTAGATGATGTGCATAATTACAAATTAATCATTTTTGTATTTAAATATAAATTATATTTAAAGTGGGATAATTAGTTAATTATTATGCCTTTGTGTCCTCTATCGTAATTTAAAATTTATTTTGTATACTAGTACTTTTTTATCAAATGTTAATTGATAAAAAAAAGTACTAGTATACAAAATAAATTTTAAATGGGATAATTAGTTTTTTAAAACAATTTATATTTTAATACTTGTTTAGTAGTAAAAGGAATAGAAACATTCAGTTTTGTTTCTATTCATCTAATAACATTTTTCTAAGATTTTCTGCTTTTTATAAAAATGCTGTAAGATAAATATGAATAAATTAAAATATGATTTATACATGTACAGTACATATAAATTTAAATATTGAATTTATAATTAAACCAATTTAATTATTAAGTGTAGTACCTGATATAGTTGGCTGGAACTAACTTATATTGAATTAATAAATTGTGTAAAATTGAAACTATTTGAAATATTCAATATTTCAACAGTTTCAATTTTTTTTTAATCGTAAATTGATTTTAATCTAAACATTTATGTTTTGAATAGAATTTAGCATTGGATTCAACTTTTTTAGCAAGCTTCATTTTCATAAGTGATTTTCTTTTAATCTTTTTCATTCATATCTTCTAAATTTTTTTCCCCTTTGTACAAAAACATTGTTTATATATTTCTATCTCTTGGTATATATACATTGACATGAATTCTAAAAGAGGGATCTTTTTATTTATTATCTATTTTGCCTGAATAAAAAGTTGTTTGGTTATATTTATAGCTTACATAACATAAATTTGTTTAGATATAATATTTTCTGATTATACTTTAGTTGTCATAATTAAAGAATGTGAATTATTAAAGTAGGAGTGTAATAAAATACTATTTTTATATAAATTTCAATTAAAATATTACAGTAGAGCATTGATTATCCGAAACAATTTGGAACTGGGATTGTTTGGATAACTGATTTTTCAGATAACTGATCATTTATGAAAAAATATATTAAACACAACTGTACTGTGTGTATTTTGTATCACATGTCTTACAAATACATACCTTACATAAAGTAGTACATTAAAGTAGGCCTACAGTTTAGGTTGGCAGGGAGGGGAGGATTAGTGCTGAGGCAGTGCCACAGCACTAATGGAAATTTGAATTTGCCAATTGGAACACTTTCAGTTAACCGATGTTTTGGTTGATTGGTATTCAGATAATCGATGCTCTACTGTATATAGAAAGTGTATTTAAATGTTAATTATATATATTTTTTAATTAGATACAACCAGAAAACCAAGACCTGGTGAAAGTAATGGAAGAGGTAAATTTTTTTAATATATTATATAATTTTAAAATTAAATATTGTATTTATATATTTATAGCAATTAAAATGTTTCAGAATATCATTTTGTTGATCGTGATGAAATGGAAAGATCTATTAGTAATGGTGACTTTATTGAATATACAGAATTTTCAGGAAATTTATATGGCACAAGGTAAAAATTAAAATTAATGAAAAAAAAATTATTTTTCTAATATGTAGCTAGGAAGGAACAAATGAGATGGTTAATTTAGATTATTTCTAATAATTATGCAAGTAAAACTGTCATACGATTTTCTTAGTGATAGAAAAAATAATACAATATTTATTATGAAAAAGCTGTTATAATTTTTCAAAATAATCATTCAAAGATTTTTACTTTAATTTTCAATTTGTTAAAATATTTTGACAAAATGCACTTTAAAACATTTTTGAAAACTTTTATATAGAAAAAGGGAAATAAATATTACATTTAATTTAGAATTAAAAATCAATAATTAATAAAATACTAAAATATATTATTTTGAAATTTTACTAAAAAATTTTTTACAGTAAGAAATCTGTAAGAGATATTCAGAATAAAGGAAAAATATGCATATTGGATATTGAAATTGATGGTGTAAGAAATATCAAGAAAACTGATCTAAAACCATATTACATATTTATAAAACCTCCAAGCTTGGAAATTTTGGTAAAAATAGTTGTTATTTTTATATAAAGAAAATTAATAGATAAAATATTGATTTAACTAATGTAATTATTTACATGATTATTTTTCTTTTAATAGGAAGGACGATTAAGAGGTAGAGGTACTGAAACAGAAGAAAATATTCAAAGACGTTTGGCAAGAGCAAGAGAAGAATTGTCATTTGGTATTTCATTTTTTATTATTTTAATACCTATATATTTAAAATACATTAATAAATAAAATTTATAAATGATAAAAAAAATTGCAGGTGAACAGCCAGGCAACTTTGATCTTGTATTAGTTAATGATAATGCAGAAGAAGCATATAAAAATCTTAAGAAGTTTCTTTTGCGAGTAAGTTCATTTCATTATCATTTCTTTTTTAAAAAATAAATTTTTAGGATATTTAATATAATGAAATAATCACATTTAATTTTATAGAATGCTTTAGATTATAACGGACTAATTTTAATCATTTAACATTTTATAAATAAAATAAATTTTTCATTCACAAAATTACTAGCCATTAATGTGTGTTCAAAACAATTTACCTTCATTTTTAAGTATTTGAATTTGCATATGTATTCTGAATTGTTAATGTTTTAAAGATAAAGCTTTATTGTTTGAAAATATTATATTCAATAAAATAACATTTTTTAGCCCTTTTTATTTTTTAAATTACATGAACATTAAGATATGAAATGATTTGTACTTAACTAAATTGAAACATTAAATTGCAATGTTAAGATATTATATAGAATTTACAAAACTATTTTCCATAATCTAAGTTTTGATATTTAGTTAATTGAGTCATTTAAATGTGGAAAGATGACTTTTACTGCTTTTTAGCTTGTTGTCATGTCTTTAAAGCATTGTTTTGTTTGTTATAAACTTAGTCTTTTTGCTATTGTAATAGTTTTTCTGCTGTAGAGATCAGCAACTTTGAAAATAAGTCTGTGAAGAAATGATATTTTAGTAGATTGTATAGTTACTTAACACATTATAATTAACTGGTATTACACTAAAATGATTTATCTTCATTAAACTAATGAAATAGGCTAATTCATATTAATATATTGAACTGTCATTAACTGCAGTAATTTATTAACAGTGCTTGAAAAGATAAAAATATGAGAGAACTTATTTTACAAGCTGTTGATGTAAAATTCTATGTATTCTTATACATAATTCATTTATTTTTCTATTAATTTAAATGTTGTTTGAAATCAAAAGGTTGCTGACTTCTATTTTGGCATTCTAATATCATATAACGTAATATTGATTTAAAGAATGAATGTTTAAAATTACTTTGTTTTATATATGAATGTTTTTAATTAAAAATGGCTGATGGTAATTTACATAGTTATAATGATGAATAATACAAAAAAAATGCCATTGACATTTTTTTTTTGTATTATTCATTATAACTTTTCTACATAAATGTTTCTTATTAAATAAGCAAACAATTTTCAAAATCATTTTATAAGTAAAACTATGAAAAATATTTTCTTGGAATAGATTAAAATGATTGTATTCCAATTGAATAACTGACTTATTTTTGTTTTTGCTACATATATCACTTTAATCTATTCAAAAAAATATTTCATATCTACTCCCCAACATTGAGTTGGAGGGAAAACATTTTAGAAATTAAGGATATGCCCTTCATTCTAAACATTTAGAAAAAATTATATTAAGATGTATAAATTTGCAGTTTTGATGGAATTCAAATTATGCAGTGTAGACTTAAAAAATGTTATTTGTGAATTTAATGATAAATTAAAACTTAGCACAAAAATCCATAAAGCACAATTACAGAATTATTTCATATTGAAAAAATTAGTTTATACACAAAGCAATTATTAGAAAAAATATTTTGAAACATTGGAATAAGGATTAAGTTTAAAATAGTTTAATTAATCTCAGAAAAAAGTGGGTAATTTCTCTGAATATGTAACTGAGCAAACTATTAATAATAAGACTATTACTGACTGATTTTTATAGTTTAAAATATAGATGAAGATTGTATATTTATTGACATATATTATTAAGTTCTCAAAATCAGATTACCTGTCCACTATCAAAGTAATAAATGATAAAAAATGAATATTTATTTATTTATTTTATGAATTTAAGGTAATAAAAATACACACACACACACACACGTTAACAATAATCAATGTAATCTTGATTACTTTCTATTAACATAGAGAGATTTTAAATTTAAAAATTTGTTTTTAATGTACATCACATTTAAAAAAAAATTTGTTTTATGGTTATTTCATATTTAAATTTAATAAAATATTTGAAGAATAAAAAATATTTACAAAAATATCCTTTGATATTTTCTCTGGATTGCATTCTATATATTAATTTGAAAGTTTTATTAAAAATATATTTAATTAGATCTTTATATGAATCTTTGAATCCAATTAGATTTATATCGAGAAAAATGATCAAATAACTTCAGATATCTGCTAGATAACTTTTATATATCTTAGTTTTACTTAAGGAAATTGAAACTTTGCACTTTACATTAAAGTCTTTATGTTCTATTATGTATATTTTATCTGGTTAATGGACTCTGAAAAATAATTTTTTTTGTCATTTGTATCTTATTAAACTTAAAATATAACCTTAATTTAGAGTAAAAATAAAAAAAAGTTATATATTTTATTTTGAAATCTTTTGCATTTTGTCTGTTATATACTGTAAAATAATGAAATATCTAATGAATGAATTTATCTAATAGTTTGTCAATAAAATTAAATTTCTTAGAAATTAGATTCAAGAAATATAAATAATCAAATAAAATTGTTTCTAAATTTTGACCAAATTGGTATAATTTTAGAGCATAAATTCAGGTTTTGAGGATAATTTTTGTATTTATATTGGTGTTAGATAGATGTTACTTCTGAATTTTTTTTATTTTTATTACTCTTCAAAGTTGTTAATTTGCTTTATTAATAAAGTATTTCATATTCAGTATTTTTTGTATTGTTGGTTTACTTGAATTTTAATGTTTTTACTTTCTTTTCCTCTTTTATTGAAAAAATATATAAGATAAATGTCTCTTATATAAAAAATGTTTCTGAATATGGCAATAATAATATTTTATTCGATTTTTATACTTGAAATTCAAATAATAAAACAATTTCTAATTTGTATTTATGTTAATCTAATTGGTCGTTATTTCATTTATATCATATCATAAAAAGAAACATATTAAACAGTTTATAAGTATTTTTAATTAATATTAAATATGTTAATTGAACATAATAATTATAACCATTTTGAAGACTTTTTTCCAATTTACTCGTATATAGCTTTTTATTAAATTTTTATAATAGATTATTTTAATCAAAAGAAATTTAATAAAATTAAAATTACATATAATTTTAAATATTTGGGAATTTAGTCAAAATATTTAATTTACTCCCTTTTTGTTGCCTTAGGAAATTGAAGAAGTGAAGAACAGATCAGGCACAAAAGGTGAAAAATGAAATGCCATTAAACATTAACATCAAGATCAATACAATGAATTTTAACCTATTAGATCTGAATTTTTGTAAATTTGATGCATTTTACATGATGCATTACTTCTAATCTAAGAAAAACTGCACTGTGATATATAGGACCCACCAAAACTGCATTATATTTATTTTTTAACTGTCATCTTTTATTAACTTCTGAACTATTTATTTATTTAAGTTTATTAATTAGAAAAGAATATTAACATTTATTTATTTATATATATATTAGCTATTTTAAATATGCATG
Source organism: Centruroides vittatus (assembly GCF_030686945.1). NCBI lineage: Eukaryota > Metazoa > Arthropoda > Arachnida > Scorpiones > Buthidae > Centruroides > Centruroides vittatus. The sequence goes on from NW_027120673.1 coordinate 2,433,123, forward strand.
ATTTTCACGTTGTATGAATGTCTATTATATTTATATATTATTTATAGAGAATGAATGGTATATTTTAGTATTACTTTTTCCCCCCTCACTCTTCTATGTTTTCCTTATTTTGTTTTATAAATTGTTATATTCTCATTTGTGGAATCTCATTTTATTATAATTGTAACAATATAAAAAGATATATTTGTGAAACTGGAATTTTAATAAATAGTTTAACAACTGTTAGAGAAAAGAGTATTTATTCAATACTTTAGAATTTTCCAAATATAATTAAAAATCTAAAATCATGTTAAATGTTTCAACTTTTAACTTTATAATGTATAAGTCTTCTTTTTGTACTAATCCTACTAAAAGAAACTTGTAAAATTCAAAGCATGTTATGTAAAATACAATTATTTTTAAAAATTAAAATTTAATTAGATTCGTTTTATTTAATTTACTTACACATTATTATCCTAATGTAGTTTATAGTTTTGAATACAAGATCAGTAAATTTCTGTATCAGGTTCAATCAGAACTTAACATGATATTAAATTATATAATTAAAATTAATTTTCATTTTAGTATATAGTATATCTTGCTTAGATTGTTCATTACAAATTATTTCATGTTTGATCTTTAAAAACTATGTTAACATTAAAAAAATATATATTGTTAATATGATATTTGTTTAAAATATGATACTGATTAAAGGAAAATTTTCCAATACTGAACCTGATACAAGTTTGCAAGATCTCCAAAAAATAATTATAAATTTAAGTCTTGCTAAATAACCTGAATTGCGCAGGCTCTCCTACGGCGTGGGTGAACCGGAAGGAGAAGCCCTCGGATGCTCAGAGATTACGTAATGGCATTACATGTCGTGGGGCGCTACATGCAGGTTCTCCTCGTGCGTAGTCTCTACCTTTCCTCTGGGGTATTGCTATTCAGCATCAACATCAAGTGGAGTGAGTTTTGGGATGTGGTACAGTTGTTATTTTGCAATTATACTTCTTGAAAAGATCTGTTCAAGATTTCCATTTTGTAGATGTTTATGAAATTGTTTAATGTGTGTTTTTGAACTTTTTTTTGTACAAATTAGTTAAATGAAGCATCTAAAATTTTTAGTATTTCTCTACAATAGTATTTTTTTTTTTTAATGATGTAGTATTAATAATAATTTTTCTAATTGGGTAAACTTTGAACAAACTGTGTGCACTTCGTGCTGAATTTTGTGAAGCATTTTCATTTTTGTATAAAATTCATGTCAAATTGTGCACTATTATTTATCTTCATTTTAACATTATCATAATGCTATCATTTTCTTTTGTCTTTCAATATGTGTCAATATATTAAAAGAATTTAAGGATTTTTTTTATTACTGCTATGAAATCTCATCTTATATTAATTACTGATTTTCTTAAATATGTTTAAGATGGATATTTATATATTTTTTTTTTATATGATTAAATTAAGCACTTTGAGAATTTAAGTTTTGGATTGATTTTCTGTTGTAAAACTGTTTTCTTTTTCATTAAAAAAAAAAAACAGAATTTAATGATTTTAATTAATTCATTTGATTGCACTTAAATGTGTCTGTAAAGAATTTTAGATAATTTTTTTTGTCAATATTAACATAACATATTTCTAAATAAGTATTTTGAATACATTGTTAATACTTTTTAATTTAAACTATCTGCATAGAAAAATTCAAATTCTAACATTATATTTATTTCCCACCAATATTGTGTGTCCTTTTTATATGTATACATTATACATTTGTAAATATGAATGTAAACAGGAATTTAAATCTGTAAAATGTAGATTTATAGAATTTCAAATATGTTTATTAATTTGATTTAATGTAATCGATGATTATTGAAATGCTGCTACAAATTTTTTGTATATAAATTATTAACATTGAAAAAAATTAATTTTATTTTGTGTATATTGACAAGAAGAAAAAATTCTTTAATGTGCTTTCAATAAATGATTTAAAAGCAACCTTTTTTTTTTTATTATTTAAAATGCATTTTGAAAAATTCCAATGGATTTATTTAAGGTGTTTAATTAATAAAATGTGTTAAAAGTATTTTAAAGATGAAGAGAATGTGAGATTTTTAATTCTTTTAAAAAAAAATTCTCATCATTGCTACAATCAAGTTGTGCATTTGCCAGAATTAAATTTAGATTTAAATCGCAGATTTGACCATTAAGTTGCGACGTTTCAACCTTCATTTCGCGACAAAGATGAATTAAATTGAGATATTTCATTTTTACACGAATTTATGTTAAAAACAATACTTTATATTTAGTTCTAAAGAAAACGAACGAGAACCGGATAATTAAAAATCAATTAACACGCATTTATAACATCATAATTCACTTATTAAATTAAGAAGTTTCGCATTAAACTTAATACTTGCAAGCTTTATTGCATGTCATTTAAGTCGTTAATTTGAAACGGTTAAAAAGAATCATTAATCATTATAAAATTTAAAGAAAATTAGTCATTGTCTTGTCCTAATCAATTAATCTAAACAACTGTTGAAATTTTAGAATAACAAACGGGGACGTGTTTAATATAGTCACATTACGTATTTTTACTCGTCATTTAAAGTCGAGAAATGCGGTTTAATTCATTATTATTATTATTATAGAAATCTATTTTTTAATACAGTATATTAGCTAAGAAATTATTATTATTAGTGTTAAAATAGCGTAGCTCCATCTCTCGTCAAGAAATTTCATTACTAATTTTAAAAAGAATGCCAACACAACATTGATTGACAGGAAAATAATCCTTCCGATACTGTTTACGAACTACAAAAATATTACACAAAATTAAATCACAATATCGATAAAATGAACATATACGTAATTAAGCAAAATAAATACAGAATTTATTACAAAGTGTTAAATTATCTGAGTTCTGAACATCAAAATGCTATAGAATGTATTAAGAGAGGAAGAAATTAAATACTTAATTTATTAAATTAATATTTTATAGTAATATATTAATTCAAAATGATTATTTTTCTTCTAAGCACATTTTATACTAATTAAAAAATAAATAATTTTTTGAACTGCCAAAAATGAGGATTTTTACGTGTTGAATAAGAGATGTGATGTTTGGTCGTAAAAATAAATTTGTTATTTTAAGCCAAAAGTCGTTTTGTTTACCAGAAAGCGAGCAAAATGAACGGGTGGATGTATATTTAAGTTTAAATACAACTTACGTAAATTTATTTCTTACTGTACTAGATAATTAATTTCACAATCTAAGCCATAAAATCGTGTAAATGGCTCGAGTAAACTTTTACATAATAAATTTAATATTTAAAGAAATCAAAACATAAAAATTAAAAATTTTATGTATATTTAAACAGACTTTTTCGATTTTAATAAATGGTAAATAAGAGCAAAATAATAATAAATAAAATTGGTGAATCATTTAGAAGTTGAAAATTTCTAGAAAAAGTTTAAAGAAATCACTTTAGATTCAACGAGTTTAGAAATTCTATGGAATTTAATGTGTAAAAAGAGAAAAATAAGATTATCTTACATTTAATCGGTAATTATTTTCCCGAATTATATTTAAAACCACATAATTATACGAATTTAAAATAATTTTTTAAAAAGTACATCGTCATCGAGAAGAATCGAAGATGTTCCGAGAAATGGAGTGGATTGGGTGCCTCAAGGACAAAAGCTAAGATTTACTTAGAAAATTTTCATCCAATTAACTTTCATCCTAGTTGAAAAATTGCAGGCTTCCACGTTTTGATTGTTAACTTTATGAAAAAATATACGTATGTAACATTGTATTTAAGCTAAGCCAAATAATGGAAAGACGGAATCCAGTTTAAAATATCTAAAAGTTTTGCAAAAATATTAGAAAAACACCAGTAAAAACAATAAAAATGTTTATCTTACAAGTGTTACATCGGATGCACGTTTGCCGTGACATCACTCGTTGTCGGAGCAAATATGCGGTAGATGCGGTTTGAGATTAGGTCATAAAAAGGCCAAAAACATCACATAATGTCTAATTATATATAGTTTTACGATTATAAGAAGCGTGTAATATGCCTTATGTTGTTTCTCTCTCGAATTATATAAAAATTAGATTTATTTATTTTGCTATTGTAATTATTATATTCCAGTCTTTCAAAATTCACTTCCATTAAAATGTTAAAAATGAATTTTTACATAAGAAAGAGAGAGAGAGTGAGAGAAAGAAAGTAAATTTTAATACTATTTATTTACTATAAACACGATGTTTAATTTTACAGCGGCAATTCATACTTCCAACGACTGTAACTTCGAACCGCTTCGGAGTTAGAACACTAAATTGGACCTGGAGTTTGAACGATTCGGAGTTCGAACGGCCTCCTGGAATGAATTAAATTCGAAGTATGAGGTACCACTGTATTTTCAATGTTGGTGAATCTATGTTTAATCTTAACTTTCTTTGATCATTAAATTGATGAGATTAAAAGTAAACACAGTTTTAAAAACATTCTGTGTATGTATATAATATAAATAAATAGTTCTATATATGTTATAAGGTCTAGTTAGGCCTAAATTATAATAATTGTTTATCTGATACAGGAAACGTGCGATTTCAGGCACCTCACAAATATAAATGACTTCTCAAATTTTCTAAAAGCGTTTTAGTTGATTTCGAAAGACGTTCGCATCTGTTTCTTATTAATCATTTAATCTAGGTTCAACATCTTAAGCAGAAGTTCCGTCTAGGATACGTTTGACGTCATTATTCACGCGTCACGAGAAAGATTCCTTTAACTCGAGAGATAGTTACACTTAGGAATCTTCTTCTCTCCTATAATTTATAACGTCCCGGTTTAACGAGTAAATGTATCAACTATACAAGTATATGGCTTATACATGAATAAATCATTTTAGTACAGTATACAGGCTACTATATATACGTTAAAAAAGTATTTTTCTTTATTTTAACATTGATCTTTATTAAATTTTATATAGGTTAGTCATTAAACTGTTTTATCACTTAAAAAAGTCATCTTCATGTTTGTCATTCATTTGCGTAAGTTTGCTTTTTACTGATATTTAAAAAATGTCGGTAACAAATCTTTAGTAGTGTGTGAAGATGAGATAAACAACTGCTTTGACGTCATAATAATTGTTACTGATTGTGTGAGAGAGACCAGATGATATGATTTAAATTTATAATCGTCACATGTGCTGATCAGTGTTTAGTACTGAAATCACATAGCAATAATCTATACAATTACATTTCAAGTGTGAATCTAACAAGCTCTTATCATTTAGAAATTCGTGAAAAATTATGATTAAAATCTAAATAAGTGGTCATGTTTCTATAAATTGAAATGTTATGGACTTCCTTTATTTTAATAGTAAATAATAATAAATTATTTAAGGTTATAAATAATAAAGTTTAAAAAAATATTTACATTTATCATAGGAAATCTGATGATAACAAAAACATAATCACAAGAATAAAAATAAATTAGTGTTTGCTTAAGAGAAATATTATACGATTTACACTTATAAAACAAAAAAGTCCTAAAAAAATTGCTATTAGATAATTTTTAAAGTATACTTAACATCTATTTCTATTCAAAAATTACCGAAACTAATACATTTAATTGAATAGTAATGATTTTAATAATATTGACAAGATTGTAAGTTGTTATATATAGTAAAATATATGTATATTTGATGAAATTATCTCTCCTTTTATATTATAAAATCGAATCTAGTTTCATTTCGGGCGTCATTTGTTAGCATTACATCGAATCGCTAAACAAACATTGATAGGAAAACGAAGAGTTTATTAATCTTTCCCATCTGCTGAATATAAGAAGAGATAATTTTAGGCGTTATAACGGAGTTAAAGTTCAACTAGATACTTTATTTGAACAAAAGTCACGTAGGTTTTTCTTTAAAATTATAGCAAGGTCGTTGGCTCAATGGCAGATAATGGCAGACACGTGAATTTTAGTAACTTATATGATATCATCTGACGTTGTGCGCTTCCCACCTCGTTATATAGAATCCAACTAGGTCAGAGCTAAGGTTAGATACCTTATGAATTTAACTTTCTAAATTTTTGTTTACTGATGTGTTCTGTCAAAAATAACATTTTCTATTATAAATAACTTCTAAATTCTAATAAATCTATCAATAAAAGAATTTATTAGTCATTGTTTAACTGCATTCAAACAATTCCTGTCAATACAATTAACATTATTCTGTTTCCAATATTTTGGATAAAATGAAGAATTATATCAGAAGGTTTTTCTGATATAATTAAAAATAATAATAATAATATACCGTGCTATAGATTTTTAGATATATAAATTATATTGATAATAATCAAAACATTAGCTTTTTGAATTATATAACCAGTATTATGGTTTCTTTTCTAAACACAACAGAAATGTCTCGAAGAATTCAAATAAATTTAAGTTAATAAATCATTATTGCACTTATAAATTTTAATTTAAATAGTTTTAAAAAAATTGTTTTTACTTTTTAATAATATAGTTTCATATTATTAATAATTGAATATATTATGAATATATGTAAAATATTCGGTATGAATATAATGAAGTCAAGTTATATAGGGATTTTTTAATGATTTTTTGCCGTCGTTTATATTATGAAATCATCTGAATTTAAGTTTCTCGAGACTTCTTAATAATTTGGTATTTAGAGTACAACCTAAATACAAAAATTAACTCGACACATACTATGGTTTGAGAAAAATGGATTAATCTTAATCTTATCGTATTACATCATAAAATTAGATCTTACTAATTATTAACTACAGATGAAAATGGGGCACGTATCTATAAATCGCTTATCTCCAAAGTTATGGATATTTAATGAGATGTAATGTCAATTTACAGTTTATTATCCTGTTAAGGAAAAAAAAACAACATGAAAACAGAATTAATTAACCGTCTATAGAATACTTTTTGAATAGGCTATTACATTCTTTGCATTTATATAGTGAATGCCAGTGTTAGAAAAAAAAAAGAATAGAGGAAAAAACTGTCTAGGTTACTAACTTCAAGTTACAAATTATGAAATCTCTGTATTGAATTTAAAACCTAATTGAAGACTTTCTATTTTATTTTGAGTATTATATTATCATCAGAAATAGCTGTCAACACATTTTCCGCGAACAAATGACGAAAATAGAATCTATTCATAAAAATTCACTTGTTTTTTCATACTAATATTTTGCCCTAACAATTAGTTTTTCGTTAGTAGAGTCGGATGTCCTCGTTATTTTTTTTTCAATTTTTGGGGGGAATTTTTTTATAAATATTTATTTAAAAATCAAAACGCACCAATGAAAGTCGGAGTGGTTGGAGCCGTAGAGACGAATCGTATGGCATGTTGGCCATTTAAATGGCTCGTCTGGATGTAGGCGGTTCTTCAAGAAAGACATAAAAAGCGAATAATTATTCTGTGTTTATCTTTTTAACATTTCCTATAAGCGTAGGAAGTTGGTTCTAGTTCCCATCAGATTATTTTAAAGCGGAAGAGCTGTTTTTTTGAAGAAAAATTGTTTTGAAACAAACGTTATACCTATGAAGAATCTAATTCTATTTTTATTCCTGTTAGGTAAGTTTGTATAATCTTGATTGAAAAATGGTTTTTCTCCCCCCCATTGAAATTTTGACCTTGATCGATGCAAATTTTAATGTTTTGTATTCTAGAAACGTTCCGCTGTATTCGTTTAGAAATTCGCCATGATTTAAATTTGCCAGTTATTAATATTTTAATCATTAATTTCTACTGTTTATTAATTGTTTTATGTCATACACGCTAACTATTGACCGTTAATTAATCACTTTAATTCATTGAAGATTATTTCTCTAGTTATAAAATCGAACTAACTAAATTTAATTCGTCTCAGCAATATTATTATTATTATAAGTTTATATTGTTTTCGAAGTAAGTTTAATAAATCGTTATGTTCAGGTTATAGGTCGAGTTCGTTATTAAACTGAAAATTATTGTCGTTTTGAGCTGGTTAAAAGGTTAGAAAACAGATACAAAAATAGCATTTATTTACATATATATGGCAATATGATAGATTAAATTTGAATTACAGTTATAAAAATAGCCACAATGCGTTATGCACAATGTTTATCGTCTCCTTGAATTATGGACGTTTAAATGCAAAGCATTAAATCTAGTCTGACATAACTAAGCGTTGCTTTCATGTGAGGTGAACGGCATAAATAACTTTTAGAAAGTTGTAAACGCCCATTTTTTCTTCATTTTTTTTACCTTGAACGAGAAAACTGTTTCAGTTTGAAGAAAGTTTAAGTGAGAAAGACGGATATAAGTTTAAATTGTTTATATTCTTAACAAAATTTTTAAGTTGAAATATTCAAGTGGATCTATATCATACGAAAGTAGTTTTACGAAGAATAAACTATTAACTAAATTTGGAAAAGCCATGAAATATTGGCATTGTATTTGTATGAATCTATACAAATACTCTATACACTCCATATAACAAAGTATGACTTACAGGCATACTATTCTTTGAAGAGATGTTTGACAAGGTGACCACACAGATCGCGCTACTTCGTGTAGCATCTACTGTCATTGTCAAGAGATTGCAATTAAAATTTTGTATTTTTATACAATGCAGTTGTCTATTTTAATTTATTTAACCTCTGACAAACAAGTTCTCAGAATATTTTTGTATATTATCTCAATGATCACTTGAAAGATGAGTGATGATTTACCAAATTTCTTACAATTTTCATTTCACTTATAATTAAGTGAGAGGATGAAAATTGATATTAGATTGATTTGGAATTCATTTACGTCAATTTCTTGTAAAATTTATTAACTTCTAGGCCATTTCAGTATAAGTAGCGTGTAAATGGATATTATATTCTGTTTCGTTTACTTCTCTCGCTCCAATTGGTGGTGTCTAACAAGTGTCACAAGATTTAGCTTCCTATGATTAATGAATAGCATTTTAGCATTTTTTTACACATCTTATGAGCTCTAATTTCGTCAACATATCAATTTTCGAATTGTCTAGCTAATTACGATCTTTTATTTTCTCGAGAGAACCTTGTCCTCTTTTCTCTATAATCGTTATTTAAAACAGAGATTCTATAAGCTTTCTTTACAGTTTAAAAATATCAACAACGAACACCTTTAGAAGTTATCAGTTGACCTAGTTTAGCGGAAAAATTTGGCAGGTGACAAAACTTTTCAAGCGATATTAACAACTCGTTAACTGTGTTCACTGACTAAGCTAAAATAAACAAAATATTTTAAAAATTTATATAAATTTAAAGCATTATTTCCGATGTAAATCAAAAGGAAAAAGATTATTTTAACCTCGATATCTTGGATTTTAATAAAAAGTATAAATCAACCCCATACGGTTAACAGTATGATAAGACAGGGAACGATCTCACCCACGCTTTCTTCTATCTCTGTAACCCTGACCCACAGTTAATATAGGTTGCTTCCCTTCGCTGCAGGAATTACAGCTGTCTTATATCGAAATTTCAGTATTCATTTATCTTCACATTTTATAAAATCAATGTTTGATATTTAACAGATCTGTTAATTAATACTTTTTATTTCAATTTATTTTATCATCATGTGAAGATTTCTTCACTCGTCTTCTCGGCTATGTCTAATTAATGTATAAAATGGATGTGTCGAAATAGATTTACTAATTAAACCTCTTAATTAATGAGCAAACGAAATTATATGCCATTTATACTGTCCGTGATACTGCTCACAACGATAATTTATTGATAATTCAGAGCTCCATTTAAAATTTGTTTCTATATTATTTTGGCAATCCTCATCATTAATATTTTAAACGAATTTTTGATTTCCAAACAACTGTCAGTTATTCGAAATTTAATATTTATTTATTTATTTCTATGATTGATAATGAAATCAAATGAAAGATTTTCGAGAAGATAATATTCTGCCAAATGGCGAGTTTGTGTTTGTTTAGTGGAGTGTTGACAAGTGTAAGCATAATTCTTATCTGCAGAATTATCAAAATTATGACAAGTATGGTGGGGATGAAATGCTATAAATATCTATATCACATTTCTATTAACATAAAAAAAAGAAAAATTAATGAAGCTAAAATAAGCTTTAACTGATTAGACTATGTCAAGAATAAAAAGTGCCTTTGTTAAAAGGGAAAATATACAGTATATACTAAATTGTAAGAATTATTAAGATTTATAAAAAGAGTTTTGTCACTATATCTCTAACTGCACTTACTATAATAAACCAAAATATCCAAATAGCCTTTAAAGTGCAGTCCAATTTATTTTCGTACCAAGAGTTTTGTCACTTTTTCAATTTAAAAGTTTCCAAGAAACTATAAAATCAGCTTTATAATGACGAAATAGTTTCTTAATTGACGAAGTAACATCTCACAACAAACCTTTTCATGTAGACTTGAACGAAAGTTGACTACAAGAATAAAACCCCAGTCCAGTTCCAGATCCAGCTCCAGCCTATAAGAAATATGTTCTGATATGTTCTAAGCCTCTGTTCTGATATGTTACTTCATAATTATAAATTAGTTTTTATAGTTTTTCTTTTAAAAACATTCCAGTAAAGTGTTTTACAAGTTTTTACAATATTTGTAAATTTTTAAAACTTATTTACATTAATAATTGAGATAGTTCGAAAGGAAGTCGACTACAAGGAATATAAAAACTCGGCTCCAGTAGTAGCCTACAAGGAAAGGTCTGTTACGAGATGTTACTTTGATAATTAAAGAACTGTTTCGTCATTATGAATTTGTTTTTATGGTTTATTGGAATTTTTTAAACTATAAAAGTTATGAAAATTGAGTAGCATTAAACGTCATCATTTTTAACAGACTATAAGAATGTGAAATCCATACTTTTTACAATTTTCAGATTTAAATTTTAAGATCTATTACATTACGGATGTAGCAAATCCGTATTGGTTGCACCGATGTATACAAATATAGCTATAATTTACATTTCAATTTACTTTTATAGTGTTATGTACAGTAAATTCTAAACAGTAATTGTATAGGCTATATCAATTATACTAAATTGATGTATTTCTTCACTTTTATCAAATTAATACGATGAATTTATACTTTCTGAAAGGCTATTTATGTTTAAAATTTCGTTAAACAAGTTATTTAAATTTTTAAGATATCTGAAACCAACATACATTATATTGTGGGTTTACAGATCTATAAAATTTATTATAATATAGGCTTTTTAATACATTTTAAAGAGAAATTTTAAAATAAATTATAACAAATGTTACTTTTTTGTACATAAAAATCATAAATCACTAAATTATTCTTAACGTAGAGTAAACTATATAGATTTTAAACTAAACTGACACTTTTAAAATTTATTTATTGTCCCTCAACTCGGTTTAACTAAGGTCAAGATTTTTTGCCTATTATATAACTTTACAAACCATTTGGGATTGAGTATCACGTCTCCCGCTTAATTCCGATAGTAATGTACGATAATCTTTTTTCTGTGTCTCTTTTATCATCAATAAAGTTTACGACCGCTTCTTACAGTTCAAAGGCGACATTAGCTATCGAATGACTTTCTTACCATCAAGCATCTTTGCAGGTCGTTATATTGAGTTTTTATCTTTTTAATAAAACAAAGATCAAAGAGAATAATCACGAGATCACTCATTTCCTAAATAAACTATTTCTTAAATTTCAGTTTATTATACAGTATTTATTCTTAGAAATTTTATTAGTTTATAATAAAATAAAGCTAAAAATAAATCTCTTTTTTCAGGACATTGTTTAATGATTGTAACTCAAAGTCAGACATTCAGAATAAATCCTCGTGTAGCACTACAAAATAGGTAAGATTTCGTAATTTTTAATTAAAATTTCTATGGACAATGTCATTAATACCATAATAACAGTTGTATTCTTTTGTACACGCATAAAATTCATAGAACATTGAATTTCATCGAATAAAAACAGTGAATTTAACCGATTTTCCTTTTTTTACATTTGGTAACTTTGTTTGTTTGACAGTGTTTCAATTGCAATTTTTTGAAGTTGAATGATGTATTAAATCATCGAATAACTTACATTTTCTGTGGAATATTCTTATAATGTATTTTATCATAAATTGCTAAATAATGTAGAACCATAACCATAGAGACAGGAGGTTCTGAATAACTATACATGAACTTCCGATTTACACTGGAAGTCACGTTATTTCAATTATAATATTTTCCTGAAATGAGTTAATTAGTTGACTAGCAGGAAAGTATGATGTACAGGGGCAAGACACTACTAATTTTAGGTGGAATTATATATTTTAAATTAAATTAATTAAAAATGTAATTAAAAATTGCAGCCGGCATTATTATCATGTCACAGTAAGTTTTAGTAAGAAAGTTTGTTTATAATAAAAATCTTTGTTACATATCAACATACGAAATATGGATATGATACTTGAAAATATTTACAATGTAAATATTTTGATAGTTATCAAACAGAATAAGAAAGATTATTGTGTGATAGAAATATTTTGAGGCATAAAACGTGTATTGCCACTTACTTTGTACAAAGATGCCGATCAAAGAAAGAAACTAAATCCAACTTGATTTGTTATTATGTTTAACTGCGGTTGGAAAAGATGTTACTAAAAAGGGAATGCTGTATGAAAACTACTTATGTCCACTTATTCGACAATTGTCGGAATGTCTAAGTAGTAGATCAACCAAAGAAAGGAGGAATCCTTCATACCTAACTCTTTGACACTAATTTAATCTTTAATATTATTTTAATAAATTATTCGCAGAATTTATGCTTTTTACTTACCATTTAATAACGGACAATGTTAAGTGCTCAAATATAAACAAGTATATTTATGGTTTTTTCCCAAGAATTTCTAAATAAGTTTAGTTTTTAATAAACAAAACAAAATATAAATGAACATTAAACTAAAAAAATACTTCAGATTTAAAAGATATTATTGTAATTAGAGTTTAATCATATTTAGGAAAGTCTAAAAACTAATTTTACATTTGTTTTTTTGTTGTCGTTATTACATTCATTTCACATTGTATATGGATTATTGTTTTGAATATTAAATATTGATACAGACAACAATTTTGATAACATAAACGTTAATACTTATTTTAAATTATTAATTATTTAAATATGTATTTAATTTCTCAAATTGTTATACATGTTTAAAGCTGATATTTGTTTTTTTAAGCCGGCTTACGTATCATTTTATACAGTAAATTCCCATATGATTTGTCATTCATCTAAAGTATATTTTTTGAATTGCTGACTTCCTGTTGATACGCAATTGATATTTGCTTTTGAGTAACATCGTGAAATCTTTATATATAGTTTCTATTTTAGATAAATTTTAAGATACATTTATTAAGTTTTTATAATAAAGAATAAAAGTGACTTAAATTAATTGAATCTCCGATCTCTTTTCAAAAAATTCAAATTTTTCTTTTGTATTTTATTTTTAATTCTTCAGAATTGTGATCAAATGAAGCGCTAATCTAATTTTTTATAATAATAAAAAAGATTAAAAAGACATCAATAATTAGAACAATACATAGTGATACTCTGTTAATAACATAGACTTATAGTGAAAGTCTATTTCTATTTATATATGTTCTTGATACTACGGTTAATTAAAGTGAAATTTTTCGTTTCCTCTGGCGTAGGAGGCAATGATTGATCGCTAATGAGAAATAAGTTATATAATCAGTCCTTTCACTGAGAGGTTAACTCAGTAGATAAATCTGTCACCTTTAGTTTCTCCGACAGCCATAGGAAGAAACATTAGAATGGTAAATGGCTATATGGCACAAGTTCATCACTCAAATTACTAACGCCAATCACTTTTTTTATTATTTAAAAATTTTTAAGCATCGTATTCATAACTAAACGCTTTTTTAAGATGACGTCTTGTTTTGCGTCACTTTGCGCAAGCAACTTAAAGAAAGATCAGTATAAATGCGTGTATTATAGAAAAGACTTCTGTCTATAGTTATTACAGTATTTTTTAAATTGTAAATTGATTCCCTCTTAGTCCCTCAAGACGGAAGGGTTCAAAAATGAGAAAAAAAAGGCCACAAGAGAGGAATATATATATATAAATGTATTGTGTATAATGCATTATGTATATTGTCTTCATTATTTGTAATTATTTAAATAATAATGTAGTAATGAAATTGTCTAATGTCATTGCTACATTATCTACACAACCTGAAATAAAATCCTGTCTTTTGTAGGCAGGGTTATACTGTATTTCTCGTATAAATTTAATAGAAAGAATATATTAAACCTAACTTCTGTGTTGTAAATAGTTTATAACGTAATAGCGAAGCTTTAAACTAAAGCTTCAAAAAGGAATGGGTAAATGGAATAGGATAAAAGGAAAGGATAAATAATAGACTAATAATAAAGTAAATATTTAGAAAGTTTCATAGATAATATAAAATGCAAATGTTTATAATTTACTGTGGTTATATTAGATAATATCCGAAAATTTTATTCGATTTTTTTACAGATAATGTATACACTATGAATAATAAAACAAATACGAAATAGTTTTTCTGACAGATTAGGTTAAAAAAGTCGATAAAGATTTTGTACATTTCATGTGATCAGGCCGTTTTTCTTTTATTTAGCAGTTGATAAATACAAAAATTCCGATTGGTGTAATGTTGTATTTAAAGAATCAAATGCACAGAATACAGGTATACCTAGTCTTACGTCGGTAATTGGTTCCAGGAGAGGCGACGTAAGTCGAATTTACTTGTGTAGTTACGACGTAAGTCGTAGTTTCGACTTGCGTCGTAATTAAACGCCAATAATGGAGGAAACGCCAATAATGAGCACTTAAAGACCGCTAAATAAGACGACAACACAGAAACACAGATGTTTTCATGGTTCGTTCCCTAGGATTTATGATGATTATATTAACATTTACTGTAAATGTACATATTTTAATATGATTTTATGTGCTTTCAACGCTTTTCTAGTGATATTACGACTTCAATGTTTATGGCGGACGGATTTAAAGTCGAATAAACTGACTTAAACTTGATTTTTATTTTTCCATATACTTTTTTTGACAAACGACGTAAAATCGGGAACGACGTAACTCGAGAGCGACGTAACTCGAGGTATACCTGTACAATAAAATCTTGATACACAGAAACATACTAAAGTTACGATTTTGACAGTACCGACATTTTTTGTAGGCTTCTGTCATCTAAAATATAAACTTTTTAGATAGGTTGTGAAAATAAACACAGTTATGCAATAAGAAAGAAAGAAAAAAAACGAAAAATAATATTGACTGTGTTCATCATTATAGATATATATTTCAGTCTGTCTTTGTGTATTAAACTTTTTCAAAAAATTACAGTAAATCGCGACTTACTGGTTTTTCAACAAAAAATAGATTATTGTAAAATTTAATTGGTATTTTGTTAATTTTTCTAGAGATTACATAGGAAATAACTGAATATCAATTGGTTTTTTGGACACTGATCGTATTGAACTCATTTTGTACCTAAAAGAATAACCTACCGCTGTTGAAACCCGATGAATGAGTCTCGAAGCACTCAACCGGCACCACACACTACATTTCTTTGTACTACAGTAAAGCAGCGGGTATTTGATAAGTAAATCCTGACTAGGTAATAAATATACACTTAGGTACGAAGCACTGTACAGAGTTTTTCTCTTGGAAAAATAAACAGATATATCACGCAGTACTAGAATTAGTAGTTAGTTTAATTCGTCGAGCAGATCATTTAAATGTTACTAAAGATTCTTATGAAAAATCAATATTTTGAAGTTCCTTTGAAAGGACATCAACGTATTTCCGCATTTTTCGCTACTTCTAATGTATTTTCATAGTCAATATTATTGGATATAACTGTCAAGACAGTCAGACAACCGAGATAGTACCCATGTTCGCAACAATAGGCTGCCTATTTCCTTTTAAAAATTTCTCTAGCTTCGCCTATCTCGATCCGGATACCAAAATCACAGTAAGGGTGCGATTGTGCAAACGTGAGCGAGCGATTTGCCGAATGATGTGAGACCGAGTGAGAATATGTGGCGTAAAGAAGTGATGACATTAATTATTATGCCTTTGTGTCCTTTCTATCGTAATTTAAAATTTATTTTGTATACTAGTACTTTTTAATATATTAACAGGACTTATTGTACTCGAAACTATGAATGCAGACATTTAGTCTTACAGATCAGAAATAATGTTTTTTTTTTTTTTTTTTTTTTTGAACTAAATAAAAAACATTATTTCTGATCTGTAACACTAAATATCTGCATCCATAGTTTCCAGTACGATAAGTCCTGTTAATATATTAAAAAGTACTAGTATACAAAATAAATTTTAAATTATGAAGATACGACGTTCATCCTCTAGGGAAATAGCGAATGGATAAAGGACTCTATCATAATTTGTTATTATGATAGAGCCCTTTATCCATTCGCTATTTCCCTAGAGAATGAACGTCGTATCTTCATAATTTAAAATTTATTTTTAGAAAACAGAATTTATATGACTTTACTTCTGTCTATAGTTTGAAAAATATTAAAACAAAAACCTTTATTTATATGAGAAGTCACTTTTTATGCGCAGCATTCAGAGAGAAGAGGCGAGACGCGATAAACATTAAACTCTGTCAGATATTTTCCAGAGCCAGAAATTCGCTCTCGCCAGCGAGATTTCTCGTTTCTCCTTTGCGAGAACTATATCGCTCCCAATCTCTTGCTCTCTACTAGATTCGCTTCTGCATAGTCGCACCCTTAGTCACGTCTCCCTGCATTAAGAATTTACATTAACTTTCAAACAGATCTAACAAAGTGCGAACAGATGAAGAAACGTCTCATGTAAAATCTAAAAAACTGATTATCACTATACACTGTTTCTACACGTAGCGTCACAAGACTCCAATATACTTACCTATTATTAGGATTCCTCTTAGTATCGATATTTACCATAGACTGTATCTTCAATGAAAAAGAAAGATTTCATCCCTACAAATAATAAGTGCAAAATTTTAGGGATTCTTAACAGCGTAATGTCAAAAAATACGAAGAATTGGTCTTACAAAACAAAGAACAAAAATAATAATGATAATAATAATAAAATAAGAGAGAATTATTGATGACGGAAATTGCTTGTCTCGCACTATTAGTCAGGAGTTTCACTCTCCCAAGAATTGTGTATTGTTTAAAAATAAGGAAGCGGTCATCGAAACGACGAAAAATTCCGATTATTGCGAAACATTCGAAAGTTATCAATCCAAAGTCTGTTTCTGAAGTGAAAGTGGCATGAAAGACGATAAAGTTTGGGGTACAGATATCGAAATATATCCGATTGCCACTGCACTAGAAATCCTAATTGCAGTAGATATATTATGATTCCAGATGCATGTAATTTGGTTGAACTTTTTATTATCCGCTTAATAAAACTTCCATCATTTCAAATGTAAGTTATAATTTTGCAATCTCAGTCAAATTTTCAATTAGGCCTACAGTATGTAGTCTCTCCTGTTGGACGCTAGTTTTAAATAGATACCTGTATATTTCGATAAGAACTACATGTTCATCAATTAAACTATGTTAAAGTTGAAACGTATTTTTTAAAATTAGAACGTTAAAAATTACATAAAATGCACTAAATTTCTGTGGAGAGATACATTTCGGATTTTCAGTCTCCCTACTTTTAAGATAACACAACATAAGAGGATCTACCAAAGGGAAAGTGGTTTCCGGGAAGACTTTTTGTAGAAAACTGGTCTTTAGATATTAGACACAAAGAACCCGGAAAATTCCAGGCGGCCAGCCTGTTGATAAGGCGCAATTCCGCGACCAAACAACTAATAATCAGTATTCAGTGCTTCTATGCACAAGGTCATATACAATCTATATATACAGTCTTTTCTCACGAGCTTTGTTCTCTTATTCCTAATATAGGCTATTCTTTAAAAAATCGTGACAATTCATTGATTCCTGATGAAGTTATTTCCATTTTTTCCCCTTGACGGAATAGTGTCGCTACAATTTTAAGCTAAGTATTTTATATAGAGAGAATAGATATATAAGTTCAATTAACTCTCATCAATTTTTTTGTCTCTACAAAATATAACAGAAATAAAAACAAAATCAAAAATAATAAAATCTCTACTACCATTCATTGTAAACACTACAAAATTCATTTAAATAAAAATTATTTTTTAAAATTAAGTTTTGAAAACAGGATGAATGAATGAAACCAGGAAACATTAACATTTATCATACAGGAATAGATTCACTAATGATTTAAATAGCGGAACTGAAGGAAATTGAATAAAATGTATATATATTTTTTTATTTTAGTTTTTATCATACCAAATTAAAAGCATTAACATTTATCGTACAGGAATAGATTTACTATGTTTCCAGGTTTCATTCATTCACCATATTTTCAATAATACTAATTCGTTTTAAAATACTTTTTGTAATTTGTCATTATCAAAGTAATGTTTCTGATTTTGTTTTTATTGTTGTTATAACATTTAAAATCTATTATTGTATTTATATTTTTTACAAGATAAAAAAATTCTTTATGTAAAGTATTTATATGTGTACTCGTACTGTATATTGTTTTATAAGTGGTGATCTCTATAGCCCATACACGTACAGTACGAAAAATAAGGCAAATTAGTCAATAAGGCGTTTTACGTAAATATAATACTTTATATAAATTTGTTTAACTAAAACATTATTGACTAATTGATATATTTTACATAGCCTACATACTGTAAATGTTGTGCTATGGAGATCATTACATATAAAACAATATACAAATAAATATAGAATATTTTTTATTATATTAAGCGGTTCTATATATATATATATATTATTTGAATTTTCAAACAGTAGATAAAATTATATAACGATACAACAGCGCTATTAACATACAGTAAGTAAATTTCATCAGCTTCAAACGAAACTGAATATATTTCAAAACATTTTTAAACCTATTTACAATCAATTGAAGCAAATATTAGCCTAAATCTGAATTTATTATTATTGTTGCAGTGAAACCTCGAAGTAGCGCCTTCATAAATAGCGCAATTCTTATATTTATGAATGGATCACGATAGTTATCAAATAACAAAACTTTCCGTATCTGAGAATTAAATGTGATATTTTGCGTTGCAGATGACATTGTGATTATCAAAATACTTGAGTTTCTAACTCTCAAACTAAACTATATGTATAATATGTATAATAATGTAGACCTCATTGGCGTAATCAGGGGGTGAGCCAGAGAGCCGGGCTCCTTTTGTAATGAAAAAGTTAGTAAAAATGCTAAATGTAGGAAAAATAATTTAATTATTGACTTAACTACTGACTTAGTAATTTATACGTATTTATTATAATCTATTGATTAAGTATTCGAGCCGAAAATTTAAGTGTGTAGTGATTTATATTAGATTTTAATTTGGGCTTCTTCACGTCGGATCTGGTTACGCTACTAATACTACATACAATTCTTATTGTTTGAAGTCCAGTTTAGCGTCATACTTGATTCAGTACCAATTTTGGAAAAAGCATACGATGGTGGCATTAAGTAGAGGTTTAGCTGTATATTACAATTTATAATCTTAAGTCGTTTAATTAATGAGCTTCTGGTCTATTAAACTATTTTAAATTTAAATAAACAAATTATCCTTACAAAAGTAACAATTGAAAATTATCGTAAAATTAGCATTCAATAAGATTATTTTAATACTAACATTTTAACTCTACTCTAAATTCTAATAGATTTTTTATGCTTTTACTTTTCCATTATCATCATCATTACTATTTTAATTATCGAAAAAAACCTTCTTATAGAAGAAATTAGGTTAAATCAATTAAGAGAATCTCCTACTCTCGTTAAATGGCTCAAAACAGAATTAATTAAATTACAAAATATGTACTGTACTTCTACAATAAATAGGCCTAATATTGTAGAGGAGTTTATTTTATAGATTATAAGGTTATTTATGAAATTATTATTATTATTATTATTGTGTGTTTGGTTAAAAGAGTTATTTATTATTAATGAAATTGGAAAAACTTATACGTGGTACGATCCAAAAGTTCGGGGACTGCCGTAATCTATGACAACGAAAACATGTATTTGAAGTTACAGCGTATGAAATGGATGGATTGTACCAAACCACCTCTACGTGTTCAGGTTAATTTCACCCATGTCATGTGATTAAACCGTGAGCGCTGCTGTTTTTTTCCGCAGATAGTAACCTTTGTTCTGCGACGTAATAAAAGTGGAGTTTCAAGAACAACCTCCAACATTAAATTTTGTCAGCGTTTAGGTAAAACACCCACGGAGACTTTAAAATTGCTAAGAAAGGTGTACGGTGATTCTACCATGGCGAAATCGAAATGTTGGAGGTTGTTCTTGAAACTCCACTTTTATTACGTCGCAGAACAAAGTTAACTATCTCCGGAAAAAACAGCAGCGCTCGCGGTTTAATCACATGACATGGGTGAAATTAACCTGAACACGTAGAGGTGGTTTGGTAGAATCCATTTCATATGCTGTAACTTCAAATACATGCTTTTGTTGTCGTAGATTACTGCAGTCCCCGAACTTTTGGATTGTACCACGTATATGGATTGTGCTGAAAATTACTTATCAAAGAAAAAAAAACAAATATACCTATTTTAAGAAACAAAAAAAAAATTGATTAATAATTTAATAAATATTCCAATTAAAAATTTTAATTAAAATTAGTTCACAAATCACTTTTAAACTAATTAAAAATAGATTAAATTTTTTTTAAAATCTTGAAATAATGTTAAATTTTAAGTAATTGTAATGTTAACATTAATTTAGTAAAATCAGATATAAGTACTTCGGAAGTAGCATAATTAACTTTGTCCTTCGTTACTTTTCAACGCTATTATAAAAATTATATTGGTGATAAAATCATTCGACATTTGGCGACCTCATGACTAACATTAATAAAAGTTTCAATTTTTTGTCGGGAATTTTTTTATTTTCCTGTTTCAGTTTTTGTGGAAGTGACGCAATATCACGATATGACAATAACTTAACAGACGCTATTGCTTTGTACATGACTCCTGCTAGACGAGACTTTTAGAACCTGAGACTAGATTCTGAGCCAAGATGGCGATATAAAGCGGAAACGTGCGAAAGGAAATAACTGCAGGTGTACAACAAACAATGATTTTGTTTACAGGCTTACTAAATAATATATATATTAAGTGAAATACAGTTTCATTTGTAATATTCGTTCAAAATCATTCCATAACAGAATATAGAATATTTAGGCCTATATTTTCAGTTCATCATAGATTATTTTGCTATCTATAATATATACAATTCTACAATTATGTAATAGTTAAAATAAATAAATAAATTTAATAACACACTGACAAGTGAGTGAAGTAAATTATGAACTAATGCTTAGAATGTTGGTGAATCATGAATAAATTTCAGAATTCTTTTAATTCTGCCACTAAACTTTTCTGAAATACGAATAAGGTTTTAATGTTTGTCAATTAGGGCAAACTTACTTACAGTATTTTTTAATTATTATTTTGGATAAGAAAGCATTAAAGTGGCGCCAAAATATTTTTACTTTCATGCCATATCCGTTTCCGTTTCCGAATTACTAAAACGTTCCTTCCACATCAAATGACTTCACATAAAAACAAATCGTTTCTCATTAGTTTTTTTTTCCATTTTTTAAACTTAAACTTTAATTGCAATTTAATTAAAAAAATCAAAATATAGACGATAAAAATTCGATTTTTTAAATAGTCGGTGATTTTATTAAGCTTTATTTTCAATATCAGCTTTAATTTTGGAAGAAAGTCAGATGAAATAAATATTTCATATTTTCTCTTATTAATAAAATATTTAATAGTTCAATGCAATAAATATGTCATGCACAAAAGATAATCTACTTTTAGGATTACCTTTTGTGCGTATATCTGTATAGAAAGAGGGAGAAAGAGTATTCTCTTCCTCTTTTTCTATACGGATGCCACAAAAAATAAATGATGTAAGGATACCATTACTTAAGAAAAAGGTTGAAAATCACTGGTTTAATAAACATTCATTATGATGATTAAATTAAATTTTCGTTTTATATTTTACTTATCATCAATTTTAGCTAACAAATTTCTTATTGCTATGTACTGTACGTATATATTCATATACAACATAAAAATAAATAATTATGATATTATATGAAAAAAATACGGTCACTGTGATAGTGTCAGCAATATTTTATATCGATATTATATTTTCTTTAATTATCTTTAAATAGTTGACAAGTTTATTTATAGTTTATATATATATTTTAACATTGGTGTGTTTTAAAGACTGCAATTGATATTTTATTTATTGTAAAATTCCTATCTTTAACACTAGATACAAACAACTAGACAGAAAAAAAAGAAAAAAACGTTAATGATTGATGTCATTTAATACACTTTGAATCTTTTTCATTTCTTATTAACAAAAAATCGACTCAAAACATAACACATTGTATAACAGAAAACAGGTCATGCGTTTATAATTCTTGTAGCGAATTGTATAATTGTGTTAAGACGGTTTATTATGATGTATTTGTAACCGATAAGCATGACTAAATCGCAAAAGACCGTTTAAATTTAAAAACTAAATAGGTTCACTTCATTTTTTAAAATTTTGTTGTAGAATAACATTTATTTAATGGTAATAAATAATAAGTTAGCTATTTGGGTCTTATAAAACGAATTTAGAAGACTAAACGTTAATGATGATTAAATATAAATTATTGACAAATATAAGCAAAAATACAGTTAATTTTATTTAAAAGGTTATAATTGTATTTAGAAGGTAATAATTCACTTATTAATGCGTAAATAAAGCTTATAATATTACATATATCAAGTATTTGCTTAAAAGATTATTTCAAATTGCAAATAATTATAAATCTCCTAAAACAATATAATAGATTAATGTATTGTACAGGTACAGTGTATGATTATAATGATCCCGGTCCACAATAGGAACCAGGCCGGGAGGTTTGGAGCGGAACCCAACATATCAGGACATATTGTCCATGAAAATTCCTAGAGTTTGCTCGGCCATATTGAATTCCGATGTAGGAGGCACGACAGACTTAATGGTATGAAACACTGTATAGTAACTTCTGGCTAGATGATACTCACTGAACCTGTACAGTAAACCTTACCTGCCAGATCCAGTACAAAACACTTAACTTAAGTACAAATAACTTAACACATTTAATTTAAAATAAATTAACTTAGCATTTCTACAATAAATATTGTACTCATTTATATCGATGTATTTTGATAAAAATTATATAGTTCATCAATTAATCAGACTAAGGAACGAATATTTTTATTGAAACATAAAAAATACATAAAATTTACTGCAATCCGTCTATGGAGAGATGCATTTCAGATTTTTTGATCACTCCCCAGTTTCTCTGTTTTTGAAGGATATATAAACATACTACCTTATTATCATTTAAATTTACAATAAACAATGGTTAGGCCTACCTTTATTTGTATGTCGGTTTTACCTGACAATCATCAAATTAAAAAATAATATACTATTAGGATAAATTAGTGTTTAATATCAGCATCTTCGTGTAGAAAATCATTACAGACGATTAACTTATTAAACGTTTAAATCTAAGTTATATTTATTAGGCTGCAATTTGAAAAAATTGTAGACCTATAAATTTCCACTGTTGTCCGTTGTCTGTCCTTCCATCCTTTATCCCCTAAAAGGAGTTAATAGATGACCGGCACGACTCCATTGTTAAAGGAAAAGCATGATGTACAGGGGCAAGCCGTTACTAATTTGAGGTGGAGAGCATATATTTTAAATAAAATAAATGAAAAATATGATTAAAAATTGCAGCCCGGCATTGTAACGAAATCATAATAAATAATTGTTCGTTTTTTATATACATATATCCTTAAACAATCAATCTAACCTACATCAACATTAGTTATATTACTGAAATAATAATATATAGAATTAATATATTATCAACATTACTTTCAAATGCTTTAGAAAGTTTTAAAATTTTATTAATGTTTTAGATCATATATTAAATCTATTTAATGTTTCGTCGTTAGTAGATTTACATTTAAGTAATAATGGTAAACCTCAAAAATGTCATTATTACTAATAATAGTTTCAATTTACAGCAGTCATTAAAAAAATTCCTTCCTCTATTGGAGCTTTTTAATTATAATCATTTATTTAATTTAATAATTGACTTAATTAATTAATTAATATATTTAAGAGAACGATATTTGATTTGTTACTAAGTTTATTTAATTAATGAATATTCGAATTTCTTATAATTATAACTTTTGAATAAATATTTGGTTATTTTATTGACTAATTAAGCTTATTTTATTATTATTATCGTTGTTTTTTTTATTCGTAGAGTTCCAAAATATTTTAATATAAACTTTGACATAAATATTTTTTAACGCATTAAGACATTTATATATCTTTAAAAGTTTTCAGATCAAATTTATAATCGAATTTATTGTGTTGGCCTATCTATTTTCGATATTTTCGATTTCATGATGGTGATTTATTTTATTTATTTCAAAAATTAAATTAATGCATATCTATTTCAATATAGTTTATGTTAAGAAAATAATTATTTCACTTTTAAAAGCACTGGCTTCAACTCAGAACCCGTTCGGAATCATCAGAATTTGCGCCCACGTTTGAAAATTATTAAATTTAATATTTGTATCTTTTTATCTAATTTCATTGGATTTGATTACACCAAAGTTTCCAATAAATTATAAATTAATAAAATACAGTTTAAGATTCTTTGGAAATAGTTTTGAATATATTCTTATTGGTGTGTAGAAAAATAAAATTAAACATATTACCTGGAATAATATATTGTCATTAATGGAATAAATATATATTTTTTATTTATTCTTATAGGAAGACCAATGCATTGGCTTGGTCTTTCTAGAAGAACAAATAAAAAAAGAAAATAATAGTTGTTCTCTACAATCGGAATTTTGGGATAAATATATTTAATTTCATTTTAGTAAGTTACATCATTAAAATTTTTAAATTATTATAACAGAAAAGGTCACATTAGAAATTGGAATTATTAATTTTATTTGTATTAATTCACGTCAAAACTATTTATCTCAGTAGCCTATACTTTACTTAACGTGAAATCTAAATGATCAGGAACTTATTTTTAATACAAACATTCTCACATGTATATTATATTTACACAATATATACAATGTCATGGCTGACAGATGGCAGACAGATGGAAAACTGTGGTAGCTATCGATAGAAAAAATTAATTAAATAAACATCGAAAGCAATTTTTTTAAATGATACTGAACTACAGTAGTTGTAAGATCACTTTCTGACATCAACAACGATTATCCACAAAAATAGCTGAGGATATTACTCCATAAAAGATAATTAAATTTACTTCTTTTTTGATATTATTAGGGTATATTTAATTTTTTCAATAAATACGCACCTTTCTATTGCATAAAAAATAATTCTTTCTTGTTATACCGAGCACAATATAAATTCTTTTTCTTGCATTCAACATTCACCAATAGTAATATTTAAAATACATTCAATTTATATTTTTCGTATAATTTAGAGTTGAATGAAAGATAAATACACTTTTCTGTTTTTATTTCCTTTAAATTTTTTAAGTTCGACAGAAATTTTCCATTATCGAGTCGTTTATTCTTACAGAATGATTACAAAATTGTATACAGTTTATGACGCTTTTGAGTGCGTTGTCAAGACGTCTCCTTGTGTTCCAATCAGAATATCAGTAACATATTGTATCAATGAAAGCATGTCGACACATAGTTGTAATGGCACGCTGTTATATTAGACACGGAGCCGTAGTGTTTGTTTATCTTAATCGTCTGTATTCACAAGGGATATAAGAGAAAGTGAAGATCACAGACCTATCGGAGGATGGAGGATAAACGGAAAAATAGGTTCGAGTTAAAAGTAACCGACAATTTCGACTTAACGAGACCGTATTGTATTGTATACTGTGCGTTAATGCGACTTCTAGTTCGACTTAACAATGTATTTTCAGGAAGTCTCGTAATTAAACATGGAACGATTGTAAAAAAAAAACAGAGTATATAACTGACGGAAAAACCAGTATTAGTTTTTCATTGTAATTTGAAAGTGTGTTTTTTTTATTTAATTTATATTCAACGACCTTGTTCATATACAAAATAATGAATAACCTTGTTCATATTTTTTATCGAATTTTAATATCTCAAGCGAAACGAATTTTTATTGTCAACACTAAAATGAACACCTAACAGAAGGATCATAATAAATTTATTTTTATTTTAAGTTTATCCTATAATATATATATTGTTATTATAAAATTATTTTATTGTTAATATTTTTGTGCAAGAATTTTACGATTAATTATCGAAATTATCAGAAAATTTTGTGGCAGGGTTGACTGAAATTAAAAAAACTGTTAGATTAACAATACATCTGGAAATATATGAAAATAATTCCTAATTAATTAGAGTAACACTACTATTATTTATTCAAAAAGCAATTCATCTCTTCCCGAAAAATAACTTTATTTTTTTATGCTTATTTATGTGATCTTATCACCATGTTTTTAAATGACTAAAAGGATTTGATCTAATTCCTATAAATTCCAAATTCTCTTTTGTAAAATTTTGATTTCGTCTATATAAAACAGTAGACTTCATTTAACTGAGTATTTTATTACTGTCCACTCATATCTATAATTTGTCAAATATATTACTTATTTTTTAAAATATTTCCTAACGATGCTTTCAAAATAAATTCAATTTCAGCTATGCCAAATACAAAATGTCTTTAGATTTTAACAATATAATTGTCTTTAAAATTTTTCATATATTCTATACTCAATCCAATCATTTTTCCAGCATTTAAAGTAACATTTAATAGCAAAGCGTGTTATTTTTATCGACGTTAGATAATTTGCAACATATTTTCTCGTCCAATATAAACATTTCTTTGAAATTCGAATGTCTGAGCCTCTTTTGTCTAGTTTAAACATGACATTGCACATGCAGTTTAACATGCAGTTTGTTAAACTTTATTTTATACCGGTATAATTATATTTACTTTTGTTGTTACATATTTATTTTGGTTTGTCTATGTTGAGATGTGCATGGATGGCAACAGAGAGGAAATAAACAGACGTGTAAAACTTGGCTGGAGTGCCTTTGCTAGGAATAGTATAGTCTTGAAGAATCAACAGATGCCCCTGTGCCTGAAACTCAAGGTCTTTGATCAGTGTGTCTTGCCAGTGCTCACTTATGGATCGGAAACTTGGACTCTTAGAAAATCAGAGATCCAAAGACTACAAACTACCCAAAGGAACATGGAAAGGTGTATGCTTGGCATAACAAGGAGAGATTGAAAGAGAGATTCCTGATCCATGTTATGCAGGAAAATGACAGGAGTTACCGATAATCGCTAGAATAAAATCCCTCAAGTGGCAGTGGGGCTGGACATATTGCAAGAAGAACTGACCATCGCTGGAGATATGAAGTTCTTGATTGGATATCAAGAAATCGAAAACGAACAAGAAGACGTCCTCACACTTGGTGGGTTGATGAAATCATGAAGCATCTTGGCACAACATGGAAGCGCAGTGCTCAAGACAAAAGATTGTGGAAGAAGCTTGGGGAGACCTTCATCCTGCAGTGGATTGATAACGGTTGATGATGATGATGATGATGTTGCGATGTGAAAATATTGAAATGTTACTGGATTTATTATCATAAATATAGTTATTATTTATGTAAGCAGTATTTGAGTTAATATCGTATTGTTTTGAGTATAATCAGATAAATCAAGATTATTTTATCGTTTTAATTTCTTCTTCTTCTTCTTCTTCTTTTTTTAATCGGAAGCATCAACTTTAAATCGCTAAATTATAAGTATACGATTATTAATGTGATGAGATTGTCCTAATTTTTTCCTGATTTCATTTGTTTCTGTACTTTCTTAAAGTACCATTGTAACATAATTTAATATTTTTGAGTTTAAACTTACATTTATAATAATTTAAACAAGATTTTCATTCAGAAAATATAGCAGATCCATGCGTGGGATTTTTAAAAGGGTGGGAGTTAAAAACATGTTAGTTTTTTATAACGTAGTTTATTAATTTTTACAATATAAATATAAAGAGTAACACAGTTTAGTAGATTACGGACGAACTGAACTGAAACAAAATAAATACTGTAAAAGTTATATAAATTTACAATATACAGTACTATTTTATTAACATATTAATATTTTTCTGTTTGAATTGCCAAATAAGAGAAGTTAAATACTCAAACCTCCTTGTGCACCAAACTCCGACCTTGTATTGTAGTTGTAACGCTTTATCTGCTGGGTAATTCATTTAACGTTAATTACATATTTCTTATATTATCGTTATAAAAAAACGAATAATTGCGTATAATTTTGCTAGTTTCATGAATTGGGGTATAAATAATTTAAAAAAATAAGTATTGTTAACGCTAATTTTTCTATATACCAGTATAAGTCTCCATTATCTAGTCCACAAATTTTTAAGATTTCCGGTCTGCATTAAAATTACACTTTTAGAATTATAAAATTCATATTTAATAAGAGCAACAAAAATTTAATACAAAATAACGAAAATAATGGTTTGATTTTTCAAGGTTGAACATAATCTCTTATAAGTAATTTTGTTAACATAGTTGCGAAAATATGATTTATATCTTGCTTATAGACACTTTGTAATTCTGCTTTCCGCTTGATGATGTACGAAAAAAATGATAAGAGATTAAGTGACTTAAAGAACAGTTATTATTTATAATCTCATTTTACTGTGACGTCATTGACGCAAAACAAGATTGCGATGTTATCTTTAACAATACTCGACGTTTGAAAATGGCTAGCAAACGTTGTATTTGCGTGAAAAATAAAAGTGGATAGCAATTTTCTGACAATTTTTATTCCTAATTCTGAACAGTGAATTGTTTTATACCTGTAAGATTTATCTTACAGTTTTGTCATTTAAATTTGCTTCTCTTTTCAACCACTATTAAATCCACTATTAACAACAGAATATCGATCGGATGATCTTATGGCAAGAGATTTTTCACTCTGATGGGTCCGAATTTCGATCCAATTACATTCATTTTTATATTTTTTAGATAACTATTTCGTTCTTTTGTTATTGGTTTCTCACTTATATTAGCCAACTCTGTTTTGTAGGCTATTGGACTAGTCCACAATGGTTAAAATTGAGGATTTTGTTTTTTAATTATAATCAACTTCTTATAGTTTTAATGAAAAAAAGAACATCGATTATTTGAATTCACACATTTTGAAGCTTGCGGTAGGCCTACTAAATTTTTTTTTTCTTTTACTGAAATCGGTTTATTCAGACTAGTTTCTGTTTTTCAAGATTAAAAGTATAAGTTACATAAAAATATAAGCATTTGATAATAGAAATAAATCACTATAATATAGGCTATAATAATTTTATTCAATAAATGAGAGTATATGTTATATAGGCTTAATAATATAACTGTATTATATCAATGTATACTATATACAACTGTACACTCAACTATATAACTTACATTGTAACTTGCGTAATTTATGTGCATCTATCTTATGTGAAAAATACATGATGAAAAAATAGATTCGCAGACGGCATAACAGTAGAAAATAGATATTTTCTAGTCCAATCTTAAGGTCTGAAAAGCAAAAGAAAAGATTAACCATTAAACAATCAAATTAACATACTATAACGCCTTGTTGCAAAAACAACGAAGCATTTTTATTACATATGCATACCTGTACAACAATTACCATCTTAACCACATTGAGGAACCGGAAGAAGAACGGACACAATTCAAAGTCAACTCAATTCTTTTTTCAGCTGACGTTACATCAGCGAACACGTCCGGGCTTTATCGGTTGAGCATCAAAGAAAGCCTACTTGAGCGGTTCTATACTGCTGATAACAACTTCGTCTATGTACTGCACTGTACTGTACTGTACATGATGTGCTGTCAAGTTCACAATTTTTTCGGTTATCTTCAAATATAAAGTTTGGAAGTAAGCGGAGCTTTATAAATTACAATTGAAGAGTACCGAATCAATAAAAAGTAAAAATATCATTCCAAAGATACCAACTGTAATTTAAAACGTCATTCTAACAGTTCCCGCGAAAATAATTGAGCTTGCTCGTGTTCTTAATTATTACGCTATATATTTAATAATATATCATAAATTCTTTTATTTCCTATTACGTGAAACGACCACGATGCGTCATAGTGTCGATAATACTAGAAAGCATTGTGGTACCTTTTTAACAGTCCCGAAATAAATTTTGCATTATGGCATTTTTTAAAATGCAACGTGTAATGTCTCTTTGAAATTTTTTGTTAAGGCTGTTTCTGTAAAGCTTTCTGGTCGTTTTTCTGCTCATTGAACATTTTCAATCTTTGAGCCTAAGATAAATAACAATTTTTCTAATTTTTAAAACGTCTTGCTATCTTCACTAATGTTCGACATTAGGAAAAGTATATTGTTTATAGTAAGTGCTCATAGTTTTATATTTGCTTACATTTATCGGGTTTTGGGATAGGGAGGATGATGGTGTGGGGATTATCCCTTAGACATCATTAAAATGCATTATCGTCGGGAATAAATATGTTTTCAAAGTTTCACTCTTCTACCTTAATTAGAAAAGGGATGAAATTTGAACTGTAAAATTTGCGGAGACAACGCGAGTCAAATAAGAGCATTTAATAATTAAAATTTTCAAAACATTTTAAATTGATTTGCTTTTCCATGATAATGTTTGAAAATGTTTGAAATTAAATTTTTTTTTGTTGAATTTCAAGAGTACAATGACGATTAATAAATGTTTAGTGAGATTTTATCATCGAATTACACTGATGTAAATCAATGATCAAATTCTAGTAAACACTTGAACATTTCAGTTCTAATATAATTTGATCTTATTAAACGTTTCGTATGTTTTGAATTATCAAATGTATATTTTTGTTTAGATTAATTTATTTAGTGTGTAGGAAGCCTTTTATCTTTCAGATTCAAATCTTAAATTAATAAATTCAATGATGTTCATTGGAGAATATATTTATAAGCATAAGTTTTATCATGTAAAAGGTTGTTCAATAAAGTTAATTTTGTTCGTTGAAATTGATTCTAAATAGGATATAAAACAAAGCTGTAATGCACATTATTAGGATTTAAATATTTTTTTATAGCATAGCCTAAATAATATCGAAATTTCACATCCTTTAATTTTGCGTCTAAATATGTACTGGAATCTTGTTTCTTCCTATTTTGAGCATTTGCAAACAAATAATAGTAACAAAAATTAAATTCAATGAAACTTTCTTTCAAAAATGTAATCAAAAATACACAAGATAGACATTGTACTAGTAGTCCTTAAATTTTTTCTCTTCCTATCAATTTACATGTTTGACAAACTTTCATTAAGCGCTGCACTATTTTTAGGTACATTTTAAAATAAATGATAGCACTGTATCTTAGAGAATTTTCCGTTGGAATTTTGTCCTTATATATAAATGAATTAGTATTATGCCTTTTTAACCAAATTTGGCTGAAAAATCGTTATTCTCTTATTTTCTGTAAAAGAAATGTTTTCCCCTCTTAAAAGAACAAAATATGTAAATATTTTAATTTACAATTTTATGAAGAAAATTTGAATTTGGTTTAAGACATTAAAATATAATAAATAAGAAAAGTTTAACCATTATTTTAATGTAATTAAAGTAATTTTATGTTGCAATAAGTTGCTTTTTTTAATATAAGAATGATGAAGATAATTAAATTTTAATCTATAAAAATTCTATAAATTAAAAAACAATTAATGTTTTTTTTTAAATTTATTTACTTAACAAAAAAGTTAAATAAGTTCCAGATATTATTAAATCTGTTACTAGATATAAATAGATAAAAACATTAAACATACTTATAATTAGTTACAATTTATAATAATTTTGATGATTGATTGTCCAATTAAAACATTTTAAAGAAATGTTTCCTTGGCCTAATTTCTACGTAAAAGTAATAAGAAATTAGATTTATGAGGTAGGTAATTAATAATAACGTAAGTGTAATGTAATAATAGAATCAAAACACACACACATACTATACATAGGTCTATATTTTAATATTAAATTTTGTTTATTTTTATTTTTTGTTCGGAATTTATGGATAATTTTATTATTTCTAATTAGGTAATAACATCGCTTATATAAATGCATAATTATTAAGTGCAAATGCTTTTCCTATATTTGCATGTCAGCATTGACGCCACTCGTTATCTTCACGTGGTCTTCGTGATCCTGTTACAGGAAGTACACGAAAAGCACGTGTTCTCCATTTCGTGTGTTTAAACTTAGTGAATATCATTATTCCATTGATAAAATATTTGATTTTATCAGACGAAACTTTTTTCGGTTTTTTTCCCTCTCCACTCAACCGCAAATCAACGATATCTAAAATCTAGTGATATGTTAGTATTCGTTAAATTTGCAATATGAGCGATTGTATACTAGATTCAGTAGCTCTGCTCGAAAAATAAAATTTGATACGTTATTTTTTGGGTCATAAGACGGATTTCAGGGTCATTGCAAATGATGACTAATGCGAGTAGCAAATTTTCTGTTGATACAAATTTGATTACTCGGTTAACAAATACTGATAATTGAATAACCCAATGTTGTCGATAACAAATTTGTCCATTGAATATAAAGGTTTAACGAATTTGTTTCATTATAGCGTGCATAAAAATGCAATAGTATGTTATAGTATGTTTCATACATTTATATTATTTATTTCGTATGAAATTTATTATATGATCTTTTTCTGTTTCGTATTGATATGAAAAATTTCTATAATTTAAACATTTATATTTTGCATTTATTATGAATTGTTAATAGAAGATACGGTACAGACTTAAAGTACTGTATTGACGAAAATGTATTTTAGATACGACAAAATAAACAATACGCTTTAGTATTTTTTTCCCCCTCAAGGTTGTTGTTATGAAAGATGATTTGTGTATTTTACATCGTTAATTCTATTTTTAGAATTATTTTATAGTAGACAATTGAATAATTCATAAAAATTGTATTTTTATTGTTTATTACACTACTAATAAATTCCTTCAAGAGCAATCAAATAGTTAACAAATTAGATTTAAATTGAAATACTCCTTATGTATTTAATTGAATTAAATTATTAGGTTTATTTCTTATTTAAATAAAAAAAGAGGGTTTAATTGAATCTGTATATTATCTATTTATTCGAATACGTTTTATTCTAGTCACTCAGATCTATCATGTTTGCTTCTGTTCATGTTTATTTTTAACTTTTTTCGTATTTACACAGTAACTAATATAAATATTTAAATGTTAAAATAACAAATTATATTTGCATATCATATAAATGACCATGTTACTTACTACACACTTAGACATATATGGTATAGGCTATAAGTTACATTTACTTATGTAGGTTTTATATAGACTACTTAAATTAATGTCGTACAAGCTATACAAATGAAATATAATTTCTAACCACAGTATAAAGTTATATTCTTGCATTCTGCATAATATAGTAAGCATTTCTTAATGAAAAATATTTTTAAAAATTTGGTTAATATACATTGAATTATAAGCCTATATGTAATTTAAAATTCACGTGTGTATTCTCTATTGGTCATTTTTCACTGTGAAACAACGAAATATTTATCAAAATAAAATTAGAAATACTATTCTGCAAAACTGTAGTAAAATCGCGGATACATCAGAATCCGTCTGTATATATGTATACAGTATATATGGAGGGATCGGACCAATGACAATGAGTAAGAAAAATTTCTCATTGTCGGGTTTTGAATGGCTATAAAAAAAAGTAAAGTGTATCTGATATGTACAGTACTCGTTTCTACTCCTAATTTTTGTAGTATGATATTAAAAAATACATTGGAAAAGGGAAGATTTGCCGGTACAGAAATATTAAGAGATAGGTTATGTCGTTCTATTTCTTAGGGAATTGATACTCGTGTATGGATAAGTTGCTTATGTTTATATTCTTTATTTTTATTGATATTCAATGTTACATTAAAAATCTTTAATCTTTTATATAACACATATCTACCTCAGTTTTTATAAACAGAGTTTAATTTTGTCATTATTTAATTCAAAAGTGAAGAAAAGTAATTTATAAAAGATGAAAAACTTAAGTAAAAAAATAGAATAAGAAATTTGTAATTAGCCTATTTATTTTAGTTATATACAGACTTATTCAGATGTAAAACCTTATGATGTAATTTATATCACTATGTGGATTCACTCCTTCGTCTTTTAATATATATTTTTGAGAGGGCCTACAGTATATATTTAGCATAAAATTTAATTTGTGTTAATGTACTGTACATGTATATATATATAATGAAATATCGACAGATTTAAAAGTAACGAAATATTCATTAAACCAAAACATTTTCTATGATCTATCAATTTACTCTGTATATTTTGTATGTATATGTTTATTATTTGCGAATGTTATTTTAACCTAATAAAGAAATCCACGAGAACCATAAAAATTAAGAGTAATTTTAACAGGAACAAAATAAACAGAAACGTTACATTAATCTTCTAATTAATAGTAATGATAACGACAGCAAGGAAACGTTTCTTCTTTTAGGTTAAATTTTGATTTATTGGAAAAACTTCATCAAATAATTAAATTCTTTCCGCGTTGCGGGTAGAAAGAAGACTTTTTTCGAGTTTGGCGAAGCCAGCAATAGAGACAATAAAGATGAGATTCGTTACATATGAATCAATCTCTCCTTGAAAACTTTTGAATTTTCGACCAGACTCGAATCCACTTCTCCAGAGCGACAGACTGACGCCTATTTACACATTTCGGACATCCGGCCGTTTATCAAGTTAAAAAAGATAACTTAAAAATTGATCTTGAGAGAGGGAGAAAATTTTTAAGGGTATCTCATTACTATCATAGCCGAAAATTGAATATTAAAACGGCTAATTTTGTTAATGTTAATAACGATTTCTTATGTTAAAAGTTAAAATTTCAGAAAAAAAAGACGCTTTAGAGATTTATGAATGTTTTGAATCAGATAGTTTTTATTTATTTGACAATATCGAAAAAAAATCCACCGATAATGTTAAATAGAGAGTTGACAACTGTCCGGAATTTTAGTTATTTTTGAAAAATTGTTCGGTAATGGTTCTGAAAAAGAACAAGGATTTTTTTTTTTCCTCTCAGCTCGTCCGTTTCTCTTCATTAGAAGTTGGTATCTCTAATTATAATCAGAGTTACCTTTCCTTTTCCTAGTTTACTTTTACTTTCCAGGCTGTTCTGTATACAAGGGAAAGAATGGGAATCGTGTCAAATTTGACCCTCCGAGTTTTTTTTGCAAATCTCCACGTTTTGAGACCCGCTGAACCAAAAAACATTATGAACAGAAAACACAAGTACTCGTATTGTACCGGTATATCACAAATCGTACTGTTTAAACTTCGTCTATGACTATATTTTAAAGCACACTCGCTACATTTAATCTTATTTAACGTATAACGAGTTCAATAACGTTGACAGTACGATAAACAAATGATAGACATGCTATTTTACTCTTCAAATCAGACGAAAAGGCTTACGTTGTGTATGAAAAAAATCATTTATTTATAAGTAATCTAAAAATTTAACTTATTTTCAATTTTAACTAATACAAATTACGAATAAAGTCTTCGTAATTTGTAACTTTGACCAGAAAATACCACAAATAGAGTTCCGCCATTGGCGCTGTTCGTCGTAGCGGCATAATTTAAAACTAGAACTCTGGGCTAGAGGCTTGTTTACCTCTATTATTACTATAATAGTTTTGTTCTGTATCTAATTTGGCTAGGCAAAGAAATTAAGCTAGGGCACGGGCATCTGCAGAGGAGGAAAATGGGGTACTTGCCCTCCCCTGGGACCAAATAATTCTATAAATTATAATTGTAAAAGTGATTGAGATATGTAACTTTACTCCCTCGACTATGAGACATTTTGTGTGTTGGTTAAATTCTACCTAGGTAGTCCCGATGGCGGCGCTTAGGTTAAGTTAGGTTAGATTAGATTATAATTTTAGTAGACATTTCCTTTTTTTCTTTTGTTCAAGAACTATCGTGAATCAATAACTAGTGACGTTAAACACTCGGCGGCTTGCTGGCGGCTCTCCTCCGGGAGAAGTCCGTCGGGAGCAGGAACAGTCGGAAGCGCAACCGTTAGGTAGACTTTAACCTGTGTGTCTTTTGTATTGATGCAATACTGTATTTTATGGGAAAGAAGTCCAAAAATTAAATAATTAAGAATGTATTGATGTAATTATTTGTTTCCAAGCTTTGTCCACTGGAAAATTTCCTGCAGATGCCCATGGGATGGGGTCTGAAAAATTTGATAGTCCTGGTCATTATGATCATTTACTGATTGGCAAATGTATCAGTAAAGTCTAAATACTCAACGGATGCATCCTGGATCATCAATTTAATCTATTACAAGAAAAGTTTTTAAAATATTTATTTAATCAGATACAGTAAATTCAGCAATATTAGCCAGCTTAATCAGTTATTTAGCTAACCACCTAAAAGAGTGGTTTTGAACCTAAATACTGGTGCACCAAACATTCAGTGAATGAGGGAATACTCACATCTTTTTAACCTCTCCTATCTGGTCTATTTTTTGTACATTTCATTGGAATTATTTTGCACCCTACAGGTATTTATTTCCTTATTAATTGTATAAAATTTTGTCTCTTAATTAATTACTTAATTTTATATTTAAGATACCCCTTTTTATTCTAGCACATGTTGTTATACTGTTCAAAAGTGTATGAGTGGAGCTAAAATTCTTTTAGCTCCACTCTTATACACTCTTCTCCTCTTTTTTCACCTGTCTTCTCATGAGTCATGTTATCCTAACCGTCACTATAATCTCAGATAATTGTGTTTTATTGTGTAAACCTTTGTATGTGTATCCTAAATATTTTAATATAATCAGTAAATCTGTAACTCTGTAATAATTTTTGCTGGTAAATCTGTTATAATAGGACTGAAGAGGGGCATTAAGCCTGAAATGCATATCCTTTCCTATGAATAAACTGACCTTTTTCCACTAAAAGTGTTCCTGTGTGATTTGTTCTCAATGGCAACTTTATGCTAAGAAAATACATATAGTAAAGAGAACAGCAAGCAACCAAGATCTACAAATTTTTTATTATAATATTATACCTTACTTGTAATAAATATATATTTGTATAATATAATTTTGTTTTTTTAATAGATTATATCATGTATCTTCTAAACCCAGAATTCAACATCTTAGACACCAAGTTTTATCAAATAATTTTCAAAGAGATGCAGTTTCATCAATAACAAGGAATAATGGGAATTATGTATTTGAAAGAACAGGTCCTAGAATCACTCAGTCTGTAACCAGTCACAGAGTTAGAAATAATGGAAGTATGTCAAATTCTTAAAATATTTTTTAATAATAATTGATTTATTTAATAAATCGGTACTTATGGGTTAAGAGGACGCCAGTCGGAAATTGTGATCAAAATCGCGTTTTTGAATGAAATTATCTAAATAACAATAGACTAGTAAATTTAACTGTAAAAAGAAGAAAAATTACTGTTTAAGTTGTAAAAATGAAAAAACAGCAAGTTACCTATGGTGCCAAAATGGCGGCACTTCGGTTAGGTTTGTTTCGTTTCCGTTAGATTAACTATGTTTTTAGTAGACGTTTTGTTTGTTTTTTACTTTGTTCAAGAACTACCATCAATCAATAACTAGTGATATGAAACACATGGCGGCCTGCCGGTGGCTCTCCTCTGGGAGGTCAGTCGGGAGCACGAACAGCCAGAAGGGCGGCCATTTTGGCACCATAGGTAACATTAACCAAATTTTGTTATATCGTTATAAATCATGGAGTGTGGCTATTTTTATTATTTTATTGCGTGTATAATTGCGATTTAACGATTGTTTTAAATTTGAAAAATAAAAACTTGCATTATTCGGAAAAATCGCAATTTTCGACTGGCGTCCCCTTAACCCATAAGTACCGCGGCCGGATGGCCGAGCGGTCAAGGTGGCAGACTACCGCTCTGGGGGACCCGGGATCGATCCGAACGGGTCGAGAAATCCCCAGGAATTTTTCGGGGGGTGGTCCGTTCGGATATGTCAGGCCCCGTCCCTCACCACCCGGTCGCCCCATTGTGGGCCTGGCCGAACCCATAATGGGCCTACTAAAAGAGGCCCTCTTAGTGCCCACAGGGCGGAAAGAGTTAAAAAAAAAAATAAAAAAAAACCCCATAAGTACCAATAAATCTTTCTGTATATTGAAGTAATGATTTTACATTTAATGAAAAAATATTCTGTAGCAGTTGTTTCAAAGCATGAGTTCCTGGATAAATTTCAACATTTTCAAGTTTATTAATCAAAGAAGTTTAAATTCAACATCATCAGATCATATTTATTTTAAGTTCTTTCCATAATATGAAATGCTGGAACAAAGTTTGTTATATTATGTTAATTATATTGGGATGTTGACATGTTTCCTTGAAAGGTTATCATTATGTTCTAATTTTTGTTCTTAGAAAAGCTTGGTTTTTAATATGGGTAATATTGCAGTTTACTTAATTATATTTTATTTGTTATTAATAAGTGGTATTGAATTAAATCCTGGAGCAGCTACTCATACTCCATCTTTCTGTCATGAAAAATCACAGACTTCTCATGAACAGCAAAGGTTATGTTCTCCAAATGATCCTACTTCTGCAAAATTAGTGATAATAGAGGAGTATTTTACACAAGCAGGTATTGTACTGTACATTAAATTTGTCTGATAATCATGAAATTAAAGATATCATTGAAAAAGCTTCAATAAAATTCTAGATAAGAAAATGGCATGTATAACTGCAGTTCAATGGTATCTTGATAGATGAATAGATAAGCTGGAGAAAGATTTTGGTAATTTTGATAAAGAATGATGTTCTGAAGAGTTTTAAAAAGTTATTAGAATTTTCAACTGGACAATATATAAAATGAAATTAGAAGAAGAAAGGTTAGGTTACTGCTCTAGTAATATTATCCAATGACTACTCTGTAGAAGGGAAGTGATTACTTGAGATTATTAGAAAATAATACAGTTCTGAAAAGTGAGATTCTTGGTATTTACCCATTAAGGCAAAGGTATTTTTGATAAAATTTGGGTTTTTTCTTTTAAAAGAGTTTTCTTTGTTCAGTATTTTAAGAAAAGACTGACCGAATAATCCAGTATACACAAAGGCTTTCTGTCACATGATTTAGTTTTAAATTTTATATTAAGAAGGAAAAAATTGACTCTTTTTTTGATTAAAGCAAAAGAATCTGGAAAATGGGTACACCTGAGATAAGATATTTTATTTTTGGATGATACAATTTTTATTTATGACTTATTGAGTGACAAATTAATGTAATTGAGTCAATCTTTTTTAGAAGGTAGAAAGAACATTCAGATAACTCAATAAATAGTTCACTATTATCTCAAAATCAATCTGTTATTAAAATGATAACTTGAAATTCTTAGAGATTGTATTGGAAATTATTTTATGATTCTAATTATCAGTCTTTTTTGAACAAGTTTGATGATATTGGTATTTTTGATACTTTGAATCTCAGACCTCCTGAGGAGGAGTTTTATACTTTTTCTTGAATATTGTCTCTGGAAGAGAGTAGCTTTTAAAAATTTGCTTATTATATGTCCTTCAGGAGGTATTATCCTGACAATAAGTTGCAATTTTGGATTGAATTAAACCAACCAAGAAATAACCAAAATAATTTTTGTACTTTTATTACTGGAAAATTATAATGTAAATTTTGTAAATTTGAGAGATGTTGGAACTGAGTTGTATTCTTAAATCTTTTGTTAATTAATTTTAATTCATAGGATCTGGACACTTTAATTGTGTGAACTTAAAGTAGGAACTTTATTTTAGGACAGTTATTAATTTTTACAAATTCTGAAATATATTAATTTATTTATAATTTTCTAAGCTTCATTCTTTTATTTTTTTTCAGATTACAATGGAAATGGAAACAGTTTATCTCCATCATACACAAGAAATGGCAACCATCATCTTATTACTGTTCCAGTACCACGTAATTCTGTAACTAAAATAACTGTACCACTTAAAAATTTGAAGTTATCTGGGGATAGAAATCATATTTTATCATCAAGACCAGTTGTTTCACAAAGTGTTCATCCTTCATTTAGTCAAAATCATTTTCTTTCTTCAAATGGATATTTTCATTCATATCCTAATCCATCTTCTAATGTGTATTCTCCAAATTATTTATATCATTCATCTATGATGAATCCTTCTCCACAACGTCATCAGGTGATTGTTCATATTGGTACTAAAAGATATCCATCATTACCAGAAACTTATGTTTCTCCAAAAAATACTTATAACTTTTATCCTCAAAGTGATTCTTCCAAGAGTTCTTTTAATAATGGAGTTTATAATAATCAGTTTTCTAATAGAAATAATTTTTATATCCCAGATAAACCACCTTTACAGAACAGAATACAGAATCATCATTTATTGTCTTTTCATAATATTTCTCAAGTACCACCTCGTATTGTCATTTCTTCTCCTACACACTATTTGCCCAAAAGTTATAATGATTGGAGATCATCCTTAGGTACTTCTGCCTTAGAAAAGAAACCAATTACACCACATACATTAAGAACTAATATTAAACTTTCAAAATCAAATTCTTCATTAAACTCTAAGGATTTCATAGTTAAAAGTGATTCAGCAAATTTATTACCTATGCATGTCAGACCAACTGTAAATAACGATATATTTGAAAACAGAAGAAACACCTTAATTCATGTGAAAGTACGTCATCCACAGAGATATAATAGGAATTCATCAAGTTAGTTTAAACATAAATTTAAATATTTTAAAATCTTTGAATAATTTATTCTTATTTAAAATTAATTTTAGAAGTAATTAGTAGTAATAATATAGAAAACAATTTTTAAAAATTACCATCAAATGACTTTTATTAATTATTACAGCTATTCCATTTTCATTAAAATTTCTATTATAATAATTTTGTTATTAAATGTTTTGGGACAATGGCTGATGTACAGAAGTATGTAAAAAGAAATTATTACAATAAAATACACACATTATGGGACAAAAGTTAAAAAAAAAGAAGAGTTTGTTAATTCAAAATGCTAAGAATTATTTACATTTTGTTGAGAAATAAGTACATTTTCTAAATAAGATAAATGCATTTTTCCAAGATATATATACAGGGTGGGCCAACGAAAACGAAACGGCAGAGTGTTTGTGTCTCGTCCAAGCAAATCGCTCGGACAGGTCAATTTTATTCTCAAGGGGACATCTTATGCAATAAAGTTTTTGCAAATCTGAATATTAACTAAACAAACATTTTTTTTTCCGAAATAAATGTTTGTTTAGTTAATATAAAATAAATGAGTTTTTAAAATTTTTTGTGTCTGTTGTATTCAGAATCGCAAAAACTTTATTGCAAAAGATGTCCCCTTGAGAATAAAATCAACCTGTTCGAGCGATTTGCTTGGACGAACACGAACACTCTGCCGTTTTGTTTTTGTTGGCCCACCCTGTATATATATATATATATAGATCAAATAAAGAAGGAAAACTTGGAGGTGACTGTGGTCCTAGTTGTAAGTAGTGTTAGGATATTATTGCATAAGTGTGTCAATACTTATTGATACTCTTATGCAAAACATCAATAGTATTAATAGTATCAATACTATTGGTTATCCAATTTACAATTGATTGCTAACCTATTAATGTAAAGTGGACATCAAATAATGACATATAGCAAACAATCAAATTTATTTAATTAAAAAACAAACAATACTTCAATTAAAAATGATTTTTTAAAGAAATATCAAATAATTTACATTTTTCAGCTTTAATTGGCTTCTTTTCTCAAAAATAATGTCTCAGGTTGTGGAGAAGGCTCTCTTGGAGCTGAAAGAGGAACCACAAATACAGCCATATTTATGACAAATTGTTTTTTCAGATTATTGAAATAAGGATATCAGCCATTATTGACCGAAAATTGAAGTGGGTTGGAATCTGGAGGTTTGATAGGTCATTCAGCATACTGCCAAAAAGCAATAATTGCATCCATTGTTGAATAATTGCATTTGGAAAATGTTTACTCTTTCTTAAAAAAATCAAAAAGATCAGGTGCATTGTTTAGGGTTATTTCTTTATTTTCTTGTTCATTTTCAAGTTCAAATGGTTTAGCATCCATTGAAGTTGAATTTATGATATTTGCTAGTTCATTTGATATTGTTTTTGAAAAATTTATACGATTCTTCTTAAGTTGAAAAGTAAGACTGTTGAATCTAGGATCTAAAATTGTTGAAATGCCACATACAGTTTATGTTTCATAACCATTTAATCTCTTGATTACTCTTTTTAATGATTGCAATAACTTTGTACCACATTCTGTAGTAATAGAATTTTCTAATGTCTTTAGTTTGACATGAAGTCTATGAACAATTGGAATGATTGAAGATATTGTAACATACATATTACCTGAGATGCTGTTAGTTGCTTTTTCAAAAGATTCCAAACAATTATAACTTTCTTGTAAAAGTACATTTTCATCGGCTGTCAATGGCAAGGGAGATTTTGATAATGAAATAAGGATGAGTCCTACATAATCTTTTAATTCTAATAATATTCTTATCATCATTAAATAAGTTTCAACAAGTTACTGAGTTACTTTTTTAGGTTTTTTTTCTTGTTCAGTTTGGATATCTTAAATTACAGAATACATCCATATCTTAAATTACAGAAGAGAATACATCCATATCTTAAAGTTTATCAAGAGCTTTGGTTGAGGTTTTAAAATGAACTACAATTTCTTTACATTTTTTCTGACCATTACTTTCTGACCATCAATTAATGATTATCAACAAATGATTTGCTTTTTATGCTGTAATACCTAGAGCTGTTTTTTAGTTGGAATGCACCAGATGCTGTACTGGCAGATAGTATGAAAAGTATC
This sequence comes from Centruroides vittatus, assembly GCF_030686945.1. NCBI lineage: Eukaryota > Metazoa > Arthropoda > Arachnida > Scorpiones > Buthidae > Centruroides > Centruroides vittatus. The sequence continues at coordinate 2,476,468 of NW_027120673.1, forward strand.
AGCAGCCAGTATGTAGTACTGACAGTTGTTCAGTAAAAACAGTTCTATATGTTCAGTCATCATATATGTGTACCAGCAGTAATTTTTACAGAAAAGAGTGCTGGCTATACCATAAAAATTATGTTTATGATACAGCATGGAAAATAACAGACAAATAAAAAACAGATAAATATTTACAATAAAAAACAAGCAATTTCCTTTAATGAACTGTTAGTCTATACTAAGTGAAGGTGAAACTTTAAGCTTGAGTAAGTTTTTTATTTTTACTCTTTCTGTGGGCACTAAGAGGGCCTTTTCTCCATACCCATTGTTGGTTAAGCCACCTGGATTTGATCCTGGGCTCTTCAGAGGTATAGGCTGAAGGCTTAATTGCCTTAGCTGTCCAGACAGAAAACTTGAAGAAAGTTGAGGAAGTTTGCATTTAAAATTTCAGTTGAGACTTTTCCTGCCAATTGTTTAGTTAAAAATATTGTGTTGAGTTTTTGGAATATAAACTATAAAATTTTGCTATATGAACATCAGCCAACCTTATAATGAGATATACATATCATATGAAATTTGAGTATTAATTTAAGACCAAGAGGTGTTCTACCAGGAAATTTTTAACTAGGATGACATTCTGTAGGGTATTCCTGTATATTTTTTAAAGCCAATGTTTAAGTAAAACAAATGATTGTTGAATTACATTGGGCTATATTGATGGTACTAATTACCTATTAAATGTCAAGTAGTTTGGTTTAGAGGTAAGCATTAAGCTACATATCTTAAAAAATTTAATAATTATATTTAATAATATAATCCAATGTAATCCAGCAATTGTTTGGCTTTAATGTAAAAATTGGGTTTTAGATGTATTTACTATCAGAATAATTTTGAAATGGCACAGTTCATAGTATTTGTTGAAAATTATTTTTAAAAATTGTATTTTAATATCTCAATATGTTCAGTTTATTTTTAAATTATTTAGAAACTCATTGATTATTATTATTATTATTATTTTTTTTTTTTAAAAATAGGACCAGTCAATCCTACTCACCCACCTGTCATTGTTCGATCATCTGGTAATATATAATTTAATTTGTTATGTAACACAAATAAATTTTATTCTCTTAAATTTAGGAAATAAATAAATGCTAAATAAGCTAATTGATTAATAAATAAGAATTTTAAATTTTATATGTGTAAATCACATTAATGAATGAATGAAACAAAGAAAAGAAGTTTGTTTCAAGTATGAATCTGCATTGCTTCAATTCATAGATTAATACTTGAGATATGGAAAATTATGCAATGAAGTTTATATTTAAATGTTATTAAGTTCATTATGATCTAAGAACAAGTAAAATGCCAAAGCCATTCTTGGGACGAGACTATCTCGGAGAGCGCAAACAACACGTGCAAATTTCACACTTGTCTGCACTTGTTTGTAGAAACAGTCTCAGCATTTTGTATTTTATTTTGACCTAGTTCTCAGTTCCTTGACTACCTACAAGTCTGGTTTATTTTATGTGCTCATGATTTGGGCACCAAATACTCTGTGCCAAATTGCAACTCCTGACATGTACTTTTTCATACCTCTAAGGTGTGCAGCCATTGACAGCAGCATGATTTTAGAGACAAGACATAGTCTAGGCTCATCAAAAATAGTTAAAACTAGAAAAAATGTATGTATATATATATATATATATATATATATACACACTTTTTTTTTTATACACTAAATTTTTAAAATTTAAAAATACACCATATTTTTTTATACATTTTTTTTATATTGTGGCTGTGTGTCATATGTATTTTGTAGTTATATGCATGTATTTTATATTTTATTATTATTTTTCTTTCATGGCTTTCCTCTTTTGTTCTATTGTCTATCTTTTCTGGAATTTCCTTAGTCAAACTTCATTTTCTTATATGGGCATAGTGAACCTTGTGAAACAATAGAGAGGGAGTGAGAACAGTTGGGGTTTGAGCCATGGAAGAGACGGATGTGAGTGTCAGCTATTCCGGTACGTTTTGGCACCATTCGGAATAGACGAGGGATGTAAACTATCGAGGAGAGAGTCATTGAGAAGCCATTGGACAATCTAAGGAACAAAAACGTGAATATTAGAAATGAGTAATTAATTCTGAAGTGACAAGAACAGTAACCCCTGATTTTCGACATCAAAGAAAGATCCACACACAAGTGACCACCTTAAGAATTCAGATACGGAACATTGGGTACCCATTTCTCTATTCCCTCAATCTGTCCTATCCTCTATCCTATTCTTTAGTAATATAATTAGTTATAGGTTTTAGTTTTATTTTATGTTATTGTATATGTGGTCAGTGTTGAGATTTTTTGCCAATCCTATAGATTTTGTCGTGCAGTAGGGTTTAATGATTATCTGTTTCTAGTACTAATAATTAATATTACAAGTGTTGCATGTCGGAATCGAGACTGCCTGGCATCTGGTATACGAACCTGTATATTATCTTAATAGTACAATTAAAGTTTTCTTTGTTCATCTACTATCTTTGGTTATTTGTGAAACTCCTTCATTTCAACAATATATTCACTAAATAATTATAATTATTTAAGAGCCATAACTTTTTAACCATAGTTGAAATTCCTGGTACTTAGAATTCTTAAGATGCAGATAACCTTTACATATGAATAGAAATAAACTTAAAAAAAAAAGATTACAATAAATTCTGAAAAAAATCAGCATAACACTTTTTCTGTTATGTTAATTTAAAAAACTGCATAAGAATTTTATAATTCATAGTCCCAAATGTAAATCTCAAATTGTTTCCAAGATTTAGTTTATCTGAAATAATAAATTTATTTGATAAAACAAAAGTTTTTCCAATAAAGAATATCTTATAATATAAAAAAGACTTTTTACATACAGGTAGTTCCTAACTTATAACTTCAGTTTGTAATAGCTGAAAATTGTTTGATGTAGTCAAAGACATTACATATGGTTAACAGAGTTTGAGAAAGGAGGCATCATTGAGCTGAGGACAGCAAGATGGCATTTTGCTGAATTGCTTGATATCTGATCTGCCCTGACCTGATACTCATATCAAGTCAGGGCAGATCAGATATCAAGCAATGATATCAGATTTGAGGTACTGGATATATATAATCAGATTTGAGGCACTGGATATTGAGTCACACATATGTAGAAAACAGACTTTAGACACACTAGATAGACTACTAGAAGAAATGATTGTCTGACAAGATTTAGAGGAACTAAAAAATATGATGATATTTTAAACATCTTTCAAGAGACTGGAAAACTGTTTTTGTAAAAACATCAGTGGGTAACATTCCGATAATCCTACATTGCTGTAGAAAAAGTTACCTTGAAAATCGTTGTACTTGGAATAAAGTTTAAAAGCAGTATTAAATTAAATATCTTGTTTTATTGTTAACTTCAAAATAGGTAGTAATTTTTATTGCTTTGTATCATTTGTATATTTAAATTTCCTTAATCTATAAAAAAATGATTTTATGTTAATTCAAGGTTGATTTAAAATAATTATACTAATTAATTAATATAAACTTTATAGCAGTGCCAAGATTTTTTCCAAACTCTCCAAAAATAGAGTACCCACCTAATTGTATTAGATGTCCGAGTGATCAAACACTAATAATTGAGAAAGGAAAAAGTTGTGCTACTGTAACTGTACCTCCAGTTAAGGCATGTTCTCGGTAAATGGTGATTATTATTTTTGATTTATTTTAAATATTTATTTATTTTGAAATATATTTTCTCTAATAAAACATTTATAAAATATTTTGTACAGTCATGATTTAAGCAACTGTAAACTTGACATAAAAATGCTTTTTAGTTTATTATGTTTTACTCATAATAAAATAACTAAAACCTAACAAAAAATTTAATAAAATTTCTACATTCCAGCTAAATATGGAATACTGTAAAATGCTACTGTATTGTAGTAATATTAGAATTTAATATAAATTTTCTGACTACTTTAAGCTCCAAATGTTTATTCTCATATGGGACATAATATTTTAAATTGGGATTTCTTGAAAGTAGATGGAAAAAGTCATATGATTTAAAAAAAAAAAGATTATTGAACAATTAAATTAGATATAATGAAGAATAATAATCTTATAATCTACTAAGCTTGGTTAGTTCCAATATTATCAAATAAAATTTTTAACAATTGCCTCTTAAGGGAATCAATTCTTCAATTCATAGAAAAAAGCTTTTGGCTCTTTCAAGCCATCTTCAATTTCAATAACTGATAATAAGCAATCTTTTCTGAGTTTAACAAATAATAGAATAAACTTTTGGATACTTTGTAGAATTTTTAATGAATTTGTTATAGAATAATTAAACTACTTTTAAGATGTTCTTCAATTTTAATGATATAAAAATTACCAACCAGCAAATTTTATAAATTGAGTTAAAACTTAATTAATTAGGCTGAAATTAAAAAAAATTGCAGACCTATAAATTCCCTCTGTTGTCTGCCCTTCCTTAATTTTGAGAACAGTGTTAGATAGATGAAAGTCGAGACCAGATATGGAAAGCTTAGGCCAGGAAGCCCCAATTAACTATATAAGAACTTCTGCTTTGGGTAGGCAGTCATGTTATTTTGATTAAAAAATTTTCTCTTGAACAGAGTTAGATATGTGACTGGCATGACTTCATTGTTAACAGAAAAAGTGTGATGTACAAAGGCAAGACATTGCTAAACTTAAATGCATTGTGATGAAAAATTGCATCCTGGCAGTATGATGATGTCACAATGAATAATTGCTCCTATTTAATAAAACTTCAATTTTCCAAAAATTATATACTTATTTTTATATTTAAAAACTATTCATCTTAATTATTCATAATATTATTGCTGAAAGACTGTTCTGTTTAAGTTGTTAGGTCTATCTGAATAATGTATAATGCATTCACAAAAAATTAATGGTAAATATTTTGAAAGTGATCATCAATTCAATGTAAATTTACTTCACTTTTTGAAGAATATGACATCCCTGAAGATGATTTGATACTTGAAAGCACTTTGGAAGCCATATATTTAATTCTGATATTATTCCAGTAAAGCTGCATTTTTATAATATTTTATAATAATAAATTTAATATGTAAAATATTTTGCTGGACAAGATATAAACTGAAAGCAGATGATTTTAAGATGCAAAATAAGTCTGATATCACACTTTCAGATGTTTTATTTTTGTTTTTAGGAAAATACATAAAAGATTCTTGCTTCATTTATAGGAACAGGATTGAGATGACAGCCAGTAACAGAAAATGATTCAATAGCTGACAGTTAAAGGATAAAATATATTGATCAATATATAAATATAATCTAAAAAGATATGAATTCTTATTAATAATATTAACATAATATGGCTTAATAAGAAATTATTTTTCTTTAGAAATATTTTGAAATTTTATTAATAAATAAAAATTTCCTATTCAATTTACTGTCTTATTTTTTTATTGTTAATTTTTTATAGTACTTCTGAAGATAGATAGACTAAATTAAATTTACATTGTAAATGAACATGAAAATTTTAATTTACTAAGACATTTTACTTTATAAAAAAATATAATATATATATTAGAGAATTCAGTTAATTACACAGTTGAATAGAATGTTTTTAAATTTATATTTTAGTTACTGTTGTTATTATGCTGGTATTATTTATCATTGATATATGTATACATGAATTCTTCAGCCTTACAAAAACATCTGGTAAAATGGATGTGTTGCTGGGCATAGGTCCTAAACCTGGAAGTTCAGTTAAAGAAGGTGCTTATATGATCCAGTTTCATATTCTTAAGGCTGGATCCAAAGTAAAAACATGCCAATTTAGGATAAACGTTAAAGGTAATTTCTTTTATTCCTTTTCGTATTTTCTATTAAATTTCTGAAAAAGATATATTAAATACATAATATCATAATGAAACATAGGAAAACAGTATAGTGTTACATTATTATACATTCTTGCATTGAAATCTACCCATACATATATATCACTAACTAACATGAAATGTTTGAGGGAAAGCAGACCTTAAATACTTGGGCTATAGATCTGCTATTTTTAATAATTAATTTTAAGTAATTTGCTACTAGAGGTATTATTTCTTCTAAATTGTTTAATAAATTGTTTAAATTATAATTAATTATTTAGATATGAGATGGTGCCTAACGTTTACCTCTAGTAGCAAATTACTTATTATTAATTATTAAAAATAGTGGATTTATAGCCCAAGTATTTAAGGTGATTGTTGTTTGACTATTGTAAGATTTGTTGACTTTCAAGGGGTTACAATTAATCCTGTGTTAGGATGAGCCTAAGGAAACCTGTGTATGTGGGTGGTTGCGAAGGAGGCAAATGATAACAAGTGTTTACATGTGGAAAACCATTTATTTGGACGAATTCATGCTTACATCGGTTAGACTGTTCCAAATCTCAGCGATCTTCTGAAATGTGAGAGTTCGACTGGTTGATCTATCCAGTCCCAGGTGGACGAAAAAGGCCGTTGGACGATGGCGACGAGCGGTGAGACACTTAGATGTTCCTGGTGACGACACTACACACACTGTCGGTTTAATCCATAAGAGGCAGTCCGTAATTCCACTGTCAACCTCCTTTTGACCTGGAAGTCCCAGTTTTTCTCGTGTACTATCCACCTTGCGGATTGGTCCCTCATTCCTTTCCTCGTTTCCCGATTGGTCTCCCCTTTGTTTTCAAGCGCAAATGAGACCATGTTGGGTCAGGGGAAAGGTCCGATTCGAGGTGTCTATTTGACACCCTTTGTCGACTATGCTCCAAGATTGTTGATAGAACCACAACACCTGCACCCATAATTTAATCCATTGTTTGCAATTGATGTCATTTTGGAATTCTAACGATTATGTGATATTTTCCTATCTCTTCAATTTTTCCCCTTTTCTGAAATTGTTTTCCTAAGTTGAATTTTTTTCCCTTGAGTACTTGTGTCAAACTTGTACCTCTTTATGAGCGCGTGTGTCAGAGTTCTACCTTTGGACTAGAACATTAACAGGTCGTTTAACACGAGTTGACGTCATCCCGAGACTCGTTGTTTAAATTACTTTCGTTTACGTTGTTTTGATTAGGAATTTTTTTTTTCCTCTCTCTCTTATATAATTTATCGTTATTTTTTTCACAACAGAATTCTGCATTTTTGCGATTTTGGACCTCGTCTGGGTCCTTACACTATGCATCTAATCTTAATATTTGTACTTATTTTTGCCAAGTAATGCCAGGCTTATCTGCTAGTATTTTTAAATATGTACAGATTAAGTCAAAAGTTTTTTGCTCATTTTTCATTCTAAAAGTACTGAAGATACATTAATTTTGTTAACATAGTTGCATAAGTAGTAATGTATGGAGAATCATATAGAACTTTTTGTTGATTTTGAAAAATTATATTTTCAGTACATTTGGAATGGAAAGGGTGTAAAAGACTTTTGACTTACCTTGTATATTTTTAGTCTGTGCATTTTATTTACTGTATATATTTTATTTTTTTTTTTACTTTTTAATTTTATCAGGTTCTCTCATTTTGTTTTCTTGGAGAGATGTTATCACTTGCCTTTTGGCATTACTATGAATATGTTAATAAATAAGTAAATAATTCTTTGTGTAACTTGGAGATGATCCTATGAGGATCAAAAATACTTGTTCATTAAACTCACATCACTGATAAAAAGATTTGATTTCTATTAGTGCACGTTTCTTGATGCTAAAACCAGATGCTAGTCACATAATGGCATTTAATTAGTATTTTCGCAATTTTTAATTTTTAAGAATGTTATATAAATGAATACTACTTTTAAAATTTTAAGTAGATCATGTAGCTAATTATATGCTAACATACTGTATTTTAGAACCCTTGTTTAACTCCAATAAGTCCTTTTTTTTTAGAAAACAGACTGACATTTTCAATCCTTTTCCCTCTTTAGTTCTTCTTTAAGTCCAGATTTTCTTATAAAAAATACGAATCCAAAATGAACTTAAATATGAGTTCCAACTTTAGGGAGGAAAAATGTATTTTATATGCTTGGCAGTCATTTTTTCTAGTCTTCACGTAACAAAATTTCTTATAAATACATTCCACCAAAAGAATAGGTATGCAGTTGGAACTCATATTTAAGTTTGTTTTGGATTTGTACTTTTATGAAAAAATCTGGACCTGAAGAAGGTCCGAAAATGGAGAAGGTTTGAAAATGTTAGTCCATTTTCTACAAAAAGGACTTATTGGAGTTAAACAAGGGTTCTAAAATACAGGTGTGTTATGTAAAGGAACTCCAATCTATAAAGAGTTTGTGATATTCTAATTACATGGTAGTTTTAATATAATATTTTTATATTTTTAAGCATACACGTTCAGTATTATTAATTTAAAATGAAAATATTTAATTTTAGCATTGAAATGTCCCAAAATACAGAACCCAAAGAACGGAATGATTCATTGCACAAATAAAGGATATTGGGGAAGCATCTGTAATTTTGTTTGTGAAGATGGATATGCATTGGTAGGAGAACCAGCAGTATCATGTGATGGAAACAAAAAACTTGTTTTATGGAATTCATCTATTCCAAACTGTGAAAGTAAATATTTTAAATAATTTAAATAATTATTGTAAATATTGTAAATTATTGAAAAAATAATTGTGTTTTGAATAAGAATTCATACACAAGCTATTCAAATATAATTTGTTCATTATTGAATTTACTCATTTTAATGATTCAGCAATAAATTATTGTAATGTTAACAAAATTATTAATTTTTAAAAAGGCATTTCAGAGAAAGTTTTTTGGAAATAATTTTTAGTGATTTTACTATACTTGTGAAAAACTGTAAGTTCAGTAGACTTATCAAAAATTAACATTTTTGATTAACATGAAAGAAAAATCACTGTATGATTGATCTTTCATATTAATGGTTTTGAATGGAATGAACAGTTAAAAATTGAAAATCACGTGTACAGTTGTGCCCTTGATTTTAAATTATTTGAGGATGGAGCATTTTTCCTTGGGACAGTATAATTATGTAATTTATTTCATTATGTAATTCTGTTATTCTAATTATTCACTCTTAGAAATCTCAACATTTATGAGACTGGATAATACTTTTTGCTACCTCACTAGTTTATTTTGCTTTGCTTTATCTTCTTGTTAATATTCTGTATAGTTTCTGTAATTTGTCCATTTCTTTTCTGGCTTAAATTTTCTTTAGCAATATCTTCTATTTATATGCAGTTATATTGATTAAAAGAAATTATTGAAAGAAAAATATTGATGAAGAGCTCCCCTATGTAATATGAATTTGTGGCTTTGTATTTTACCAAAAATAAATACATGATTTCTTTTTCATTTGATCTTCAAGCTACGTTTTGAAAAATTTGTAATTTAATGAAACCAGATTCTTCGGAATGAATTGAATAATATGATAAACCCACCTTTTTTAAACCAAGCATTTTTGAGTGACATAAAGTTCCTGAAAAATATTTTCTTCACTATGTTATGATGAATACTTAGTCATATGCTTCATAGAATTGCATAATACATGCTTATTTATAACTAAATTTTTAAATTAGTAATTTGATTTTTTATATAATATAAATTTTTATTGCATTACTGATAGTTTAGTTAAATAAAGTATCATTTTTGATTTGAAATGGTAATTTTTTTTAATTATAAATTCAAAAATTACTATATAAAATTAATTAATATTTAACTTTTAATAATTTATTTATTTTCAATAACTTAAATTGTTTTAAAAACAATTAAATATTTAACAGTTGATTAAAATATCTATAAATTCTTTATTCAAAGAGATTGATTGACTTTTAAACTGCACTTATGAAAAAATCTATTTCAATAGTATTGGATTTTTGCCATTTGTTGTTTTGTTAAATTCAGATTTTTCATATTTTTATGTTTTAGAAACTACTGAAATTTGATTTTTTGTCAAATAATTTTATATTAATAGAATGAAAAATTGATACAGTTCAACTTTTTTCTAAACCTATAAAAAATAGTGATTAGTATGTTATTGAACTTTCAGTTGTATAATATTTATAAATAACAAAATTCAGTTATATATATATATATGATTGTAAATAGGCAAATGTTCAATGTTTTATTTGTTTAGAAAAAAGAACTGTCACTTTTTGACTCTGTTAATATAAAATTATTTGATACAAATTAAATTTCAATACTTTATGAAATTTACAGCTTACAAAATTGAATTCTAATTTTTAATATTTTCAACTGAAGATATGAATGTTCATTTTTATATTATGATAAATTATATGTTTGATGTAAACAAAGTTGGAACCTGCATATTGTGATGAACATGAACTAACCAAAGATTACAGGAACATTTAACAAATTTTATTTCTTTTTGAGAGAATTACAAATATACTTCTGAAGAATACTTTTGCCAAATATAAGTGGTTTGCTTCAGTTATAGTATAAAGATTTGAATAGTAGGGAGTGTATAACATTATTTTAAGGTTTGAAGACATTCTGTTAACATATGATGAAGATTAAACATGGGTTGATTGGATTTTATATTTATGGTTTTGAGTTGAAAGAGTTTTACTGGACTACTCAGAGTTTTGGGATAATTACATTGTCCTTTAGGATTTTGCAGTTGTTACACAGGTAGCTTTGAGAGACCAGCTTTGTTGTGAATCTTCCTCTTTCCATGTCCTTTTTATGTTTGGAGAGTTTTCACTTTAAAATCTGGGCTATGGCACAATATAATGGAAAACTTTGCTATCATTTATTATAAAAATCTTGTATATCTCTTTTAGCTCTACTTTGTTCCATGGATCCCTGTCTGTGCTATTAAAAGTTTTTTTCTATCATTAGCCACTAACATGAGTATAACTGCCAAACTGTTTGCATCCCTATCATTAGCTATTTTTTCTTTGTGTTTTTTCAAAATATATTTCCTTTCTGTAGATGTTATTTCCTCACCTCTTTATTCCAATGTTTTGACTTCCAGACAACCCCTATCTCTTTCCTCAAAGAAGAGACTGAGATAAATAACAAGAAAAAAACAATAGTTATGTATTATGTAGAGGAGTAGGATGAAACTTTTACATCAACCTTTGAAAAAAAAATTATAAAGAAAAGGAAATACTGTTACATTTCTTTTATGAACAATCTAAAGGCACTAAAGCCCATCTTTAGAGCAGTGTTTTTAACTTTTCTGGCTAAAACTCACTGTGTTAAAACAATAAAGTTTGTATCAAATATTATTATATTAATATTTAATATACAGCATTGGCAAAAAAATCCAAAATAAACAGTAAAAAATGAAAATAGAAAAGATTTTATTTAATATAATTGATGGGCTTGAAATATTGTGTTGGTAGGAAATTTGAACTATATTTTTAGTGAGTAAATTTAAATTTTGGTAATTACTACCCATTTTAATAAAGCAATAAATACAACATACATATACTGATATAAATAAAAGATAAATCTTATTAAAATAAATTGATAAATACAATTAAATTTCAAAATTATAAAATATAATGCAAATAAAATATTAAATTATATGAATTCTTTGAAATTCATAAAAATTACCAAGTGAAATATTTTATTACAAATTTACACTTTTTATAGTCAGTATAAAAAGTGTAGATTTGTAATTTATCTATATTTGTGCATTTGTCTTACAGTATGACACTACCATTACTATACTATACACACACATACCCCCTTTTTATATCCTTGCAAGGACATGATATAAAAAGGTGTGTAATGGTATTATAATGGTAGTGTCGTACTATAAATTTCTCTTCTTTTTTGGTTGTAGTGACCCCTTATGTGACTCACAGATGCAGTTTGGAAAACATTACTTTAGAGCAGTGGTTTCCAACCTTTTCTAGGATGCGGAACACCTTTGTGAGCAATTTTCTTTAGCGGAACACTTACTTAAGTTAATATGAAATACATAAGCTTGTCATCAGTTATTTTATTAGAATTAAGCAGATATAATTCAAAATCTCTACTCGTATTATTAACGCCAATTCTAAGACGGGAAAAAATATACCTAAATAACTTTAATGGGAAACTTGTGCCTGATGTTTTTTACATATTTAATTCAGTTTTTATCATTGCCTTTATCTTATTCGAAACAGTCGTACACTCCATAAGTACGAGTCGTACATATATATTTAAGTTTGTGAAAATTTTATGATTTTAATTTTTTGATATTCAGCGGCTCGAATACGATTGTACACTTTCCGATTTGCGACTAAATCTGCGGAACACTTGGGAGATGCTTACGGAACACCAGTGTTCCGCGGAACACCGGTTGGGAACCACTGCTTTAGAGGATGTTATTGGTGGAAAAATGCTATAAAGTGTTCTAAGGCATATTTTAAACATGAGATTAAAAGAACACAAAGAAGGCTGTGCAAGAGACATGATGAACTTGACACTAATGTAAGATTTCCGACAGGAAAGGAGGCGGAGGTTAATCCTTCTTGACAAGATGAATGAGCGATGTGAGTGTAATGTGGGTGTGGTTGTTGACACCATGACAGGTTACTTTTACATAGCAAGCTGTTTAATTGGAAGATAATGCTTACATAATTCTGGTCAAGAACTTCTCTAGGACGGAAACAAAACTTTTAAGTTCAGTCTGTGGTTTTACTAGTTATCCAATGACAATGTGTTGGGGTTTTGATGATGATCAGACATCCTGAGGCAGATTGACTGTGGTTTAGTAGAGTAAAGATGAAGTGATGAAGATGAATCCAAGACAAGAGGGAAACTCTCATAGAGAACAAACAGGTTGAGCGAGGGAGAAGCACCCACACTTTGCCCTTGAATTTTGGGGTTTTTAAAGGATTTATCTCTGAAATTTTTAATTTGATTGGCCCCAATTTTCTTTCTCCACCTCCCAATTGGTCCCTTTCTTGTTTCCAGGTGAAATTAGATCAGGTGCAGGAAAGATTGCTCTCCATTAATCAATTTTACATATTCATTCATCTTTGTTTGCAAGTGTTGATCAAACTTTGAAACTTTCTGTTGCATCTCATGCGATAATGTTTTTTTTTTCTGATACCTAAGAAGTTTTCTATATCTTTATTAATTACAATGTGGTAGTTTTTCTTTTAAAGGAATGCTACATTTCATTGTTTATTTCCAAATTTTGAGTCTATGAGCTTCAGAGTCAAAGCTTGATTTTCCTGATTGACATTTTAAACATTCCAACCTGTTAGTTTTTTTCAACCTGTTACCTCATGGAGTTGACTGTATTGTTTCTTTCATACCTTTGTGACAGATCTATTTTATGCATATTTTGTAACAAAATATTTTCTTAAATAAATCGAATTTTAATGAGGGATTTGGACTCTGTCTGAGACTTCACATTAATGGAGGAGGCTCTGGGGATTGTCTGAGAGAGAGTGAAGATGTTGGATGAAAATAAGAGAAGTTGAGAATATAACATCTACAGAAAAGATAGGGATTTTGAAGAAAAATATGGAAGAGAAAGCAGTTAACAGTAGGGATTGAACAGTTTGGCATCATGGAAGTGGCAAATAAAAGAGAAGAAACTTTGAAAAAGTAAAAAAGTAAGTCATTAAAATGGAAGGAATGAGTTAGAGGAGTAATGCTGATGTTGACAAATTTAATGATCAGATGCCGATTGCCGATGATCAAAAGGCATTTGAAGAGTTCATTTAGATGGTGTAGCAATCAACATTTGAAAGGAACTCTTGTAGATGAGCTTAGGAAGCTTGAAAGTGTTTGAGACTATTTAAAACTGTTTTTTGTATGTTCCAATAAAGGAAGATTTAGTTTAGTGTTATTGTTGATTTCTACAGTTTTTTAAAAATTTAATCATCCTAAATAATCTTAAAACATCTTTTTTATGAGCATATAACTTAAATATATTTAAAATAATCTATATTTATATTTTGTTATATTTTTCTATGTTAGAATAATGTATATTTCATTAAGTTTCAGCAGTAAGCTGTCCACCAATACAGACTCCAAAAAATGGATATGTTGATTGTACAAATTATATACATCAGGGAAGTATTTGTACCTTTAGCTGTGATGAAGGATATATTTTAGTTGGAGAAACATCAACAACATGTAGAGGGGATAAGACATTTGCCACCTGGACTTCATTATTACCAACTTGTGAAAGTAAGTATATTGTGCTATTTCAACGATAATGGTTGGGTTTTGGGCTATAAATAAGTTTATTATTTTTTAGTTGTTCAGGTTGTATAAAGAGTTGGTAGCACTTTAGAGGGAGGGAAGGGTATTTAAGATATTGTGGATTGGCTGCATGGGTTTTTTTTTTCTTTGTGTGTGTTCGGGTGTTCTGAGGAAGTGTGTTGTGTAGTGGAAGCAATATCTAGACAGACTTGTAATATCAGGCTAGAAGCGAAGGAATTGACTTGCATTGGCCAAATTGTTAACTGAGTGATTGAAACATTTGTTTGGTTTAAATCAATTGTTGGTAGTGGACATTTCCTGAGAATTAGTTTCTGTGTGAGACTCAGGTGTCTGGGTTGCTGAAAGGACTGTACTATATAAAATTCATTGTACAGATGAACCTGTATAGTTCGTAAGAGACTGTATGTGTGACCTAGTGAACAACTTTGTAAATTTTGTATATATAGATGTTCTACCTGTCCATAAACTTATTTTTAAGTTGGCTTTGCTTAACGCTTAACGATTTCGGAGAATCAATCGGTAGATCCCAGGCATATTAAGTATGCGGCGTTCTGATCTTGAATCAAGCGTGCCTACACTCATTGCACAAACATATGTGATACCTACAAAGAATTGGATTACATACTCGAGACAGCAACACAACAAGGTTACCAGAGAAATATAATAGAAAAACTTATTACAACATTCCGGAATCGAAGTAATCACTCTCCCACAGATAACGGTAAACAAAAGATGGTAATCAATTATTATCCCTTCTTGAACAAAATGCTAAACGAAATGCTAAACAAAATGCTAAACTAAAGCCAATAATATACGTATCATTTACCGACATAATCCGACAGTTTACAAATTGTTAAGGAATGACAAGAAGAGAGAGGATTGGAGCTCTTTAACAGGGGTTTACTCCATACTGATAAAGGACCAACGATTTGATTTGGATATTGTTTATGTGGGAGCTACTTTATGGCACTTAGAACAAAGGATCAAAGAGCACCGATACTCGATTAATAAGAATCTGGACAGTACCGTTTTAGCATCATACGCCAAGCAACAGGATATTGACGTATTATGGGAACATGCTTCCGTCATCAGGCCAACGAACAATAGGCATACAATCAAACATCTAGAAAAGCTAGAAATATATAAAGCACAAGAAAAGACGGGATGTATTAATCATAGGGACACGGATTCTTTATCAACCGCATGGAAATCGTTTTATAATGATAAACAATAATAACATACAAGGAAGCGGCCACGTATTTTGTACTACATTTTATTCATTTATTATATAATATATGTATATTAGGCATCATGCGTGATCTATTTGTAGTTGCGCATGCGCATTTATTATTTTTTCATATTTAATTGCTTATATTCCATTTTAGTGTTTTAGTCTTTTGTTAATTTGAGTTTTAACTGAGGATGACCGTTAAAAACGAAAACGTTTTTATTTTGTTAAACATTTTGTATTCTGGATGATTAAAGGTGCTAATTTTCATATTAATTATAATTTCCAGTATAATTAAAAGTTGGTTTTTATATATATATATATGTTATAGTCAAAACCCGTTTTTAGTTAGAACGCGTTTTAACTAGTTGAAACTAGTTTATACTGGATGTCTTTGTTAAAACCTGTTTTGTCTAGTTAAAACTAATTTTAACTCAAATTCATTTTTGACTAGCAGTAAATTCTAGTTTTAACTAGACAAAATGGGTTTTAACAAAGACATCCAGTATAAACTAGTTTCGACTAGTTAAAACGCGTTCTAACTAAAAACGGGTTTTGACTGTAACATATAGAGTGATTCGGGGTAAGATGGTAAGTGGGGGAAGATGCCTACTTTTTGATATTTTCAAACGGTGACGTCAGATATTGTCATGTGTTTGTGTGATGAATCGTTGGGCCAATATTGAGTGCGGAAAGCTGTAGTTGGCTACCGTTACCTCATTTTCTACATCCGAGAAGAATAAAAGCAAGATAAGAATGAAGTTTTTGTTGTGAAATGTTTCTAGAATCATTTTAAAACTAAAAGTTAAAATAGAATTTATTAAAAATTGCAAAAAACAATTAATGTGTGATGTAGTTAAGGGTCTAAAGTTTCCATTGTGAGCTACCGCCGATCCCGATTGGACACGCTAGAACACATAACTCCGCTAGGCATCTTACCCCGACAAATGGGAAAGCGGCCACATTTTTCTTGGGGTAACATGCTTATTTTTTGTTAATTGAATTCCAATATGCCTATTTTTAATAAATTTTTGTTTTGTCGTTTTATTGCAGGATATGTGTAGAAATTATATAAAGACTTCTCAAAAAGGTTTTCGGACTGAAAAGAGCTTTCAGCTAGCTAGAGAGCACGTTAGAATGGGTGGAAACTTAACAATACTTATACTGTGCTGTTATACTTACTATGAAGTACTTTGTACTACATATGCAATAAATTAAATTTGGTTAAGATATTCGAAAATTAATTTTATGCAATTATATTTGTTATTTTACTCTAATGGCATTTGGCATCTCACCCGGATACTTGGGATGAGGTACCTAAAATGCCAGACAGTAAAAAAGTCGTCATTGCAAACACAATATACAATTATTTTTCATATACTCCAAAGTTTTATTTGAAAAACATGCTCAAGAATATGATAGTTTCGTTAGAGGCCTCCAATACACAAATTATCGTTATAATTTCCTTCATAAGCAAAATGTTAGGCATCTTCTCCCGAATGACTATACATAACTTTATTTATTTCCCCCAAACATTTATGTAGCTAAAATTAGTTTTATCTAAAATCAAAACATGTACAGCAGTAAATTAACTGGACAAAACGGGTTTTGTGTAATTAAAACTAGAATTTACTGCTAGTCAAAAATGAATTTGTGTTAAAACTAGTTTTAACTAGACAAAACGGGTTTTAACAAAGACATCCAGTATAAACTAGTTTCGACTAGTTAAAACGCGTTCTAACTAAAAACGGGTTTTGACTGTAACATATATATTATACTTAGTAACTCAAAATAAAGGAAGATTCAAAATAAAGCAATATTAATCATATACACATACAATAAAAGAGATTTTGCAAAATTAACATTAAGTCCATCATATCCAAAATAAAATATTGCTTTGCTGGTCGTATTAGAAAATGCTGAAAGTTTCCTTTTTTAATACTTGAAGTAACTAAAAAAATGTTTAAACTTACAATTTGTCCTGTGTTATTTAATGTTTTTTTTTTTAAATTTATGTAATAAATAATCTTTATAGAAGACTTATATAAGAAATATTGTAAAATATTAAATTTCAGGATTAAGATGTCCATCAATACAGACTCCAGAAAATGTAAATATTCAGTGTACAAATAAAGAATATTGGGGAAGTGTCTGCAGTTTCATTTGTGATGAAGGATATGCATTGATTGGAAAATCATCTGTATCATGTGAAGGAAGTAAACATGCTAGCTGGAGTGCCTCAATTCCAACATGTGAAAGTAAAATTTAATTAAATAATATTAAATAAAATAAATTATATAATATAATTTATTTATAATATTAAATTTCAGGATTAAAATGTCCATCAATACAGACTCCAGGAAATGTAAATGTTCAATGCACAAATAAAGAATATTGGGGAAGTGTCTGCAGTTTTATTTGTGATGAAGGATATGCATTGATTGGAAAGCCATCTGTATCATGTGAAGGAAGTAAACACACTAGCTGGAGTGCTTCAATTCCAACATGTGAAAGTAAAATTTAATTAAATATTATTAAATAAAATAAATTATATAATCTATATATATAATCGAGACGAGTTGATAATAATAATAATAATCAGTGCAGAGTCCAAACGGTTAGGAGTTGAAAGTTGAAATTTGGTACACAGTTAGGGTATGTCACAAGAACGCACACTAAGAAGGGATTTTTCGAAATTCCTCCCCACGGGGGAGAGGGACAGGATTAAGTCTTAACACTTTCATCAACAATGGAAGTGTTAGGTAACAATGGAAGTGTCAACAATGAAGATGTCAACAGTGGAAGTGTTATGTAACTATAATGTAATAATCTTAATTTTCGCTAAAACAGTTAGGAGTTGAAAGTTGAAATTTGGTACACAGTACCCAAATTTAAGTACCAAATTGTTAAGTAACAATGGAAGTGTCAACAATGAAAGTGTTAAGTAACAATGGAGAACAAGAGAAAGTGACATGCAAGATTTACGGGTGCTGGAGGAAAAAAAAAAAAGAGAGTAATATGTTAGAACATATTCGATTTTCAAATTTAAACACAATAGTTCGGTTTTTCTGACCTTTCTTCTTTAGAACATTCGATGAAAATTGAACAATATAATCAGAACACATCGTGAAAATCGAACAATATTAGAACATTTGATTTTCAAATTCGACCTTTTCTTTAGAAATACTTAGTTTGTTGATGAAATTACTCTTTTTCTTTTGTGACTATAAAGTAATAATTTTAATCTTCACTATCATTACTTTTGCCCGAGCAATGCCGAGCCTACCTGCTAGTAATATTTATAATATGTATTATATGTAATTATTAAATATAAATATAATAATAATATTAACTTTAGAAAATCCAATTTAGCCCTTGCTTCATGTATTTTAAGGACCAGTTTCCTATATTGTTTGGCCAGCATAGCTATAAGTATATCAATATATTTTCTTTCAACTGCTATGCCGGCCAAACAATATATATATATATGGAGGAAAGAATAAGTGGCTGTTTACCAAGGGTATAGCCACAGGAGGAAGTGAGAAGGGGGAAGAGAGAGGGAAAGGAAAGGAGGAAGAGTAGAGAGCTTATACACGCATGCCTGTGCCGTTGATAGACGAAATAAAATACAGAATACACTGATCAGGAGACCAGTGGCACAATACTGAATACACAATTAGGACTGCGTGTCCACAAATACTACAATAATACAAGGTCCTGATTTAACTACAAACTACCATTAGTATGGCTGCCTGTCTGCCCATAAATGCTGTACATTGGGCAGAAAGAAGAATGTGTAGAAAATAAACCAACCGCATATGATTACAGTACATAGTAATAAATAAAAGTAAAACATTATGTAGATGTAGGCAATGCAAGAGTTGTCTAAGTATTGGCATCTTGCATGTTAGATAATGTCTGTTTTTGCTGATCTTGCCGCACTTCACTGATCGCTTTCATCGAGAATCTGACGAATGCCGTGAAGATACTCCTGTTGTTGAGTAGGGATTTGAACAGACAGGGTCAGGCGATTTGTTCCCTGATGGTAGAAGTGATCAGATCTTTGCAGATCTGATCAAACCGTGGGCAAAGATGATGTGGATAGGTTCCTCCAGGGTGGAGTTGTCACAAGGCAGGTGCCTCCATTCTGCCTTAGGAACCGAACGAAGTAAGACCCAAACCCACCATGCCCAGTGATGAGCTGGGTAACAGAAAAGCAGGGGACAAAGTGTGGGGGCAAGGTCATCTCCGGTAGGAATTGGTGCATGAGCCTTTCTTTGCCACAAGAGCCCAGTGGCCTTGCCAGATACTGTTAAGGGTATTGGATATCCGATGATACACCCAGGATAGGGGGATGAGGCTGTAAGAAGGGTTACCCTTCTCAGAGGCAGCCTTCTTTGCCAGACGGTGTGCCCTATCATTGCCCTTGTTTCCGCTATGACCTAACCCAGTGAAATTCAATAAGAGTATTGGGCCCAATACTAGAGATGGCATTAAGGGAGTCCCTGATGATAGGGAGTTATTCCTGCTTTCAAGCTGTAAGAGGGCCACCCTACTGTCAGAAATAATATTGAAACACCTCGAGATGTTGGTGAGACCCTTCTTGTCAATGAGTTGAAGAGCCTCGAGGATCGCCAGGGATTCTGCCTGGTTGACACTGCAGTGAGCAGCCAAAGAGAACCTCTCTTGATAGAAGAAGCGTCTTCCCTCATTCAATACCACAACAGCGCACCCAGTCCCTGTCTCATTCCTAGAACCATCAGTGTAAATATTAAAGCCACAAGGGGCCCTATCGCTTTCCACATAGAAATTCACATTAGGAAGGTCTGCTGGGTGAACAGGATTATGCAGAGGGACCCAATCAACCCCTAGCTTGAAAACCTTCTCCCAAAGGTCGAAAATGGGGGCGGGTAACTTACTAGGCTGGAAGGACTTGTAGGTAGTGTTGCCTTGCTGACTTCTGAGCAAATGGAATTGCCAATACCTCCTTTTAATGACCAGGTTGATTGGAGTGAGCCCTGCAATAATCAGAAGGACTTTGGTGGAAGTGGTCCTGTACCCCTTTGCCACACCAGGGCAGTCTGCCTCTGCACTGCCAGCAGCTTCCTTCTTACATGCACCCATTGTGGTTACCTTGCCCCAGACCTCACAGCCATAGGTGATGATTGGGGTGATGGCACCTTTATATAAGACCCTTGTAGCCTTAGGGCTTAGGCCTCAAGTGTTCCAGGAGAAGGAACGAAGGGCGTGCGTAGCAAGAAGAGCCTTGTCATGGGCATACTGAATGTGTGGGGTCCAATTAAGGTTTTCGTCCAGGATCACCCCTAAATATTTCATAGGACTGATGTACTTAATCCTCTCATCATCAAATTTTATTGTTGGTTTCTTGGCCAGGGGGTTTCTCCTGGGAAAAACTATACAGCTACTCTTGGCAATGTTAATGATGAGCTTGTTCTTGTTACACCAGTTAGAGAGCCCTTTGAGGAAGTTGTTCATCTGAGTCTGAAGCACCTCCTGGTTGGAATGTACCATTAAAATGATGGTGTCATCATCATATTCCTGAATAGTTGTCTGGAAGTCTGCTGGGGTCTCTTTGGATAGGCAGAAGATGGTGTTGTAGAGGACATTCCAGAGCAATGGCCCAGATTTGGAGCCCTGCGGGCATCCCCTGTTGATAGTCATATGGTGCAACAGATGGTTGTTATGCATGACTCAGCAGTCTGACCAGAGAGGTAGCTGGAGAGGAGCTTATACAGGTTGTTGGGGCAATTGTAGGTCTGCAGGTTGTGCAAAATGGCAGGCCACCAAGCATGGTCGAAAGCTCCCCGAAAATCCGCCGATACCATTATGGTATGTAGATTGTTAGCCTTGGCCTTTGTGATGTAATCAGTGGTGCTGTGGAGGGCCTCCACTGTGCCTCTCCCTTTGTGGAAACCAAATTGGAGATTATGTAAGTAGTTGCCGTGGTCGAGGTGGTAGCCAATCCTTTTTGCCACCATGGCATCTAAAACCTTTCCCAGGATAGACAGAAGGGAAATAGGCCTGAAGTCTGTGAAAAGAGGATAGCAGAGTTGGTGGGTTTCTCAATAAGTTTAATGGAAGCCACCTTCCACTTTTTAGGGAAGTGGCCTATGGCCAGGCATTTGTTATAAAGAACCCAGAAGACCGTGGGGATAGCTCTGAAGGCATGGTTGGCCATAAGACTGGTGATGTGGTCAGGGCCGGGAGCTTTCCTCTTGTTGATATTTTGGAATTTCCTCTCCACTTCTTTGATCATAAAAGGCCGGTCATCCTTGGTGTTAAGAGGACCTTCTGCCAGCTTCCTGATGTTATGGTGGTAGTCCTTGTCTGTTGAGGTGTCATCCCTGGAAAAGAGATTAGTGAGAACCTGCTTAAAGGCCTCCTGAATGGAGTCCTGCTGTCCGTTGTTGTCCAAGTTGGACAGAAGGATTCCACTAGATTTATTTTTACCAAAAGCCACTCTGTATGGGACGTTCCATGACCTTGAACTGTCAACCCTTGAGCAGAAGTCTCTCCAGGAGGAAGTCCTTGCTTCCATGATGGCTTTCTTGTAATTCCTGGAGCAGTCAATATAATGGTTCTTGAGGAGCTGCTGTCTTTTCAGGTCCCTATTATGGTGCATTTGCCATTTTGCTCTCCTTGCTTCCTTTTTTAACCTGTCAAGATTCCTATTCCACCAGGGGACATTGATGCGCCTGATTTCGATCCTGGTGGAGCGGTAGAAACTGTCGTGCAAGGCAGAATGAAGGTGGTCAACCACCACATCAATCTGCTCTGGAGTGGAGAGGTTGTTGATAGAGTGGAAAGGCCAAATGGACTTAAGAGTCTCCTCATAAGTACTCCAGTTTGTCCTGGAAGAGATGTTAATAGGCCTAATAGGAATACTGCTGGATATCCTAGTTTCGATATACCTATGATCGCTGGGGGTGTACCTATCCAGGGTGCTACATGTTGGCTGGAGGCGCAGGAGCCGATTGCCAAGGCAAACGTTGATCCAGCTCTCCCCTGACTCCGCTGATTAGCGATAGCGATAGCATACAGGGGATGAAGATCCAGGGCTACTCAGAGGTATTGCCTGGGTGTGAAAAGAGGCTTAAGATAAGAGGCAAAGGGGAAAGGTAAAGTGAGATAGGAAAGGGGATGAAAGGGAAGTATCATGACGTCTGCGTCTGCATTTATTAACAAAAAATGAAATAAATACAAAGTTGTACATATATACAGAATCTTCCTGACACTTTCAGGAATTTACAATAATATAATACAGCCATTTGGTTGTAAGCATTAGGTTTATACCTAATGTAACAGAAAACAGATCAAAATGAAGAAAACAGCAAAGATTACATTCATTCCAGAATTTGTCAATTGTAAAGTTTACAGAATATTGCGTGATCAGTTTCTTGGAAATGATTTGCCGAGTAGGTAGGTAAGGCGCTAGAGTTTAGAGAGTAGAGGTCTGCAACCGAAATGAGATTTCCAGCTGCCGGCCCCGCGGATCCTCAATGAGGCTAAACCAAATTGGGGACTTTACAGTAAAGTCCTACAGATGAGGAGAGGTTTCTCAGAAAATTTATCAATAACTTCTTGAAGAAGCTGAATAGGATACTGGAGATCTGCAGGTGAGCAGTAAAAAGAGATGAGATACATAGCGATGTTATTGTGCTCCAGGTAAATAGTGCAGAAATATTTGTTACAGCAGTTCTGGATTAGCTGGGCACAGAGGGAATTGTTTATAATGACAAAGCCAGCCTGGATTGGGTTGGCCCCAGGGGAGTAAAGAGTCTTGAAATTACCGAGAAGGGAGACCCTGCCTTTGTGAAGATATGGCTTCTGGAAGGCCAGGATGTCAGTATTACCAAGGAGAATTGTGGCGTAGGCGTCCGAAGAGGCCGCTTTACTTCTCTGGAGATTTGCCTGGAAGATATTCAACGAGTCTTTATTAAAACTTTTAGTGAACTGCATATCAGCATTCGAATTATCAATACTAACCATAAAGATGGGCTGGATGAGTACAGTTTAACAGGAAGGGAACCGGCAGTAATTAGTAACATTTATTTGCTGGGCCTTGTACTTTTTGAGGCAAGGACAGTTTAAGGAGAATGAGTTGTGGTCAGAGTTTAACTGTTTGTCATTCTGAACTGTCTTGTTGTATTTTACACAGTTGGCACATCTTGGGACTCTGTCCAGGTTTGGGCAGTCCTTGTATCTATGCCAGTGGCTGCATATTTTTTTTTCCATGCAATCTTTCGCGAAATTTCCAATTCCGCAGCAGTTTTAGCATCTTACCACGTGTATGTAGTCATTCACTACAACAGAGATCCATTCTATTGAGACCTTCTTTAATTCCATCATCACGTTTTGGAGTACTGGAGGGGACAGCTAGCACCATATGCCGATAGTCCTTTCCCTTTGCTGAGTCTATTCACCTTATAACTTTCACAGAGGAAGAGAAGGAATTGAAGTCCAGATCCCCTCTAATATCCCTGTTTCGCTGGTAAAGGCCTCAATCACTTTTGTATCATCAATTCCGCGTGGAATATTTATAAGTATTATAGTAGGGTTCTTCCGTTTTGGTTCATATGACCTTAGCTTGTTGGCCAGTTCCTCTTTATCTGTCAGCACCATTTTTATTATCTCCAGATCTTCTTTTTTCTGCACTTTAATACATATGTCTCCTCTTAAGGGGGTGGGCCGCTGTTACCCCAATGCCCATCATCCTTGGAGAGATGTTCGCTTGTAAGGATGCCATGATTTCCTCAGGGACCAGCTTAGGCTTGTTTGGGTTTGGAATAGGGGTGATTATAAGGCTATGTCCACCATTGTCAGAATTGGGAATACTTTCTAATTTGCCTGAGACGCTTTTGATCATTTTTGTTATTTTGCTGGTATTTTCAGGTTTCCTGACTACAGTAAGACCCCGCTTAACACAGAGGATGCATTCCTAGACGACAGAGCCCTAAACGAAACAGCATTAAACGGGGTCATCTTAACATGTAAATAAGGGGGATATGTGAAACAGAACAGAGAATAAGAAAATTTATCACTTTTTTTTTGTTTCATTTTGTAACATTTATTGTTAAATACTTTTTTATTACATTAATTATAGACTTATTTGTTGCTAATATCGAAATTTATTCGTAAAACATTCATGAAAATAAAAAACAAGTTCGAGTAAAGAAGTTATGTTTGTGATGAGGAAGGTTCTTCCTCATTTGACATTTTTTGTTTCTTTGTGAAGAAGTCATCTAACGTTGTTTGCCTTTTCCTGTTTCGTTCAGCTAGTAGTTGTCGATAGCAAGACATCGCATCCATGACACTTCGTCTTGCCTTTGAACTTCTATCAAAATTGAAATCATTTTGAATAAACTAATCCATAATTTCCGTTATAGTGGCTAAACTTTTTTTAGGAAATCTGTTGAAAGTTCCTTTTGTTCCTCATCTTCAGAAACACTAATTTCGTCATCTTCATGCACCTGTTGTTCTACTAATTCTTTTAGATTGTCGTTGGAAAAACTTTCTCCAGTTGTAACTTGCAATAATTCTTCAATATTCTGTGCATTTATATTATCCAACCCTGTTTCATTAGCTAGCTTGACAATTTCATTGACATCAACAATGAATTCTCTTGTGTCAACATCCTTGCTTAGTTCTGGCCATACATTCTTCCATACTTCTTTCAAACATTTCTCAGTCACCTCCTTCCAGGAAAGATTGATGTTGTCTACAGCATTCATGATATTCTAGTTTTTCCAAAAATCTCTAATGGATTGTTTATCTGCTCCATCTGTTTTAGTAATTAGTTGTTGGAATATCCGCCACAGATAATAAGCTTTAAAATTTGATATTATGCCTTGATCCCAACACTGCGTGCGATCTCGGGGAATTTCAATACTACCGCGTAATACTGAAACAGCGTTAAGCGGGGTATTACTGTATATCAGAGTAAAGAGGAGGAGGCAGGGGTGCTGGAGTGTTTTTGTTTCTTTCCCTCAGAGCCAGAACCATCTTGAATAATTGGTTGGCGGCTGCATGCATTTTTATGGCTGCCTCTCTAGTTTGCAGTCTTGCTTTATTTTTGATTTGGTTGCTGTTGGATGGAATACAGGACAGAATAGTGTCCAAGTATGCATTAATATTTGACAAAATATCCTCTTCAGCGAAGTCCATATTGGTATTGTCAGAAATAGAATTTTCCACAGAGGGTGCCATAGGACTCATAGGAGACTAAGCAGCCAGAGGAACCCAGAAGATAAGCCAGATGGCCAATAGAACTCCAAAGACAGCCTTGCTGAAGCTAATACAAGTGTGCTAGCACACACCAATCCCTGGTTTGGGTAAATTAGGGTCCGGGTTAGGGTTGGGTTGAGCGGTACGAACAATAGCCTTTGTCCCAGGACACGTGTAGTAAAACCAAAACAGCGATTTCTAAAAAAAGACAGTCCCAACTCTAGTAAAACTTTTACCACATAAAGGTGATGGGAACGTGTGCCCAATTCTTGAAAATGATCCCGATCGTTGTGATAGTGGCCCGCAGGAGTAGACCAAAACCTTGCTGACGGAGCGTTGCGTAACTTTGATAATAACGATCGTGAACCTACGATCAAGGAGTCAATCGACGTGGCAAGGAACGGTGAATGAGCGGAACGGGAATACCACTTATGTGATTTGAAAGGCCAAAGCAGTAATCTGACGGAAAATGTCCCACAATGTCCAAAAGTTTCCGATTGCTGAAACTTCTCACCAAATAGTCCGATTTTGTTAGCGAATGCCTCAATGAATAGCATATGAAAAGCTATTTCCAAAAATATATCAGTTTGCATAGAGAAAGTTAAAAGTTCTTCAAAATTTTTACAAAAGACGGAGCACTGTCCACAGTAGGAACAAACAATACGCCACCTAATGGCCAATCCTGGCCAAACAATATAGGAATATGGTTCGTAATAATATTAACAACAGTAGTACATGATTTGAGGTAGGATCAAAAATGAACTGACATTTTGGACTTTTATATTGCATGCAATTATAAGAAACAGGGAGTGTAACTTATATTTCTTGTCTCTATTAGTGTGGTAAGACTGAATTTTATAGCAGTATCAGAGAAAGTACATGAATAAGAAATGATGCATTTTGAGCAATGAGCAAACAGCAAATTTTGTGTGAAACTTTGTAAAATCTTCACAGAATTTTCAATTTTTAATATAAAGTGTATGGCAAGCAAACTATGCCAAGAACACTGGTTTATGAATACATAAGATAGTCGGGAATTGTTGTAGATTATCCCATCATGAAAGACTTGCTATTGTGAGGAATGATGAAATGATGAAAAGAGCAAGGAAAGAGATCAGAAAAATTGCAGGCAAACTATCAAAAATTTAGTGAACATTTTGGGATCTTATATTGTTCACTTTATTCAAATAAATTACATTACTGACACCAATAACCAGCAAAATGAAAAAACTTTTTACTGTAACTAATGTTTTATTCCATATATAATGGACATTGTCATGTTTAACTGATAGAACATAAATGGTAAACTTAAAATCTTAGAACAGAACATTTTTAAATTACAGATTGAATACATGTAAAAGTTTACAAGTCAGATACAAAATATTGCTGCAGGGAATTAGGTCAGCTCAAGTAGTGTTCTTCAGGTTGATGAACACTGTCTCCTTGAAGTTAACTGCCATCCCTCTCCTGAAAGCTTTGTAGATTTCTACTTTTTCTAGGTGTTTCAGCTGAAGCAGCCATGTCACATGATTTAGGAGTCATACCTTGTTAAAGTCCATTTTCATATTGTTATGTAACACACAGGCTGTGAGTGCTATGCTGGAGAGGTGTTTTCTGAGGTACTGATGTTCCGTAATCCTTGCACAGAGGCTCCAATGGTGGCACTAATATATTCATATAAACTCTGTAGGCTTTGGTCCTAAATTGGAATACTATAAACTCCTGGTAGGTTTTTCTTTCATTGGGGTCTTTTTCATTTCTAAGGAGTGAGAAAACCATAGGGTTTCTTTTTCATTTCTAAGGAGGGAGAAAACCATAGGGTTAAAAGAAATTCTGTACTTACAATTTATTGGGCTATCTCCTTATAGATGGAACAGAGGGCTTTGTTGTATGTTACTACTACATACAATTTATCATTGGGTTGTGCATCAAGCAAAATGTGTTTGTTTTGCTGATTATTGGTGTTGTTGATGTGATTTATTTATGTATTAAGCTAGTATTTTGACAATTTATAATCAGTGTATTCAATACTCAGTAACAATTTGAATGTGCTCTGCAGTGCCAGCATCTTTTTGTTCCAAGGGATTTAAAAAATTAACATTACACAATTGTTCTCTAGTGAGTAGAGAGTTAATAAACAAAGTCAACCTGAATTCCCATTTAATAAACAGAGTGATCACTAATAACTAAATATCGTGAAGATTTTGATGTAGAAATCAATCAGAGTAAAAGTTTAAGACTGGTAAATCAAAAAGAATGTGGTATTTTTAATTTCTATGATTTGGTCATCACAAATTCATTATTGGGATCAGACTATGAATAAAAAAAGGTATGCTGAAATTCTTCACTGTCTGCATGGAGATGTATGACTGAAGTAATGCAATTTATGGAAGGGAAACAATTGGGTCTTTACCACGACTATGTCCCTGCATATCAGTTGTTTCTTCTGAATGAATATCTGAGTAAGAAAGATATAACAGTGCTTTCACAACCTCCTTACTCCCTTGATCTTATCCCTGCAGATTTTTTGTTTCCTAGAATGAAAGAGAACTTGAAGAGTTGCAGATTTCAACCAATAGTAGAGTGGAAGCAATAATGACAAAAATCCTTCTACATTATAAAAATATGACTTCTGAGACTGCTTCAACAAATGGCATGGACATTTGTAGAAGTATGTAGATGAAAAAGAGCTTATTTTGAAGATGGTGTAGTGTAAAAGTTTCTGCATGTTGTATAATAAAGTTTGTGTCAAAAGTTTCATTCATTTTTGATCTTACATCATATATGTATACACGTTAATTATATCATATATTGTTTTTTTATATTATTTATATATATGTTATGGGCTGATTAGTACGTCATTATTCATAATGTCCAGTCATCATGAATAATGACTAAAATGGCTGTGCTGCTTGATAAATATTGATTAATTTATTAAATTGACCAGACATTAAGCATAAAGCCACATTCCCTTTGGGTGCGATCTCCACAAAACTATTGGTATAAAGCAATAAAAAGAACATGAAATTTATTACACTGCCTGATGTTGTTTGTCATTATTAATAATGACTGGGCATTTTTTATAATTTAATCAGTTTAACTTTAATTTAGAAATTAAAGTTAAACTGATTGAAGAAATTAAATTGTATTTTGCATGTATAGTTGATTAATATAAATAAGAAAAATTATATCAAATAAAAAAATGTTAATTTAATCTACAAGAGATAATAATTTGATTTAGTTTAAATTTCATTATAAGATTTTTTACAAATTTATATAATTTTCTTTAATTTAGTTTTTATTACCTAAGAATTCATCATATAATATTGAATTTCAGGATTAAAATGTCCATCAATACAGATTCCAGAAAATGTAAATGTTCAATGTTCAGATAAAGAATATTGGGGAAGTATCTGCAGTTTTGTTTGTGATGAAGGCTATGAACTGATTGGAGAATCATCAGTATTATGTGAAGGCAATAAACATATCAATTGGAGTGCTTCAATTCCAACATGTGAAAGTAAAATTTAATTAAATATTATTAAATATTCACACACACACATACATACATAAAAATTTATTACAATATCACAGCATAAGGACACACCATTAAAAAACAGTTTCATCATAGATGTTGCATAATAGTAGTTGTAAAGCCATCTCTGAAATTGGTCAGTTTACAGAGCAGATCCATGAAGCTAAGGGGGGCTTAAGCCCTCCCCATTGACACCAAAAAAAAATTTAATTTGTTTGAATTTCAAAATGTTTTTAAAATATGTATGATAGCAAATCTGCTTTATCAGACCATTCACAATACACTCATCTTGCACCTGTTAATAAAAGATACTTATAATTATTCAAATATTTTAATTTTTGAGTTTGCCCACTTTGGGTTCTTCTGGACTTGCCACTGTCGGTTTGCATTAATTTCCACTGTGCTTGTCTTGTGCTGTAATATTGTAATTAATGTTTTATTCTTTTACTACTATTCTATATGCAGACTACTGTACATCAAATTTTTTTTGCAAGTGTGTGTGTGTTTGTTTTTTTGTGTTTGTGTTTGTAATTTTTCGCATTGTTATTCAAATATGTGTAATGAATATAGAGAACACTATTATATTTTATCAATTTTAAAAATATTCTATAGTATTCTATATTTTCTACATTTGGTTCACAGTTAATATTTTCTATATTCTCTATTTAACTGATTGAAGAAATTGAATAATATTTTACGTGCATAGATAATTAATATAAGTGAAAAATTATATCATGATATTAAATAAGTAAATAATTTAATTTATGAAAGATTATAATAAATTTGATTTAATTAAAATTTCAATTCTTGTAAAATTTTTCAAATTTAAGATGAGTTTAAATTCATATTTATAGCACTTTTAATTTAGTTTTATTATCTAAGAATTTATTATGTAATATTGACTTTCAGGATTAAAATGTCCATCAATACAGATTCCAGAAAATGCAAATGTTCAATGTACAGATGAAGGATACTGGGGAAGTATCTGCAGTTTCATTTGTGATGAAGGATATGTATTGATTGGTGAATCTTCAATATCATGTAAAGGAAATAAACATGCTAGCTGGAGTGCTCCAATCCCAATATGTGAAGGTAAAATAATTTTTAAATGATTACTATAATTTTGTATGGCTAACCTGCGGGTTATCTGTGTTTAAAAGGCAATTTGAAATTGAGTGCAAATTATGTGATGGAACAGGTTATATGTTGATATTACAACTACAAATCTATTAAGCATTTTTTCCTTTGTTTAAAGCTACTAAGTTCATCTTTAGAAAACATGATAAATTTTTTGAGAATCACAGATATACTGTATTTGGCCATATCAGTTGAAAGCACTGAAACCCACCAAATGTGTATATGCATACCTCACCTTTAATTCTATTCTATACAATGAATCTATGCTACAGTTGATATTATTAGACACTCATATTTAAATTTATATTTTGAAAGTTGATAAACTTTAGATAATTAGCCTCTATCAATATGTTGACATAATTTTGGAGAACTTTGACTATTAAGATACAAGAGACTATAATTGTCATTCTATTAAGCTACAAACTCATTCTGTTTTAATCACTACAATATAAATGTTGTTAACTAATGACAGTTTATATACATTTAAAAAGATAACCCTAGCTTTACTGTACAACTGTAAAGCTAGGGTTTACAGTTACAAAAAAGCTTTACTTTACTGTGCTTTGTTTTATTTACACACGACAACATTATTTTTTTCTGTTTTGTTATGAAATCAAAGCTAAAGATGAGTTTATGACAATTTTGGTTTATTTGCTTCATTTTTTTTTTTGAAAGAGTTTACTTTGAAAGGACAAACTGTTTTTATTCAATAATTTTTTTATTAAAAGCCAAAAGAGGAAAAAATATTGCATCTATATATATTCTATATATATCACTTTAAACCAATAATCCAGCAGCAAAAAATGACATAAGTATTTCATTTCATGTTTAAGTTACATGAAATGAAATACTTAAACAAATATTTTCAACTATTTCTTAATGATCATCTTTAGGTTACATAATAGAAAAACAAACATAGAATGTAAGATAGAAATTTAAAATTAAAGGAACTAGATAACAACATGCCAGCAAAGGCAGGTGCATGTGCAGAGGAGCAGCATCCAAAATACAAACAAATAAGTAAAAATAAAGATATAACAAAAAAATACTCAAATCTCCAGTTTTTGTTGTATCATAAGATTTTGAGTGTAGCTTTCCAAGCTGGGATATGGTTTCTGTATCCTTAAAATTAATAGCAATGTTTCTCTTAGTACTTTATATATTTTGAGCCATTTCAAATGCCAAAGGTGTGCTGGGATAGATAAATAGATTTAGAAGATTAGTCTTGTACACGGTTACATTGATGTTGTCGTCAGTGGTGAAAGTCACAAGAGTGGTTGTGCTTAAGCCCTTTCTTTATTGAATTTAAGCCCTTTCTTTATAAGAATTGTCATGCTCTTTAATTCTATGCTCTGTGATCTGGCTGTCACCCTGATATACTTATACTGTTGGTCAATTCTGATGTCTTTGATAGGTATGGTGTATATACTTAGAAGTGAAGATCTTGACAAGGATTCTTAGCATTTCTCAGCAAAAAACTTGCCAGACTCTTTTTATTGGCTATGTTAATGTTGAAGGTTTTTGTAATTTCCCTATAGATGTTATATAGAGCCTTGTCAAAAGTAATAGTCCTATACACGCTAACCACAGTTTATTTGGGGTCATCTTACCTGAGATAATGACAAACTAGGCTTTAATAAGCCTTGGAGAGTAGTCATGTGTAGAGACTAAATAGTAGATATGGTGTAACTCCCAATTCCTGTGTAAAGTATCAGAGTAATGTGTGGAAGTTTTTATAACAGGGGTCCTGAATATGGCTACTCTGTACAAGTACAGATCATGAGACCATAAAAATAACAATTTCTGCTCAAATTTCACACAAAGCTGATGTTAATTCATGTTAGCTGAGATAATTTACAGTGAGTTTCTTAAATTTAATATGTTTATTTTGTGTTTTTGAATCAAATAACAATAAAATACACAAAGAAAAATACTTTTGGAATTCCATGAGTATTTTACATTATTAGAAATAAGAAAAAAATGAAGAAATTAAACACATAATCATAGTTTTTGATTATAATGCAGACAGTTTCACAGTTTTAAAATAAAATCTTGTTTATTTTTTTAATGCACCTTCTAGAGAGGGATGTATAACCTTACTTAAACCAGCATGCTAGTTTAAGTAAAGTTATACATCCAAGGATACATTCCCCAGGATAAACTGACATGCCAGCTTTTACCATATGGAAATATCTGATTTCACAGTCTCCCTGGTTAGATTAACATGCCAGCCATTCCATGAAAATATCATATATTATATTATAGTATATTATATTGTAATTTAATTTCTGACATAAATTAACAAACTAATAACATTTAAACATAACATAACCTCTGCTTCCTGAGTAGGACTGAACTGGATTCCATTCTATTGAAGGGTAGATTGTTTGCAGAACTGTCTCAAATTGCCCATATTTCATGTGCTGGAGTGGACAGTTATGATATGCTACTGTCATTTGTGAATGTTGCTGCTAATTAAAAAGTAAAGTTTTTACTTAATTTTTAAAATTTTTCAGGAATATTCTATGTGCAATAGAACTAATTTTGACAAATAATATTTATGTAAAGCAAAACAAACTGAAGAATAATGTAATTTTATTATTGGTTATTTTTGAGTAATAAAAATAAGTGTTCTGTTCTACCCCAGGGTCAGAATAGAATGGACCAAAGTGCATCCTTTTTTATATAATAACAATTAATGTTTCATTCTTGTAGTTTGAATAAAACATTATATTGTCAAGTTGTTAAAAATAAACTTGTTCATTTTCAAATATATCCAACTGTACTGTACATCCTTTACTATTTATAATGCTTAAAACTTTAAGTCTGTCCTGATTTCCCCAATAAATAACAATAAATAAATAAATATATATATAAATAATTGTAAATGTAAGAATAATTTTTACTTTACAAGAATTCAATTTAATAAATCTGTCTTAATAAATTTCAGCATTGAAATGTCCAACAGTTCAGATTCCAAAGAATGGAAATGTTCAGTGTACAAATAATGGATATTGGAGAAGTATCTGCAATTTTAGTTGTGATGATGGATACACATTAGTTGGACAACCATCAATATTATGTAAAGAAAATGGAAAGCATATCAATTGGAATTCCTCCATCCCAACATGTGAAAGTAAATATCTTTAAAATAATTTCTTTTTGTAAATTTTTACTTTTAATAATAATAATTTTTGCATAGTATTTAAACTAGAATTAATTCATATTACCATAATTTTGTCTGGATAACCTGCATCAACAAATACCTCAAAAAATTCCCAGAATGAAAATCAAACCATTATGTAAATTTCATTATCATATATTCTGTTTTGCCATTGAAACTTTCCAGTATGCAATTTAATATGGTACCATTTCAAACATTAAAATGTTGTTTATTTTATTTCCATTAGCAATTTATTAGATATACAGTAGAGTGTCGTTTATCTGAATCAATTGGGGACCAGGGTTGTTTGGATAACTTATTTTCAGATAACCAATTATGTACGAAAAAATATATTAACCTATCCCATGTTGAAATTTTTTTCCGTTGCATGTCACTTTGCGTTGAATTTTCATTGATTCTAAGTCTAACAAAAATTTTTATAATAATAATCATGTGTGGCTTTATTAAGCCTTGTTATTTATTTTTCTTTTCTGTATTTCCTTATACCGTCTTCCTGCGGTAAAACTGTACTTCCGGCTTCTGTTTACCTAACCACACTGTAGTTAGTTGACCCATGTGGTCTGAACTGTAATAAAACAAAAGAGAGTGACACCCGATTGGTCGAGGGGTTACTGGCAGAGGAGAGAGGGAGATTGGAACGAAAGGAAGGAAGATTTTTCGGGGAGAGAGAAAAGCAGGACGAGCACGTAACAAAGACAATTATTAAGGAACGGATCTGAGGTTTTTTTTATTATTGCCAGTCACCCGTTTGAACTTTTTCATTCTGACAATTCCTGTATAATTCTTATCAACCTTATCTTGCTCTAGGGCCCTTTACTTTGTAAATTTAGTTAAACTATAGTTAAGTTAGACATAAGTTAGACTAAGTCCTTTGTTTTGTTGGTACGTGGGGACCAATTGGTGATATTGTTATGGGTGGTCCCAAGTGTCTTTGTATTTTCTTAGTTAGTAAGTGTGTACAATTGTTTCTTTGGAAACTATCAATGTTAACTGTAATTAATAAACTTTTTTTAAATTTTTATCAAAGTCGAGCGATTCTCAGGATTCTGTTATTTATTACTCGGCTACACAGGGCTATTGTATCGTTAAAAATTATTTCTTTATTTTGTACAAACCAAATAAATATATTGAAAAATATAAAAACAAAAAAGTTATACTTTAGAAGTTAATCTAGTATCAAAAATGTTCGATTCAGCATGACACAGTCTGACTGGAAAGCTTTCGGTTAACCGGCATTTCGGTTGATCGGCTTTTGGATAAACGACGCTCTACTGTATTTATAAAATAAATGAAATGGAAAAATGGAGTGCTGCGAGGAAAACTAAAGTACAAAAATGTAAAATATAAATTGGTTGCCAAATTATAACATTTTTTTATTGTATTACATTAATAATACAATAATAATAATTAATAATAATTATAATTATAAATGCTAAAATAAACTTGATAAAAATTGAATGGAAAACAATTTTAACATTAACAATATTCAATGATACAAGTTTGAGAGTAATCACTCAATTCTTATTTTCTGTAGAAAGCTATGTCTCATTTAACAAATTTTTTATAGCTTTTAGTAAAGAATTGATTGATTGTTACGATCAGCTAGCTAATAAAATGCTAAAATTGATAATTTAATGCTTATTTTGTTTATTTAATTTTAATTAAATCACAATTAGTTCATTTGATTACAATTTAGATATGTTATGCAAAGGTTTATTGTACTTTTGTCTAACTTGAAAATTATATAATAGTAATTTAAGTTGTATAGAAATGTTAATTTAATATGAAATAGATTTTTACACTATACTCGTATACTTTAAAAAATGAAGTAACCACTTTGCTTTATTTGTATCATCTTTAATTCTGATTTCATTAATAAAATGCTGCTGTGTGAAAATAGGGCAAAACATTGCAAAGTCAAGCTAGGACTATCATTTTAAATGTTTATGATTATTTTAATTTTTAAAATTTACTTTCTAGCAGTGGCGTACTGCTTTCTAGCAATGAAAATAACAAGAGTTTATAGCTTGTTAGAATTAAATTATCAAATCATGTCTTAATCAATGAGATTGTATAACTGATCTTTAAAAGTTGATGTTAAAAAATGATGTTAAAAAGTTAAACAATGAAATGACCTTTAAAAGTTTATCTTTCATTAAATAGACTATAAATATATAATAATAATATTAAATTCTAAAGTAAATTAGAAAAAATTTTAATATCAATGAATTAAAATTTGATTACTCAATGACATTGAAAGTTGATTACTCAGCTTTTAAATAGGACTTTCTACATAGTTCTCTGAGAGATATTGAAAACTGAACAGCTTTTGAGATAGAAGTTTAAGTAGGAATGTGTAATAATATCTATTGATGCATGGATTAATGCAGAGAAAATGAATAGTTCTTTAGTTCTTATCTACTTTGTAAGCAAAATCACATATTACACTGTTAAGAATTTTTTATTTTGTCTAAAATATCTTTATGGAGTTATTCTAAATAATTTAATTAACTTTGTAATTTTTAAATAACAGAACTGCAGACTTCAGAATTAACTACTATGCAATGCCGTAAACCTGCTAATCCAAAGAATGGACTTATACACTGTTTATCTGGAGATCAGCAAATGCTTGCATCTGGTACTATATGTCGATATTTATGTGATGTTGGTTATGAAATACCATCTCATCTAATACAGTTTGGAGTCATTATGTGCATTGGTCAACAATGGAATACATCGAATACGATAGACTGTCAATGTAAGAGAGAATATATTTTTTATTTTATGTATTGTTTATTTCTGAAAACTTCAGTATATTTTGTGAAAAATTCTTCAAAATTAATATTATACTTAAAATCTTTGAATGTAATTGCATGTCATTATAAGTTTCAATTAAAAAATTGGGATTTTTCAATTTAATCTTTTCAAATAATTTTGTATTTTAGGTGATTGTAGATGTCAATTATGAAAAAAATATATAGCTTTATATTATTATATGAACTTTATAATTTATAATATTACAAATATTGATTATTTTTTATGTATAGGGTATTTCATAAAGATTACAGAATCTTAAGAGTAAAGATGAACAAAAAGTCTAATAAATATATTCTTAACAACAAGTTAGGAAATTCCTCCCCACCTGAATGAGTTCAATTGCACAGTTTACTGTGCAGTGTGAACTCATTTTTTTCAGGCGTCGACTTATCAGACATCTAAACGAGTGTGGGACAGCAAAAGTATGTCGATTTATCCAGTGGTGACGAGTTAAACGGTGTTGAGTAAACCAGAGTTTTTTAACATTAATGCCTATGTAAGTCGGTCGGGACCACAGAAAACTGACTACTTAACCGACAGTGTCAAGTTATACCTATGACGGACTTGACTGTATATACTGCATTTTCTAACTGGCATAACTGCAATCCAGTTGATACTTATGTGATTACTTCTATTAATGAAACTATATTTAACAAAAAACAGTCTAAGTATTCTCTTTTACGATACAGAAACTTTCTTGAAAATGAAACTTTTGAAAATGTTTTTTTTCTTTCACTGATAGCAAATAGTATTTTTTTGTGGGACAATAGTATTTTAATGCAGTGAACAAAAACACAAATGTTTTTGTCCTCTGCTCAAAGGCACTTTCCTGGAGGAACTTTGAAATGAATGAGTATATTTTGAGTGTCTTCTAAGGTGGTCTGAAGTTTTTAGATAAAGTTCTCTCCTATTTGGATTGTATTTCATCATTGTGGATGAGAGATGATTGACCCTAGGTTGATTGAATTTGTCTGGTTCTGTTTCTAGATCTTATTGCATGGCTATTTTCATTTTCTTCTGTAAAGTGAGTTCCTCATTTGCTGAAATCTTTCACTTAGTTTTTTATTCACTCTATTATTGATGATTCATCATGAGTGAATTCATCTTTCAAATTCCCATAATTACAACTTTTTGTGAGGTTAATACAGAGCTGTTATAAATTTGCCAGTGGATTTTTCTGGATTTTGAAAGAGCTTGCATGCTGTGTTTGTGTGTCCTCACATTCTTGATAAAAAAAAATGATATTAACATTATACTCTAATAGAATTTACTAATAACATCCCCGTTACACATATTAATTGCCTTTGCCTTTAGATGTGTTCCTCCAGCTCACAAGTATATGCTAATTTGTTTATTTTTTCTCTGTATTGGTTAGGAAACTTTTTGAAGATTCATGTATTTGTAAACCTGTATTTTCATTTATTTTATTATTTACTTTAATAATTTCTAACATTCAAATAATTTTCTTTTAACATATTTTCTTTGCTTTATTGAACTTTAGTATTTTTTTTAAATCTTGCATCCATCTTGGTTACAGTGTTTTGCAACTGCAGATTTATCAATATTATTTTTTATTACTCTAATGTGCTCTATGAATCTTGTTTGGAGATCCCTCTTAGTCTCATCTATATAAATATGTACAATATTATTTTTGTTCCATATTCCCATTTCTGGTTCTTTCTCTTTATAATCAACCACACAAAAAAATTAAAAATACTATTTCCTTTTCCTTTGTTCAAAATCACAAGTGCATGTTTAGAAAACACGAACAAATCCTGCATGTCAAAAATACACCAAATATTTTGCTATATTTAAAATAATGCAGTTTCTTTAAACAAAATTCATAAATATTTGTTTAAATAAATTTCTTGAAAGTTGTTGAATTTCTTAATGTTCTTTTTTTAGTTAATATTCATAAATTTTTATATCTACAGTACTGATAATATGCATTAGAATTAGCAATTCTGCTCACCCTTATGTGGTTTAGGATGTTTCATCTTAAATATCCCATTTTATCTATCACTTTTATTTCATCTATTTTATGACTAAAATGAATTGGTAACAAAATAAAAATAAAATAATGTTTAGACTGTATTCTCTAAATAGCATACTGATAAGTGCCATATTTTCATCATTACCTCAGAGATGCAGGTTATACACTAGTGCAGATCTTCTAAATGTTTTATTTCAGTTATAATAATTTTTTAAACTTGTGAATTATATTCCATGCAGATTATTTGAATAAAAATGTAGTAACTAGCTGTATTTATTTAATTTTATATTTAAAAACTATATTTAAATTATATTTTAGCTATTCAATGCCCAAAACCCAATGAACCTGAAAATGGCTATTTAAGTTGTGATGACGTAGCTTCAGAATGGAGTGAAAGAGGAGATACATCTGTTACTAATCAACCAAATTATATTAATGGAACTAAATGTCATTTTAATTGTAAACCTAATTACATCATACCTACAAGTCATTTGAATAAAACTACTATTGAATGTATTGCCCCTTACTGGAATAATAGTGATTTTCCACAATGTCTTAGTAAGTGATGTTTATATACAGTGTATATATTATCTCTTGTCAAATGTGGTCTTTTGCAAAATATGAGAATTATATAAAAATTTTTCAATTTAAATTATTTTATTAAATTTAAAATCTACTCTATACAATATGATACTAAATTGTTTCCATTATTTTTGTATAACACATCTTTTGTGATGTCACTGTACCATAAATGCAGTAATAAAAGTTGCATTTACTGCTTGATATTTACAATATCAAGGTCATTAAATCAATATAAGCCAAATAAGTCATAATTTACTAATTTTGGTAATATATAAATATATCAAACTGAAAACTATTATACACTTTGTAAGCGTTTTAATAACAACTTATTAATTTCTTTTAAAATTTTCATTGATTTATGTTTTTAAAAACTTGTTTTGTTATTTTCTTTAAATACTAATTACTATAACGTTTTTTGTTCATTTTGTATAAATGGCAATTATACTAAAATGTAATTGATGTTTACTCAAAATTATTAATAATGTAACAGTTTATCATATATGTTTATCAAAAAACTGTTAATATTGTAAGTTTTTTGAGTAAAAAAAGTAGTAGGTTCTTGAATTACAAAATTTGATTATTCTTTTGATTTTGATAGAAGACATGACTAATAAATAGTAAGATCAAGTCTAGTAAAAAATTTTATCATTTGTATCAATAAAAATATTTTATAAAAATTAATTATATAGAATCCACATATGTATTATGCCAAAGAGATTTTTATTACCTAAACTTCTCTTAGATTTCTTGGCAGATTTGAACAAATTAGGTGTCAATAGATAGAGGTATGTTTGCAGATGTGCAAAAAGTTTTCTATTTTCAGATTGATAATCCATTTGAGAGACATCAGATCTCAATTTCCGAAATTTTCCTATCATTTTGTTGAGGAAGTCAATAAGAAACTTTTTGCATCATTGAGATTTTGCAACACTTCAGTGTCAGGTGAACTAATGTTCAGTTCAGTGTCAACTGAATTGTTAGCCAGAGGATTTTGTCAGAAAAAGTTAGATTCTATTGCATTTACCATCTTAATGTAATATACAAAGAAAATTTGTAATTCATTTTTATAGTTGATATTGGGAGCATGAATATATTTTACATAGTCCAGATTACAAGTAACTTTTGATAGGCATTACATTTCAATTTTTAATTCTAAATGAACTTTTTCTATTTAATGCCTGATTCTGTGGGTACTGGGGGTTGTCCACTAGTTTAATTTTATTATTGGTACTGTAAAAGTCTCTAATTAGTTTAAAGATGAACATTACAATAGCTGAGCATTAAAATAGTAATGAAAATATATAGTAAAACTTGTCCAAAACAGAACCTTAATGTAAACCTGCATAAGTGGGAAAAAATCATAGGAATGTAGTGATTTTCTGTATTAAAAAAAACCTGTTCGGAACAGAAACTGCCAAATTGGAAAAAACATTTAGTACTGTACGAGTCTAGTTTACATAGATTTCACTGTATAATGATGATAATCAGTTAGCTTTATATTTAGTTTTTTTAAGAATTAATATTAGACAAATATAATTATGCAGATAACAATATTATATAAAACAATTTTCTACAGTTATTATATCATTTTTAACATTTTATCAATAAAATTTGATTTTCCCAAATTCAAGTTTTTATTGACAATATTTGTATCAGACTACATTTTAAAATCACATCTGCATTTTACAAGAGATGACACTTATAGTTTTTTAAATAAATTATAAAAATGTTTATTATATAAATTAAAATCTAACGACAATGTTTCAGAAAAAATAAATCCCGTCCAATATAAGGATGACTGTCGAAATCAAACCATAATTGCTGCAAATAAAACATTAGAAATAACACCACCACGATTTATTACAGCTAGTGGTAAAATTGTAATTTCAAACTGTTCTTTAAATAATAATCTTGAACCAGGAAGCTATGAAAATTATTGTGAAGCAGAAGATCCAGAATTAAGATTGTTTGGAAATTGTTCATATACAATTGATGTTAAGGGTATGTTTAAAGCTTTTCTTTTTAACAAATTACTAATTCCATTTTTAACAATTATAATTAATAATACGTTTTTATTTTAAATTAGCTTTAGAATGTAATCGACCACCAACAATTAATTTTAGTACAGTGAGCTGCACCTCTAGCAATGAAGATACATATCCAGTGAATACTGAATGCCATTATAACTGTTCCAGTGGTTATGTTATTCCAGTAAGCATGAAACACTTAGGAACACTTATCTGTCTTCCTTCAGCAGTTTGGAATGTAACAGAATTACCTGAATGCAAGAGTAATTATAAAAGAATTTCAAAAATTGAAAATATTTTGTAAATTGATATGATTATATTTTTGATTTTGATATTTTATAGAAAGGATTGTTCCAGAACCAAAAAAAGATGCCTGCATTGATATAGAATATGAAACAGATGATCCATCAACAATAATTTTAAAAAATCCAGTTTTTCTTACATCAGAGGGTAAACCAGCTGAAGTTTCTTGTACATTGTCACATGTATTAGATCATGGAATTCATGAAAATACCTGTAAAGCAATGGATGTTGAATTGCAAACATTTGCTTCATGTAAATATACTATAACAGTAAAAGATAAAGGGCATACAGATAGTAGTACAGGTAACAAAAAAAAAATAAATTTTTTTATTCATTAATATATAATCCCTAACATAATTTCCTCAATTCACTGTACAAGGTGGTCCATTTTAATCAATTCACTGTAATAACTCGAAAAATATGCATCCTACAAAAGAATCATTGAATCAAAATTGTTAGACTTCAACAAGGCACAAGATGTGACTATCAGTTTCACCATAGATGCTCTACAATTGGTGAAAATGGGGTCAACTTCATTTTCTTAAGTGAGAATCCCCAGTTTTTAATTGTGTATTATGATTCTACATCAAAAATAAACAAACTTTTATGTTAAATGCTTTTTTTGAAATATGCATTTATCAGAAGTTAAGAGTGTTTTAATGTTTATTTGGCCACCACACTGTGCACAAGTTTGTAGATATCAGTAAAGTTCATTAAAAATAAAAGGAAAAAATGTCAAAACAGTCATTACAAAACTATTATTATTTTATTGAATCATTCTTTTTATTCAAATAATGAAGGGATACAAAACCTCATGTCACAGCTCAAGGCCATCTTAAATCTATTCAATATATTTTTTATTTTACGTAAACTTTTAGTGGAATACTTAATTAATGTGAGTGCCTATCACAGTTTTCTCCTATGGCACATTTCCATTTTGATGAATGCATAATTAATTCTTTGTTGGAAATGTCTCATTGTTTTTAATAAAAAAATTTTGGTGATATTTTTGCACATATGGCAATGTTAACAAAGCCTCTTCTATGTGGCTTACAGAATAGCATTCATTCTCAAAATCTGTTTGATCAATTTTTATAAAACTTTGTGCAACATCACTTTGTTGCATGTGCTCTTGTTAGGATCTTGTATCTCGAAAATGAAGTCATGGATACATATTTTTTATTTCATTTTTGAATTCTTCATAGTAATTAATGGAAAATGGCAAAGTTTTATCAAAATTGATCAAACAGATTTGTGAATATAGAAGTTTAGAGATATAGGTGATTTATGAAATAAAAATAGCATGCTTTATTTCTTTTTTATATGGATAAACTAAACAAGATTTGAAACTTATTGTAGTAATATTTTAATTCTATAATCTGATTCTCTCAGAAGAAGCTACTTTAATCAAATGATTTTTAGCAAGTTTTCTTTTATATTATACTATTAGTATTATTAATACCAGTATTATTGAAGAATGAATTGCATATTATTAATTTTAAAATTTATTAAAGAAAAATTATTGATACTAACAAATTTATTGATATATTTATCAAGTTATAATACTATTTTATTTTTATAAAAATAAATAACTATTTTTAGATCTAGCTACTTATATTTCAGGACGTGAATGTGATGCATTGAAATCTCCAACTAATGGATACATCGAATGCCAGAATATAAATGGAAAATATCGTTGTGAAGTGAAATGTAAAGTTGGTTATGGTTTCCGTTCATTATATACATTATTACAAAGAGGATTCATAGAATGTAATACAACAAATGGATATTGGGATTTTCAACAATTTCATGGTTTGAATAATTTACCAGATTGTTTAGGTAAACATTATGCAGTTATGATATTTATAGATAATTTTAATTTTTAGTAAATAGCATGTAGCTCACAAACACACACACTACACTATATATGCAGGTTTGTAGAGAAAAATGAATGTTCTTGAAAATTAAAAACTAAACAGTTTTATTCTAGGAAAATAAAAAGTCAAGCAATGCTAAAATAATGGCTGATGTCTTTTTTCAAGCATTCTCTCTTCTGCAAAGGACTGGTTTCTTTTGTCACTTGGGCAGTTAACAATTCAAAATTCTATATATAGGGATCTGAGTTATGTACAGTACATGTATAGAAGAATTTTATTGTTGCTCTGTGTAATATGACATAGATTATGTTTTTTAATTAGATTAATCTTATGAAATAATTTTCTTCAGTGATTAATCTATTTTGCATAAAATATGTGTGTATGTATATGAATCCAGAGTCATTTCATTCTGGATGAATCATTCTATAACATTTTACCACTGTTGGAGATAATGTAGATTTTGTGCTTTAATAGCTATCATAGATTTTTGGTGCTTGTTCTATCTGGTTCTAGGACCACTCAATACTCAACCATGTTTTGTATTATCTGTGGATGACTTTGGGATCTTAAAAGTGGTTGAGGTATGATA
Source organism: Centruroides vittatus (assembly GCF_030686945.1). Classification (NCBI taxonomy): domain Eukaryota; kingdom Metazoa; phylum Arthropoda; class Arachnida; order Scorpiones; family Buthidae; genus Centruroides; species Centruroides vittatus. Next base: position 2,520,216 of record NW_027120673.1, read on the forward strand.
CTAATTATATCATTTTTTCACATGCTGATGAATAAGGAAACTAGAATATATTCTTATACTTATATTCTTTTATATTTAAGAGAAGTAAACAAGCAACAAAGGATAATTTGTTTGAGAAAGCGAATAAAAGCTTATTATAATTAAATGGTTGGAGAAATGGAGATTTATACAGTAAATATAAAGAAAATTCAAATCAACAAAGACTACTAATGGAGTAAAATGGTGTGTGATGAATCTGTAATCATAACAGTGGGCTCATAGTTATTTATTTCTATGGTGTAAAAAGAGTTTTTACAAACACTTTAAATTTTTTCATAGTATAAATATTTTTAAAAATTTTTTTGTCACAGAAAATGATATTAAAATTTAAAGAAAATCTTAAATATTTTTTCTGTAAAGGTGAGTTTTTGATAGTGACTATTTTACTTCTTTTTAATTCTGATATTTATTAAACATAAACACCTATCATAAGATAGTCTAGAGATAATATACATTAACCAGATAAGTTCCTGGAAAATATCTATATTATTTAGTAAAATTATCTATTATTATAAGATACACCAAACTTTTATATATTGTTACATTAATAAAATCATAATTTTTCAAAATTTAATGTCATATCTTTGTAATTTTACATAAAGCAAAAATTTCATCTTAATCATCTTTTAAAATGAAAATTACATGCAAAGATAGAACTTAGCATTATTTCAAAAATTACTCAAAGAAAAAGCAAATGCCTTAGTTTTACAAACTATTTAACAATATCAAGTTTAAATTTTTATTATATTAACATTCAGTTATTTTACAGGTCAACTTCCATCAACATCTCTCCAAGCGTCAGTGTTGTTTAAAGCAGGAGTAGAAAACTGTTCAGACTATATTGCTTTAAATAAGATGATGACTGTTATAAAAGAAAGTCTTTTGAAAAGAACTATAAAGCATTGTTTTGCAGTTGATTGTACTGATATAAATTATGTATGTGGTGAAGACAAAGAGAAAAATAATCAGGCTATTGAAACAATTTGGACACTTAGGGTAATCATTTTGATAACTTAAAAATTGTTTAGAATTTTAAATCATTGAACATTCATTATTTGATTTTGAAATACTTTGAGAGCACATTCTAATAACTCCTCAAAAAACACCAGACTAAAAGTAAATCTTCCAGTCAAAACCTAATAACCGGTGCAAACGAATTATATTTTTATGGCGAACGTTTTCGGACACTTCACTGTGACCTTCCTCAAGCCTTCCTGTCTTCTTAAACGATTTTCTTAAACGATTTTCGAACAATCGAACTCTTATTACCATTACGCACGTGCCAACCGAACAAATCGAAAAATCGAACAAGTCTGATTCAACCCGTTGAAATAACTTCCGTAAAACTTCCAAATTAATAAAGCTTTAATCAAATAACTAATCCTATGCTAATTAAGACTGCACCACAATTCCTCTAAAAACAATCCTGCCATCATTTCTACGTCGATGCCATACTTTTCCAAATTTACCAATTTCACCAAACCGCTCCTCCATTACTTCGTTAAAACTTCCCATTCATTCATTTATTCTGTCTCGTCTTTTTGCAGTAGGGCCTGCCACGCCATCGATAACCTCATTTCATCCTTTGCATTTATTGGCCTTGACCACTGGAAGGCCTTACAAATTTCTAAAGGATGAAATGAGGTTATCGATGGCGTGGCAGGCCCTACTGCAAAAAGACGAGACAGAATAAATGAATGAATGGGAAGTTTTAACGAAGTAATGGAGGAGCGGTTTGGTGAAATTGGTAAATTTGGAAAAGTATGGCATCGACGTAGAAATGATGGCAGGATTGTTTTTAGAGGAATTGTGGTGCAGTCTTAATTAGCATAGGATTAGTTATTTGATTAAAGCTTTATTAATTTGGAAGTTTTACGGAAGTTATTTCAACGGGTTGAATCAGACTTGTTCGATTTTTCGATTTGTTCGGTTGGCACGTGCGTAATGGTAATAAGAGTTCGATTGTTCGAAAATCGTTTAAGAAGACAGGAAGGCTTGAGGAAGGTCACAGTGAAGTGTACGAAAACGTTCGCCATAAAAATATAATTCGTTTGCACCGGTTATTAAGTTTTGACTGAAAGAGAGCACATTCTTTCAGTTATTGCATTATTTATTAGATTCATGCATAACTTAAGAAATAATGCATTAAAATTAAATTATTTGTCATAATTTTGTGCATACAACTTTCAGTGATGTTTAACTCACAGAAAATTGCTAGAGCAAAAGTAAAACTTTCTCATAACCTGTCCTACCATATACTCCATATCTCTAGAGCAGCTGATGAAAGCATTACACTTACTGTTAAGCAAATTTAGAAGGTACTATCTGTAACATTAAAACATTGGTTTTTTTAATACACTTCATTACAGATGTAATTATAAAATAAGTGAAATGAAATATTGTTAGGGAATCTCCTAAATTTCCTGTGACTAAGGTAGAAATGTCTATCAAACAAATATTTTTTTATCATATTGCTTCATTTTTGTTTTATTTATTAAATAATAATAATAAAGTATGTAATAATAAATGTTAAAATAAACTCAAAAATTAAAGTAATTTTAAAGTACTGTACGTATTCAATGACATAGAGTGTAGTGGCGAGTGGGTTATCCTCCTCTTATTTGCTATAGAAGAAATCTAAGCTCAGTTCAAATTAGTGCTGAAAGTCTAGTCCGTTTTAAAAGATTACCTATGCACATGAAAAATCATAACTAAACAAAACGATTTTTAAAGAAAGATTAGTAAAACAGTTTTTGTAATTTAATCTATTTTTGCTGTTTTTAATTGATTGTTCTCTAATGAATTACTGTTTTAAACTTTTTTTAATTTAAAGCTATTTAAAAAATTAAAAGCTTAGGCTTGCAAATTAAAATTTTAGTTTGAAAAACCAGTGTTTAAAAAACTGAAAATTGATAATTCATTAGAAAGAGCATTCAAGTGAAAGCAGCTAAAACAGATCAGTAAACGTTTTTCATAATTTAATGCCTTTAAAAGGATAACTAAGTATTGGACATTCATCATTACTGTTAGTGGCTTTAGACAAAGGAAAAGATCTTTGATATGTTCATAATTGAATTTAAAATCAACATATAGCTTGCCCTATTGCACAATCCACATCTCCTTTAAAGTGCATTTCAAACACAGATAACACACGGATTTATGCACAAAAATATGGTAATTAATTAATTAGTAATAGATGTACAGAATGTTTTTAACTGATGCTTATAAAATGGATAAAAATTATTTCCAGAATAAAAATATGATTTATGTTACACACATATGATGCAGTCCATGTTACACACAAGAAAATATGATGCAGCCCAGCATTGTGACAATGTCACAATAAATAATTGCTTGTAATTATAATTAAATTAATGATTTATAAATAATTTAGAATATTCTAAATTATTTAAAACTGGCAAGATGTTTGGCATATTACTAATATACAGTGGTGTCTCGTATAACGTACGCCTCGAATAACGGACGCTGCGAACAACGGACTTTGCAATCAAGTGCGAATGATTTTTCCACTCTTTTGCCGTTGCCATTGACAATCTATTATTTTTAGATGTTTTCCCCTTCTTGGCTTCCCAGAATAGCTTCTTGATGTAGGTATTTTGGAAAACAGGTGTTCAAGAAGAGAGAGAAACAGACCATCTTGAACATGTTTTTCACGAAGCCAGCTGCCAAAAAACAAAGGATCGAACAAGAGGAGTTGACCCTGCAAGCCCCGGTAGCCTCTCCTGAATCTGACTCCGATTAAAAAACAATAAGAAGAGACCTGCTGCAATGTGTAAAAAGTGCGTGTTTGTATGAATGTGTGAAGAAAGTGTTCCTTCACCTCCTCCTCACAACATCTGACTACCCAGCATAATTGGTGACTGCTCCATTTCCATTTTTTTATGGTACAGTACTGTTATTTTATGCTGCAAAACGAATTAGATGTTTTAACATGTATTTCTATGGGAAAATGCATTTCGTATAACGGACTTTTCACTTAACGGATGTGCAGCTGAAACGGATTAAGTACATTATATGAGGCACCACTGTATATCAGGTTTTGAGATGTTTGTATATGAATTAGTATTTCAATTGTTGTTTATTAATTATAGGCTAATGAATAAATGGGACAATGTAGGATTCTAAATAGTATTACAATATTGCAATCATTTATGCATTCAGATATACAATAGAATCTACTTATTGTAATAATTTTAGAATTTAGATGATTATATTTATTCTGATGATGATAATTGACTGAAAACATTTAAGTGGGGTGAGCAAATAAGTAAATACACCTACAACTGCCGTAATTATTAATTTTAATAAGAAATGGCACCTAGTGCCTAATTCCTAATTTTCAGACACTATTCCAGTCCAAAGCAAGAGGTCCTCTCATTATATCTCAACAAGATCTACTGTACCTGCAAAACTGTTCATTTCCATTAGTTACATTGAACAGTTTTCTGAAAGGCATTAAATGGGCTGTTTAAAACAAAAAACTATCAAATATTTTTTTTATATAATGCAAGAGAGATAAAAATACAAATCTATTCAGAATCAGCATTTTTACTCTATTGTTCTCTAATTCAAATTGTCTGTAACTCAAAGTTTTTCTTGCCCCTTGGAATTTTGAGTTAGAGCAGTTTTACTGTATATGATTATGTGTACAGAAGAATCCACACTGTAATCTGTTCTGAATGGGGTTTTTACATCTCATAAGATGTAGAAATTCATCATTAAAGATCATTTGTAGTGTGGAAATAAATAATAAAACTATGCATAAGGTATTGGATTCTTTCTATTTTGAATGAATTGGGCATAGAACAAATATTTGTAATAAATTTTTATTTTCAAATTACTTAAAGAATCAAAATCTTATTTCATCCACTAGTACGTATCTATTAACAGGACTTATTAAACTGGCTTTAAGGATACAGCAACTCAGTTTCACAGATTAGAAAATTGTTGTTTTATTAAATTTACCTGGACACATACATGTTAATATTGCATTTTGGACTTGTTTGTCCCTCATCAGCAGGTATTTACATGACACATTCTACATAAAAATTAAAAATAATAAAATCTTTGTACAATTTAAATATACTGACAATTATATTAAATTGTTAAATTTCAGGGCTAATTCTTTCTATTCCTATTTCCACCATGCAATTAAATTTAAACACTATTAACAGAATCTTTTTAAACAAAACCTTGTATTAAAACATAAAATTATTAGGTTAACATTAGCTTTACAACATTTTATATATTTAAACTTTATTCCAAAACTTACATATCCGATTGTTCTCCCTGACTTACACTTTGTCTCAACCTGTTTCAATCGTTCTCTTTATACGTCACACCCTTACCTCCCTCTATGAATCTTCTCCATGATTGGTGTATCTCTCTTCCAGTATTATTATTTATTCTATTAATATGTTTGTATAGTTGTTGTTTATAATTATTATTATTATTTTTCCTTATTTTTACCGTATTTAAAACAATTTCACATCCAATTGAGTTACAGTGTTCTGCTACTACTGAATTTGCATAATTTTCCCTAATTGCTCAAATATGTTTGCTTAATCTTATTTTTAATTTCCTTTTGGTTTCACCAATATATGTTTTTTATAGGTTACAATTACAATTGAATGAACACACTTCTCCTTTTTCTTCTGTTATATCATATTTTTCTTCCTTCCTATAACAGATATTTTTTAGTTGAATTTACTTTTTCCGGTATTAAATTAATTTTACTATTTATTACTTTTTTAATCCTTTCAAACAACTTTGGAACATACCTTATTTTAACAAATTTTTTTTCTCCTTATCTATTAATTTTGATTGTTTATCATTTTTCAGTTCATTTATTCAACAAGTTTTTCGGGTAATCATTTAAAATAAACATTTTAATTACCGTATATCTTGGCAGATAAGACAATAGTTGAACCATAAAAAATGGTCCTGAAAATCCAGGGTCGTCTTATACAACAGACAAAAAAAAATTAGATTGAAATTTATATAAATTGAAACCATTATAAAAAGACAGACAAACCGTAATTATTTACTAGAAGAGAGTAGGGTATGTGCACAAAATAGAATAGCCCATAGGATGTTTTTGTAAATAGTCAAGGTCATTATCCGAATGTTTGAATTAGTGCAAATGTTTGCAAAAATTGTCAAATGCAAGAAAATAAAATTTGTTCATTCGAAAAATTACAAATAGGACATAATTCCATATAAGCTATACAGTGTTATTATTCAGATAATGATTGCTGACCTAAACTAAATTCATAGGTCGTTGATAGTTTGGCAGTCATCTTATAGGACAGATATATGCTAAAACTATAAAACTTTGACGAAAATTTATACATTGTCTTATCTAAAGGTAAGCACCGAAAGGTAAAGACCGAAATGCAGAAAAAAGAAGAAGAAATACCGTATATCTTGGTGGATAAGACAATCCACCAAGATATACGGTATTTCTTCTTCTTTTTTCCGCATTTCGGTCTCACTTTTCTTTGTCTTATTTTATTCATATACATTTTAAATATATTATGTTTCATACTAATGGGAATAACAGATTTATAGTTAATTGTTTTCAAAATTTGTATGGGTTTAACATATTTTTTATAAATTAATTTATCTTCTTTTCTTTCAATTGTTATATCTAGATAATTAATGCTATTTTGTTTTTCTTTTTCTAATTCAAATTTAATGTTCTCTTTTATTTCATTAGCCTTTTTAATACCCTTAGCCTTACTTAAAGAATCTTTTGTATTTAGCTTCTGTAATTTCAATTAGTAAATAAATTTTATAGGTGCAGAATATTTTGTAATAATTTAGATTTATTATATTTTGTTAATTTATTCCTATGAAAAATCTTGTTAGGCAACTTATCTTGTTGAAGATTATGAAGATATTGAAAATGTTTCTGATGCAGAAACAAATATTGAAGAAATTTTAGCAAATACAAGCAAAATTGTATCTAAAGATGAAACATTTAAAGAAGAATTACATAGTGTTGGAGCTACTTTATGGCAGGATTCTTTTGATCAAAGTGCTTTTGAATTAGTTTGTCCTATTAATGGATATGTTATTGATCCAGGTACCGATAAATGTTGTAAGTATCAAATTTGAATTATATCATAATTTAATTGCAATTTATTGATATTTAATTTAAATTTTATAATTTACATTATTAAAATTCACAAAAAATAACAATATAAACTATTGAAAATTTAAAAAAACTAAAATTTTCATAATTTGAATATTTTATTGCTAAAATGTGCCAATAAAAATGCTACAAAGCAGTTATGTTGTCAGCCAGACCTTCAACTAATAGGAGAAGGCCATGCTGATCTTTTCGAAAGTGTTCAGATAAAAGGAGCACTTGTAAAACAAATTCCATTCAGAATTTTTCAAAAAGCAAAATTGATTTTTATTTTCCTCTAGTGTAATGTTCTTTAAAATGTTTAATTATTTACTTGGCCAGCTTCATTAATAAACTAGTATTGTGTTTCTGAGATCATTAACTTTTTTATTCATGACATTATTATTTAATAATAATTAATAAAAATTCAAACTTGCAGAACATACATAAATGAAACAAAGACTAACAAAAGAATTAACAACACAACATCTGAGTGCAAAATACATATTTAAAATATCAATATATATGTCATCCTAGTACTGACATATTCTTTTGGAGTTATACATTGAACATACATACAACTAGAACAACTCCAAAAAAAAAAAAAAACAGAAACAACATTAACAAAATAACAAACACTACTCTAAGTTCTCTGTAGAAAGGGTGACTTTTCCTCAAATGAGGAAGGATGAGGCCTCACAGATATCTTCACTACAAACAAATACAGAAAGTGAGATAGTTTTTCTATAGAAAACAAACAGTTACAAAGCTTGCAGACATAGAAAGTATGCCATTAAGCAGACTTACACAACACTGGCCTGGATCTAACATAATATACAAAAGTTACAGACACTAACAGACAGTTTTGGGTTCAGGAGGAGTTCCATTGTAGACATCTTAACAATTTCAGTCAGAATCATGTTGATTAAACTGCTTCCAACTGCTGGCTGACTCACAAATATTTCTTTGGAGAGAGAAAGAAGGGTTCATAATTGCAATACAAAACAAAGTCATAAATACAAAAATTACAAGAAGCACATTTTAAGAGACACATCAGTTACAGACAATACTTCTATGAATGTAAGAATGTATATGACACATTCATCATGCAAGAAAGTATATGACACATCACTAAATAGCAAATATAATACATCAAAAGATTGCCCACAGACACAAATATGCTATGCATATAGGAACCATACTACAAATGCATATCTCAGATGATCGTACAAAATATACTATGACACACCATAGTCAAAACAATCCATCACAACAGACCAAACATCATATGTCATTTTGTTTTCTCAATGAATGTATCATAGACATAGCTGTACCAAACATCCACAATATACAAAATATGTACAATACAGTGAAAAAATTACTGACAGACTTTATTTTGTTAGTAAGTCTTGAATATTAAGTGTCTCTGGAGAATGTATAGGAATCTTATTGTGCTAGTTGTCTTTTCTTGCACAGGCATAATACCACACACATCTACACAAAAGTATAGAAACTTTGAGCTTCACAATAGTGTATACATCACAGTTCAGAAAGCTGCCAAACTAAACATGTGTCACATATTTAAGAAATTCTTAAACACAGATATGCACAAGAACATAAACAAAATATTTGTTTTCCATAATTATACTTTGACTTTGGTCCTGCATAGCACTAGGCACTGGTGTGTATATATGTACTGTGTAGGATACACTCCACCAACACCTTAATAATAACAACTCTCTTGCTAGTCATCATCTTGCTGATGTGAGAGAGCTCAGTAGTTCCAATGAACCATAAAGCAAAGCTGGTGGGCACATAAGGTTCCACTAAACAATGCATGCTAGTAAGGTCTAAGGGGAGAAATGAAACAAAAAGTGACCCACAAGCACTATCTGATCCAGAGTGGGTGATTGCTTAACAACATCTGTTCCTTATAAAAGGAGCAGCTGAATTATAAGCACCTGGCTTTAGGTATATAAGAAACTCACTTCTGTGGAGACAATAATAAATGATTGTTACATAGAATATAAATTCCAAAAACTGGTACTTAGGTTAAACCTTTTAAGTATTGATTTATGTACTTTTCCAACAGTTGAAGAGATGTCTGATGAAAGTATGTTTTTGATTATGTTAACAAGTTGTTGTGGGACCTGAAGCAGACTAGTGAAGTTTAAAAATGGAATGCCTTAAGCTTCAAATTATGGAACAACTACAGAATGTTCAATGACATACGATCTATGAAAATCTAGATCAGTTATTCTTATTAGTTCTAAGGAATATTGTAGTCATGCCCAATAACCCATCATATTACTTGTGCCAATACTTTACAACACAATACCCATCTATACTTTTCCTTGTGCTTTTGTGCATTACTTAATTGGTTATGAGAAACTATACCATCTACAATCATCATGAACATATATTAGAATTAGCACATTTGGTATGCTATTGTTCCTTCTTTAGATACAACAAAAACATTTATTTATTTAGAAATGCAGTGTATCTATGAGCAGCCTCCTTTCAGGAGGCTTGTGTAGATTAGTAATTTAATCACTAGAAACAAAGACACCACACCCCCTTAGGCTAGTGATCCTTCTCTATGCCAAATATATAGATGTTCTCAATATCCAGTTTAAATATCCATATAATTAAGACATGTTACGGGGACCTTCAATACGAACTTCTATAGCCTCACCTTAAAACTAGACTGACTCAGTCTGACAACAGCATATTCCTTAGATATTGACATAAGCTCCACAATGGTATCTTCGTTGGGGTATACTACAAATAAAACTATAGGCCTTTATTCATTCCAGTTTACTCTAATGACCCCTTTTATGTATAAAGTGGCAGCAATGAAACACTTTTTTCTACAGACAACTACATATAAACTCATGACACAATCAAAAATTATTGCCACCAGAAAAATAATTCAGATTGTTTGGCCCAATCCAGTCACACAAAATGAAACAAACTAAATCAAAGAGGAAATGAACATGAACATAAGTTAGTTTGCCTGGAGGTAAACAGTTACAAGTGAACCCCTTCCCTGTACACAGAGATCAGAAATCTCAGATAAATTTTTATGTACTGCTATTGCCAGTACCAATAAACAGAAAATTTATCATGGATCAGGTAGAAAACAGAATGCCTATTTTTATATAAATGTCTTACAAATTTTTTTGTTTATATTATCATTCCTTTTAATTGCTATTTTACTGAAGAGTGGAATTACTGAAACACTATTCACTTACCACTTTTGTCACTTTCTTTTGCTGATAAGTTACATATATCTTCAAGTTTTCTTGTTGGAAAATTCTAAGATAATATCTAACATATTCACACTTTCATGCTCAATGTAAATCATAGCCAGGTTGGAAAGTCTTTTTTCAGACACAGAGTTTCAGATAAGTTTTAATAATTTTTGACTTAGAGAAAGCAGACTCACAACTGGCAACTGACTGAAATTGCCAAAAAAGTAAACAGACTGTGCATACATCAAGAAAACTATTGGCCAATAAACGATTTTGAACAAATAAAAACTTGGCTATGCTAAGTACATCTATGAAAAGTAAAATAACTCAATCGACATTTACAAGCTCAAAATTTCAATGTTCTTATTTACCTTATGTAATTAAATGGGCCATCATTATATCCAGCCATGATTGAAGCAATTGTATTCATTTTATTATGATAAACATGTTTCAGATATTAGATGAGAAGCTCTTTTTATCAAGACACTGAATTTATTCTTAGTAAATTAACATAGTTAAAAACATTAATAAATATTATAAATCTGCATCCTTTTAATCCAAAGAGACAAATAACATTTAAAAAGAACTTTTCTATTTTATTCTTTCTCATTTTAACATCATTTCTGTTATACACTGTATTTTTGCAGATTGTTCAGTATATTGGTCTATCTGGGGGACTATGGAATCAGATATTTTTGTATGGTAAAAACATCATACTGGTTTATGTGAAAAAAAATAAAGAAGTTACATCACATGGCATCTCATAGATCAGTGTTTCTCAAACTTTTTGGACCGCGACCCCCTTCTGCACTTAAAAATTTCAAAGGACCCCCGAAGAATAAGTATGTGTCAAAAAACATCCCAGAGGGAGGGGGTTAGGCTCGTATTTAAATATTTATATGATTTTTATTATTTATATGTGCAATTTATTTAAGTTAAAATTATTTTATATATTTTTTATTTCTATTATTTCTAAACATGAATCCATAGTAAATTTATAAAATATTTGAAAAAATTGATCTGGCATCAATTTTTCAACGACCCCCCCCAAATATTTTTCACGACCCCCTTGGGGGTCGCAACCCCACCTTTGAGAATCACTGTCATAGATGACATTTTTTATTCTAAAATTGTAAAACTGTTGGCATTACATCAAAAACTGCAATTATATATTTAATATCTGCACTTTGTCTTTTTAATGCTGAAAGTGCTTTTTTTTTGTTTATTTTATTGTAATCTGATCCAAAAATGCAAATATTAACATAATTTAAAATGAGTTTCTGAAATTTGTTATCTCTACTTATACCTATTAACATCTGCTTTGTGTGAAATTTGAGAGGAAAGTGTTATCTTTCAAGGTCAGGGTTATAAAACTTTATTACTTTCACCACAGATTGTCAGTGCTGTCCACACTGATCTACTACTACTACTACTACTACTAATGTCAGTAAGGTGTTGTTTTATTACTGTGTAAACGAAAACTCTCTTCCTGTTAAATCACAATGTTATTATTTTATTGTACTGGAAAGAATGTTTTCTTTAACATTTATTTAACAACTAGTTTTGTTAGATCTGATCAGTTTTATTTTTTAGTCGCAGTTTAACTGGCATGTTAATCTTTCCCAGTTATATGTGACATAGTAGTCAATTCATAAAAAAATGGTACAAAATTTGAAAGAGCAACATCAATGAAGTCTTGATGATGCCATTTTTTTCAACGGTTTAATTATATTCAATTGATAACTCTTTATACAATAAACAATAGATAATATTTAAAATTGTAAGAATAGAAATAAACTATTAATAAATTATTTTCAAAGATGATTAAAATTTAATATTTTTAGTTGAATGTCCAAGTGGAACATTTGAAGAGGATGGTAGATGCAAGGTCTGTCCAGGAAATCATTATCAAGATAGAACAGGAAAAACTAAATGTAAAGCATGCCCAAGAGGAACAGTTTCTGTTGCTGGTTCTAAGTCCAAATCTGACTGTAAAGGTAAATCAAATGCAAACAAAATTATTTATTTATATTAACCTGATTTAAAATATTTAGTGCATAAGGATTAGTATTTTAGGATTCTATTAAAGCATAAAATATTTTAAAATGTATTTTTCATGTACCAGAAATGTAGCACTCTTTATTGTGTAATGATTTTTATTGAGTTGGTGAGTGTAAAAGTTAGATATATAACTTTTTATTCACAAATTTCATTCTATGTGCACAATGAATCATATTTTAAAACAAGTAAAATAGCAAAGCTGTATTTGGGACAAGACTATGTCTTGGAGACCTATGGCTCGACTGTGCACTGTTTTCTAAGGAAAAGAGAAAAAATGAGCACTCTCCAATGAGGAAAAGTTAACTATTGAAATTTATTGTGTATAGAAATATTAAGAAAATATAGAATGTTAAATGAATTAATTGATTAGATTGAAAGGCCACTTAAATTGTAATGAAGAGTGGTTTGTGGTAGGAGGTGGCACATTCATAAATGGCGGTCAGAGCATGGTCAATGTTGCTGAAGGCCATGTCGATTTGTGTGTGTTGATCGGTGGTGCTGACTGTTGGATCGAGGAGACTATGAAGCCAGTCATAAGAGCAATTAGAAGGCCAGCCTTGTCATTCTTCAAGATGATGTTGAAGTCTCCAACTATAAGCAAGGAGGTTGGGGTGGGAATTGGAACACAATGGTTAAGAGCATTGAAGAGGGTGCATTGGCTTGCCCAAGGGGATGCATATCCCGAAATGATGGTGATGTCGCCCAGCGTGAAAACACACAATTCTACCAGATGTGCATTGTGAATAGACCAGCTTGAGATTTGCCAAGAAGTGACTCTTGCACTGCAACAAGACTTCCCGTGCCATTATAGCCACAAGCACTGGGGATGTGGACGAGTTCGTAAAAGCCAAATTGCTGGAAGTTATAAATGGTGTCTGTTTCCACATGTTTCCACCAAAAGAAGCACATCAGCCTCTCTGTAGGTCTGGTCTGTGAATATTCCTCTGAATTTCTTGGTCAGGTGCTCCACATTGTGGAAGATGATCTTCTGAACTTCTGTGGGCTGTTGTGGCCAGACTGGTAGTTGGAATTCGAAAGGTGCTTCTGCCCTCAGCCGGCCACATCTCAATCTCAACTGAGTCAGTAGCGGGCCTTGGTGGAGGTGGGCTGAAAGTGCCGACAATGATTAGGCCTGAAGCTGTGGTGGCCCTCAAGCAGCCAACATAGATTTCACTTCTGGTTAGGCTACTGGTGAGATGCACCACTACTTTTTCATAAGTTCCACCTTGTGATTTGTGGAACGTGAGTGCTTCAGCTGGTACCAGTGGGAATTGCTTTCTCGTCATCTGCAGAATTCCACCCCTTCTCTGACCTGGCAGTGTGATCTTTATTGTTATCTTCTCAATTGGCGTGAGAGTGTGGGTGATGGTCCTTTGGAGGCATACCTGGGATCAATTTCAGGATTGCCAAAGTTGATCCAGGCAGTTATTGCTTGCTCTTGCCATTCAAGGTGACCTCACAAAGTAGCCAGTAGAACCGTTCACTAGGCCATCCTCGGTGCTGATGTTGCTGGTCACCATGTAACAAACTCCAATTTGAAACTTGAGGGTTTTTGGTAGGCCAGTGGTGTTATTGATTGAAGCTTTTGCTGCATTTCTTTGAGCCGTTTGCATTGTCACTGCAGTGCCACCAATTGCTTGGTCTTCAGCATGGCAGTTCGGTGCAACTGGTTCAGATTGGGAATCATGCTATCGTTGTAATAGGCCACTTCAGCTCTCATTCAGAACAGGTGGATGGCGCCACATGGGGCTTCAAAGTCGTTCAGCCTGTGTCTACTCTGGACCAAAGCGATGTCTTCTGCAGTCATCTGGCCAACCGCCATGTTGTTGAGAGCCCTGGCATATTGAGCGTCTTCATGTTGGCGCATGATTTCAGTGAGATCAAAGATGCAGAAGCCTTCCCAGAGTGTGTTTGCAGCCAGAATAGCTGCTCCCTGGTGAACTGGGAGAAAAGCCCATCTATAAAGAGAGGAAATATTAGTAAATTTGGATTGGGTTCGAGTTTATTGAAACTTATGAGTCAAGCACTGATCAAAGTTGGTTGAAATCTCTCACTGCAATGACTGCTATACTGGCAATGACTGCTATACACTGCAATGACTGCTATACCTGGTTTGATCTACCACTGAATGGTAGATCAAACCAGAAGATTTGTCTGAGACAAGCATCCACCTTTGCTAGTAGCCTGCAGCTGACCATACTTATTTCATCAATTATGATCAACTTTAGATTTATCAGCTTGGCTTGGAATGTGCTGAGAACATCTGGTGGTAGGGGAAGCATCTCACCATAGGACTGGTCTGTTGGCAGTGAGAGGACCAAGTGCAAGGTCATGCCGCAGATATTGAATGCAGCTTTGCCAGTTGGAGCACAGAAAAAACCTTGAGACTGTTGGGGAGCCACCAGGCAAATGATTGTAGTACCGAATTGCCACCTGGTATAGTATGTTGATCAGAAAAGACTTGCCAACACCAGCACCCCCAGAGATATAAAGGTGGAACCTCTCACCACACTTGATGCAATGCAGGGACTCCAGGAAAATCTTTCGCTGTCACTGATTCAGATTGGCGATATATTCAAAAAAGGTGTCATCATGAATCTGCCTCGGCATTTAGAAAGTGATCTGGTGTCGGTGATCTTCGGAATTCGGTGGGGGTGGCAAGAAGTCACATCCCACTTGTGATCTTCTAGGATGAAAGACAACCAACTCATCATCCAAGTTGTCATCTTCTCCTTCTTGTTTGATTTGGGCAGGGCCATTCTTTTCTGTTTGTTGCTGTTGAGCTCATTCTATGGCCTGTTGCAACTCTTCTTCATTGACCCATGGTGAAGAGCATTTGCAAACACTTGTGATTTTTTCCTATATGTGCTGATTTTGGTACAGTGTGACTGGGTCAAGCAGGTCAGTGGTTTCGTTTCACTGCAGGTAAAACAACATTAGGTGTTTGTGGCAGTAGTTGATCTTGTTCTGTTGTCGGTTGAAACACCTGTAGTGAATCACTTTGCTCACCGTGCGCTTTCGAAAGTGTCCGTTAAAGTTGGCCATGTGCAGTGTTGTTGGGTCGAGCAGCCTCACCTTGGGACACACTTCTTGCTTCTCAGCGTCATCTTTAATGTCCTCAGGCTGGTCTTGGTCTTCATTGAAGTCATCAGCGGGCTGAGCAGCCTGTCTGGAACAGCTTTGAGGTGGAACATAATCATAGTCAGCAACGACTTCTGCCAAGGAAAGGTCCACCATTGCTTCTGGTTGATTGGCATAGTAATCCAATATGTTTGGCAACAGGAGGGTGCATGGTTGTCAACACCGTTAGTCAGATTTTTGCGTGCTCCGTTTTCGATCTTCATAACTTGGTTATTTTTGTGTTCTCATCAATCGGATATATACCGTTCGATAGGATATTTTGCAAGGAAGCCGTAAGTGTCTAGTTCATTAAAATCGGGCCAGCGGTTCAATAGTTACGTGCGCTGGAAGTTTTGGTCTTTGTAAGGGCCCCATCCGGCGCCCCCGCTACTTCCGGTGCCTAAAATAAACGTTTTCTTGTAGCCTCTGTTAATAGGCAGTATGTATATAAATTTAGTTAATGTACGACCAATAGTTCTCCGGCAAACTTAAGTTTATTTTTCGCCTGTGAACAAAGGACTCGACACCCACGTGGCAGCTGTTCGGCGTCATCCAGCCACTCGGCGTTGGTCTCGTGGTGCTTCTACGTTTGAACTTTTAATCACTCCCTTGGTGAGGCGGACCTCTACTGTTACACCCTCCACCCTTTGGATAGTAGGTTTAATCTTCGGGTATTTTTCTACCTGGGTAGCCGTTCGGCGTATCTGTTAACCGTTCGGCGTACACGTGTTTTGAGCTTTTCCAGCAGATCGGCGATCGTAGCTGTTCGGCGTTTCCTTCATCTGGTCCTTATTTTGTTATTCTTCAGTGAAATTCAACATGGCCCTCCCAGAAAAGGACCTCTTTGAACAACTTACTGCTAATTTAAACATTATTATGGAAACTATTCCATCTAACTCACAGGGCTCCATAACTACCAAGGGCTGCAAAAACGTGCGGGAAGCGGCTACGAAAATGTATGCTGCGGCCAATAGCCTGTACGGGATGTTACTCGCCTTACGATCCAAACCGCAAGTCGATACAGAAAGCTATGCCAGTATAGTGAAAACAGGGAAATCTAATTGCAGTCAAACTACCACTATGATCGCAGAGGTGGTAAGCAACGTCTCTGATCAAAACCTTGATAAGGATTTGATCATAGAGCCCATTGAAACAGCGGAGGGGGAAAAAATGTGCCCTGAAGAGGTCATGGATTCCCTCCACAAAAACATAGATCCTAGATCCCTAAACATAGGGGTGAAATCCATTCAGACCCTCCCTAGTGGAAGTCTCAAAGTCCGGGTCAAGACAGCCCGTGATCTGGGTAATCTAAAGGAGGCAATAGAGAAAATACCGGAAGTTAACAATAAGGTAAAATTAACCACCCCAAGGCTGAAAAAACCAAGGATAATTATTTTAAATGTCCCCCAGACGGAGGATAAGACTACGCTATTACATAGTATCTATGAACAAAACGAGGAAATTTGGGAAAAGCTGTCCCTAGAAAACTTTATCAAGGATATAAAAGTAACACATACAATTCAGTCTAAGACAAGAGAAGAACATAGACACGTAGTAATGGAGATATCTCCAGGGCTAAGAAACATACTAGTTCGCCTAAAATATTTAAGCTATGGCTGGAGCTCCCTGATTGTTGATGACTATGTGTCAGTCCTCAGATGTTACAAATGCACTGGGTACGGGCATATGGCGAATTCCTGCGACTCATCAGAAAGATGCAGTCACTGTGCGAGATGGCACAAATATAAAGACTGCCAGTATCAAAGAGAGGAGCCAAAATGTACAAATTGTCATAAGGCTAATAAAAACGGAAAGGAAGACTACAAACTCTACACTAACCACAATGCCTAGTCCTCCTCATGCCCAATACTACAGAAGTATAAAAGGCTCTTAGTTAAACAGACAACCTATGAGCAATAATACTTACTCACTCCCGCTTGCTGTCCTCATTCCCGCAATGTTCAATCAAAGCTACAAAATTCTTACAAATAAATACCCAAAAGAGCCAAGCGGCCTGTTCTCTCTTAGTTCACACAGCTAACCAAATGGACATCGACATCATCTTAATCCGAGAACCATACACTATAAACAACGACATTGTGCGCTTCGGTTCTTGGAAGGTTTTAAACCACAAGCCAGCCACAGAAAGATCAAAATGTGGAATTATAATCCAGAACACAAGTATAAATGCTGTATTGGTCCCGGGACTGTCCACCAATAGGATTACCACTGCGGCCCTTCAAAATGGACTGTTGGACTACATAGTCTGCTTATACTTTTCTCCTTTTGACAATGACACTGAGTGTGTCAATGAACTAAGTAAAGAACTTGAAGGTACTAAATTCATAATCGCAGGGGACTGCAATGCAAAATCCTCCTTATGATATCATGAGGAGGAGGATGCAAGAGGGAGATTAATGCAAGATTTCCTGGGTGAAATGGACGGACTTTCTTTAAATACCTCCGACCTCCCCACTTTTCAGACTGATCGTGGCAGGGGGTGGACAGATGTTTGCCTTGCCCCGACCAGCATGGGGAGTAGAGTTATAAGCTGCAGCACACTGACCACCGATTCAGCAAGCGATCATCGCTACATTTTAACGGAAATACAAAACGTTCATCAAAACCAAACCAAAGATGAGCCTTACTACAGGAAACACACAAATTGGACTTTATTTAACAGGGTTTTCACACAGGAATGGAGGAACCACAACTTTCATGAACTTACAAACAGACAAGAAATAGACCGCTATGTGGATCACATCACTTTCTCCCTACAGCTCGCCCAACAAAGAGCTTCAATCATAAAAGCTTGTAAAAAAGCAACACTGGTGGAACGACAACTTGGAAGCCGAGAAAAAGAGGATAAGAAAATTAAGAAGGAAGTGGCTCAGGGAAGTAGATACACATCAACGCAACAATAAAGGTAAGGCCTATGCAACTGCACTTAGGTCCTACAAGACGCTAATAAACAGGACTCGGACTGAGGCGTGGAGAACCTTCTGCGGTAAACCTAATCAGGATCCTTGGGGTCAACCCTACAGAATAGCTTTCAAAAGAAACAAGAGAGCTGACCTCCCTAACATCACCACTAGCCAATCTACAATTCAAAATTATGACATCAGAGACAACATCAAAAAGCTCCTCCAGTTCCATTTCCCACCGGATGACGAGACGACAGACACAACTCATCACCAAACCATTAGAACAGCCACCAACAGTCACTATACAGAAGTGGCAGACAATTGGTTCTCCTTTCCGGAAGTCAGAAGAGCTATAAACACCCTAGCGAACCGTAAAGCCCCTGGCCTTGACGGCGTAACCGCAGAAATGGTCAAGGAGGCATTTAAGGAAGTCCCCATAGCCTTTGTCTTTCTGTTTAATGGCTGCCTCCAGACCGGGTATTTTCCAGACAAGTGGAAAGTAGCCAGTATTAAATTTATTAATAAAATCAAAGAGCCTAAAGAAGAGAAGGACTACCGTCTGATCAGTCTTCTGCCGGTATTGGGGAAAATTCTTGATGGGCTACTGATTGGACAGATCAACTGGCACTTGGCCAATAAAAATTACATGAACAGTAGGCAGTATGGTTTCAGACCTGGAAGTTCAACCATCCTAGCAATCAAAAATGTCACCAATTTTATCAACAAAGCATGGCACCATGACAACCACGCCCTAGTTATAAGTATCGACTACAAGAAAGCATTTGATAATTTGTGGTGGCCATCAGTAAAACAAAGGCTGAGAGATGTTAAATGCCCTGGCAATATTTTCCAACTGATGAACAGCTATTTGACTGATCGCAAAGCAGGGTTTTTTCTGAACAACATACAAGTGATCCATAATGTGAGTAGGGGCTGTACCCAGGGCAGCCGGAGCGGCCCAGGAATCTGGAATCTTGCATACGATGATCTACTGACCACAATCCCAGCCACAGAGAACACTTGTTTACAAGGATTCGCAGATGACACTCTCATTATGCTACGACACCAGAACTGTAACACCCTCCAGGCTATGAGTAATAAGATCCTAAAAGAAATAGGTGACTGGAGCTCCCGAAACAAGCTCCCCATTAATTACTCTAAATGTAGGGCTTTAATCTGTACAAGGAGGAACAAAAGAAAACAATTGCAGAGGCCTATGTGCCTATACATAGACAAACACAAAATCAAGATAACCTCTGAACTCAACTACTTGGGCGTCGGTCTGGATCAGACATTAAGTTGGAAGGGCCACATTGACAAAATATGTCAAAAAATCAGACAAAAGTCTAACCAGCTCCACCACATTGTGCAAAATACCTGGGGTCTGAGCCCCAAACACTGTCGCCTCATTTATAAAGGAGACATTGAACCGGCACTACTCTATGCCGCCCAAATATGGGGTGGAAAAGCGAACTTAGTACATGTAAAAAGAAAGCTACTTTCTGTGCAAAGGGACTTTGCAATCCGCATCTGTAGGGCTTACAGGACGGCCCCGACAGATGCCCTTCTGGTTATGGCTAATCTCGTTCCTATCCATCTAAAGATAAAATACATTAACTGGTTATGGAATATTCAAAATGAAGACCTAAACATTAGTGAGTCAGACAGTGCCCAAATTATTACCCAGAACGACTTCTATCACAACTGCAAAGACATGATTCAAATGATACAAACTTATGGTTTAGACAGTCAATCCTCTAAAATGGAGTATCACCATCACCCAGCTAACAGTGACACTATATCGATCAACCTCCTTTATAAAACTATCACAAACCATGCCAGGTGGCATGTGTTTACTGATGGTACAAAGAATGACAAAGGGACTGGAGCGGCCTTCACCATCCGGGACACCATCACTAATACAACCAGTAAAGAAGAGTATCACAAACTTGGAAGGCACTGCTCAAATAACCAGGCTGAGCTTTGGGCTATGCAGCAGGCACTCATTGCCATCACCAAACACCCCAGGAAGTACCAGGATAACATAGACTTTTTTACAGACAGCAGATATGTGCTAAATGTTATTAATGGTACAACTAAACAGACGGCAGCAGGAATTAAGGTCTGTCGCCTTGCCAACAATCTGCACAAAAAAAGGAACATCAGTTTTAACTGGATTCCTGGCCACAGTGGAATAAGCGGTAACGAGAGGGCAGATGCTCTGGCTAAGGAAGTTGCAACCCTAAATGTCACACCATCTTTTAATAAAGTACCGATCACTCTCGTAAAAAGTCTTATATATGATAAAATCATGGACGAATGGCAAAAAGAATGGAAAGACTCTACCACGGGAAGGATCACTTATAGCTTTCTCCCTTCAGTCAAAGACCGCCAAAGGCTTCACCATTTTTACTCAACTTACAGTATAACTCAGTGCATAACAGGTCACGGGAATTTCCCAGCGTACCTCACCCGTTTTGGTAAACGTGACGACGACAGCTGTGATTGTGACAACGCTTGTAAAGGGGATTCCCTCCACTACCTCCTTCACTGCCCAAATCTGGACTCAGAACGCTACAAACTTTTCAGCCACTGCATAAACAACGGGCAACAATGGCCCCCAAATCTTGACTATTTGTGTACAAATAAAGAAGCATTTCATCTCCTAATTAATTTTGTAAATAATTGTAGCATTTTTCAAACAAATTCCTCAAACACGAGGCATTGATCTGTATGTTGTATCAAATTGTGTATATGTATATTTGTAATTTTACGTATATTTGTAATTTTACCTAATACCTTGTTCTCTTCCCGCCAAATTGGCAAATTGTACCCTTCCTATTTTGTTTTTCTAATAATTGCGATGCTGATCACTCTTAGGAGATCCCATTCACCCTTCCTTTCACTCTCTTTCTCCCCCCCTATACTACCCCTACCCCTCTCTTCCTTCCTCTCAGGCTAAGTCAATAGACAGCCTTCTTACCTATACAAAAAATAAAAATAAAAAATATGTTTGGCAGGAGGACATCAGTGGATTCAGGATTCCATGGATAAAGTTGATGCATGGGACTCACCATTCAAACTTGGTCTTCAGGCTTGCTAGTGTTGATGTAGGTCACAGTGCGGCAGCCCTTGGATATCGGTATCTGCAGCAAATAGTAGGCTGCTTCTTGAGCTGAGATTGTGATGGGACATGTAGCCAAGCCAAGTGTCTTCCACTACCTCGCAACAGCTTGGACATGCTGTGGTTGGCCTTGTTGATGTAGTTCATGATGTACTGCACACATGCATAAGAGTCCAGGATGAATTGGATGTCCATATTGGCCCAGTGCATCAAAATTGCAAAAGCCAATTTTGCAATGCATAGGGATCATTTTGTAGTCAAGGTGGGGCAAAACAGTATTTTTTCCCTCACGGTGAAGTTGTGAAAAGATGAAATGATCTTATAAAAGATTCTAATCGGTTGAATTGCACAGCTATGAAGACGAATGGAATCAAACACACTATTTTGTAAACTAAACTACCCTGCAATTGTTGCACAATTGTGGAGCAGAAAGTCAGAAGATAATATCCCATGGATACATGTCTTGGATCTTCATTAAAGTAAAATCTTATCATATAAAAGATAGCCATACATATCATTATTGCGTTGTCTATAGTTATCATTTTAAATGGAAAGTTTAAAATCTAAAATAAAATTTAAAAAGTAGATTCTTGTTGTAGCTGTTGATATTGACTTCATCCAGGGTACGTCTGAGAAACACCTTGGAGGACACTTTCGAAAGTGTCTGTTAAAGTTGGCTATGTCCTCAGGCTGGTCTTGGTCTTCATTGAAGTCATCAGTGGGCTGAGCAGCCTGTCTGGAATGGCTTTGAGGTGGAACATAGTCATATGAATCCATGTTAGATTGCCAGGATATAGGTGTCCTCATTGATGTGTAGCTCAGTGAGGAAGGCTTCAAATGACACAACACGCTGTCAACCAGTTGTAACATCTTTAAGTAGGTGCCTGATGCAGTCCAGTTGCATCTTGAGGTTGTCACTCTGCTGATCTATGGGTAGCAGTTCCAGAATTTGTGTTTGCTGCATTGGGAAGATTGGAAGTGGCAAGTGACCCTTCCATGCACCATCCACTTGCAAGTGTACGTGTGCTTATGTGTTTACAGCTCGATCAGTTCAGATGACACTTTGTGGTGGGAACAGGTGATGTATTGGTCAATGAAAGTGATGCAATCGTTGGCAGATTCAAGGTTTTTTGGATCATATTGTGGGGTACCTAACGGGGGTATTCAAACTATCCCACCCCTGCCACCAGTTGTGGAGTTTGGGGCCATTATGATTTATATTACACACGTTTTGGGTAGAGTCCTGCCACTAGATGTGTTTTACCGGACACACCACCAATTGAGACGAAGTAAATGACTAAGGCACAAGGGTAAGAGTCACTCTGAAGTCCAGAATGAGCCTCTCAGGAGGAAGAATACAATATAATCAGATATAATCAATTAAAGGGAATTTATTAGCAAAAAAAAAAAACTGAAAGTTCAGAACAAAGTTATCAAAGGCAAATTTCCAAAAATTGGATATCTTTATCTATACAACGAGGGGGTACCTAAACGGGGGGTACTCGCGGTAACGAGGGAAACGGGTTGTGAGTCGTGGTACCTAATGGGTTAACGGGTTAACGGGTTGTTGTTGTGCGGTACCTAACGGGGTAAGGGGTTGTGAGTCACGAATTTCGTGGGGGGAACTTTGTGACTCACCCTGCGTTAGGGGGAACTTTGCGACTCACAACATACCAGGTGAACAAGATGTCTTCTCTCGTCTGTTTAGACAGTCCGTCAGTCTCTTGATCCTGTTTCACTCTGGCTCTTTCTTGCTTGTACTGCTCTGGTACTGTCTGGACTGGACTGCACTCTCTGGCTGCTTAGGTCCTGTGTCTGTCTGACCGCCTCTGGTCTATTCTCTCTTGTTCGTTGTCCTGAGTCTGCTCTCACTTACTGCCTGTCTTGAGTCTTTTTCTCTCTGATTCTCTGTCTCTCGGAGTATGAGAATGATACTTGTGAGAATCTCTTTTGTCGGGCTGGAGCTCTTCTTTTAACTACTTCCAGCATGAGGTTCGTCATCTGGTGATGATTTATGGGAGGTGTCGTCATCATAGCTGAGATGATTGTTTTTTCGGTAATCACATCTAGCTTTTGCACAGTCATCATTGAGTTGATGTGCCTCATTTTGTTTTTGGGGCAGTTCTCATCATTACTCATTGATTGCTTTGTCCTCTTTCCCTTGGCATGTTGTGAGATTTGGATAATAAACTGTTTTATTCTAATTCGTTTATTTAAATCATTTTAAGTTGGTATTAAAATTTGGAAAAGGGGGAGTCCCTAGATTAGTAAAATAGGCGAATTTCCTCTTACAACTTCGGTTGTTGTTTAAGATACAATTAAAGTTCATGCGAATACATAATTAGCAAAAAAAAAAAGTAAAAATAAGTGATTAAGCAAAAATTATTATGCGGTCTTTTTTTGTGCAGTATAGTTGGCGACTAGTCTCGTGCGATTTGTCATGTCTCACGTTGACTTATTATAGCTAAATAAACTTATTATAGCATAAATGAACTTATTATAGTAATATTATTGCATGAATATGCGAAAAATGAAATAATTTATTTTTTAAGTCAACAAAACACCACCTGGACAAAAATATGTAAAACAGACAATAGACGAGACGATGCAGTCAAGTGCTGACATCTGTTGTCAATAAATTCTATTTCGTATGTTTTTGAGTTATTTTCTATGTGAGACTTTTTTTATGCAGTCCCTATTGACCGCATAAAAAAATATTTTTTAAATTGTGTTGCGAAAACTATTTTTTATAGCCACTCATGAAGTTTTGTGTGATTTTTTTTTTTAATGCGTTTTTTTATGCGGTCCCTATCCACCGCATAAAAACAGGTTTGACTGTATTACAAATGTTGTAAACAGTAGTTCACAAATGCTAACATCAAGGTATTTTTGGAGGGGGAAATGGTGGTCCTCACAATATCGCGTGGTGTTCATTGTTTTCTTGTTGGCTTTCTCATTGGCCATCCGTAAAAGACTGTGGTGGTGTGGCAATCCACGGTGCTGAAAGTCGTCCACCTTGTATGGTGCAAACACTGTATTGTTGCTTTGTTTCAGGTGGTTGAAGAGTGTATCAACCCACTTGGCAAAGTACAAGGCACAGGTGAAGGGTCATCGCAAATCATACCTGCTTGTGTGATTCATGGCAGCTGCAATGCCTCATCTTTGGTGATATTCTCGCCCTTGAGAATCTTTATGAGAATCACTAAGAGTTTGGGCCATTTTGTCTCTGCTGCCGACAGTGTAAGGAAGTAGGTAGGAGAGCCCAACTGGCACAGCAGTGCCATGGTGTCCTTTTTGCATTTCTCCCAATAGGCAGGACTGTGGCAAATATCTTTAAGCACTCGAAAGCCTGTAAAGAAATAAGAAATGGTCAGTTGAATGAATCAAGCAGCATCTATCACGGGCACTTACCAACGTGAGTGTTAATCATGAGTTGTTGGTTGTAAAGCAGTTGGCCAGCGGTGATTGGTTGTTGGGATCATTTCTGGTGCAAAGCAATATTGATACAGTTGGAAACTTTGCGCATCATCATCTTCAGTACCTTGAAGAGATGTTCAATGGTGGTGCTGAATCAGCGGTCCTCATGGTGCACTTCATATTTCACCTGAGCAGCATAAGTGGTATGAGGTGGCAGGGTTGGTGCTTCACCAGCATAATTCTTAGGGAATGCTACATACTCGGCATTTGGATCTCTCAGCAGGTCAATTGGCTGGTGCCCTTCATCAGGTACTAAATTACTTTGTTTTCATTGTGGAGAAGTGTGATCTGGACGCTGGGATTGATTGGTTCATGTTCTTCACCCTTATCCCATCACTCATCTTTGTTGGTGGCTCTATTTTTAGGCTCAACTTGTGGGTCCCCATCACTTGCCAGTTGGTCAACCTCCATTAGTTCAGCAGCTGCCTGAGCCTCCTCACGGTCCTGGTGGTCCACGATAAAATTCTCCACCTTGGCAGTATATTGACTCAAAAATTCTTCGTTAATGGTAGCACCCTCCACCACGAACAATGGTTTGTTTACAAGGAATATGGAAAGTACAGAGAACAAAAAGTTTTATTATATATCACATCAACATATTATCACATATTATAACATTCTCGCCTGAAGACGACGACAGTAAGGTTCATCGAAAGTACTTGCGACAAGCAAACGTGGATATAACGCTGAACTCAGTGAACTTTTCGCATCGTTTATTATAACATTAACATGCCTTGCGGCCAACACCACTTTTTGTGGTCTGATCGTCTTGTAGCGGTAAGCATTGGTGTTGCATATCTGCCGCATTAGATGCACTTGTATGGTATGCATCTGGTCAAAATTCCAGGGGTGGACGGCGGTGTTGATGGGTACATTGACAATGCTGCCTTTGAAGCCATACTGATCTTCACATGTAAGTGACTGGATGTGCATGAATGGGATACGAAGTGATACCATGCGCTCCTCGAGAGTGGTGAGATCCTTAAGTTGTGGAGGGATGGTGGATAGTCGATAGGTGGCAAGGCAGAGACAGGGCAAGCTGCTGCTGTTGACTTTTTTGTGGTGCAGAGTTTGATAATGTTCGGCAATTCGATTTGATAACTTTGCTGGTTGAATAGCTCCAGCAACTTTTTGTGATATAGCGTGGTCTTAGTCAATAATCGATTCAATGGAGGACTTTAAAAAGAGGTTCCTGCAGCAGTTGCACACATGGGTTGGTCCCTGTTTGATGGCTTGCTCGTATGTGTCGCGAGAACCACAGACAATTTGGCGTAACTTGTTCCGTTGATCTTGTTGGTGGCACCAGTATTCAGGATCCTTGAGTCGATTACGGCGGGTTGCGTTGTTACAGGCCAGTTCTTGGCTACAGTAAGTGGGATCACTTTGATGCTCACGGCGAATCTCGTATGCATTGTCCAATATTGCTTGGTATCACTGGTTTTGAGTGCGATTGTTGAAACTTCACCTGCCTCGGCCACGACCACGACCACGACCACAACCCATTTTCGGTAAAATTAACCTATCTCTCTGTCTGTTGCATGTCTGACAAAAATTTCCTGTTTTTCAAAAAAACAATGGTGGCTATTGTATTGTCCAAAATTATTTTTTTATTTTGCACAAACAAAATATATATATTAATAAATTAAAAAGAAACGATAATTATATTTTGAAAGTTGGTTTTAATATAAAATTATAACGTGTCATCTAATTTCAAAAAGTTCAGATGATGAAATGAGATATCTCCAGTCAATCAGTCAAGGTTAGCATGTAGTGACCAGAAATATGTGGGGAATAACATGGGACAGGTAAATGGGTTTTTTCAAAGATTCATTTGTCAAAATTCAATTTAGCAACATTTGCTTTTCAAACTTCCCAACGAGCAACGCATGCGCAAATCTCGCACTACTGCCTGTTTGTAGAGAGTGTTGCCATTTTGTATTTTATTGTGTTTCAGTTCTCGGTCCCCTGACAACCTACAAGTCTGGTGTATTTTATGCGTGCATGATTTGGGCACCTAATACTCTGTGCCAAAGTTCAACTCCTGACATGCACTCCTTCATATCTCTAAGCTGATAAGACAGCAGGATGTATGATTTTATAAAAGACATAGAGAAGACATAGTCTTGTCAATAAAAGATTAATATATTTGTACATATTGTAATTCACTTTTAATTAAAATTTATAAACAAAAATCGTTTGTCAAAGAAGTATAACTTACACCAAGAAAAACTGTTTCTAAATTTTATACTGCTATAACAACAATATATACACCAAAGGATTAAATAAGCCGACAGTTATCTTCAGATAAGGAACAGAGATTAAATATACAAAAGACAGCTATTTTCTTTAATTTAATGTTAAAAATTTTAAAAAACATGAGGCCACATTAGCAACAGTGTGCTGTATAGAAAAAAATGTAAACCACTCTACGTAATGAAATGTGTACTTGTGTGTTAGAAAATAGCATTCTAGTATTGCAGTTAACTCTCATTCATTTTTTTGTGGTTGATTTAAAACGATACTCATTCTATGATCATGCACAGAGGCAGTGCAATGACTTATATGTCAATATCTATGACAAAATTATTTTTTGGTGATTATCTTTCATCTTCTATGCAAACTTAAAATATTCAGTAATGATGAAATATTTATCAGCCTTTATCTGAAAAAATTATTTTATTTATTAGCTCTTGATCAAGATTATCCTCTACGGTCATCTAGATCTGCACGAGACCAGTCATCAACCGAATTGAATTATAACACACCATGTGATTCTCATCCATGTAATTATGGAGGAACATGTATTCTTACAAAAAATTCATATGTTTGTTTGTGCAAACAAGGTTATGCAGGTATAGAAGATTAAATATTCAAGATTATAGAATTAAAAAAATAAAATTTACTCATGAAATAATCTTTATTTTACTTTTTGCAGGTACTAAATGTGAAACAATTGTTTGTCCAGAAAATTACTGCTTAAATGGTGGTACTTGTACTTCATTGCATAATAATATTGTTGGCTGTTTATGCCCAAAATTTTATACTGGAGTACGTTGTGAAATCAAAACAGGTTTGTGAAACAAAAACATAAAAATAATAAAATTATAATTATTTGTGTATTTTGATTTTTATATAAAAACCGAAATATATCTGAATTGAATTAACAGTGAAAATCATTGTTTTGAAAAAATTAATCAGAATTTTATGTATAAGAGATGATCGAAAAGTTTTGTTTGACAGCGTGTTCATGTGATGTCCAGAGTGAGCTGATTCAAAGCCATTGATCCAGTGATTTAGCTGTGCAATTAGTAAGGTATTGCATTCAGAATTGCATTTGGAATGTACGGTACCCATATTGATAGTATCATTGCTACTAAATATGTCCAATCAGATCAATGTGCCATTGTCCCCACAGAGTACGTCTACAAATAGTGGGCGATGGGCTGATGACAATGAGTAAGAAAAATTTCTCATTGTCATGTTTTGAGTGGATATGTTAGGCTCAAAGACCAAAATTGCTCATTGACTGAAAAAAACGACCACAACGCATTGAATTAGCCACAACGCATTGTGGCTAATTCAAAATGGCCACGGTGCAGATTTCACTTCATGGCCATTTGTAAAAACAACCACAAAGCAAACTTTGTGTCGTGGCTTTCATGATATTTGACCACTACTCATTGTAGTGATTAAGAAAAGTCATAATGCATTCTGAATGCTAGCTGATGCAACCACGATAGAGGATCATACAATGCACAGTGGTTTGTAACTTTAAAATATGGATTCTAGCTTCGAAACATTTTTATTTACAATTTTTAATGCCGAACAACATTAATTTTGTAAGTTTTCCTAGAAATTTAATTTTCATACTTAAAAAGTTTCAAAGAAAAATGTATGGAGAAAAATACACATTTGTTTTGCTAAAAACTGCTAAAGGTCTAACTACTTTGTAGGTGCTTGATATACTATACACGATAAAATAAAAATCAGCTGCTAAAGTTAAAAACCACTGTGTGATGGATTTATTATGGTTAAAAGCCACCATACATTCTGGATGTTAATTAATAATGAGGTGATGATAAGAAAATAAAACTTTCTTTTTCATTATGATTTATGTATCTTCAATTATCTTATATAAGTAGGTAACAAAATTATTCATCACATACAGAAATGTAACTTTGTTACTTTTCAACATCTAATCATTCAGGAAAATCTGTTCGATGCTTGAGATGTCAATGTTTTCTAACAACTGCGATGAGTTCTGGCATCTCCTAAGAAGAGCCAGGAAATGGTTGGTGGACGAACATGTCATTGTGCTCAAGGTGGATAAAAGCAGATCTCCTGTCTTACTGAAGGAAGATACCTACAAATCACTAATGCAGCAGTACATCATGGACACTGACTGTGAACCCGTCAATGATACATACTTAAGCAGGTTACAGGCTCGAGTGAAATGATTCACACAAACTCCTTTGGCCAGGGCATGGAAGTTGAACAGGGCAGTGGTTCTAACAACTAATTTTATTAATAAAAATTCTTGACAAAGTAATTATTTTTTAGTAATCAGTCATTTTTACAAGAATCAAGAGTGTTGCGGTCATTTTTGCCAATTGTTTTCGAACAGATTGTACAGTGCTACCTCGGTTTACATTGATAGTGTACACTCACTCATGTATCTAGCATCAATTTGCATTATTTCTTTAGCTTCTGTTGTCCTATCTTAAAACCCTCCAGTTATAGGGAAAAACAGAATGGTTTTAAACTAAAACTTTTTCCGGCAAAACTTGTGGCATGATCAGTAATAAGGTCACAGAACATAGGGTAGTTTTACCCTAGATTTACCCGAAACTACTCTGAGAGGTTGAAATTACTCTAGAAAAGGGTAATTACCCTAGAAATGGCAGCGCTGGTCAAGAATGAACACAATACAAACTCTGCAAGTGTTTGCAATGTGCCTGTTGACAAGTTACAACCTATCCTTCGTATTGTGGTTGCATCAGCTAACATTCAGAACACATTATGGCTTTTCTTAATCACCACAACGTGTCTTGGTCAAATATCATGAAAGCCACGACATGAATTTTGCTTTGTGGCCATTTTGAATTAACCACAACACTTTGTGGTCATTCTTTTCACTCAATGCATGATTTTGGCCTTTGAGCCTAACAGATACAAAATAAGGTGTATTTGTTGTGTGCAGTACTCATTTCTACTTTTGATTTTTTAGCGTGGTATAAAATAAAAATATGTTTCCTCTGTCTTATAGTTGTCCCATTTTTGACTGCAGACAAAACGATGGGCATTTATTCTAGAGTGGTTATGTGTGGGGATGCATGCCTGTCCAAAACCACCATTATGGAACAATGTGCAAAGTTCTATGAAAGTTGTGATACCCTTGTGTTGACAATGTCGTCAAACAAAAGTTGGACACCCTTAAATGGAAGGCTCTTGAACCATCCATTGTAAAGTCCAGATACCTCTCCATGCTTTTGGTCCTCTGAAAAAGTCTGAAAGGATGATGAGACAAGGCAATATTGGACTTTTTTATATAGCAGTTAACTGACTTCTACTAAATGGTCATCATTAACTTGGTTGGTCAATGGGACAATTTCCTTACCATCAGTGGCAATTTCTTCTAAATTTAATGAACTTATTGGGCCTTGTAGTTCTTGAACAGACTTTTTGATCATTTCTTATAAATAAAACATGAAGAATATGAAAAATTGTTATTCTTTCTCAGTGTAAAGATCAATTTTTTTTATGAAATTACTTTCTTTCCAATTTAAGTAGTACAACTAAATGCATTTCATTGAAAACAACATATTTCAATATCATTTCTATTATAAAATGTGGATTTTGTAAGACAACCAAAGATGGTTGAAAATGTTTTTTGGGTGCTTTGACTTTAAAAATAAATAAATACACTGCTAGTTTTGGGTTTGGATTATCTATGTAATTCTTAATTGTTCTTTCAAATTTGAGCATATATTTTAACACAGATGTTTAAATATGTTGAAGATGGAGTAATAAGACATAATTATTGTACACCATAAATGGTACAGTGATTGTTCTGGTGCCTTGATATCTTCTGCAACCAAATTTGAAATTTATAATAATACAATATACTGCTTATGTATAAAGATTATATATTACTTGAGTTTTTTTCTAAGCAGAGATAAAGAGATGTTCTATATTTACAGTTTTAATTATTAACTATTATTCTTTTAATTCCAATATATGATAGATTAGGTTAACCCCGTTCGCACTGAGCATTTCAATCTAGATTGTGACCAAGGTCAGCGACTATGCCTTGGTGCGAACACCCTCGACCGTTTCAATCTCGACTGAAACGACGTTCAATCGCGATTGACTGGAGAGAGTTCTTGAAACTAGATCCAGTCATAAGAGAGATCCCACAATCCCACGCGCGCAAGAAAATACAAGATGGCTACAGAACACGTGTCGGGCTATCGGCAAAGAAATAAAAAAGATGTTGGGAGAGACGATGACATCTGTCTATTATTAGATATATGGCAAGAAAAAGTATTTATTTCTAATCAAAACTTCCATTTTGTGTGTTGGTGTTTGTGACTTACCGAGTAGTTATGCCAGTTTTATCATTGCTTACAATAGCCGGGTTATTCTCAAGCGAGTTACCTGTGCGAACGGCACGACGTTCGACTGGCGACAGTCACAATCCAGATTGTAGGCAAATCGAGATCGAAGTGAGTCGTGGATTGTGTGCGAACGTAGTATTAGGTTAACCGTACACTTAAAGAATCAAAGCATACCTGATAGTTCAATCCACATGAAATAATTTCTTTATAAAAAAAAAAAAAAAAACAGTTAAAATTGTTATATTTTTTCAATACATTTCAGGTCAGATCAGAAAGGCATAATATAATATACTCAAACACATTAGGAGTTAAAACAACAATCAAGGAATGAAATTTACTCTATCAAAAATTAATAATTTCAAATATTTTGAATAAAATTTATAATGTCAAACTCATTTAAACAACAGGCCATTAATGCAACTGCTAAGATTCATGCAGGCCACATCACATTTACAAATTTTCTTAAAATTATAATTTGAAGTAAGAATGCAATTAAAACACATTAAATAAAAGCAATACTATAGCAATTACATAATGTACATATTTATAAAATTAAAATTGTTTTCACCGGAAACTTGCCAGCGCTATCTTCCTCCTCGTTTCCCAATATCTGGATTCAAAGACTGATAAACATCTATCTGCCATAATGAAGATTGTTATCAGTTAAAATGGCTTTCAGATCAAAATTATTTAATTTCAGAGCATCATGGCCACGGGTCACAAAAATCACATCAGGGGCCATCAGTTTGACACCCGTATTATAGCAATGATTTTTCAAAAAAAATAGCAATTTATTTTAATTTAATTTTAAATCATTTTAGTAACTATTCAATAGTTTTTTTATAAATTTGGAAAAATTACAAAATTTCCTATGGATGAATGAAGAGACAAAGGAAGAAGGACACTTTTAGAAGTGTCCTTCTTCCTTTGTCCCTTCATACACCAATAGAATATAACAAATCTTCTGACAGAGTAGACCTTTATCTAGAGCAGCGTTTCTCAAAGTGGGCGATAATGCCCCCTTGTGGGCGGTGAGTAAATCTAGGGGGCGCTGGAGGCAGGGTACTGAACGGTGACCAAAGGCAAAAGTGGGGTCACTGACAGCCGTTCCCTTTCCTCTGTTAAACTGATAAGAGGAAACATTGCATTTAATGGTTTCCAGAAGTTGAGAACAATGAGGGCACAAAAGTGTGAGATTCATAGAAAGGTTTTCCTAAGAATATTTCCAATCCTTTCTCACACAAGAGAAAATGGGTTAGGGGGTGTTGGGTATAACTTTATGGAACAAAGGGGCGGTGGATCGAGAAAGTTTGAGAATCACTGATCTGGAGGCTACTGTTAGACTTGGTGCTTATTGGAGAGATTAGTAAAAAGGCAGTTGGACTAGCGTAACCGGTTATGTAACAAAGGAACAAAGAGTTCCCAAAGATTACACACAGTCTTGACTCACGGAAGGTCAGTGCTGGAAAGGGGAGAGTGAAATGAGGTCACCTTCCCCGAGGGGTCAACAGCGCCACCAACCTTTTATTACGTCAGAAGATCATCTACAAAACATTGCAATCATTGATTCCAACACACCCCCTCACCGACTGATCGTTAATACAATCTGATATCGCAAGTAAATTTCTTAACCTTATTCACGTCTAGCAGCTTTGTTAACAAGTTGGCCATCATCTGTTCACTTGGACAAAAGATTACAGTATTTTCTCCCGAATTCTTTAAATCACGTACAAAATCGCATTTTGTGTTGATATGCTTCGTGCGCTGTTGTTAGGGATTGCAATTGCTGGATCCGCAAATACTCAATTAACTTTCTAAATAATTGCGCGAAAGTCTATGTCGTCGCGTTGCCGCTTTGCTAACTACTAGACTGCTACTAATTACTTACACTAATAATTAAATTACTTAAAGTAGTGAGTTAGTATAAATAAACTATACCTTAATCCAGTGGTTTCCAACCTTTTTGTACCTGCGCCCCCTTAAAAAAATTGTTGCGCCCCCCTAATTTTTCTAACAATCTAATTTCATAAATATTCAACTGATATTATAATTTATTTAATGGGCTACAAAATAATATACAATATTATGTAAAAATATACATAAAAAATAATTATTTATTATAAGAAATAATAATTTTAAATGTACTGAAAATAATGTACTATTATAACAGTTATGAAATTTACCTCAATATTAATTTAGAAGTTACCAAAGCGAAGTGTTTCATTCTATATATCAACGTGGTTATCGCAAGCACTACTAACAAACTAATTCTGTTCATAGACAACAGAAAAAAAAAAACAGATGCTTCTGTTTACTGAAGTTTGGCGCGAGTAAGCACGAGAATACCCGGGATGTTCCGAGTGCTTGTCTTTAGTTTCCTCGCCCTGCCGGCGCTCGGCTCCAAACGTGAAAGCGAGATGTTTTCGTTCCAGCAAGAGTATGGATGGATGTTTTAGCATTTGTACCCGAAAAATTCGCGGCGAGGATTGTGGATTACGTATACCTATTTTGCTGATTCATTTTTTGACACCTATTCGACTTTTTTGGTTTGTATTCGAAAATGATATTTTGGAAACAGCTGCATGCCCCCTTGCAACAGTCTCACGGCCCCCTAGGGGGCGCGCCCCACAGGTTGGAAACCACTGCCTTAATCAATCCAGCAAAATTTAATAAAAGCGATTGAATACGTTATTATTTTAACAATCTTCCTCAGTTACAAAAAAATACATTAACTATAGAACATAAAATGTGTTTGGAATAAATATAAAAATAATAGTGCTTAATTACATCCCATTTTTTTAAACAAGATACATAGATGTACTGCCAGGTCTGATAATTTTCGTATTGTATACTGACGTAATCCCACTGTTTTCAAACTTTTAAGAAACAATAAAAAGAAAGAGGATCGGAATTCAATAACGGGCATATATTTGGTGCCTTTACACAACCAACGTTTCAATTCCAAGCTTGTTTATGTGGGTGCAACGATGCGCAGTTTAAAACAAAGGCTCAAGAGCACAAATATACAATCAGTAAGAACCTTGACAACACTGCGCTGGCATCATACGCAAGACAGAAGGATGTTAACGTCCAATGGGATCAAGCAGCAATTATAAAAACGACGACGACTAGGCAAATGGTCAAACATCTTGAGGGATTGGAAATCTGCAAGGCGCACATGACAACTGGTTGTATAAACCATAGAGATGCGGACTCATTGTCTACCACGTGGAGATCCTTTTACATTAATTAATGTTATTAACGGACAATGCTGGTTTCGTTGGATCTTATATACAGGGTGTTTTTTTTAAAAACTGACTGTACTCAGAAACATCTGTAGAGCAATCTAACAGCCGGACTGTCGCCAAATTTGGGAGAGTGACTAAGGATGACATGGGAAAGAGATTCCGCAAAGAAAATAGTAGTACCCAAATTTGCTGGTAGGGGTGGATTGCTCTACAGATGTTTCCGTCAGTTAAAAAAAAAAAAAAACACCCTGTATATATTTTTTCCACTATTTATTTTGTTTATTTATCTATATTTTGTCTGTTTGGGCATTTTCCGTTAATTTTTATATTTATTCCGAACACATTTTATGTTCTATATTTAATGTTCTATTTTTTTTGTAACCGAGGAAGATCGTTAAAAACGATTGAAAACGTTATTATTTTATTAAATTTTGCTGGATTGATAAAGGTATAGTTTATTTAACTTATTCTACTTCCAGTACATAGTTATTTATAAGTATATAAAACTACAGACTAATATGTAGAGCCTATATATGAAAACGGGTAAGACTGATAGCCACTTAGCCACTGATAATCCGTCCTTACATTATTATTATATATTAATATAAATTAATCAGTAGAATTACCTTTGCTATTATTTAACTTTAGTTAGATTATAATTATAATGTAATCTTTAACATTTAAAGTTAATTATCTCTATCTCAAGTGTTAAACTGAACCGAAGTTAAGTTTACTACCTAAATGTGTAAGAAGTTTTACTGATTTATAGTGACCAGTCTAAATAATAAAAGCTTCTTAACTATTTTTTAAAAATGTTTTATTTCATTTAAAAAAAAAAAAACATAAATTGCAGGATAGATAGATAGACAGATAACACTTTACTGCACCAAAAATACATCCGTGCTGGATCCAGCTGGGATGATTTCAATCCAGCAAAAATCCAGCTGGATTCAAAACACTGCTGCAATCCCTAGCTGTTGTGCTTTTCCTAATTCTAAAAGTCGGATACAACTTTGATAGGTGTTGTGATCGGTAGATTTATTTCTTCTAGAAGTCATTTCATCCATACAGTTTCTTGAGTAGCTTCTGCCAAGGCTACATACTCCACTTCGGTGGACAAAAGTGCTACCCCCACTGTTGCTTTTTACTGACCCAATGGATAGCACTTCCTTTTAGCAAGAGCAAATATCCTGTGTTCGATTTGCTGTCTACGATCGCCTCCCCAGTTGGCGTCTACATAACATTTAAGTTGTAATTCTTTGTCAATATTTCTTAATTTAAGTTTCTTCTTTTTTGTCGAATTCAGATAACAAAAGATTCTTTTTACTTCCACCCAATCACTTTCCGAAGGTTTTGTTACTTTTCTCACTAATATTGATGTACTTATCCGCAATATCTGGACGCGAGTTAGTCGCTAGATATAATAAAGATCCAATGGCACTTCTGTATACATTATTGTTTTTGAACGTATCAGGTATTTCATTTCTTCTTAAGTATCCTGTATCCATAGGAATATTAGACGGTCTTGAATCAGATAAGTTATATCGAAAATAAATTGCAAGAATTTATCTTTCTTGGTGGAGTGAAAATATTCCGTTCTCGTCTTTTTCAAATTGTATGCCCAGATAATATTTTAAGTCACCTAAATTCTTGATTTTAAACATTTCCTTCATTTCAATTTCAAATTCGGTTAACGTATGCTCATCTGTGGCCATTGCTATTACGTCATCTACATGAATTGCTAAATACAAACATCTTTTATGGCCTCTGAAAGACAGATCGGCCACACTTCTTCTAAATCCCTTAGATAGCAATGTTTCATTGAATTTTTTATTCCATTCATTCACTCCTTGTTTCAAGCCATATATATTTTTCAATAATTTGCAAACCATGTCCGGTGATCCTTCTTTGTATCCTTCAGGTTGTTTCATGTATACCTTGTGTGATAAGTCTCCATTTAACTAAGCCGTTTCAATGTCATAATGCTTAACTTTCATGTTCTTAATTCTGGCTATGGTTAGGAGTGTTCGAAGGATGGCAGTTTTGATC
This sequence comes from Centruroides vittatus, assembly GCF_030686945.1. Classification (NCBI taxonomy): domain Eukaryota; kingdom Metazoa; phylum Arthropoda; class Arachnida; order Scorpiones; family Buthidae; genus Centruroides; species Centruroides vittatus. The sequence continues at coordinate 2,557,282 of NW_027120673.1, forward strand.
ATGGGGCATATACGTCATCGTAGTCGAAGCCATACTTGTGTGTGTATCCTTGAGCGACTAAATGAGCCTTAAAACGGTTAACTTTATTGTTTTCATTTCTCTTAATTTTATATACCCATCTGCTTCCTACTGCAGTTTTACCTGGAGGTAATTTCGTAATTTTCCATGTGCCGTTATTTTTCATGGCTGTTATTTCTTGATTCATGGCTTCGCTTCATTCTTTGGAATATTTGTCTGTGATTGCCTTGCTATATTCTCTTGGTTCTACTGCATTCTCTGTCACTGATAAATTTATTGTTTCAATTAACCGTATAGTAGGTACTCCCTTAGTAGTTCTTTCCGATCTCCTTAAATGTATGCCAGTTTCTTCCATTTCTTGTTCCCTTGTTTTTGTTTTGCATCCTTCTTTTAAATTCGTATTATCAATTATTGTAACTTGTTTTGAATTTTCATTATCATCGTGTATATCGATTTTGGAGTCTCTGTGCTTGATGTTTTTCAGAAAGTGAACATTTCTGCTTATTGTTATCTTATCAGTTTTCGTGTCAACTAATCGATAAGCTTTTGATGCTCTCTTGTATTCTACAAAAATTAGTTTTGTGGCTTTAGGTTCTAGTTTCTTTCGATCTTTAGTTTTAATAACATAGGCTGAGCATCCAAAAATTCTTATATGCTTGAGGTTTGGCTTCTTTTCATACCATTTTTTGTACGGAGTTGTTTCACTCGCTTTAGTAATTAATCTATTCTGTAGGTTATTTGCACTATTCACTGCTTCTCCCCAGTATTTGTTCGGTAATCGAGCATCAATTAACATGCATCTTGTCATTTCTGTCAGGTATCTATTCTTCCTTTCTGCTACTCCATTTTGTTGCAGGGAATAAGGTGCCGTAGTTTCCCATAGAATACCTTCATTTTTAAAGAACATCTTTAAGTTGGTACTTGAAAATTCACCTCCTCTGTCCGATCTGATTCGTTGAGGAGTTCTTCCAAATTTTGTTTGTACATATTTAACATATTCCTTTATTTTATCGGGTACTTCACTTTTATGTTTAAGAAGATATATTTCGAGTGTACCTACTGTAATTATCTATCATGGTTAAAATGTATTTGTTGCCTCTCGGTGTTGCTGTTTGCATTGGTCCGCATACATCAGTGTGTATTAATTCAAGTAATTGATAGGTTTTGGTTTCCGATTTCCTTGGAAAACTTTTAGTAGTCATCTTGGCCTCGATGCAATACTCACAAGGTTTGAATATGCAACATTTCTGAATATTTATTCCTGTAGCCAATTGTTTATTCTGCATCGAAATTATAGAGTTCACGTCACGGTGCCCTAATCTTCTATGCCATAAATGGATGCATTCCTTCATATCATTAACCACCTTAAGTGCTTTATGTGATTTATCAAGCTCATACAAACATGTGTTTGCTGTTGCTGTTGCTACCATTACTCCGTTTTTCTGGATAGAGCAAATGTTCCCTTCAAATTTTATGGCAAACCCTAATGTCGTTAGTTTTCTGACTGAGATTAAATTTCCTTTAAGGTGTGACATATATAGCACGTCTTTCATGTATATTCGACGTGTTTGTTATTTTCATCCATGCAGGTTATCATTACATTGCCATTACCTTCAGTGTATAGGGCTTGACCATTGGCTAGTATTACTCTCTCTCTATGTTTATTATTAATGGTTGTGAATAAATACTTCTCGCAACACATATGTGACGAAGCTCCCGAGTCTACATACCATTGATGAATCTCGTTTTACATTCCTGTTTTAAAACATACATAGGATTTCTTTTCTGCATCTGATTTGGATGTTTTTCTTTCCATGTTGCATATTTCCTACATTCTTTCTTTACATGTCCCTGCTTTTTGCAAAAATAACAATTTTTGAGCAAATTCCTTTTCTGAGTTACTGGGGGGCATGCTTCACATTCTTCATTTGATGAGGTCTCTCTTCTTGAGTGTTCTTTGATTAATTTATTACGTACTAACTCCTGAGTTAAATCTTCTTCTGGACGAGTTTCTAGTGCTGTTATTAAAGTGCTATAGCTATCTGGCAAGCTACTAAGTAATAATGCTATCTTTAATTTCTCAGCTAGAGTTTCTCCTAGTGCCATAAGACAATCAACCATTTCCTCCATGTTGGTGTTTTCTTCTAGTTTTAAATTGCAAATTTTCTTTAATAGGTAAACTTTATTTGATAGTGTAGACTTAACATGGTGTTTCCTTCTGGTTTTCCAAGTTCCTTTAGCTCTAGTTTCCTTTCTTACTAATGGCAGTTGATTGTCTTCCATCAGGAGGCCTATCATGGCGCGCACCTTTCCATGCTTTATTAACCAAGATGAGTCAGGATCCGAGGGTATTTCCTTTTGTATTACGTCCCATAACTCATCTTTTATCAACAGCAATTCCATCTTATGTTTCCAAATGTGATAATTGTTGTTGTTCAATTTAGTGATGGCTACGTAATTTTTATCCGCCATTTGTGTTCTCACCAAATATTCTCCTTACATAAATTTATTTAGTTTATATTATATATCCAGTTTACGTTATTCCTTGAATTTACCTTTATCTTTTCCTTACACTTAATTAGTTGTTGCCATAACTGGGCCCATAACCTATTAGACTTTGCGCTTATCGGAGAGATTAGTAAAAAGACAGTTGGACTAGTGTAACTGGTTATGTAACAAAGGAACAAAGAGTGCACAAAGATTACACACAGTCTTGATTCACAGAAGGTCAGCGCTGAAAAGGGGAGAGTGAAATGAGGTCACCTTTCCCGAGGGGTCAATAGCGCCACCAACTTTTTATTATGTCAGAAGATCATCTACAAAACATCGCAATCGTTGATTCCAACAGCTACTTTCCTGTCTCTGCATGCAAAACATTACAAATTATCTTCTGGTGCTGCAAAAAACACTTTTATAAATTTTATTTTAAATGATTTTTTTGTTGGAGTTGTTATTCAAGATAGATAGATAGGTTTTGAGATACAGTAGAGCATCGATTATCCGACCCCTGATTAACTGATCGCGTTCTAGTTGGCAAATTCAAATGTCCGCTAGTGATGTGGCGCTCCAATATTTGGTTATGTCTTGGCTACTTTAATATTATTTTTGTTAAATTTTTGCATGTTTTAGCTGGCAGCACTGACTCGACCATGAAAGGGAGGCTAGTATTTAAACCAGGCCTAATACACTATACTAATAATGTATTTTTTCATACTTTTCAGTTATCCGACCAACCCCAGTCCCCAATTAAGTCGGATAATCGATGCACTACTATATTACTGTTTACTGCAGTGTTTCTCAAACTTTTTGGTCTGCGACCCTTTTTTTGCACTTAAAAATTTCAAAGGACCCCAAAGAATGAGTATGTGTAGAAAAACATCCCAGAGGGAGGGGTTAATTTAAATTCAGGAGGAGTTAATTTCTTTTGTGTAATTAATCTATTCCATGTTGAAATTTCTCTCTGTTGCGTGTTGCTTTGCGTTGAATTTTTTTCAATGTTAAAGCTAATGAAATTTTTTTAAAAATTATTTCTTTATTTTTCACAAACAAAATAAATATATTGAAAAATATTAAAACAAAAACATTATATTTCTGAAGTTAGTCTAGTCTCAAAATGTTCCGATTCAGCACAACACAGTCCTCAGAAAAACAAGCAAACGTTACCACTCACAATGGGAAAAAAGTCTCATTCAAATACTGCCGCGTCCTTAAGTACCCTCTCATGGTCGCACCAGTGCTGCCAGCTAAAAATGCATATAAACTAAAGTAATATCGGAGCATCCCAAGACATAGCCAAATATTGCAGCGCCACAGCATTAGCGGAAATTAGAATTTGCCGACTGAAACGCTTTCAGTTGATCAATTTTCGGATGACGACGCTCTACTGTATTTCTAACTTGACTTGCCTACAGACGCAACACTGCTAGCAAACACCGTTCCAAATGACAACACTGTTCTATTATAGTTTAGGCGGAGAGTGGCACTCGGGGATTCCCTAATAGCGCATAAATTTATGAATATTATATTTAGGCTCGTATTTAAATATTTATATTGTTTATATGTGCAATATATTTAAGTAAAAATTATTTTATATATTTTTTATTTCTATTATTTCTAAACATGAATTCATAGTAAATTTATAAAATATTTGAAAAAAAATTGATCTGGCATCAATTTTTCAGCGATCCCCCCAAATATTTTTTACGACCCCCTTCGGGGTTGCAACTCCCACTTTGAGAATCACTGGTTTACTGCATATGAACCTCTATAAGTTCAATTTAAGGTATGGTATTTTAAATAAAATACCATACCTCAAATAAAACATATTACTGTACACTCTTCTGTAACTGCACTTACAAATAACTAAACCTTAAAAACTGTAAATGATGTAATAAAAATACTGCATTTTAATGTTCTCAGTCAATTAATTAACTTTCTTCAGGAAAAAATAAAAAAAAATTCTGAGTTTTTACCAAACAAAACCGATTATGGAATGTTTTTAAACTTTCTTAATGTCTAGTGCACAAGTCTGTGAATAGATAATTAAAGTACAAGGGATGATAATGTACAAATACACTAAACATAAAAAATAAATCTGTATTAGGATTAAATAAAACATTTGACATCTGTTAGTTGGTCAGTAATTTCTGATGCCTATTTCTGCTGACTTTTTTTGATGGTAAGCAATAGCTGCGAATGCATCCTACCTAATATTTTCTTGACATTCAAGGAAAGTTTTCTGCTTCTTTTATGGTAATAATTTTAGGTGAATTTATCTGATCCTCTAGTATGTTGTCGTCAGAAATTCCTCTCACATTTCCCACGATCTCCATATCTGTCAACATTCTGCATGTTATCGGGGACTCATCCACATCCAAAAACTCTTCAAATGGAACATCTGGATAATCCTCAAGAATAGAATTAATCTACTCTTCCAAATTTACTTTATTGGTTTCTATGTCAATGGTGTTTTGTTGTTGTCCTTCTTCCTCATTGTTTCTTTGCTCGAAAACTGTTCTTGATTGTCTTTTCTGCAACATTCTTCCAAGCATCATTTATCATCCTCATAGCATCCAAAACATTGATAGTGGGAAGGTATTGCCATTGTCGATGGTGTCTAGAAGTTTTTGAACCAGTTCTCTTCTGTATCCCACTTTGAAACTTCAAATGATCCCTTTGTCAAGAGATTGCAGCTTAGATGCAGTTTTTGGAGGCATAAACATTATAGTGATGCTTTTTAGAGTAGAGATGTTGGAATGAATATTGCAGTTATGAAAAGAATTTTTCATTTTTTTAATAAAACCCATAGATTTGTTGATTCCTTTCAACCAGTCACTGAAGATTCCACTTGTCAATGTAGTTTTGTATGTCATAGGAAACAATTTCACTTTTGAGAAACATCTGGGCTTTGCAGAATGGATCAATTATCAGTGATGAAAGTTTTTCACTTCCAGTGGTCTGAGAGATGGCGAGTTAGAAGTGAATCACTCAGATGCCAGTTAACAACTAATAACTGTTAATTTGAAAAAAGTGTGATATATATATATATATCATGCAATCCTTTATGTCAAAATAACTAATCTATACACCATCAGTGGTCACGAGACAGAGATAGAGAGAGAGAGAGTTTACAGGATATTGTGTGTAGACATAAATATCTGAAGTTTGGTTATATCGCTAGTAGACATGGTAACATCCCTGTCCTGGAAATAGAGGTGAAATCTAGGATTGTCCCGAGATTTAGTGACAAAGTTAGTCCTATTAGGACACAATTAAGTATTCTGTTTTGGCCATGATGTTAATCCTCTTAAGAGGCATTTAATAAGTTCGTTTGGCAATGAAGTTCATCCAGGTAGGAAGTACAGTGCAAATGCGATGGGTTAAAGAACTGGCAACAACTTCCATTATAGGACTGGGTGATGACTGTAACTGTTAGAGGAACAGGCGGCGACTGCCACAACAAGCCATTAATTGTTATATTAAAGTCTATAGTATATGGCTGGGAGGCCAAAAGGTCGTGGGAAAAGCATTGCTTTCGGCATCGAGAACATGTAAAACAAGATGTTCTCAGGTAATAGTTGACAATTATCAATTATATATATGACAAAATTGTATTATTTTCAGTTGAAGTCCAGGTTCCCAGAGTATCAAAATGTAGTCACTGAGCTTTGAATTTGTAATTGACACTTCAGTCCATAATTTGAGATATAAAGGTTTTAGGCAAAAATTATTCAAGACAAACATGGAAAATATATTGAATTTAGGCTGTAAATGAAGGGAAAAAAATAAATTTTCAAGATAAACAGATTCGACGGTGTTTTTTTTCGTTATATTTTGTTCATTACTTGTGAATGCTAATTCAATTACCATATTTTTGTGCATTTAACTCACAAGAAAGGTTTAGAACACAAACTAATAATATTGTTAGATAAACAACTTAATTATGCCAAGGTTTTGTTTATGCTATTTAGTCAATTTCAATAATACTAAAATATACAGTGTATTCAATAAAGATAAGAACACCCAACATTTTATGAATAACATGAAAGTTCTAGGAGCCATTTATTACTGTCTGATTACTTTTGTTTATTTCTTTCATAACGACACACTAACAGTTATGATTCTAAATAAATTAGACACTGAAAAATTATTTTCTGCTGAGTTTTCTTAAGTTAAAAAAATAGATATTCAGTGAAAAATTTAATTCATATATGAGCCGTTTTCTTTGAAAGTGGTGCAAGTCCACTCCATCATGACTAATTACAACTTTATATCAATATGTGCCATTTTAATTTTTATCATTATGAGTTAGTTTTTGAAAATAAAGTATTTTAAATAGCATTACCTGAAGAAATATTGAAATAAAGCCTTTTTATTTTTTGACATATTTAATAAAAATTTCATAAAAAAATTGGTTTGATTCAATTGAAATCCCATATTTAATATTTCATAAATGTATGATTTTCACATTTTGTTGACTTTGAAAGTGGTGTAAGTCCATTTGAGGTCATCAAAAGTATAAATTTCTTTTAACTAATATTTTAAAAACATCACATTATAAACTTAAATCAATTTAATATTTAAAAAACATAAAACGAGCATATTAACATATACCAATATTTTTCAAACCATTCAAATACAAATCCTTAAATATCTCCATATAATATAAAATGGACCACACTCGTACTCAGCAGAATTCAATATACAAAAAACTTAAACCAACACCTTAATGTTCGCTGAGAGATTTATTAATTTAACTAACGTTTTCGGCTTACTCAATAAGCCATCTTCAGGTTTTAACTTTCGAAAAAGAAACAATATCGTTCCATTAATAGAATACAATTGTTTGAAAAAATTCAAATCATTAGTAACGGACAAAAAATAAAAACAAAGAGGATGAACATGGTAATATAAATAAATAAATATACAAAAATAAATAAAAACAAAAAAAGAAGAACATAGTAATATAAATAAATATACAATAAAATCGTTTATTGTATCGTTAAAATAAAAAGTTTTGTATGTCATAGGAAACAATTTCACTTTTGAGAAACATCTGGGCTTTGCAGAATGGATCAATTATCAGTGATGAAAGTTTTTCACTTCCAGTGGTCTGAGAGATGGCGAGTTAGAAGTGAATCACTCAGATGCCAGTTAACAACTAATAACTGTTAATTTGAAAAAAGTGTGATATATATATATATATATATCATGCAATCCTTTATGTCAATTTATCAATTTAATATTTATATATATATATATAAATATTATATATATTTACAAGGGTCATTAGAGCTTGCAAGATACAACAAATGTAAGATAAAAAAACGTTTTACCCGTGCCCATATGTAATACTATCTATCCTAACCAGAAATACTTCACCATTAAAATATACTAGAGCTCACGTGCCTCTTATAAATTCTTAACGGCATATTTCCAAGCTGAAGGAAGACCTTCTGCGTCCCTTGCGTTAATACATTTATCTTTTATCTTGCTTCTGTAAATTTCTATCTTTTCAGCCGTTCTTGCCAAAGTTGGGGAATGTACCTGCTTTATGATTTTCGCCTCATTCCAATGTACCAAGGATCCCTCCCCGCCTGCCCCATCTGGGCTAGTACTGTTGTGTTGGAACCTTTTCTAATATCATATTTATGTTCCTTGATCCTTATTCCTAGGTTTCTAGTAGTAACCCCTACATAATCTTTATTAATACCTAATAGCTGGTTCTCGTAGGGAATCTTATACACACCCGCCTTATCTTCTTTTTTAACTAACCCTTTATCGTTTCTAAGTATTTTATACAAATTCGGAGCTCTTTTTAAGATCACCCTTGTATCCTTAGTGTTTGCTATTTCTTTCATAATCCCTCCCAGATACTTATTGTATGTAAATTTCGTGTATCTGTAAGGCCCGTGCCTAGTGTCTTTATCATTACTGGCCTCAAATTTTCTAATAATTCCCTCAGTGACTTTCCTCCTATAACCTAATGTTCCTGCTATCTGTATAATTCTTTCTATCTCTGTATCCCGGTCTATCACATTCTCACAGTATATAAAGGCCCTTCTAACCAATGCTCTAAATGCCGCTAACTTATATTTATAAGGGTCATTAGAGCTTGCAGGGATATATAGTGGGCTATGCGTTGGTTTAATGAATACGCCAGTGGATATATGCCCTTTGCTAAATATAACATTAATGTCTAAGAAATGTACTATCCTGGAGCTTTTCTGCTCTAGCTTCAGGTTAAGGCCCTCTTCGTTCTCGTTAATTCTATCTACAAAGCTAGCAATTACTCGATTGTTCTTCCATATTATAAAAACGTCGTCTACATATCTCTTGTAGAATACTATATCCCTTTCGAAGCCCCGCAAAATCTTTTCTTCTACTTTACTAACCACAAGCTCGCAGAGGAGCCCCGAAATTGGGCTTCCCATCGGTACTCCCCTTTTTTGCTTATATACTTGGTCTTCGTACGCGAAGAAGGATTCGCAACATACTAGGTTAGCCATTTCTATAACCTCATTTCTGTGTTGTGTTAACGTTGGGTTATCTCTGAACAAGAACTCCATAAGTGCTTCTACACAGGACTCAATCTTAATAGACGGGTACAAACTTTCGTAATCTAACACAGTTCCCACTTCTTCATCCTTCAAAGCGATGCTTTGTAGCTCTTTAACTACCATAACAGGATCCTTTACCACTAATTTATTATTTTCCATCCGTGAGGAGAGGTACTCTTGTAATCTTTTTTCTAGGAAAAGATTGCGGCAAGGGCAGATAAAAGCAAACAAATTGTCATAATGAGAAAACAAACATATGATAGAGCCTTAGAGGAATATATCAGAAAAACGGAATGTGTCAAAGTCAACAGTAAAATAGTTCAAGCTATTGATAGAAGGGTTAAAAAACTGGAGGAAACCAAACTAGTGAAGATCTTACCGTTTGTCCGTAAATGCCGGAACCCTAGACCAGGGCTCCCTAGACTCTTTGCCTTCGCCAAAACTCATAAAGAGGGAAAAGAAATAAGGCCTATTGTGGAAAAACGAAGAGCACCTACATTTTTCCTGGAAAAAAGATTACAAGAGTACCTCTCCTCACGGATGGAAAATAATAAATTAGTGGTAAAGGATCCTGTTATGGTAGTTAAAGAGCTACAAAGCATCGCTTTGAAGGATGAAGAAGTGGGAACTGTGTTAGATTACGAAAGTTTGTACCCGTCTATTAAGATTGAGTCCTGTGTAGAAGCACTTATGGAGTTCTTGTTCAGAGATAACCCAACGTTAACACAACACAGAAATGAGGTTATAGAAATGGCTAACCTAGTATGTTGCGAATCCTTCTTCGCGTACGAAGACCAAGTATATAAGCAAAAAAGGGGAGTACCGATGGGAAGCCCAATTTCGGGGCTCCTCTGCGAGCTTGTGGTTAGTAAAGTAGAAGAAAAGATTTTGCGGGGCTTCGAAAGGGATATAGTATTCTACAAGAGATATGTAGACGACGTTTTTATAATATGGAAGAACAATCGAGTAATTGCTAACTTTGTAGATAGAGTTAACGAGAACGAAGAGGGCCTTAACCTGAAGCTAGAGCAGAAAAGCTCCAGGATAGTACATTTCTTAGACATTAATGTTATATTTAGCAAAAGGGCGTATATCCACTGGCGTATTCATTAAACCAACGCATAGCCCACTATATATCCCTGCAAGCTCTAATGACCCTTATAAATATAAGTTAGCGGCATTTAGAGCATTGGTTAGAAGGGCCTTTATATACTGTGAGAATGTGATAGACCGGGATACAGAGATAGAAAGAATTATACAGATAGCAGGAACATTAGGTTATAGGAGGAAAGTCACTGAGGGAATTATTAGAAAATTTGAGGCCAGTAATGATAAAGACACTAGGCACGGGCCTTACAGATACACGAAATTTACATACAATAAGTATCTGGGAGGGATTATGAAAGAAATAGCAAGCACTAAGGATACAAGGGTGATCTTAAAAAGAGCTCCGAATTTGTATAAAATACTTAGAAACGATAAAGGGTTAGTTAAAAAAGAAGATAAGGCGGGTGTGTATAAGATTCCCTACGAGAACCAGCTATTAGGTATTAATAAAGATTATGTAGGGGTTACTACTAGAAACCTAGGAATAAGGATCAAGGAACATAAATATGATATTAGAAAAGGTTCCAACACAACAGTACTAGCCCAGATGGGACAGGCGGGGAGGGATCCTTGGTACATTGGAATGAGGCGAAAATCATAAAGCAGGTACATTCCCCAACTTTGGCAAGAACGGCTGAAAAGATAGAAATTTACAGAAGCAAGAAAAAAGATAAATGTATTAACGCAAGGGACGCAGAAGGTCTTCCTTCAGCTTGGAAATATGCCGTTAAGAATTTATAAGAGGCACGTGAGCTCTAGTATATTTTAATGGTGAAGTATTTCTGGTTAGGATAGATAGTATTACATATGGGCACGGGTAAAACGTTTTTTTATCTTACATTTGTTGTATCTTGCAAGCTCTAATGACCCTTGTAAATATATATAATATTTATATATATATATATAAATATTAAATTGATAAATTGACATAAAGGATTGCATGATATATATATATATATATATCACACTTTTTTCAAATTAACAGTTATTAGTTGTTAACTGGCATCTGAATGATTCACTTCTAACTCGCCATCTCTCAGACCACTGGAAGTGAAAAACTTTCATCACTGATAATTGATCCATTCTGCAAAGCCCAGATGTTTCTCAAAAGTGAAATTGTTTCCTATGACATACAAAACTTTTTATTTTAACGATACAATAAACGATTTTATTGTATATTTATTTATATTACTATGTTCTTCTTTTTTTGTTTTTATTTATTTTTGTATATTTATTTATTTATATTACCATGTTCATCCTCTTTGTTTTTATTTTTTGTCCGTTACTAATGATTTGAATTTTTTCAAACAATTGTATTCTATTAATGGAACGATATTGTTTCTTTTTCGAAAGTTAAAACCTGAAGATGGCTTATTGAGTAAGCCGAAAACGTTAGTTAAATTAATAAATCTCTCAGCGAACATTAAGGTGTTGGTTTAAGTTTTTTGTATATAAAATGGACTTACACCACTTTCTAAGAAAACGGCTCATATACGAAATCAAGTCATCTAACTACCAATATTTGTTATTGTTGCTATGGCAACAAAAAACTGTCATTTGTTTATATAGCAAGGCATTGTTAATTTAAAAAGGGCAAGATATTTTACCCTATTCAAATGCTAAAAGTGTTTTAAGTGAAGCTGGTGAGTCAATAATATCTCACTAAAAAAAACAGGAAGATCGATTTGTGTGATCATGAATTATTTGAAGTTAGGCTAAGAATATGGAGTTAAGAAGAATTTGAAAGGCTGTAAAAATTTACTCCTCTTAAGAAACAAGCAATTATAAGGGAAATTACAAATGGAACAAGCTCTCTCAGAAACATTGCTGAAAAACCTGAATATAAAATAAGCTTAGGAACAATTTGAAATATAGTTTGTGCTGCCAATATGCCAAATATGCTAAAAGAAAGTCAGAACCAAAGTTTAAGACAAGCACAAGGCTGTAGACTTACTTGGGCCAAAATCACATTACCTGGAAGGAACAGTGAAAGAATGTAGTGTGGTCAGATAAGAAAAAGTTCAATTTAGATGGGTCTGATGGTTGCCAATACTACAGGCATGATTTAAGAAAGAAGGAAATCTACTCCAAATGACTGCAAAGGATTGCCTTTGGAGAACGAAAGGAAACAAATATTGCCTTATATGAAATAAACAAAACTGTCCTTCGATGTTAAAACTCTTTTATGATTATTAACATTAAAGTGCTAATTTCATCGAGCATCACTTTAACAATAATAAAAACAAGTACTGTTACCTTTCCTGAAGGAAGGCAGAATGTTAAAGGATACATACAGCAGCTAGAAATGCATCTACTTTTGTTTGGAGAAAGACTGGGGGGTCATCAGTGCCAGTTTCAGCAAGATGACATTCCCATCCATACCACCAACATTACCTGGGATTGGTTTCTGGCCAATGGGGCTCGAGTCATGAATTAGCCAGTCATATTACTGGATTTGAACTGTATGGAGAATGTCTAGGGACTTCTGATCATGTCAATCTACACAAATGAAGGCAATATGATAACACCACAGACCTGAAGATTGCAATTACAGTGGAACCTTGCTTAATGAGTGTTTCGCATAACAAGCAAAACAAATTGTAAAAAATTGACTTACTTAACGAGTGACGTTTTGCATAATGAGTGACCAGGAAAGGGGAAGTTCCGAATTGTGTGCATGCCCCATCAGTCTGTGTTTAGCACTCATTCTGCTAGCATCTTAGTGTTGCTTGTGATCACACATTTTTCCAAACTTGTGTTCACACATATTACTTATAAACATCAACAACCAAAGCCCATTATGTAATAAACATGCCAAACAATATGCCAAATTCTTGGGCTATGTAAACGCTATAATTAAATATTATTAATTAATTAATTAGACTAAAGGTAAGCAGTTATGCTGCCATCTCATATTAAATTTAATGACCAATTCCAAATTAATTTTTAATTTAGAAAATTTCTAAATTTTAATTATTTATAATTATTACTTTATCTTATATTTTACCTGTTGTTCTAATGAAGTTTATTCAAGCCAATATGCTGTTACTTCTGTGGTGGAGTGAAAAAGGATGTAAGATGGACTCGAAAATTTTATTTTTGTAAATAGTCATTATTCAGTTTATAATTATTACATTAAATAAGAGATGGAAGCATAACTGCCTACTTCTAGTCAAATTAATTAATTTCTATTTAATTATGCCAAATTCTTGGGCTATGTAAACGCTATATTGTTTGGCATGTTTATCAGACATATTATCTGTGACTTTTTTCTTTTCTGCAAATTGAATTCACATTTCAGGTTGGTTCATTCCACACTAGAAAAAAGATGATGATTCAAGCTCCTTAACAATTTATATTGTATAATTTTCTTTGAATAAACACTCAAATATTTTATGTATAATATTTTTTTTGGCTTGGAACACATTATCGTATTTTACATTAATTTATGTGGGAAATATTGTTTCGTTTAAAGAGTGTTTTGCATTACAGATACGATTCTGGAATGAATTATACTCGTTAAATGAGCTTCCACTGTATTGAGAAAAGGGAGGAAATTCCTCAAGGTTTCCTTGAAAAGTTGAAGTCAATGATAGTTTTCAAAGTAATTGTGAACAAAAGAGGGTATTGTGGTTATTAGCTTTCATAGATTACCTCAGAAATATCATTTTCTGTCCATTATTCATAAGTGATCTTATAATTATTGAACACTTATAAACAATACAATAATTTTCTTTATTAGAACTTTATACTTGTATTATTGGTTGCATGACAAAAGAAGAAAGTTTACAAAGACTTGACTAACAGAAGGTCAGTGCTGGAAAAAGGGGAGAGAGTAACAGTTCCTTAAAGGGTTAACAGTGCTAGCAACCTTTTATTACATAACAGAAAAACTTTACAAAAATTACCACGACACAATACAATGCATGCATCCATAATCAATAACTTCAATTGTATTCCAAAACTAACTTATTTTATTTACATGAAATAAATAAAAAAGTGATATAAAACATTTTTGTTTCATATGTGGATTTCATATTTAGCTATTTAACTTGCTGATGATAATTTATGTACTTTTTCATTACAACAAACTTTGTTTAACAAACATTTTTGGGGGTTCCGTCAATTTTGTTATAGTGAGATTCCACTGTATAACTGAATGAAAATTAGTTCGGTTTAGTATTTTAACCTTAAATGATATAGGAAGTACTTTATAAAAATAGTATATTTTGCAATTTTTTACTTAAATTTGCATTATTTTTTTTGTCTTTGTGTTTGATGATAAAAGCATTTTCCAAATTTTATATTCTTGCCATATTTTTTTTATTTATAAGATCATGTTGTTATTAATTTTACAAAATACTATTTAAATGATTAACAACATGTGAGTATATTTTTTCTTTTCTTTTACAGATAAATCATCATTACCACACATAACATAGGGAAAAGAAGTGTTTAGTTTTTTATGTAATAAAACTGCTTTCTGCCAAGTATAATTCTTTTTAATTGTGATAATAAAATTTTAATTAATAAAATTATATTTTCATTTAATAATTTTTTTTTACATTGACTTCTATAAAAAGAATACAGGAAATACATAAAATCTGTTAAAATCTTCCAAAATTAGAATTTGTTTTCTAATGTATACTTCCCTAATTAATTTACGTCAGAATTTTATAAAATTTGTTTTCATCTGTCAAATATTAATTGTGTATTATGACATCCAAGAATATAATACATTTATTTCATATGTTAATCAAATAGAAAAATATACATTTATAAATTATTTATAAGTGTTAGAATTATGCTATACTTATAAAATTTAGAAGAGAGTATGGAAACAGTTCTTTACATCAGAATTTTAGTTTAAAAACCTACTTGTATATGTGTATATACAAAAATCATGTGAATAAATGGTCATTCACAACATTTGTATATCGTGTTGGGCAATGACATAAATATCAAAACAACAACAACCCAAAACACCGGGATATGTTGAATAACATACTCTGAAAACCTATCCAGTGTGACCTAAAAAAAAAAAAAAAAAAAGAAAGAATGGTAAACTTTTTCATTTTTCTTTTTTTTCTTTTTTCTTTTGTCACACCAGATAGAGGTTCTTGGAGTACGTTATTTGACAAATATCAATCACCACTCATAATGCCAAATTGACCACTAAACAACAATGATCCAATTCTGCTTAAGTTACATTGTGAACTATGATGACAACCATCATACTAAATGCAATGTATTCCGAATGATTGCCAGATTATATTGGGCTATATTTATGACACTAATAGCGTGAATATAGCCTGACATAATCTGACAATTGTTTGCCTTTAACCTAAAAATTTGGTTTGTAGATGTGTATATTTGTAATGTATTTCAACTTGGCAGTTGTCAAAACAGACCAAACCACTTTTTGACAAGTTGTAGGGGAGGTTATGAAGAAAAGAAAAAGTGGTATCCAATAAACAGTTAATAATTTTCAGCTGTTCAGTGAAGTCATATTATATTTCTAAAGAAACTTGCTTTGTTTTTGTAATTTCAGTTTCATATTATGTGTGAATTTGATTGAGATACAACTGAATCAAATTCATTGTCATCTGAGTGAAGATATTAGATTCTAATGGAAATCAAATCTGCTGAAGATTAATTCATCATAATACAGCATTTTTGGAGCAGAGCATTAGCAAAGCTTTGTCTATGAGGCTTACGGAATTGTGTTTGATAGATTTTGATTAAATTTTGCCATTTCCCATTAATTATGATGCAGAATCCAAAAATTCAATAAAAAATGGGGATCGTAATTTTGTTTGAGACATAAGGTTGTTTCACGAGTGCGTGTGACAAAGCGATATCGCACAACTTTGTCGTGCAACATTACATGGTTGCTAGCACATCATCTTTGGGCTTATGAAATCGAGTTTGTTCTCAAAATTTAATTGTGATTTTGATAAAACTGTGCCATTTTCCATTAATTGAGACGAAGAATCCAGAAACGTAATGTAGGTCTATTTAATTGTAAAAAATCCAGCAACAGATCACTTAACTTTCCTGGAAACATTTAAAATTCAGGTGGCACTATCTGTTACAGTATTTGATTTAAAAAACTGTTTACATTTTTAATTATTCAAAAATGGCAAAAAGCTTAATTTTGAGGCTAGAGATGGGTTTTATAAAAAAATTGTAAATGCTAATAACAAGTAAAATTGTCATTAAGTCCAACCCTACTGTAGATATGACACGACCACCCTTTATCTCTCCATCCCGTCGACCTTAAACCACCAAAATTTAATAGCTTGAATCTTTCTAATACACAAACCTTCCTGCAAAATTTTAGAAATTTTCTAAAGCACAGGAGTTATTAGGCTTCAAACAGGGTAAACAAAATCATGCTCCATACACATACATACATACATACAGAGAAAAACTCTGAATGTTTTTGCATTTCTTGACATTTCAAATCCCAAAGTTCAAAAATGTAAAAATCTTGGGGAGGTCATTTTTTGACTGATTGCCATTCTTTTCTTCTGTTATCTATAACAGAGCCAGGAAAATAAAAATAGGAGTCCATGATTTCGTTTTTGATATACAAAAGTATTATAGTGACAATGTCTGTGCTCTCTGATGCAAAGAGCATACCTAATGGAATTTAGGTCTAAGGTCAAAAATAAAACCAGTATTATGTGTTCTTGGTCAGTGCAAGGATCGTGTCTGCTGTGGCCTGCAGGTACGAGGATAGCCTCTTTTATGGCAGCAAGTGCAAAGTTCATTTATCTGTGTCTGTCAGGTACTGTACACGGATAGCTTCTTCTGTGCCTAACATGTGCAGGAATGCTTCTTTCCTTCCGGCTTCACTTCAATTCTATTGCAATATAACAAAGTCACATAACGTCCTAGTTAAAATATTTATGATGATATAACTATTTAAATTATGATTTATGTAAATACATACAATAAGAAATTACCTGTTATTTTTGTGCATATATTTAGTATTTAAAAAAAATACTGTTAATTAATATTATTTATTTATTCCTATCTTTAAATTTTTTAAAACAAATTTTAGAAATTGAAATATAAAATTTTAAGGAAATATTTGCATTTTCTTTAAAAACTGGCTTTTCAATCTATTATAAAAACTACCTGTTATGCTTCTACTAAATCTACTTCACAAAACAGCTAAAAATAATTGTTTATTGCTATCACTTTCTCTTTTCTGCATACCTGCAAATGGGTGAAAAGTAATTTAGTCTGTTTTGTCAAAACAGACTAAACCACTTTTTATCTAGTTGAGTTGGAATTATTAAGTTAATTTGTATTAGAGTTTGAATTTTTAAAAATAGCTTTTTGTTCATATCTTACATGTTCCACCTGAAACAAGATATTTTATGGAAAAAATATAATAGTAATGCTGAAATTACTTCAGTTTTCTGGCTTTTACAGGTTTTATTGTATATGATTCTTACTGAGGATGTCCTTGATTAAATGCTCAATAAAAATAGTGTCTGTACATATATATATATGATACAAAACTCATTAATAATAACTGGATGATTAATATCATTTCTATTTTTAAACATTTAATTAAACAAATGTTACAGTTGCAAGGAGCCATTGCACTTTAATAAAATTAAATAAAAATCCAAATAAATTTTATTACTTTAAGATTGTTTGATTCTAATAAATCACAAAAAATTGTCTTCAAATTATATTATATTTTATAATCTTATTAAAATAACCATCTAATAATCCTGTTACAGATTGTTATAATCTATGTCTTTTTTTAAATTATTAAATAACTAATTTTTAATTAATGACAATTATTTTAACCATTTATCATTATTATTGATCTTCATTCAACATAGGCATTAAATTTCTATAATAATCTTGAAGAGCTTTGCATTTTTCAATTGTACCCTCAGATAAATCTTTAGTAATGCAAATGATATTATTTATAAATTTTATAATACTTTTTTCCCAAGATGAGTTTTCATTTATGTTCTGTAAAAGTTTTTAAAACATTAATTTATAATTAAGTAAAAATATAAAGATGTTAGAGTAAAAATAATTAAATTACCTCAGTTCTATGTTTAAGTGTTTGAATTAATTTCTTTGCATTTTGTATTACGTAAGGTGGAAGAGAAGATATTTCTGCAAGTCTCAGACCTAACAGAATGAAGAAATTAATAATTTTCTAATAATTTTGAATTAAAATACTAATGTGTTAATTATCATATGTAACAGTAATTTTTTTAAAACACATTTTTAATTTGTACCAAGTTTATCTAGTTTCTTATCATAAAATTTGTTAAAAAACTAACATTTGACTTCTATAATTAAGATGCTACTTTAGATTTGAAAGAAAATATTTAAATGTTTTAACCAAATTAAATGATTTCTTAGAATATATGTCTTATGTTACAAGGATAAAATGATTAAAAATACAAGTTGACTACACTTCCAAAGTAATAAGCAATTAATTTAAAATATATACTCTTCATCTCAACTTAGCAGTGGCTTGCCCCTATACATCATACTTTTCCTTTAATACTAGAGTCATGCTGGTTATCTATCTAACACCTTTCAGGGAAAAACTTTTGAATTGAAATAACTTGCATTGGAAGTTTGTATATAATTAATCAGAACCTAATTCCATATCTGTCTCATCTTTCATCTAACTAACTCTGTTCTCGAGATTAAGGAAAGACATATGGATAGATGACAGTGGAAATTTATAGATCTACAATTTTTTCAAAATGCAGCCCAAAAACTATTCAGTATTTTTATAGCCCCTGCTGCTACTTACTCTAGCAACATCAGAGCAAATAGCAAGCTCAAAGGATGAAATGTTAGATGTGTTTAAGGAATATTAGTTCATTCAATTTTATGGTAGTAACTGGTGATCTGGTGTGCTAGCTGTTGTGAGATTATAGACTAGACATGTTCTGTAGGAAACAAATCTAGTAAACATCAGGACAAAGAAGTGATCAATTATGCAAATAATAAAAATATATTCATTATGTTTTTCATATATTTATAACATTAATTCACTATATGAATATCTGTTCATATTAAAAATAACTTCAAAAACAAAAATATTTGATTGAAATAGATAATACTTATTATAATAATAACAAACTGGATGAGTGTTATCTAGGTTGTAATTTAGACTCAATACTCTTGATACCTGCACATATTAGACATTTTGTTTTTACATAGAAATTTAAAGGAAATAGGAGCATTTTTAACATGGATAACTAGTAAAAATCTTCAACAAAAATAATACACAAATACTAATGAAATAAAACAAATCTAAAAAAACAACAACACAGAGAGTATGTTCTTGGACAGAGAGTAGAGAGTTCTCGAAGTATGTTATAAAACAAATCTGTTTTGTTGGAGCTCACTACTAAATAATGGTTTTTTCAAAGCACTTTTGGACAATCAAGCCCACCATCAAGAGATACACAGGTGAATCACAAGCTTGGTAACTTAAAGTCACCTAAATTTGTGTAACATCTGAATGTTGTGCAATATAAGACCAATGATACCTACCTCTAACTATTCTACCTCCTCCTAAGAAAATTACTTGACACATGGAAATGAAACTTTTTTTTATAAATAGTGAATTTAAAATTGTATAAGATGTATTTTATCATTATATTGTTAGTAACTTTTTTACAAAAATCAATAGGAAGTCAATGGAAATTTTATTTGTTCAATCACACAATTTTTACTAATTTTGTTTTTTTAAACATATTGAATAAATAAGTTAGAAGCATACAGCTAAAACTTTGTAGTGATATTTTAATATACAGGGTGTCCCATCAAGATCACAAACTCTGCAGAGCAAGAATCCTTGCTTGGAGTACATAAAAATGACCCAAGAACCCTACTTCTATGACCCATAGTTTTTGAGAAAAATGTAAAAGAAAAGGTATGATGTCACATCTGGTACACTGAAAATAAGCTTTATTTGGAAACATGAACATTGATACTTATTATGCTTACATGGGAAGATGCTGAAAATGACTACTGTATATATTGAGGCATGCATGCACATAGAATGGCTGTACATAATCCAGCATCACATTGTCCACCAAAGTAAATGCAGCATGAAGACAAGCAACAAAGTCACTTTCTATAGTAACTGGAGTTTGATTTACCCACAATTCCTTCAGATCGCCCATAGAAAGAAATTCAAAGATCTGGCAATCATGGCAGCCACACAACTAGACCACCACATCCAATCCAGTCACCTAGTTATTCCATATCCAACCAATCATATACAGGAGAGCAGATATGCACTGGTGCTCCATCCTGCTGGAACCACAGGCCACATATTTTCGATAAGGATATGTCATTGAGAAAACTAGTTAGTACATCATGGAGAAATACTGAGTATGAATGTCCTATGAGCTGTTGAGACAGCAGATATGATCCAATAATGAGATTGTCCAGTATGGTGGCCCACATATTTACAGACCAGCAAACCTTATGTCTCTATGGGCAGATTGCATGAAAACTGGACTCTGACCACACATGGTTGTTATGACTGTTGAAGATCCTGCCATGTGTGAAACATGCTTCATCCATCCACAAGATGTGTGCAATGAAAGCATTGTCAGCTTCATGTTGTTACAATAACCATTCACAAAAGTTGAAGCATTGTTAAAAGTCATTTGGATACAGCCCTTACACAGTTCTGTAGTAAAATGGATATAGCCTTTCTGCCTGCAATATCCTATGCACGGTACTACTACTTGCATTAAACTGCCTGACTAGTGCATGTTTGCTCAACCGGATTTTCTTCAGCCCATTTCAGTATCACATCTTCCTGCAATAATGTAAGCCCAACAACATCATAAAGATTTTCTGTCAGGTGAATGCTTCCCATATTTCTCAGTCTGTCATCCAACCTGCAAATGACATTGCCATTGAGATGACAGTGTGATGGATAGTGATAGGCATACTCCCTCACAGTTCATAAGGCTGTGGTAGTTCGGAAGGAAATATTTGCGAGTCCACGAGTAACGGTATCAAATAACGACATGGAGAGAAAAATACACAATGAATACACCTTTTATTTCTTGCGAACGCAGTTCTTTTAATTCACGGATCCCAACTCAATATAGTTACTTCTATAACTTTACAGGGGGGGAAGGCAGGTCACTTCCTGTTACTTCACATATATACAACGCGCGCATAACACAAACGAACATGAAGATAAAAAAAAGGTGGAATCTAATAACTAATTTACAACTAACCTTATAACTATCTTAAAACTAACAAGGAAAAGGAATGGATAGATTAAGAAAAGTAGAGAAAAGGCAGATAGAAAGTATCCGGGTCTAGGTTGTGTAGTTAACGTCCTTGATGATTTTTACGCTCACAAAAAAAATCGTAGTCTCGCTCTACTCCTCCAGTAGCTCTATGTCGAGATTCTTCGGCTCTCTCAATGCCTTAGAGATCTTCGTAGCCTCTTTTCTTTCTCAGTCTGGAGCACTACTTGCTATGTCTGTATCGTCCGATGTCCAGCCAGAAAAGTGTCCTTTTCTTTTTCCTACGCTGCCTTGGGCCTATACTTTTTTTGTCCATATCCCCAATTTCGGGGAAGTCTTAATCCTCCATTGTTAGACACTTGGTTCTTGGGAAAGGCAACCCTTCCCCTCGAGCGGTAACGGTTCACGTATGAGTCGCTTTGAGACAATGGGAAGGACGTACGAAAGTAGGAATGAGAGAAGAAAATAGAAACGAAATACAGAACTTATGAACTATATATATATATATATAGTTCATAAGTTCTGTATATATATATATATATAACTAAAATATGGCTGAGGGCCACAAGGCATTAACATTACATTGGCCAAAGATAAAGTACATGTCACAATATTCACAAACAGAATACATTATTACCATGCAAAGATTACCAGTAGCTTCTAGATGCCGCTTAAATGAGCCAAATGATGGATGTACATCTGCATAACAAACATGCACTTATCATCAATCTCTTATGTAAATTTTCCTCTTTTGCAAGCAAAATGAGGGGTACCGTATTTTATGGACTATAAGACACACCTTAATTTTTAAGCAGTTTTTAAAAAAAATACCTATAAGACGCTACGGACTATAAGACACACCTGAATTTTGGAGGCAATTTTTCGAAGAAAAAAGTGCGTCTTATGGTCCGTAAAATACGGTAACAGTTATTCTTTTTGTGCAATTTCTCATGTTTCCAATAAAGCTTATTTTCCATGCATTGGGTGTGATGTTATATTTTTTCTTTCACATTTTTCTCAAAAACTATGGGTTATAGAAGTAAGGTTCTTGGGTCATTTTTTTTTATGTATTCCAAGTGAGGATTCTAGCTCTGCAGAGTTTATGTAGTCTTTATGGGGCACCCTGTATTTGCTGTAATTTTAATTTTTATTCTAATCCAAGAATTAAATTAAGAGTTTTCAATAAATTTAAAAATTTTTCATGTAAGATAATTAAAATATTTAATTTAAAATTTCTGTAAAAATTCCATTATTGTTAAATATTTTAGGAATTTAAGGTCAGGTTGAATTTGAATATTTTTCTCAATAATTATAAATTTTATATAAAAAATCCAATGTCATTTGCTTATTATTATTGTATATAAAACAGTATTATTATTTGAAAGATCAATTTTATTAATAAATGTAAATTTATGACACATTGCTTTATTATTCTCAATTATATATGTTTTCTTGGTTTTTTTATCATCTGTAATTGTATTGTATTTTGTTTGGTAAAGAATTTTGTTTCTTGACAAAGAACTTGGTTCCTGGTTACATTTTCTACAGATACATAGTTTATAGTAATTATATAAAAAATGGTAAGCCTTTTTTCTGATGCTACAATGGATTGCGATTCATATCAAAGTTAGATTGTTATTTTTTTAGAATAGTTTATTGTTCTTTATTTTTCATATGTGTTGATTAGTTCCACCCAAACAGGAAACATTATTGAATATTTTATCATTTGTTAGCATTATTAACAATTTCTGTTATTTTAAATTTGCATAGTATAATCAAGAAAATGATAATTTACTAAATATGCATGCTAACTTTTAATAAAATAATAGAATATATCTCATAAAAATTTTAAATATGTCTTCAATAAAATTGAAATTGTGAATAATAGTAATCCATCTAGCATTTAGATAAAGTAGAATGAGAATTTTAATTCAGTACTTAACTATGACTGAATAAAATTAAATAATTTAAAATTATATACAATCTTAGTTTACCATAATGAACTTCTTTTGTAGATCCATGAGTTAATACATGTGTATATTGAACTTTTGATATTTCTTCTTGAATTAAATGTTCTACTTGAAAATGATAACTAAAAATATATATATATATATATATATATATATAATATATATATACATATGAATGCAGAAAAATATTAAATAAAATAGTATAAATACAATAAAATAATTATTCATTGTAAACTTAATTGATGAAAGGACATTATATTTAACATAACTTACTTGACTGCATTTGTATATAATAAATCTAGATCTGTTAATTGCAAGAAATGAGTTGTAAAGAGTGTGAAACACTGAAAAATAATTTTTTTTGCTATAAGAAATTTATATTCACAAAATTTAAAAATATAAAGAAAGAATATTATGTATTTTTCAGAAAACAAGCATATTAATAAAAAAAAGTAAAACATTTTGCATTTTGATGCATTAATTACTGTAATTTCTTGCCAATAATCTATAGATGCAATTTTCATTGACACTAAATGATTTTTGTCATTATATTTAAAGACTATTTCATTTGAATCTAAACTACGATTTAGAATGAGAAGTTATTGATTCTGGTCTACCAAAATCAATAACTTCTCATTCTAAATACCTAAATACAGTACATTCAGTACTGTACTGTATTTAGGTATTTAAATTCTACACTGATTTATCCTGATATTGAAGTTTGGTGGAAGCAGTCCAGTTTGTCTTGTTCATTGATTGTTTTAAACAAGGCCACAATGTTTTATCTATGCTATGATAATATTTGGTATGGTAATCCATTCCATATTTGTTTACTCAATGCACTGTTCACGCATTGTTTACTCATGCAATGAAGACTAGTTTAGGGTATGAACATGCAATAGAACTGGTGTGTAAAAGTCCAGAATATAGTACAAGCAGATTTCATTAAGAACCTTTAGAATAAATGGGATTGTTGTTTATGTAAAAGAAAAGATTATCCAAAAGGCAAAACTGAACTGGCATAAAAAAAAAAAATGTAAAATTTCAGAGAATTATGCAAAAACTAATTGAACTAAAATACTTTACATTATTTTTGCAGCCTCTAATCTCATAAAGTTTTAACACTTGCTATTAAGTATATGTTTATGAGAGAGAGTTCATAGTAGTTCTTTGATGAAATCTCATATTTTAAATATTTTTGGTATAAAAGTATTACCTTTAAACTGATAAGATGCTCACATATAGCAAAACATATGCTAATACCTTCTTCCACAGAAGTACCTATAAAACATATTTATTGAAATTAAATAAAATATTAATTTCTTCAGGATTTCAATATTTAAAGTATCATTAAAAGTTTTTTTTAATGTAGTATCTCTTATTCCCATTATGTTATTAATATCAGATAAAATAATATCCAATATTAATTATTAGAATGCATAAATATTTCAAATATGTAGTGATTCCTCAATCTTAAAAAACTAATACTTACCTCTACCAAGTTCATCAATAATTATTAATGAATTTTCTGTGCAATTTTGAAGAATATAATTCATTTCTTTCATCTAAATGTGGAATATAAATTAATATAAATTATTCAGAATTCTAAAGAATCCAGGACAAAGTATATTTTTTAAAACATATTGTAAAAAATACAAATAAAAATATTTTTTGTTGTCCTTTTATTAATCTCAGGAAACATGATCCACATTGGCGGAGTCAACCTTTCCTTACAGGCTATTTGTATTTTTTACAAATACATTCATTATGTACTGTACATTCATATGTTTTAAAAAATATATTTTGTCTTGGATTTTTTAGAATTTTTTCTTTACAATATGAAATTTTATGGAAAATATCCAGTCATATTACTTTTACTCAATTTGAATGGCAATAGTTAGGGCAGTGTTTTTCAACCGGGGTGCCACGGTGACACGATTGGAGTGTTGCAAAGTTTAGGACCTTTAGGCATTTTCTTGGAAATTTACTTAAGTGTAGTTCAAGATAACTCGTATTGTCAGTATTTCGAAAAAATTCAATGGACTTAAATTTTGATTTTAAACACGTAGAAACACTATTTTTGCATAAAAATGCTATTTCAAACTGTCATTTAAAATTTTTTTTTTCTCCAGACCCCACCCCAGCATTGCGCATAATATTCGTTTTTGCAAAAAGTTCATCTGCCCCCATTAAGCCTCCCCTTATTCAGATACTAGATCCACTGCCGGTCAAGGGTGCCACTCAATAAAAAAGGTTGAAAAACACTGAGTTAGGGGAAGTAGCCTATAAGGAAAGGTTGACTCTACCAATGTGGATCATGTTTCCTGTGATTGGGAAAAGAATAACAAAGAAGACTACAAGAATATTTTTATTTGCATAAGTCTTTATTATTTGTATTTTTTACAATATGTTTTAAAAAATTTAATAAATTATTCAATTTTTATTAAAAATTTAAAAGCTTGCATTAACTGTTATTGATTATTAAAAATAATTCATTTAAAAAATAAATAACAGTATCAAAAAATATTAATAATTAATATGCTCAAATTTAGAATGTTAATAATAATAATAATAATAATAAATAAAAATTCTGATAGGTTAATGTTACCTATGGTAGCGAACATGGCGGCTCATCTCTGAAACAGTGGGACGCATGTACTGTACTAACCTAACCTAACCTATTCTAATAATTTGGTTGGCAATATTTATGGTAATTTATTAGAATAGGTTAGGTTAGGTTAGTACATGCATCCCCACTGTTTCAGAGACGAGCCGCCATGTTTGCTACCATAGGTAACATTAACCTGCTGATAAAGACAGAATAATATTTTAAAATTTTCAAAAATTGATTACCTCTAGCATAAATGTTGACAAATTAGATTCCATGTCATCATTGCTACCGATTCGTGAAAATAATTGATCTGTTATTCTAAATGAAGCATATTCAGCAGGTACAAAACATCCAAGTTGTGCCATTATTTGTAGTAAGGCTACTTGTTTTAGATACGTAGATTTTCCACTCTGAATGAAAATCAAGCTTTAGATTGTTTTTGTCACTAAAATTTAAAGATATACAATGCTTATACAGTGAACCCCTCATAAAAACTGCTTTTGCTCAGAACCATTTGCAGTAACAAAGTAGGAGTTTTACTGAGATTACAATTACAGTACTCATATTATATTAAATTTGTGCTATTCCATCTGAAACAGTGATTTAATTGATTTTACCAATGGATTTAAGGTCACAATGAGATGGCTAGATGATGAAGGACGAGACCTGATATATCAAGGATAAACCACTCCTGAAGAGCTCCTGAGGTTTCTTAATTTCCCAGATTCAATCCTTAGACCCCAGAGCAGTAGGTCCCATTACACAATGCTAGAATATAACAATAGGGAAAAACTTGATGACAATGTCTCTCTTTTACAAGTTTGCAAAGACTAATAAGCGTACACATATAACCAGTGGTGATATTCGGCGGGTTCGCACAGGTTCGGCCGAACCCATTGTTAAAATTTTCAGTTTTCCGAACCTTGTTAAACACACGGAACATTTCTCAGTGGGTTTGTTTTTTTTTAAAAAAAATATATTAAAATATGCGTATTATACTCTGTAATACTACTAAACTAGGGCCTTATACCCCATTTGCACCGAGCATTTCAATCTAGATTGTGAGCAAGGTCAGGGAGTATGTCTTGGTGCGATCTCTCTCGACCGTTTCCAATTGAGGTTTAATCGCGATCAATTCAAGAGTGTTCTTGAAAGTAGATCCAGTCATAAGAGAGATCCCAGAATGCCACGCGCGTGAGACAATACAAGATGGCTGTGGAACACGTGTCGGGCTATGGACAGCGAAAGAAAAAGTATAATGTATCTCGAGAGATGATGACATGTGCCTATTTCTAGAAGCGCCATATTGCGGTAAAGAATTTCTCTGCCTGGAAAAAAAAAAAAAAAAAAAAGGTCGACAGCTCTAAAATACTATTGTTACCTGGCCTTCTCCCATGGCTCGTTACGTTCTAAATACGCCACTGATTGTTAGATATATGGTTGCAAGAAAAGGTATTGTATTTATTTCTAGCCAAAACTTCCATTTCGTTTGTCGGTGATTGTCAGGGAAAAATTTTCTGCTAGCGAACCCGTTGTTAAATATTTCAAATATCACCACTGCATATAACCAATACCCAGCAAGAAATTATAAAAAAAACTACTCTTGTTTTCCAAGTGCTTGACTACATGAAACTTAAATTCATAACTTCTTTTTTTAAAGCCAGGTCTTATGCAGCAAGTTGTGGTTGTGGACACCTCAATTAGTTTCAATTTATTTCATTTTTTACACATAGATGGCAATTTGTAAAAATATCAGTAATTTTGTTTAATTTACTAGTAATTTAATTTCGTTAATAATAATTTATAATGATTAATTTAAAATTTAATATTTAACATATAAATATATTATTTCCTTGGAATGTAAGGACGACTAGAAAGTTGAAGACATGCTGCTGAAATAATGGCACTCTAGAGTGTGCGACCATCATTGCATATTATTTGCCTTTGTACACCACCACTAAAAATTATGATTTGGTATATAGGCTATTCTGTTTTCCCACAAAGCAGTAGCCCCTGCTAAACTCCTATCAATTAGAAAGGATGATTTGTTTACCGTGGATTAGTTTTACATCATAGTGTTTGAATGTCTGTCATGGCAGAACATTGTAAAGGATGCATATCAAAATGAAAAAAAAAAAAAAAAAAAAAAAAAAAACATTGGTTCATTTTACAAACTGATACTCAATTTTGATATTGACAGTTAAGAGAAATACTTATTTCAGGATGCCAAAGAAAATATTTTATTAGAAAGTTTTATTTTTATATCATAGTGTCAGAATTCTAGAGTACAGATAAATTTTATTTAAAGTTAAAAGTGACACATTTGTCAACCATTTTGGAAAAGGGAAGTAAAACTTCCTTTTAAAAAGATGTTATATCACATATCTCCAACAACCTTATCACACATCTCCGACAAACATCTGTCCATCTGAGTCAGGACAAATATCTTGTTAGAAAATAGAATATCCCATCAGGTGTTATAAATCCAGAAACCCGATTGGAGGGAATCTGAGATAAAAAGGGGTCAAATTCACAATATCAGGGAGATGGCCATAGAAGTATAGAAGGCAGAACTCCAGCATAATACAGCTTCATCCTCTTCTCATCCAGGTCAGCCCAGTCTCCATATCCAACAACCAAGTAACCAGAGGTATTATTCTTTGAACTCAAATGTAAACTCTCTCATATTCCGAGGTGTAGTTAAGCTAACAACTAAATGAACTATTTTCTTTGTACTTCCCATATATATATATTAAATTTTATTTGTTTTGTAAATGCTCTTGTAAATTCAATTTATATGGACCCTGATCAAACTTACCCATGACTTCCCTCCCCACTTGAATAATAGTCCTCCTAAACGCCATCCAGTGACTCAGTGAGCAGAACTACTAACAGTTCTGATGATTAGAGGGACAACTCTTGCACGTAGTCTCACAATAATAACAGCTTCAGCTTACATTCAAATAAGAATTCACATTAAAATGTTAGCTGAAGCTATTTTGATCTAAGAAGGAAAATGTTTCTAATGAAAAAGGATGAAAACGTTTCTAAGAAAAAGTCTTTCTGGCAATGGTTATAACTTTAAAAACTTTTTATAACAATTAAAAAGTAGCATGGATGATAAATTCATTAAAGATTTCACATGTGGAAAGCACACAATCTTCACAGTTCATCCATTTTCACACCTCAAAAACAGTAATTTTACTTGGTAAAGTAAACCTTTATTTGGAAGCTTTAATAAATTCATCATGAATGTTACACTTTTTAATTATTGGAAAAATTTTTTAAAGTTATAATCTTTGTTGGGTAGACTTTTAAATAGTTTTAGCATATTGAGGTAGAGGGGAACCTCCAAATAAAGGTTGACTTTGTCAGGTAAAATTATTCTTCCTCAGGTGTGAAAATGGACAAACTGTAAATACTCTGTAATTTCTTATGCAAAATCTTTAAGGAATTCATCATCCAGATTACTTCTTAATTATTGTAAAAAATGTTAAAATCTTAACATGCTAATAAATAAGTTTTATTACATTACCCATTACATCTAGTTTATATATAAAGGAAATAAAACAGAAATGTTAGGACTTTAAACTCAAAATTTAGTTATTAGACATTTTGCTGTTAATCGAGAAAGTAAAAGAAAAAAAACAGAATAAAATTTTATTCTATTTTGTTTACATCTACTCTGTGCTGCATGATTGATTACTGTATAAGAATCAATAAATTAAAAATAATAGTTATACAGTATCTGAGAAAAAACAGAATATGTCGTGTCAATTATTCACAAATAACTTATATTACTAAAAGATTAAAAATAAATAAATAGTCTGTCTCTTCATTTATTATTACAGATTCTTAAATATAAGGATTTAGATCTCCTTATTTTTAAAAATAAATTTTTCATACTAAAAATAAAAGTATGCCATAAATTTGAATTTAATGAATTAAATTTTGTATCAAAAAACAGAAGAGAGAATTAAGAACATTCAAAAAGATATTTGTAAGAAAATATTTTCATCAAATATGACTTTAACAAAAATAAAACTTTTAGATATTATTATTATTTTTTTTTAATAAAAAAAAAAATATAAGCTGAACAAGTTGCTTTAGAATATAGTCAATATATTTAGAACTCCAAACTAATAAGCATCTTTATATATCAACAATATTGTCCCAATTATATAATTAATATTACATTTAAAAATTTTATTTATTTATTTTTAGAAATTCAAATGGTATAATTTGTGTGAATATAATATAATGAAAATTTTTATTATTATTATAATGTACAGTATTTGTAAAAGAATTGGGAAATTATAGAATTTCATTTGTTTTAGAATAACTATATTTAGACATTTCTTACAAATAAATTATAAAAAATTTTTTACATAAGTATTAATAAAATAAATAAATATTCAAATAAGTATATTTAAAAATAAATTAAAAAAACAATAATAATAAATCAATACATTAGGTCTATGCTAAGTTCTAAGGTTTTTGGACAAATTATGTACTTGCAACAACATTGTTTAAAAGTAAGTTGTAACATCATTGTTTATTCAAAATAGTTTCTATTGCTCTCAAGAACTTTCTGCCAATGGCATCAAATGTATACCATGGTGTTAGAAGATTGCTGACTTGAGCCAAAGAAGTCAATATCTCATTTTTGCACATTGCAATGTGCAAAAATGAGATGTTGACTTCTTTGGTGATCAAAATTACCAATGCATTGGTGAGATTGGTGAACTGCAAATCAGATAAAAGGTTTATTTCTTCTGATTATTACCTGCATTGACAGGTAATAATCAGAAGAAATAATGTTTAGTGAGTACACTGGATATGGTAATACTCTTCAGACCAGCTCCAGAAGTTTTTGTTGCTGCAATATGAGGCTGTATGTTGTCATGCTAGAGAATGAGCTATCATTGATTTGACACATTTTGGCCTCCTCTTTCACAAAACTTCACCATACAAACTTATGTATAGATTCCACACATACCCCAGGATGTCTCCACTTTAAATAAAACATTCAAATATCTCAAAAGCAAACTGATACAAAAAAAGGGTAAAAACCATGCTTTTAACAAAAACTGTAGAGATCAGAGAGGAAAATATGAAAAAATGTAATGTAAAAATATCAAAAAATGTAGTGGTTTTTTCCAGTGGAACCTCTATTTACCTATGTACCCCTAATACCATGTTAAAGTTAACAAAAAATTATGCTTATCAATATGCCATGCTGATATTTCATACACTTTTAGTGTCACTGTTTGATAAAGTACCGCCAACATTATCTATAC
The DNA here is from genome assembly GCF_030686945.1 of Centruroides vittatus. Taxonomy (NCBI): domain Eukaryota; kingdom Metazoa; phylum Arthropoda; class Arachnida; order Scorpiones; family Buthidae; genus Centruroides; species Centruroides vittatus. The sequence goes on from NW_027120673.1 coordinate 2,588,632, forward strand.
TTAAATTGTACTTAATGCAGGTTGCACAATTGGATTTACAACTTTCTATGAGAATTTATTCAATGAATGATGTATTTCTTATAATCTAAAGTTTATTTTCAATTTCATATGCAAATGGGAACTTCACAAATTATTATTATTTCAAATGAAAGCTGGTGTAAATATTATTCAGAAAAAAGTTCATTTTTGTAAAATACAATTATTTTATATTTTACAAAGGCTATAAAAAGTCATTTGCCTTACAGCTACAGCAATGGATGGTTACATGATAAAATGTCATCACCCTGTAAGTCCCAGCAAACCTTCTGCATGATAACCAGTTCCTACAGCTTTTATTAAAAAACATTTTTTTGGTATCACTTAGTTTTTGAGAATTTGACTTTTCCATTTAAAATGGAACATACTGTATATATTTCTTTAAATTTTGTTATTTAAGTAAGTTATTTTTGAAAATTTTAAACAATATCACAATATCAATACACCTATCCCTCAATTTACACGGAAGATAGGTTCCTGAGAAAAACGTGTAAATCGAATTTGTATCTTTTTGAATGTAAAACCGTGTAAATCAAAAAGTATGCAAAAAACGCATAATTTCGTTGTTTATTAATTATGAATTTTTTTCAATTTTTTAAAGGTACATAAATCAAACAAAAATATTGAAAGGCAAAAAAAAATATATTCTTTTATTAATTAAATACAAAGTACAAAAGAACAAAAAATAAAATCTGAAAGATTCACAGAAATGTAATGTAATTGTGTAATGTAATGTAATGTAAAGTAAAAAATGTAATTAAAAATAATGTAATCGTTTGTTACTTATGAATATGAAAAATTAAAATTTTCTGGTTTAAAACTATGTGCAATGAATGCAACTTCATGCATATGGGAGAGTACCCTACGTCGGTTTATCAGTTCCTATTTGACAAATTGAAATAAAACTGTCACCTAGTATCCTAAATATCAACTATAACATATAATTAAGGTGGATTAGAATATAGATGTAGATTAGAGTTAAAAATTGTTTCTTTTGATCATAGCCTGTTTATTTTCTATATTTATTTTTTAAACCGTGTAAAAGCGAAAACGTGTAAAAGAAGCACCGTGTAAAACGAGGGATAGGTGTATATAATTAATGATAGGTAACAAGTAGCATGAACTTACCATATTTGGTCCAGTTATAATAATAAAATTATTATCTTTAGATAAAAACTGAAATAATAGAATAATAATTAAATACATACAAAATTGAATTTCTATACTTCTACTATTGCATTCATATTTGTTATAAATTTATTAGTTGTACATTTGATTAAACTGCCAAGACAGTAATTGTAAATTCACAGAAATAAAAGACTATACAATAAACTCTTTTGTCCTTTCTCACATCTCAGGAAATAACAGTTCTATACAATAAAAATAAGACTTATTTTTGTAAGTTTATAATCAATGTCCTGGCAATTTTATCAAATGTATATTATATTTTTTACTTGTGGCATCACCAGAGGAAAGTTTTGTAACATTTTGGATAGTGAGGTGGATGATTAGCCTCTAAATAAAGGTTGACTCCACAATAAGACTTATTTCCTGAGGTGTAAGAAAAGACAAAAGAAGACTTTTTATTGTGAATTCTTTTATATTTGTGAATTTTTATTAGTTGTAATTTACACAATGTTGGTAGGATTATTTGATTTATCTAATTTTAACTTTGAAACTTATAGGCTAATAATATCTAATAAGCAGTAACATTTGTGAATAATAATTGTAATGACTTGCTGTTTGTATAGAATACTATTTTTATTGTATGATTTAAAACTACATGCACTAGTTTGGCATATACTATAATCATCTAAAACTGAAGGTTGATTGATGATTAAGCATTGTCAACACTGAGCATGCTATAATCAGAGCTATATATGCTATATATTGGAAAGACTTGTAAACATGAAAATAAAATATATTGGAAAGACTTGTAGACATGAAAATAAAATTTCAATATCTTGACTAAAAAGAATTAAAGTATATGTATCTTTTTTATTAGAAGAATAATAAGATGAAATTTTGTTGATCCAAATGTCAATTCATATTTTAAAAATTTTTCTTTAATTGTTAAATTATTTGATATGATAAATCTGTTAAATCTAAATAAAGTGAAAACCTCCTAAATGGAAAAAATTCTTTAGAATGAAGTAATTTTTCTATGTTAAATTCTACTATAAGCCAGAAACCAGTCTACTGCAGAAATGGAAGAGGGTTTTTTTTTGTATGAAGAATGTAACTTAGCCTGGATAAAGCAGAAAATTAAGATTCCACTTATAGACATGAAAATATCTAAGTAAAATCACCTCCAGGTATAATGATAGTTGCAGAGCATAACAAATTGTGAATCCTGTCAGAGAAATGAAGGCAATGTAACAAAAGAATATATAGCCATAAGATCTTTGTTGGAAATTAATCAGAGATAAAATAAGATTAAATTCTTGAGAACAAGTGTGAGGTTTCAGACAGAGTTCAAAATGAAGTTAATTGTATATTTTATATACCTATATAAAGAAAATGTTATGGTAAGATCAGAACAAAGGTCATGTAAGCTATGTGAGAGAGAGGAGGAGAGAAATATAGTTATCAAAACAATGTGATGCAGAGATGATAACAACAACCCTGGATGTGTTAGACAATACGTCAGCATCAACTGAGAGTTCGAACCTTGACACTGGTGCTTGTAAACAACAGATCGAAGTTAGAGTAAATTGGAAAAAGAGGAAGGTTTGTTGGTTGGGAAGATATCATGCATGGTCACTAAAATTCTGAATTGACAGGGAAAGGAAACAATGGACTAAATTAAGAGCACAGGGTTCTTGGTTCTGTTAATATCTCCCACTCAGAGTCAAAGGATGGTGCTGGGTAAACTTTCTGAAACAGATCTTTCCCATGACCTTTCTGTGCATTGTCCTTTCCTTGATGACATTTTAACACAAAAATATTTGGCTAGTGCTGGTACGACACAATGTTAAAAACATATGCTTTTCTTGGAAAACAGTGTGTTGCAGTCACGTGACAAAAAGACAATGTTAACTAAATTGTGATCGGTTAAAGTGTAACAGCTATCAATAGCATGGAACCCAGAAGCATCTCAACCAATTACCCAAAGCAAAAACCATTTAATGTGGAGCAGAGAATAGTGATTTGCCTAATGTTCGTTAATTGCCTTTCACTAAGGAGACTTATCAAATGTCCTGTGTATCGCTCTCGTTGAGTTATTGGAAGAGCTCAGAATAGGTTTCTAGTTTTGCTATGCAAGTTCTCCTTATAGCCTAAGGGGTAAAGACAATTTAGTCATTGGCAACAGAGGTGGAGTGAGTTTTCAGAGCTTAAAAAGTTAAATGTGTTAGCTAAATTCATTCTTTAATAAATTTACCCTTCTTTCTATTTCACACATTATACATATACTATTCTTTAATTCTTTCTTTTTCTTATACTTAATATCCTGACCTCATTTATTTCTGCTGCTTTTTTAAGATTTATTAGTATAGTTTTTCTTTTCATTATTATTGAACTGAACTATATTATCATGCTTTTAATAACTTGATAACAGAATATAACACTTTGAAATATATTTAAAGTAAGTATATAATCTTTCAAGTTTTATTAAGTTATATGAAACTAGCAGATGAGCCCAGCGTTGCTCGGGCAAAGATTAAGATTAATAGATTATAGCCGATCTTACCTGTTTTCAGTGGGTGCAAGAATTAGATGAGACTAATTAGAGAATTTTTAGATCTCTGCTTACCACACTGGAATAACGATAATTAAGGCTCAATGCAACCACTAACCGGTTCATAGTACCACTAACTGATGAATAACAAATGTTTCCGTAATCCCTCCTGTGTTCTTCTTCAGGTTTAGTTAATTTCAAAAATAAACTGGAATTTTCAGAATCATTCATAAATATAAGTTTGAACATAAAATCGAACATTAACCCTCTCTCTCTCCTACGGGAGGAATTTCCAAAAATCCCTTTTTAATGTGCATTCTCATGGCATACCCTATTAAAATGCAGTCAAAAACACACAATATCACATTTAAAATAGTACAGTAGAAGTTGTTCTTCAGGTTAAGCTTTAATCCTCTCCCTCTCCACTGCAGGGGGAAATTTTGAAAAATCCCTTCTTAGTGTGCATTTTCATGACGTACCCTAACTGTGTACCAAATTTTACCTCTTTAGGTTCAGTGGTTTGCTTTGGGCGATGATGAATCAGTCAGGACATGTAATTTTATATATATATAAATAAATGGTTGAAGCTGAACAGATTTAAACTCAACTTTCTATAGTCTTTGTCATCTTTTAATTAGTGTGTAATGTGATGTAATAATGTTTTAACAAATAAAATTTTTTTTTAACTTATTGGGGATTATTATACATAAAATTTAAAATATATTAAATAGAAAACATAGAAAGATATTCTAACTTACTGTATCATTTGGTATAACTGGATATATGCTACTTTTTTCTAAGATGGGATGTCGTCCATTTTTAATTATTAGTTTATCAGTAAATTCTGGCATAACTTCATATTATTTAAAAGAAAATAATATCAGTAAATATTAACTTTTTATTTAAAACTACATAAAAATATGAAATTCTATATATAATTATTATTTATTAAGCAAATTTTATTTTATTTTAAAATAAAAATACCATGTTAAAAATAAGTAATATAAATGATAGAATATTTTATTTTAAGTAAACAGGATTCAAACAGAAAAAGCAATGCATTTCAAATAAATATGTGCAAATCTAATTAAAATCAATATGTCAATTTTTTCAAATTCTGGGACACTTATAAAAAATTTAGAAGTACAGTAGTGTCTCATACTTCAAATTTAATTCATTCAAAATGCCATTCAAACTATGAATCAATGGAAAGTGAATTATTCCATTTCCAGATTCTAAACAATTCCCATTTCAATAAATTTAAAACAGCAAATATACACAATTTCAGATAAAAATTAATAGTAAATTAAAACAACTTTTAGAACATCCAATAGGTGTTTGCCAAGGGTGAACCCTTAAGTCCTCTGTTATTTATTTTATTCATCAATGATCTTCCTGATATTTTTATTTATTCAGAATACTCTGGATTCCTCTTGAATGATACAGATTAATTACATTGTTTATTGTATGCTGACAATAAACTGTTGCTGGCTGACTCCAGAGCATCAGTTCAAAATAAGCTAATTTTAATGCATAAATATTTGGGAAAAATGGTCTTATAATAAATATTCAAAAATCAAAAAGAATTGTTTTACATAATGGTGGAAAACTTCATAAATCTAATAAAATTTTTATCAATAAAAATGAAGTGGAATTTGTTTCCCATTTAAATTATTTAGGTCTTCACTTTTCTTCTTCAGAAAATTTTAATATTTATTTAAAACACACAACTTACAATTCAGTCAATTGCTGATATTACAAAAAAAGAAACTGAATTCAATAAAAACCAATTTAAATTATTTGATGCCTTTTTAAAATCAAAATTGGCATATTTGATCCCAATTTGGAGTCTTGATCTTCTGATAGAACTTGAAAAAATATAGTTAAGGTAATTTAAACACCTTTATAAATTAGAATGATTAATCCCTGGACTGATTTTAAGACGAATTGGGCAGAACACCAATGGAAATTAATATTACACAAAATATTCTAAAATAATACCTTTACTTTTTCAAGATTTGCTTTGTTGTGTTTATAATTTATGATTAAAGACTGAAAACTTTACTAAGAAAAACTGGGCTGCCACTGTTCATAAAATATTGAATGAATTGGGATATTACTTTATATTTTGAAATCAATCACTTCCTCAACTAAAAACTTACTTAAACAAAATAATTGAAGTTAAAATAGTCCAATTGTGGAATCATGATCTGTCTTACACATTAAAGTATCAAGGAACTATTTACAATACAACATTTGGTTAGAAAACTCAGTATTAACTAAATTATGACTTAAGATATTTTGTCAAATGAAGCTACATCTGAATAAATTCTGAATCATAATAAGGGCCATTATTTGGATATTTCTAATAATAAACGTCCTTACTGCAAAAGTACTGTTGATTGTATTGACTCAAATTTTCACTTCATGTGTTGTGTTATCCCAGATAAAAAGTAGAATTCTAGGTGAAACATTTAAATTGATTCATGTTGACAATTTATATAAAATGACTCTTTTTAACTTATATTCCTTTTTTTGCTATTATTTGTAATGAAAACTATGTATTATTTAATTTTTGTATTATGTGAATCTTATTAATTTCTTATTCATCTTTTCCCCAATTGTATGATTGAAAAATAGTGTCGATGATAGTGATGCTATACTTAATTCAACATATTGCCCTTGGTATTTGCATATTCTAAGCCTTCCTACGCAATTGAACATTATCACAATGAATACACCTTTAAATATTAAACGTATTTTACTTCAACTGAGAATTAACCAATACTCCTTAATTGCAAATACAGTAGAGAGTCGTTAATCCGAATCAATTGGGGACTGGGGTTGTTCGGATTAGTGATTTGTTCGGATAACCAATTATGTATGAAAAAATATATTAACCTGTCTGATGTTCAAATTTTTCTCCGTTGCATGTCGCTTCATGTTGAATTTTCGTCAATTTTAAGCCTAACAAAAATTTTTATAATAATCGAGGCTATTGTATCGTTAAAAATTATTTCTTTATTTTATACAAACAAAATAAATATATTGAAGAATATAAAAACATGAAAATTATACTTTAGAAGTAAATCTAGTATCAAAAACGTTTGATTCAGCATGACACAGTTCAACTGAAAATCGTTCGGATAACTGGCGATTCGGATTACCGGGGTTCGGATTAACGACTCTCTACTGTAATACATATATAGACTTTTCAAGATCCTGTTATTGGTGTAATTCCAACACTTTCTCTGCATTTCATCTTCTCAGAGACTGTACTGCTTTGTAAAACTACCAACAAAAATTTCAAACTTTAGACATAATTTCTACAAATGATATTTTAAATTATAGATCCAATTTGGGCAATCTATCAAAAACGAATATGTATAAAATTGCTAATTTTTTTACTCAAATTATTAACGATTTGAATGACTATTATACGAAATGACTATATGTTGAAGTTATTTATTAATATCTATATAATTAGTTTAATGTTTTTACTTATTGTTTTTTGTACTTTAATCAACTCCCCCTGTAATAAGGTCTCCTTATTATGAATAAATATTATTATTATTATTATTATTATTATATATATTAAGTATATATGATGAATATTTTAGCTCAATAGATTCTTGTCTCATACATAAATTTATTTTATTTTTCACAAATAAAAACTTAATTTTTGTAAAATAAATTGACTTAATAAGAAATAAAACAAAAACTGACTTCAATACTTAAAAAAATAGAATGTAATAGTCCAGATAACAGTAAAAAAAATCCAGCAGTTTAGGCTTAATAATTTGAGTTTTAATTATATATGCATATTTTTGAATACTTCTATAAAATGCAATTCATATGTAGTGTTGCATTGTAACCAATTAACAAGATTGCCTGTTTTATCACTGGATATATCTAAATGCATTATCCAATTACAGAATTTTCATTACATTTCAGGCAATGCTGGATGCTTTGGCTAGAAAGTATATAAACTTTGAAACAGAAGAATTTTAAGTTAGACAGATATTTTAAGTAAATTATTTCATTTTGGAAAATATAAATTATTTAAAACATTTAAAATTATTATTTACACAATTTAAAATAAAAAAGCTAATAATATAAAAATTATTGTTACCCCATTCAAAAACTGTTGAACAGTAAGCAAATGATACCATCATATCTAGAAATGAAACTATATCAGCCAATTTATATAAACAGCTTATTTCTCCTTTTAAATCTTTTAATAGTTGATTTATAATGCTGAAATAAATATATTTAATCAGATTTATAACTATTTTAAAAAATGTTTAATTATAAAAGTATATTATGAAATACATTTATATGCTAAATTTAAATGCAATTATTATTTGTTTGAAAATTAAAAATAATTAGAAATTTCAATGGAAATAATTAATAATAAGTCACATTTTTACGTAAGTATTACTATTATATGCTTTCATCAAAATGAAGTTAGTTTTATTAGTTGTATATATGTTATGGGCATTACAAACAATGCCTGGCCATTATGAATAATGACAATTAACCTTGGGTATTATAATAAATTTCATGTTCTTTATCATAATTTATCACATTGGTCAATATGAATATCACTATCATATGTCAGGCAAAGTGATGATAATGATACTTTGATGAGTGATCATCCAACAAAATATTAAATTTTTTATAACAAACCAAAATGACATTTCAAATGTTTCCTTTGAGTTGAAAATTATATAATTTTATTAATAATACTTTTTGTTAACAATAGTTTAATTAACACAGTTAATAATATTTATTTTAAAAAATATTCCAGTTTGTAAGTGAAATTTTCAAAATTATTTTGTTGAATGTTATGTGCAAAGTAATTGCCAAAGTTAACTCTATTTAATAATGATTGTATTTATCAGTATGTAGTATGTGTTGATTAATAGAGTTTAATGTAATAAATACAGTTTATTCCATTTAAAATACATAAGAAATTTTTGATTAAAGTTATTAACTAAAAACATAGACAATAAATTTTTGAGGGTGCAGCCGCTTTATTGGACCAAATCTCAAAGAAACCAAACTAATAAATTAATACATAATTTAATTGCTCAATTGGGACAGTAGCAGAAAGAAATTTAGCAATTTTTCATATATTTTAATAATAATCTGAAAATATGTAGGCACTATGTACAGTACACTAATGTCGTACAGGCCTAATGGTCAGCAGAGACAAAGCGATTTTGTCTTTTGCTTGAGCAGTTCAGTTTTTCCAGAGGAGGTCAGCATAGTGGGATGTATCACACAGAGATTTCGTCTGAGGCGGACCTGAATGCAAGTTAGTGACCCTGCTCTGGATTGGACAAGACGATCCCCTTAAAAGTGAAGGGACAAAGATTGCCGTACAATTTTTCGAGGTCTCTTGACTGAGATGGAAAGCAACTAGAGTTCCCTTGGAAGGTATTGTATGCATAATTACATCTAGATTCAGACAGCAGCCATCCAATTGTTGAGATCACCATCGAGCTGGTGGATTCTACGGACACTCCCACCAAAGTGGCCCATGTCCAAGTAAAGGAAACTGCTCAAAGGAAGACTGTAAAATGACATTTGGATGAACCCTTTTCTTTCTAAAGGGTTAGAACATATTCTAAGTTAGTTAGAATATGTTCTAACTAAAAAGAAAGAAAGGAAAAATTGTTTGATCAGGAATGGATTGCATGGTCAACCCTTGTGTACGTCACTACTAATATTTGGCAACACTAGCATTATGTGAATCAGTAATCTATCGTCATGAGTCTGGCAAATTTATAGTACAAATATTTTCTGTATTTTGGTTTAATAAAGTGTTAAAATAGGTACCTAATTATTATTTTTATCTACTTATTTATTTATCTACATATTACATATTTTATTATAGAATTTATTATTTGTTTGTTTAATTGGGGCAGCCGCTTAATTGGGCCAAAATGGATTAGTCCCGATGTGTTCCAATTAAACGAAATCGACTGTATACCTGTTGGGTCGTTCCCAACGGTTCGGTATTACTAGCAATTACCACGTCTGTATCACATAAAAACATAGTCTTTATTCACCGGTAAAAGTACAGTTGATACATCCGACTACAATTACGAATACTGTATGACTTTGGTGCGGTAAATACGTGAAGAACTTGGGAGCGTAGCTAACTACCTGTGGACGCCGGGACGGCTGGCTCAGGAATGCCATTTTCTTTTGTCTTACTGTCCTCCTACGCTCCCTCTGGCCTTTTTACCACCTTACAGTAATTAATCCGCGACCGTTTTTACAAGAATAAGTTCGCAACGCAACATACCTATATTTATTACATTATAATAACCATATAATATGAGTGACTTTTCTTAAAATACTTGGAAATAATTCACAATAATAAATAATTCTTAACAAAAAAGTGGACCCTTTTTTTTGAAAATCAAATTGCCCAAAAGGAATGTAGCTTTATGCATAATTCTGGTCAATTTCATAAAATAATCAATATTTATCAGGTTGTGTAGCTATTTTAGTCATTATTCATAATGGCTGAGCATTATGAATAATGACCTATTAATTACTTCACCCATAACATATATGTCCACTATCCAAATCCAGATGTAAATATACATCTGGATTTGGATAGTGGATATATATGTTACGGGTGTCTGGGCTAAATCAATATGTATATTTACATCTGGATTTAGCCCAGACAATCCTGAAATGAGGCAATGCTTGAAGTCAGGTCTAGGATTGAAAATTGGAATTGGATATTTTAATAGAAAAAAAATGAAAAAAATTTTTGAATCAATCCTGAAGACAGGATTTTTTCTGTGTAAGACACCTGGTAACATTTAGGGACAACTGGGTCAGGTGCATAGAACATTCTAGTTGGCATCATGTAGTTTAATGTGAAAACAGATATGAGATTTTTAAAATTTTGAATTGGTCACATTCTTTGGTAGCCATTTTAGCATATAAGAGAATGAATCCAGGACTACTCAGTGGTATTGCTTGGGGTAAAAATGAAGAAGAAAGTTGTCAAAGAAGATGAAAATAAAGTTGAAGGTGAAGTTATAAAGGAGAATAGGAAGGGGATGAAAAAAAGGAAGGCCCATGGACAACTATGCCACATTTGTTGAGACAAAACAAAATACAGATCATAAAATAAAAACATATATGAAAAATATGTACAATCCCTCAAACATTGAGGTTTTCATATACAGAATTCAACATTTAACATAAATATAGGTTACCAAAATAAATACACATTATTTAAATAAAACATATATACAAAATATTTTCAATTTTTCAAACTTTGAGATTTCTATTTACAATAAATAATACCTATCATAAAAGTAGATTGCAAAATACATAAGAAATTTTTGAATAAAGTTATTAACTAAAAACATAGACAATAAATTTTTGAGGGGGCAAGGCCCCAAAATGTCCCATGGCTCTGAATTGTAATTGAACATTTACAACAGTAATTATATTATTTAATTTTTTCATAAGTATTCATACATTCTTGATTTTAATAATAAAATATAAGGTAAACAAAGTTTAAATAGGCTTAGTCAAAACAATAATATTAATGGTAATAGTAATAAATTTGTTGATTTTCCACATATAGTTAGTTTATTTGAGAAAACAAGACAGATTTTTAATAATTATATTGGCACCCTACAGCAAAAATTATCTCAACAGTTATCATTTTAAAAAAAAATAATTTTTCAAAAGAAAGATAGTCATAGGGAAATGCTGGAGAATGGAGTGATTTACAATGTAAGATTGACTGTCACAACAATTAGAAATTTTTGAGTCATATATTCAAAAATTTGGTGACTTGGGTGGACATGAAATGTTCAATAATTCAATAGGAAAAAAACAGTTATTTAGAAAAAAATTTTTATGTTGTCAAATGGAACTTTGAACCATGAAAATGTGGCTGTCTGCCATTTTGTTGTTTATAATTATACTGTATATAGAATAAGAACTCCTTTCTTCTTTCCTATAATTCTTCTTCCTTCCGCTTTTAACCCTTTCCTGTCACGTGACAGGAACTGTAATATCGGATAAACACACACCCAAATGCCATTAAGAATGGGTTACAACTAGTGGCGCCATCTCTTGCACCAACCAGTAATTAAATTTTAGATTTAATTTAAAATAAACTGGAAAAAAGAATCGGCCCGAAGTGGGACACGAACCCGCAACTCCCGCTTACCGTGCAGTTGCGTTGCCAGTTACGCTACCCGGACCTTCGTTTCAATCTCCCCTTCCAGCATATGCAAGCCAACAGACCATCGACAGCTGTTATGGCGCCGACTGGAGACGCCTCCGCGCTCTCGGCCCACAATCTCCCTACAGGCAGCTCAGTCGGCCATCAGAATGATGGCCGACTGAGCTGCCTGTAGGGACTGAGCTGCCTGTAGGGACTGAGCTGCCTGAATGATGGCCGACTGAGCTGCCTGTAGGGAAAGAAGGATTTCCAAAACAGTGTTAGAGCAAGATCAGAAACAGTGTTATATGTTATATGGGGGATTTCCCCAATTTTGAACTGTGTTGTAAAAGTGCTGTTTTGCACAAGGGATACTTGTATATTTAAAAAAGAAAAAGAAAAACCAAACACTTGAGTATGCAAATAAGTTTAAGTTGGAGATTGCTCTTGTAAGATGGTTCTTTTCTTAATATATTTATAACAAATGAAAAAATAGTGTATTAAGTTTCTGATTTATCAAATGTTAATAAAAATTGTTAATTACAAAAATTGTGTAACAGTATGTAAATAAGAATCGATATGGGTGTTGATTTTAGCCAGTTTAGATGTTGGCAAAACTTTGAGCTTGACTGATATATAAAGAATGCTTTTTACAAGTGATCTGTATGGACAGAAAATGTTTGTGTATGTATCAATGAACTATTATCAATTTTGAGGATATTTGAGCAATGAGCTGTTGATTTATAGTTGAAAAAAAGACACAAATAAAGCAAAAAAAAACTATCTTAAATATTTACTATCGTAATATTTGTGTATTGATGTGATCTTATTTACTATTTTATAGGAACTGATGAAGGATTTATAGAAAGGAAAAGCCCAAAATGCATATTTCCTAATTATTATTACTCAATGTGCTATTGTATATTATAAATAAACTAAAGGTTCTTTTGAAAGTCTAGCATGTGTTTTAATGTGTTTTCAATACAATTAAATGTTGTAAAATTAATATCAGTATTACATTTAAAATTATAAATATTATTATTAAACTTACATATTACTCATGAGATATATTTCATTCAAAGATTCCTTTATTCTATCTGAAAATTTTCAAAGAGAAAAGAAAATAATATTAAATGTTATGTTGTTAAATTTTTAAAAATCAAATTATAGTAACAAAAATATGTAAAAAATATAAAATATTGAATTAATTAATCTAAGTTTAAAAATTATTTTAAAAATGTTTCCAAGTAAAATAAGATTTACAGTATTTATAAATTTCAAAGTTTATAAATTGAAAGAATTTATTAGTAACTTTACATCAGCATTTAATAATAGATATTATAATAATTGAATTTTTGCTTGTTTTTATAATTTCTAAGTACTGTATTTCCTTAATTTACTTCTAAGATGACAGCATCTTAGAATTAGATTCAATTATTATTAAAACGTTCATCAAACCAGAAAATCAATGTAATATAATGTTGATTAAATCAATGTTATACTGCTACCTTTTCTGGTTTGATGAGTCTGGTTTTCTGTCTTAATCTTAATATCAATCCAGTTCTTAGTCATTACTAATATTTATTTTTACAGTAAATCAAAGATTGCAAGATGCACTATACACAAACTTAGATTTTATGATTTTTTAGAGAGAAAAATTTTTAAATAATAAATTTCATTGATTTGTTAAGTTAAGAAAATAACACAGATGCCAAGAAACAGGTAATATTTAGGAGTTATCCTATGCTATTCTGCATATACAATAACTTTTTATTTTAATGCTGATCATAATGTCATCTTGAAGGTATTTAAATGTATAAGGAGTTTAAATAAAATATTCATTACTGTCAAAGCTCACTTAAACTAATGTGACTGTGAGCAATATAGCTGAAAGTATCTATTATTGATGCATAATGCATTACATGGTTCTTTCACAATGACTTCTGGTTGTTGTTTTAAATTTTAAATTCAAGATGCAATATTATGTAAAATGTGAAAATCACAAAGCAAAATTTCCAAAATCATTCAAACTATTTATTTTTTCAGAATGTGTAATAATTCTCTAAAGACAATCCAATTGAAAATTAAAACTTTCATAATGAAATGTCAATTTTTGTTGACCATAAAATTACTCAAAACTTGCATCAAATCCATCATTTTGTCATCATCCTACAAATTCTTTAGAGATCTGAAAAGATGGAATTGGATATTACAGAAGATGGACTAAAATAAATTATCAGTAAATTGCTAGAATAACTGTCAAAAAGTTTAGCATCAGAAATTATTGGCAGTATATTATTATGCAATAAAATGACAGAATTCAGTTATTAAAATAATCTCTAATGGATTTTTTGCTGCCTTAATTAGACTAATGGAATTATTTTTAGCTCAGACTATTGTAATTAATTAGTAAAACAACTGCAGATACTTTTAATTAAAAGCAATATTTACAAAAATTCTCAAATTACTCAGAATTTTATTTGAAATACAGTATATTGTGGATATTGTGGACAGTTCGTATCGAGAGATTTATACGTACGCGAACAAACATTATAAATAGAAACAAAAACTTATATATACAATTAAATATTCCTTTATTTCTCTCGGAACACGGTTCTTTTCTTTATTATTTACAAGTGATCCCAACTTGAGTATCCTCACTAGGGAAGAGGTCACCACTTATTCGCGTACAAGCGATAATGCACACGCGCACGTAACAAAAAAAAAAACTATACAACCAACTTAAAACTAAACTTATAACTATCTTAAAACTAATGAAATAGGGAAACGGATAGACTTAGGAAAGATATAAAGTATATAGAAATAGACAGAAAGTACCCAGGTTCCCAATCGATCGATACACTCGAGGAAGTACCCTTCCACAATGGTAGCCTTTCCTCCTCCTCCTTATTCGGCCGTTCGTCTTCGATAGTCTCCTATATTCTCGGCGCTCTCTGGCCCTTGTGCCTATTTTCCTCTGGCCTCGACGGTCCTGCAGCCTCCTTTCTTTCTCTCTTTCGAGTCTCGAACGCCGCCTTGCACCTCCGTTCCTCTTGAGGTCTAGCCAAAAAGTGTCCGTTCTTCTTACACTTAGTCCTCAGGGCTTCCTCTTTTCTTTTTGTCCACACTCCCAAATTTGTGGAAGTCCTAATACCCCCTTCTTTGTTTATCCCCTGGTTCTTAGAAGGGGTAATCCTCCCCCTCCGGCGATAACGGTTGATATATGACTTGCTTGAGACAAAGGAACGGAAATAAAGTAGAAATGAAGGAAGAAGAAAGAAAGAAAGAAAAATATATATATGTATATGTATTTATAACTTACAAACTATAAAAGAAACACAAAAAAAAACACAATATTGCTGACAGCCACAATATCATATATGATCAACACAAATAATGTATAAATATAATATGAATATAATAGTCTGGCTTTTACAGCTGATTTATTAAAGTTTACACAAAAGGGTAAATGAAATAGATCTATCACATTGGAAAGTTAAGAAATTTCCAGAGGTGCTGGTAGGACTGGGTGTAGATGTGCTGGTGCCAGGTAATCTAAATTTTTATTATAAAATTACAATTAAAACTTAACACTACGAGAATATGAGACCATAATTATTTTGAGGTCCCTAAATTTACGTAAAATTAAATAATTTAACAAAAGATCATTGTTTTTTTTTTTTATTTGTTAGTCCCAACAGGACTTTCTTTTGATTTTGAGAGAAGTTCCTGTCATTTACAAGGAAGATGTTAACTTTGATTCCAATTTAACAAGAATGATCCTTGTTGTTTCTTTCCTCAGGTGACCCAAATTGTCCCCACTGATTGGACTGAAATTGAATAGGGCAACCACAATAGAATAGTGCATGAAAATACAGTCAAAGAAGATGTTCATAGAAATGCCTTCATATGCTAGTGTTTCCCACCACTCCACTATTCTGCCTTCTGTCAAGTTCGATCTTGAGACCAACAGCTAAAAGAAAGAGTTTGTCCCAAAATCTCAAGCCAAGAAGAAAGAAATATTGAGGTAACAAGCTATGTACTTATGTAAACTCTCTCTCAAATAGAAAATGTTGATTTTTGGCCTAATGGATTGGATTTTTGATTTCTCTTTTCATAAGAATAAATTCTAAGAAAATTCTATATTAATTCCAAGTATCTGTGTTTTGCATATTTTTGTCTGATTTTATTTTAAAGTTTGTTAATAAATTTAATTTTTGTTCGATTAAGTTAGTTGACTGTCTCTTGCCCATTGCTCCATCATCTTACCCATTGAAATTCCCTCCTATAAAATCTGGAAGTTAGCTACAGAAATCCATTCACATCTTAGCCCACGTAATTGACTAGGTAGTGTCAGGAATTCTGATTGAAAGATCCATTTGATCTTTCAAAAGAATAAACAGCCATCAAAACTTGATGGGGTCAACCAGAGCCCCAGAAATTCACAACACACAAACTGAACTTAAAACATAGGTACAGTACCTATATAAGTGATACACCCTAGAAATCTTTGTTGGAGGGTTTACCTCATATTGCTCCTTTATCTAGAACAGTGGTCTCCAGAGTGGGATACACAAAGTGATACTTGGGGGTATGCCAAGTTTCCCTTCAAAATACTGTATGTGTGTCCTGTCTGCAGTCTGTTTAATCTTACAGTCATCCTCCTGAAGAAGTAGATGATCCCGATCACTTGTCATCATACATGAAAAAAATTCAAATTGTGGGTAGCTGGAAATTTAGCAGGAATTATGTATTTATAGTGGAAATTTAGAAAATTTTTCTGACATGTAAAAAATATGAGTAATTTATTCCATAAACATAGATTTTATATGTACATTTTTCTAATTTATTTGAAAAGTTTTATTGTAGATGCATGAAATTCATTTAGACCAGCATTCAGCAATTGATGGTCCACAAGAAAATTTGGATGGTCTGTGGAAAAATTTGAACATTGATCAACTGAAGGTTACACAAAGTATTATGAAAGAAATGCAAAATGCTTAGTTGCTTTTTTTTTCACTCACTGATGGGTTTTATTCAAATCTAAAACCAAATACAAAGTAACTTATCAATAAATAATGAACAATAAACAATATTGTGAGTGCAATTGTCATCCTTCATGGAAAAGTGCTAAGAATCCATAAACTTATTTCAAACAAGCAGCAATGAACTTTAGGCTTGCATTAATTTGCTATAATTGAACAAGCAAGTTTCATATTAATGTAGTAAAATCAAACTTTTATGATCATTACTCTACAGATTTTGTATCTTTTACAAAAATTTATGATAGTGGTCCGTGGGATTCAAAATTGTGAGTTTAGTGGTCCATGAGGTCAGAAGGACCACTGGTTTAAAGGTTGCAGACCGCTGATTTAGACGCAACATTCCTTCCAATTCCTTGTCTAATATGTATTCAAGAACCCCAAAACAATAGATTTTATATTATAGTATATTATAGGGGGTACAACTTAAAATTATATTCATCTTAGGGGTACATGATCAAAAAAGTTTGGAGATCACTGATCTAGAATGTTTATTATTAATATACACATTGTATATATTAATTAATAACATGCATATTACAACAAATATAATATATATATATATATATATATCAGAAAGCTTAACCCAAACATGTTCTTATGTATCAATATTTTTTTAGTTTTGCTATTTTCTCAAGTGACTTGCAAAGGCACCTTTACAAAATTCAAATGCAAAATAATAGATTAAAACTAACTAAATCAAACTAACTGAATTTCAACTGGAAGCACTCATGCTAATGAACAAGAGAAGAGAATTTTGAGGAAAATTGAAAACAAAGAAATTACCATGGCTAAATCAAGTTCCCTATTACCAAATAAATTATTTTAATTCATAAACACACAGATATTATTTTTTGTATCCATTTTATACAGGGAAATAAGAAAACACTTTTATTCTATTAGTGTTAAGTATAATTCTTGATTATTTTAGGACATTTTATTCAGAGTTTTCTTAAAAGTACTTAAATATTTTTAATTGTGTTGATAAATATATATTTTAGGTAGCAGTTCATAAAAATTAAATAATAATTCAACTAAAAGCATACTTGTTTCAAATTCATAAAATAAACAATTTCCGATAAACATTATAATATTTTATTTTATTTATTTATGCATACTGGTAAAACCATGATGTGGGGGAAACAAACATAAAAACTACAAGATTAAACAACACATCTGTTAATACAAAAGAAATAGAAATAAATTTATACAACATTAATACATTAACTAAAAATAGTAATACAAATATTAAATTCATTCTAAACTTAAGTGGGAGAACTATCCAAAAAACAAAATAAATTAAAATAAATAAATTATTACCAGAAAACTAGACCAAATCTTAAATAAAAAATGAAAAATAATCAATTTAATCTCGATTCACAAAGCAGATAGTCTCCCACAATAAACATTACATTGAAATCTGATGAAAAATACAGTATTTTATAAGGAATGATCAAATTTAAAGATATCTTTCAAAATAAATTTGATGAAGTAGTATATGTTAAGATCTATGCTTGTGCAGTACATGACCAGACTTAAAATTTGAATTTGCACATGAACCTAGATGCCAGCAGGTGTCACATTTACTAGGAATATTCAGTCAGTGAGTACTGTTATTTCATTCCTTCCAAAACAAACTGCATGTTTGAAAAGAATAGTATATTATTTGTTGGACTTGACCAAGGGAGAGCAAAAAGCTGTAATATGCTTTCTCTGCATTAAAAGTGCCAGACCATCTGAAATTTACCAACATATGAAGGCTGTTTATGGGACAATTGTATATTTGCAGAAATTGTAAAGAAGTGTCATAGTGTATTCTTTCACCACACCAGTTTGTTTAAAAACAATACTCACACCCAAAATCAATCACCAGTGTGAAAGCTTCCAAAAAAGCAAACGTTTTCGATTCCCCTCCTGGGATCGATTCCCCTCCCTTCGTCAGGCTTAATTAGTTCTTTCCATTGGAACTGGATTTGAAGGTTTTTAAAAATTTAGAATGTTCCTTGCTTCCAAAAAATTTTTTAAATGGAAGGAATTTACGAGCCGCTTTGAATAATATTCAACCAATGGGGACACGTTGAGTGCACGTCATAATAAAATTATCCCCTAGTTATGATTATACTATTAATTAAGTCATGATTCGTCTTCCAATAAGCACTGCCATGTGGTAAAGAGATTCATTTCTTTTTTAAAATTAATGCATCCGGAGGGGATCCCAGGAGGGGAATCAAAAATGTTTGCTTTTTTGGAAGTTTTCACACTGGTGATTGGTTTTGGGTGTGAGTATTGTTTTTGAAGTGACATAGGTGTTTTCATAAAGAATGTGCGGCCATTGGCCATATCATTGTATAGTTATATTAATATTTTTATTTTATTTTAGATTTAAGATTTTCTTTGTCCTTTTGTCTTTACTATTCGAAGAATTCCTTCTTTAATCCCTTTTTACCATTGGGTGGGATTGCCGTTTCAGGAAAGTAATGTCCTGAAACAAATGAAGTAAGGAGACCGAAGGGATTAGCAAGTGCAGGAGAAAGGTTATTGGAAGGCAGATTTCAGTAAGAGAGGTCGGTCTGAAGTGAGCTCTGGATTTGCGAGCAAAGAGATCGGAGGCTAGACATTCTTGTGGATGAGATCAATGTTCCTGTGTTAAAGAATAAAAAGTGAGATGTTGAGAAGATAAAAATACCAGAAATGCATAATAAGCTGAAGCAGAGGACAAGCTTAAGAAAGACGGTAGAACTTGGATGATTAACAAAAAACAGCAGTCCATCCAAGACCACGTGGCAAGCAGAACATTCCCGGGTATTTCCATCTTCCTCTTGTTCTGTTCCTAATTATCTATCTTCCTTTCTCCTTATAGTTTGTACGTAGGTTAAGTCTTAGATATAAGTCTCTTCGTGTATAACTTTGTTGTGACTTGAATACCCGATTTTCATCCACTCGAGAAGTCCAATTATTGTATGTGTAAAAGAACCTTATATCGCCTGTAAGTTGGGATCTATGTAACAAGAACCAGTTCGACAAGTGAAATAAAATTGATCTGTATTATACGTGTATAATTGATTGGTAATTTATGTTTTCTGTTTGCGGAACGACATATCACCTCACTATAAACATCACAAATGGATAAATTAGCAGAATGATGTACAGGTTAGCCAAATGATTTTTCAGATTGGTGAGAAAGTTTGAGATTGATGAACTGAATCAAGCAACTTGCAGGATTACTATAAATGCATCAATGAGAAAGTTGGCATTTTCTAAGGAAGTGAACAGAACATTATAAAGGAAAGACTAGAGAAAAATATGCACACAACAGGTATCCCAAGTATTTGTCACCAGAGCAGAATTAAAATGGAACTCTGACACGTTTGATCCAATATTACTATGAGGAATCAGACTCTGTTACACATTGTTGCTGATGATAAATCATCACTTCAAACCTGAAGCAAAGAAAGATAGCAAGCAGTAGAAATATCTGGAATTTCCATCTCTAAAAAGATTCAAGACTATTCCATCCATTGGCAAGATCATATTCACTTTATTCTTTGATTAACATAGCCCTTTATTACTTTATTTATGGATTTCCTCCTAAAAGGAAAGAGCATCAATGCTGCAGCTTACTCTGACACACTGTCATCTGAGAACATCTGTCAAGAACAGTGGCACAGCAAGCTCAGCAATGGCATCATTCTTCTACATAACCATGCTTGTCTCCACTTACATCAAAGGATACCAAAAATCTGCTTCAAAAATGTTGCTGAAAAGTGTTTGAACACACTTCCCTTTACAGCCTTGATTTAAGCCCTTGTGATTCTCACATTTTCAGTCCTCTTTAAAAAAAACAACTAAAACAACACCTCTATGTATTAGACAAAGCATTTAAACAGACTGGCTCAGTTCCCAGAGAAAGGACTTCTTCCAAGAAGGCATTAATTGTCTTGTTTCTCAGTGGAACAATGCTGTTATAACTATGGAAATTATGTGTAAATATCCAAGTAAAAAAAAGTGTTTTCAATAAAAGATACCTTTTCATTTGGCTATTTCTTATAATTTAAAATACAATACAATATAAAAACTTTATATAATTATTTTAATATTTTTTTAATTGTTCACATGCTTGTGTAAAACAATATTGCTATTTCTTACCTTTTACAACAAACACTTATACAATTTTAATGCACTGATATGTTGATATGTTAACATAAAGGATAAAAATCCCTCAATCATTTAAATGAATTAATATATAAATTTGGAACACATACATAAAATAATTATGATTATTGATTATTACACGAATTAAAACTTTAAAAACCTACAAAAAGATTATAAAAATTTAACTTACCATTTAACTTTATCTGTTTTTCCATATATGAAAAGAATGAATTAAAATAAATTAAAACATATTTCACATTTTTGTAAATGTTTGTCTGATGGCAATAATTATTATTAATTTTTTGAAGACAAAGTCCTTCCCAAAAAGTCCGTACATCACCAGTTCCTGTTTTTAAAAATGTTTATATTTTTAATTGGATAGATGTTTGTTTTTTTTAAAAGACTGTTTGGCAGCCAGTAGCCTAAAAGAAAAGGTCAGTCACCAAAAGTGTAATGTCTGGAACACAAAGTTAATGAATGGTGGTTCCTTTTTTTGGGAAGGACTTTGTCTTCAAAAAATTAATCATATTTCACATATTTTCGGTATTATTATATTTATAATAAAAATAATAATAATAAACTTTCAATAAATGACAATAAAATTTGCTTAAATTTTATAAAATAACAAGTTTTCTTATAAGTAAAATAATTGTCAGAAATTATAAAACTATTTTATTTGCTATTTGATTATTTCTATGTAAATAGTCTGTTGGTGCCAAGAGCTTGCAACCAGAAGTTATATGTTGTATCGTTTCTGGCAGAATGTGGCATTTTCTGCAAGAGTCATTTGCTAGTGACGTATCCTTCAAAATGTGTTTTCTATAGTTTTTAGTGTTTATCACCTGATCTTGAATGGCAATCATAAAACACTCAGTATCTCCAGACAGCCCTGGCATGACTGCCTGAAATGCTTTTTGGGCCCAGGACTCTTTAGTGGTGTCTATGTTATTTTTGTGTTGAGCTATGTCCAGGTGCTCACAAGGGGAATCCAGCAGGTTGTCCTCATTGATTTTGACGAAATTTTGTGGACATGTAATATTTGCTCATACTTAAACTCTACCAAAGCTGCAGGACCCATTATTCAGGCATTCTTGATAAAAACAATTAAGCATTCATGGCATGTTGTGATTAGTTAAGGGCTTGCATGAAGAGTGTTAATATGTGGGTTTGAATCCCATATGATAAAATATTTTTATTTTTATAATTTAATCCTGTTGTTAAATTTGTTATGTATAGTTTTTAAAGTCATTGAAAATTTATTTTTTTATTTTGATAATTCCATATTTAGAAAATATATATAACATTATGATCACATTTTGTATTGTTTAATGTAATATAAGTTCTTATATTATACCTTTCAATACATTTATATTACATTTCATATGTAAGGATAGGAAGATAATATAATAAGCAACTCAACACCATTCATATTCTTTCCAGCAAAAAAGATATATATACTGTAGATAATATTTTAATATTTAAGATAGACTTAATCTAGTCAGGAATAAAACTAGATGAAGATTATGCTTTCTGCCTGGACAGTTCAGTTTTACCAGCAAGTTAAGGGCATTGCTAGAGTTCATTGGGTGAGTCCCTTTGATGTAGAAAGGGAAGTGATCAAAGTTGACAGCTAGGATTCTCTTTTCATTTGCCAGTGATTCCAATGATGGACAGTATAAAGAAAACCATTAAGAATGCCAGAAATATTTTTATAGAAGACTTTTTGCTTATACTGTATTTAGTTTGTGAGATATGGATATTCCTATTGTATCAATGAGCACTGGTGCACTGTAGCTATCTCCTGAAAACCGATAGAGAAATAACCAATCGTGAAGATACTATTAAAATACTCTTTCTAATTTGTTAATATCCCTGTTAGACCTGAGTCTGCAGATCTGGACAAACAAGAAAAAACTGACAAGTCGGCTTACAATTAAATGAATCTCTTTAATGAAAACAGTACTAAACAAGCAGAGGTTGCGTAAGACACTAACCTCACATAATGTGTCTCTCACATACAAAGAAATTTTTGCCTTCACTCTCTTTCCACCGCAACACTTGTTTCCTGCAATCTGTGGGATTCCCTTTTCCTCATGTTCTTGTGTAACAAATTAAAACTATAACATTAACAAGGAGAAGTCAATATGAACCCATGTTACTCACAGTACCTCTTTATAACTGGAACAAGGATATTGGTCTGATAATCATCGCACGTGAAGAAATAAAGTCTACCAATGTTAAATTCTATTCCACTTTAATTTCCAAATTGCTTCAATTTTACAAAATAATCGTCATTCATCATAAATTTTATCGTCAAAATGTCAAAATTTTTTTGTTGACGTATTTATATTTAATTTAGGCATTGGTCTTTCTCTTTTAATAATGTTTTCTTTTTCATTATATGGTCTTGAGCCAAAACTTTTTTTAAATAAATTTTTGAATCACTAGCCACGATATAAGGGCTAAAATTAAAATTATCAGAAAAACTTACTTGGTAAAACAAAATGTGTGATGAATATACATACCTAGTACAAAAAATTCTTCAATTGTATGAATATACTTTTAAAGAAACTTATAATTAAATATAACTTTGTGAAGAAACGTACATAAAAATAACAAAATATTCTTTACTTTTTAAATCTTAACAGTCTAATTAGTGAAATAGCTCCCTACGAGTGGCTAATGAATGGAATCAGAGACGGTCCAGGTAGGTGTGTGCGTGCCAAATCCCGAGGGTGCCAATACCGGTCAATGTCAAATGCCTCTTTTGTCGTATCACTAGTATCATATCACAGGATGCGACAGGGTTGTTGTAGATTTTAAACGTTTCTCACCATAGCTGTAAAAATCTAAATATGTTAAACTTAACAGATTGTCCGTCGTTCGTTTTCTAACTAATTCGTTTTAGGACCAAGTGTTCACGGAAATTTCTAAAATTTACAACTTTTCGGTCACTCTCATTGAACTGGAAAAATTTCTGTCTTTATTACATCTAATATTATGAAGAGATCAGACCCCACTGTACTCAGCAAGAGATTGGTTCAGTTAAGCTTCTGTTTAAGTAAAACTTCGGCTCTTTCATCAGGGTTTTATTTATGTTTCTAATTCCCTAATCGCTTAATTATTTAACTACTTCTTAAGTAGAAATAAGTCGAAACCGGTTACTTTGTACTTGAATATCTGTAGTCTTGGGAAAGAAGTGGAAAGAAATTTTTATGACAACCAATACATAGATCGTAAATTTAAGGAAAATAAATTCTAGAGCTTTTTTTGTACCATTGTACCATTCATTAAATTTGATTGTAAATGATGCTGCCAAAGTAACAGTTAATTTTTTAACACTGTACTAGAATTGTACACGTTTTTTCTGCATCCCCTTACAGATGGGACATACTAAATCGTAATATCACCGGTTTAACATTGAAATCCGTAAGTAATTTAAGATGGGAGAGCAGAATAAACGCGGAATAAATATATCAAATATTTTAATAGATTTTTTTAAAACTCCTGTCAACTATACAGAACTATCATAAAAACATGCCAGTAAATTCCTATCGGTTGGGTTAAGTTATAAATCTAGTCTAGGGTGGGCAACCTTTTTTATAACATAGGCCAGAATAAATTTTACGTTTTTTTCCGCGGGCCGTAGTAGTTAATTGACGCCTTCTCGTGACTTGTAATTTTTTTAGTCTGCAAATATGAAATAAATAAATAAAAAGTTAATTACTACATTTATTTCTCTTATTGTTTTTGAAAATTACAATCGCGGGCCGGGGGTTGCCCGCCGTTGATCTAGTCTACTCATGACTCACATAATCGGGCAAGGGTGGCCGAATATCTAGCAGGCAGGCGGCTAACAGCCCACAACTGGTCTGGGATATGAAATTACAAGCTTTATGTGTGAAGCATTTACCAGCTAAACCGGGTGACATTGATGCTCTGTAAAGCGCATGCGCCAATGCCTATAATCTGGCTGCTTGGAAGTTGACAGGCAGGCGGCTAACAGCTCAGAACCGGTCCGGGATATAAAATTGGACACTTTATGCTTGTGTCGCTTCTACCAGCTAAACCGGGTGAGTGGTGGTGCTCTGTAAACCGCATGTGCCAATGCCTATATAATCTGGCTGATTGGAAACTGACCCGGTTTTCGACATTCCTTCTGCCACCGAATTATTCGAATATACAATAGCAATCTTATCGTTTTTTTTCACATGTAGTATATAAATTTGTAAAAGATACATAATGCAGTTATAATAAAATATTAATTTTAATTAATGCAAAGTATGTTAAAATATGAAAATTTATATTTTATAAAATACAAGAGAAGGTCATTGGAAGGTGGAATCAGCACTTCCATCGCTTCCAATGACAGCATGCCATGGGATACATACATACATACATACATAAACAATCAGACAATATATACAGTTGAGTTGCAGAGCACTACAAATTCACAACCAGGCACACCAGTTTTTTGTGACATGTTAAAATATGCATTGTTTGCATCTCAAATAACATACAAAAGAAATATTTTTTTAAATGTTAATAAAATTTGTTTTCCAACCTCTGTTGTTAAAACAAAATGTAAAGATTGTGCAAATGAAGTAGTAATAATTATTTGTGCATGGTGTACTGAACCATTATGTTTTAACTGTTTTTAAGATAAATAGCACCCAAAATATTGTTATATTCTTGTGAAACAGTAATTGTAAGTATTTATTGTATGTATATATTTTGTACCAAAAACTTTAAATTGTTGAAAAATAATTTTTGAATTCTTTGATATTTTATATATAATAGTAAGTTTAAAATTCAATAATTAAAAATGGCATAAAAATTGTACATAACAAATTTAATAACAACAAGAGTAAATTATAAATGTAAAAAAAAAAAGTTTCTCATGTGGAATTCAAACCAACATATTAACACCCACATATTAATACTCTTCATGCAATACCTTAATTAATTACGCCATGTCCTGAATGATTAAATGGTGCTTCTGCATAGATATTAATACTTTTAAAAACACTTAATCATGATTTTCTTGAAATGTCCAAATATGGGTCCTGCAGCTTGGTAGAGTTTAATCACAAGTAAATACTACACATTCACAAAATTTCTTCAAAATTGGTGGTGACAATCTCCTGGGTTCCTCGTGAGGTTGTTTACGTGTAAGTTTAAAGGTGTATGGTTACTGTCTGCCAGAATTATAGATTTATGTAATCTTAATGGTTCTTGTTTTTTGTGGAAAAACTCCTGCAGTGTCAGAATTTATTTGTAGTGCTGGTTAACTATATTAGTTAGGCCACCTTCTTTACAAGGAAAAGTTAGTCTACAGATGATTTTGGATGATATTGTTTATGCTTAGTAAGTATTGTCTTGGTTTTCCTTTGGAGCTGCTCGAGATCTGTGCATGTTCAGTGTATAACTCCAAAAGAATAACTGAGTACAGGAATAACACATTTATTAATAGCTTTAATAGTAAGTTTTGCTTTTATGTATGTTCTTAGTACTGCATGCAATCTGTTCTGGTATTTGAGTGTTAATCTTTATCTTATCTATGCGTGTTCCATAAATTTGGCCTGTTGGAATCCTAATATTTGTAAAACTTGCTGCCTTCTATGCATTTGATAATATCTCCACTTCTGAATACAAAGTCTCCTTTCTTCAGAACTCTTTTTTCAATGTGGAGTGTTTTTCATTTGTCTAGACCAAACTCTATTTGTATATCATTTAAGTATGTGTATGTAGTTTGTAAGAGATGAAGAAGCTGATTCTATGTGGATGAGTAAATTTTGATATTGTCCATGTACGAGGTGTGATAATGTGAACAGTGATGTTTTGCAGTGTCTGATATTGTAGCCATATTGTGTTTCATTCAATATGTTAGATAAAAGGTTAAGTGCAAGGCAGAACCAAAGAGGACTCAAGGAATCTCCTTGAAAAATTTCTTGCTTAATGTATATTTGATTTGTTTTTATGTGAGTGTTATGGACATTAAGATGTAATGTCGATGATGTAACATTAAGCATCTAAGCAAGATGTAATGTTGTTCTCCTGTGAAGCATGGTAAAACCAAGGAAACTAATAAGTTGGAAATGAATTTTGTGTTGGAATCAATGATCGTGATGTTTTGTAGATGTTCTTCTGACATAATAATAGGCTGGTGGCATTGTTGACCCCTCGAGGAAGGTGACCTCATTTCACTCTCCCCTTTCCAGCACTGACCTTCCGTGAGTCAAGACTGTGTGTAATCTTTGTGCACTCTTTGTTCCTTTGTTACATAACTGGTTACGCTAGTCCAACTGCCTTTTTACCAATCTTTCTGATAAGCGCCAAGTCTAACATTTTGTAGGTGCAAAGTGTGTGCTGCAGCCAAGTGTGTGGGACACTGTCGAATGCTTTTCTGTAATCAATGTATGCTATGTGTATGTTTCTATGTTGTTTATGACCTTGCCATAGGATAACAGAGTCAATGAGTAGTTGTTCTTTGCAACCTTTTTGATTTCTACAGAAGTCTTTTTGTTGTTTTGTAAGAATGTTGTCAAAATATACAATCATATTGTTGTCATCAATATGATTGTATATTTTGTTTGAAATGCAAGAGGTAAGAATCTTGTAAAGTGTTGGAAGACATGAAATTGGTCTGTACTATGCAGTCTTTAGTGGTGGTGTTTTTTGGTTTCATAGAGGTGCCCTGCGTGAGAAAATTTGGCATGTCTTATAAATTGTTGATAATATGAGTTAAATGTATAACTAGTTCATGGTGCAAAATTGTGAATTGTTTGTACCAGAAATTGTGAATGTTGTCTACACCAAATGTCCAGTTGTGAGAAAAACCACCTTTAAAAATCCAGCAAAAAAATTTTTACTAATAAAAACATTTTCAAATGGTTTTACTGATCTTCATCAGTTAAGATGACACAAATTGTGAAAATAGAATGCAAATTTAAAAACAAATGGTGTAAGGAACTGAATCCGAACCTTATTTTTTATTTTATTATTATTTCCGTTTTATTATCTTTTTGTTTGGGGTTTATGTTTATTTAGGACGAAGGTTCCCCACCACTCTCTTGTTAGTAATGAAAAATGAAGAAAAAACAACTCACGGAGAAATAAGCGCCATAGGAAACATCTTGCGCACTTGCGCTGCCTGGCGGAAGTAACAGTCCGCAGAAAAAAAATGGGGGGGGAGTCCCCACAATCACTAGTAGAGAAATACTTGATAAACCGTCTTAAACATCCCAGAAAATTATGATAAATATTTTGTAAACGGTTTATAAGCTTTGTCGGAAACTTAAAGCTGCCAGAACAAAGTTAATGTTAGCAACTAAGTATGTAAATAAGAGGAGTAACCCAGCTCAAGTGTGACGTCACCTCACAGTGTAAAACCCGTACGTTAACCGAAGAAGGAGAGGTGATTTCCAAATCGAGGCGACTGTGAGAGCGAGGTTAATTCGAAAGCGAAGTATTTTCTGATAGAAGTCCAGATTGATAATTGGACGATCCAAGGTGCTAAAGAGGAGTTCGATTGACGATTTGACGATATCGAAAGGATTGAGGAAATAGTTTCTTCGTATAGTGAGGTGACGGATAGACGTTTAATTAGTAAGAGATTTTGTTCATAGTTGCTAAGTATTTGATTTGTCGAATTTCAAAGGGGAATTACTATTAAGTTAAGCTAAGTTTATTGTCGGGTTGACTTGTTGATTTTCGTTAATAAATTTTGTTTGGAATTATTGATATTTGTACGTAGTACGTTCTAGTTGCTAATTAAATATATTTGAACTTTTGATTTGACTTGATATTTATCGTTGTTATTACTAATTTTTCGGTGCACGCTTAAAAGCCCAGGCCTGGCAAACTAATCTCGAATCCGCGTAAAGTACCCGTTAGGTTAACGGAAGTTTTACCGACCGTAATTATAGTCGGTTTCCTAAGATACTAAAAAAAATAGTACTTTACAATGTTAAGCAGAATTCTAAAATAAATATATAGATACATAACTGAAATCGTAGTTGTGAATAATAAATAAATAACTACAGAAATAAATTAAACAATAAAAAATAAAAAATAGACGAGTAAAAGAAAAGAAACAACTCTGTAATAAATTAATATTCTTAAAAAAGGAATGATAAACAACCTTATAAGCATAATTTGACCGCAGGAATTTACTCCATTCCAATAATCAACCAACGTTTTGGATCAAGGCTGGTTTATGTGGGTGCCACTAGGTGCAACTTGCAGCAACGGCTTAAATAACATAAATATACTATTGATAAAAATCTCAATAGAATGACGCTGGCGGCTTACACACATCATCAGGACATTCAAGTGCAATGGGAGCATACTTCTATCATCAAACCAGCATCAAATGTAAATACTATGCAATATCTAGAAAAATTGGAGATATTTAAAGCGCATAAAAATATGGGTTGCATCAACCATAGGGACGCTGACAGATTGGCTACCGCATGCCAGTCTTTTTATGAATATTAATTTACTACGGAGTTTTTTATTCGTCTATTTTTTATTTTTTATCATTTAATTTATTTCTGTAGTTATTTATTTATTATTCACAACTATTATTTCAGTTATGTATCTATATATTTATTTTAGAATTCTGCTTAACGTTTATTTTTAAATTTGCATTCTATTTTCACAATCTGTGTCATCTTAACTGATGAGGATCAGTAAAACCGTTCGAAAATGTTTTTATTAGTAAAAATTTTTTTGCTGGATTTTTAAAGGCATGTTTTTCTTATTGACTATTTTTATCCAGTTGAAAGAAAAAATATATTGATGTCCAGTTGTGTGCTTTCTGCATTGTGCATTGGATGTCTTGTGTATTTATTTAACACAATGCATAATAGCTGTGTCCTGCATGTCTTTGCTCTCCTCTTTGATCCTGTCTGCTTCAGCATTGTGCAAAACAGCAGTAGATCAAAGAGATGACAATAATTTTTGAGTTCTTCTTCAGTTGCCATGCCATTGTGTTGAGAATCAGTACTAGATTTGGTATTAATTTGCCTATAGAAGAGTTTTTCATTGTTTGTGAATAATTTATTCTGTTATTTCTGTACAAAGCAAATTTTGTATCATTTGAATTGCCATGTTTTGGCTGCAAGTTTTTGTTTCGTTGTGTCAATATATTCTGCAATGTGGACATTGTGTTGTTCATGCTTGGTGTGTGTTTTAGTTTTCTTGAAAATTTGTTTAGTTGTTTCATTAATTTAGGTGTTGTTTTGTTATTATAGTAGCATATTGTGTCAGCCTGCCTAGCTGCTGTCTAATATTGTTTATTTATATTTTCTATTCTTCTTTGCCAGGCAAGCTTTTGAAGGGTTTTTGATTTGTGTGCTTCTGTCTATAGATGCAATTTTAATCCACAGTAGGTTATTATTGTAACTGTACAAGCATAGAGTGTGGACATCTGAGTGTAGAAATAGAATGAATGCAATCTGGTAATATGTAAGTGTTCACATAATGTAGTATTTTCCCTACTAGTTTAGAAGTGTTGATTTTAGGAATGTGTAGCTGTTGTGCAGGGTCAGTGCTTGTAAATTTAGTGAGTGCTTCTTGGAAAAAAGAGATAGTATGAATTAAACCTGAATCTATTTCAGTCAATGAAAAGTGTTGATACTATCAGCATCAGTAAAAATAGTGATGGTAGGAACAGTATTGTTAATACACGTATCTTGATGATCCTGATGGATAATGTAATTGTTGTTGATGTTGGCAGTATTTTTTTTGTTGGTGTAATTGTCCTGCAAATTGTTGTTTGATATGTTCTAGTGATGTTTGTGGTATAAGGTTGTAATGTATAATTGTTCTTTTTTGATCAACAACTCTTTGTACAGTGACTGTGAGATAAAGATAACGTTGTGAAAACAAGTGATGTAACTATTGTCTGTACGCTGTCACGTCTGTTTCAATGATGAATTTGGTACAGATGTTGTAATGGTGAAGTAAGTACAGAATAAATTTGTTCATTTCTGATGTCCATTTCATCCGTTGGCATGATTTACCTGCCTTAGTGGTCTGTGGCTGGATTGCCTCAGAAACATCAAAATTAGGCTGGTTTCACAAAACTGGTATGGGCATTGCAATAACCATACATGGACCAGTGTTGCCTTCACCACTGGTAGCCAAGGGAGACACTGACAAATTTTTCAAACATGAGCCTCTGCCTATCTCACAAGCATGGACCTTGTTAACCCAGGCAATGCGCAAGCCGATATTACACTTGAATTGTGTTATCACCATGGCTAGATCTCCACAGATGTGGGTTCATTCACTTTTGGCTTAATTTCTCTCCACAGACCTCACTGACATGGGTGACTCTACCAGGAGCAGTTTCTCTAGCCAGCATAGCTCTGTGGTTCATCAAAATTACTGAGTTCTCTCACCATAGCAAGATGGTGACTGGTGAGAGAGTTATTTTTATTATTTTCATTTTAATACACAGATACCAATGTATTAATTAATTAATAATTTACATTTTTAAGCTGGCATTATGCAATACATTTAGGTCTTCCTACCAATAGGCACTAAAATTCAGTGTAATACTGTTCTATGGAAGTGTTGCATCTGTATCTTAATCCATAATATAATATTTTGAATTTTAATTAAAAAATCAAAACTCAAAATGTTTAATAAAATTTAAAATTATTAAAATTTATCATTATAATTATAAAAATTTATAATAGAATAAAATTACCAAATCTTCTGTTGTAAAATTAAGATAGTTCTTCAATTTCACTACTTTTACAAAAACAGAAGGTAAATCATTGACAGTTAAACATTTTTTCCCACCACAATACAATTGAATATAGAATCCTCTTATGGCACCATAACTACATATTAATGGAAGTTTATATTGTTTTGATAGTTGTTGAATCAGTTCTAAAAAGATTAATAAAGAAAAATTACTATAAAACTTATAATAAAATAATTTTTAATTTTTAAAACTTAAAATTAATCTAGGGTCCATAGATAATATGTCCACAACCTTTATGTTTATGTTTCTAGACACACTGTTATACACAATAATTATAACTTGGAATTGTCATTCTTGTGTATTTTTCTGCAAGCAATACATCAAATTGATACAAATCTCAAATCATTCAAAAAATGTCATGTTAAACATCGATGCTCAACCTTTCTTGCAACCTGAATTGATCAAGAAGTTATATGTAGAAACAAAAAGGAAACCAGTCAGAAAGTGAGGAGAGGTAAATCAAACTAGGGATTGTAAATTTACCGAATTTTTACTGAAAATTAAAATACCAGTTTACTGGTAGATTACCAGTAAATTTTTTCCTGAAAAATAAAATTAAGGCAATAAAAAATATGTCATTTTGATTTCCATTTCACATTTTTTATTTCAAAGATATAGAATATAAAAATTATAAAAATTAAAGTGTTATTCTAAACAAACTATAATAATAACTTTTAGAAACAGAAATAAAATAATACAAAAAAATAAAAATACAACAGAACTAATATATAGTACCTAATACCATTTTATTGATTACCACTTTTTAAAAAATAACTTTTCAAGAAACTTAAATTATTTAAAGTCTTATCTCCTAATTTTGATCTAATTTTTGTACAAAATAATCCAGATTCTGAGAATACCCTTTCTGATTCAACACTTGTTGGACGAATGGTCATTAAATAATCAAATACTATTTGAATATACTTCCCCCGTACTTTTTCTTGGCGGAAGTACTCTAATTCTTTTTTTACTATTTGTTTCCAATCTTTCGTGTTTTTTGCTTGTGGAACCGACTCTTCTTGACATTCTGTTTTTTGTTTGATAAGGTCATAGAGTTTCTGCTTCATTGATAATTCGACATTAGGTGTAGAAGTATCAATATTTTCGTTATCTGACTTTGAATTGGAATCCAAATCAGGATCATTTAAGTGCCTCTGACTACTATCAACAATAATCGAAAGTATTTCAACAATGCTTTTGATTATTGTTGCTTTACTGTTTATATTAAAAATGTCATAATTTTCTTGACCCGACAAAACCAAATTAGTGTCTGTCAAATAGTGTAATATGTCTGAATAAACACTCCTTCTCTCCTTTATGCTATATATTAAATGTTTTTTTCAATTCAACGCTTAAAAATGTATTTTGGTTGGTTAATTCATCCAACGTAAGTTTCAAAGTAACATTGGCTGCATATAAATTAGTCTTTTCATTGCAGTGTTTCAACGGCTAACTTAATGGCTTGCAGGCTTGAGATTATATTTGTAGTAATTTTATTTCTCTGTCATTGAAATCTAAGTCCAGTTTCAAATCTATTAGACTTTTTCGGACAGCATCTTTAAGTAATAAAAATCTTTCCAGCATGTTTAGTAAGCTATTCCACCTGGTTCTACAATCTAAAATTAAAGAAAGTTCTTTTTCAATAATTTCTTTGACATATTTTTGTAGTAATGTATTTTTGGTTGGCGATTTTCTAAAAAGTCTTACTATCTGCCGTATTTTTGTAATTAAAGAATTTAATTCTGCATTTTGTAGAGTAAGTTCGGTACAGCCAGTAGTTTCTTGGTTTATTTCAAAATTATCGTATTCAATGTCCAAATTATCAGAATCAGAATCTGTAGTAAGTAGTAAATTAGCATTATATTCATCATCATCCTGTACATCTGATGTGCTTATATTGTAAAGAACTTTTATTGATTTGCAATCCATGCACAAGACATAACTGATGGTTTTTATTGAGTAATTTCATCATTTTCTTCATGACGGCAGCTCCATCCGATGTTATGCAGACAATATTTTTCAAAGAAATTTGAAATTCTTTTAATTTATTTTCTATTAATTCTGCGCATACCTCAGCAGGCACAGGTCCATAAATTCGACTAAATCCAAGATTACCCAAGAAAATAGAGTTAGAATAATACATATTTTGCACAATCTTAAGGCATAATATTAGAATCTTGTAATAAATATTTGTATTTAATTATTTTAAACAGTTGTTAGAAGTAAAAAATTTATTTAAAGTTCAAATTTTAATGTTATTTTACAATAATATTGCATTAATGTCCTGTCATAATGTGGTGTATTCAAAATTGCTATTAATTTAAAAAATACGTGAAATATTTACATATTATTATTTTTAAATATTAAAAAAGAAGATATTTACTTATTCTTTAAGAAAAGTGTTGATTGTAAAGATTTTAAACCTTTAAAAATCTCAAAAACTGCAGATTACAAATCACATATGATAACTAGCGCTTTCTGTACGATTTACAGTGCCTCTCAAACCCAAGAAAGTTTAAATTAAAATTAAACAAAAAATATCTCACATAGAATTAATAATTAGATATATTGTTGCTTACACTTACCTGTTTTTTTATTTTCAATGTCCCTTTAGCCCTTTCAAATATCTATAAACACAATATTTTCTACATAAAAATTTCTAGTATGGATTTTTCATTTACCGGTAAGTTTACCAAATGATTTTTTGTCAATTTATCGGTTAACCGGTAAATCGGTAAACCGGTATACAAGCTCTAAATCAAACCAATCAGAATGTTTAGGGACTAATTCTTTAAAATCCAATGTCTCAAGGATATGAGGTACTTTTCCGAAAAGATCTGTTCTTTTTCTCAAGTTCTTTTTTTGGTTTATCACTTGCATGTTTTTATATTGATTTTGTTTTCCACACTGTTTCACATAAAAACACGTAGTTAATTAACAATTAACTTTATTCACTATGGGATACAACTGACTAGGGTGAAGACTA
This sequence comes from Centruroides vittatus, assembly GCF_030686945.1. Taxonomy (NCBI): domain Eukaryota; kingdom Metazoa; phylum Arthropoda; class Arachnida; order Scorpiones; family Buthidae; genus Centruroides; species Centruroides vittatus. The sequence goes on from NW_027120673.1 coordinate 2,623,519, forward strand.
CACAAGGACTCTCTCAGACAAAGAAAAGTATGTTGAAATTTCCACCTTAACTTGATGCCCAGATCAAGTTACAACAGATCCTCCCTGTGATGTGAGATGTGATCTAGAACACACACACTACCTGGACTCGGAGATGTCCAGGTAGAGTGTGTGTTCTAGAGCTCTGGTCCTTTGTTTCAATGTTGATTATTCTGGGGAGCTGGATGTTGGTTGTTCTGACAAACTGGATGTTGCCTGTTCTGGAGTGGTGAGTGCTGACAGTTCAGGGGTAGTGGATGTGGACTGTTCTGGAGTGATTGTTCTCTTCAAGCAATCAGTTGATTGATATGTCTCCTTTCTATAGTTTGTTCTGGTGAGGCTATCATGTATGTATATGGTCCAATCTTTGTCATCTTACCTGGTTTCCACTTCTTTGCATCTCTATAACACCTGTAATTGATGTTGTCTCTTATCTGGAATTCTCATATTCTTGTTTCCTCTTTTTTATCCTTATATAGGTGTGGATTTAGTCAATCATAGATGATGCATAGTCTTCCCATCAACAGTTCTGCTGCCATTTTTCCTGTAGTGCTACTAGGTGTTGTGCGTAAGCTAAACAAAAGTCTGGGGAGCAACACCTTACTTTTTTCTTGGCTGTGATTTAATTTTTCGATTCTCCTCTTTATAGTTTGCACCTGTCTCTCTACTTGTCCGTTGGAAGAGGGATGACACGGAGAGGTAAATATGTGCTGTATCCCATTTTTTCATATAAATTCTTCTATTTCTTGGGATTTAAAGCTTTGATGATTGTCTGCTACAATTGTATTTAATAGTCCATGTGTACTAAATATTTTTTTCAATAATTTCAGTTTTCTGGGTTGACTGCATTTGTACTTCTAACTCCACTCATTTCGAATAAGCATCCACTAGAATAAAATATATATGTCCATAGTGTGGTCATGCATGATCAATATGTACTTGGTCCCAGGGTCCCGAGGGTGATGGCCAATGATTGTCTTTAACTGGGGTTGGGTTTGAACTCTGTTCTTGGCATTTTCTACACATGGATACAGTCTCTTCAATTTGGGAGTTCATTTCAGACCACCAAAAATAGCTCCTGGCTGTTCTTTTCATTCTAGACATGCCCTCATATGTGGAGTATAACAGGTGTAATAGCTGTGGTTGCAAAGTTCTAGGGATAACTACTCTTCGTCCCCATAAAATGCAACCACAGTGAATTGAAAGTTCTAGCTTTTGCCTAGCAAAAGGCACAAGTTCTTCTGGACTACTAAGTGACCATCCGTGTAAGATTGCATGTTTAATCTTTTTAACACTGAGTCTTTGTTTGTCTCTCTGCTTACTTCCTGAGATGTGATGGGCAATTCTGGCTGTTCAAATATAAGAAATATCTCTTCTGGTTCAGGTTCAGGGATAGTCTTTTCTTCCACAGTAGTTGGTAAATGAGATAATGCATCAACATTAGTCATCTCTGCTAAACATCGTCCCAGGCTGGTCCTTTCTTACTAAGCATAACGAGACTCCTACCTGGTGCGTGGGAGAGGCCAAAATCAAAGCTAAATTCAACCTCCCTCCAATCATACGATGACATTCCTTCTACAATTTATGATTCTGCATTGCAATTTTAACATAAACAAAAGGTGTCTGACTATAAACAATTTTTTTTTCTTGCCTTTCTAAAACAATTAAATATTTCTCTAAATTAACTAATTTTTGCAGACTTTGTGGTGATTCGGACCTGTCCGGGACTTCGTGTGTATGAGATTCACCAAATAATGTGGCATCTACTTTATTATCTTATTATGTACTGTACATCTAATGCATAGAATGTTCTTTTAATAATTGTAAATGTCACATTGTAACTGGTTTTGTCAATTTTTTAAATGTGTTTGTATGCATATTGATGTTACAGTTTTGTGTTGTCTCAAAGCATTTTCCTATATTTTAGACCTTTATCCAACTGAAGAGATCTTTGCTTAAGACTGCCAAAATGCATTTTGGGATATGTTAATTAATAAAATGGTCTAAATTGTATATACTATGGTAACTTAATACACTAGAGCCAAATGTATGATAACCCTGGAAATTTAAATACAGTATAATAGTGTATATATATAATCAAATAAACAGATTCTTTCATAAATGGTAATCCTGACTCAATGTCCGAACCATATTCACATATGACTTTTTGATGCACTTGTTGTCCTGATATGAATTTTAGCTATTTTTGAGCTAAATCAGCAACATCACAACTGTATAAACAAATTTTCACCCTAAACACTTGATTGCTTCTTCATTTGCCATTCTCTTAATCTTAATTTCTCTGTAAGATTAAGAGAGGCACATCTTTATTAAATAAGTTTACCATTCAGAGACTACTTGGGCTGTAGGTGATGTAAAAATCCAAAAAAATCATGCAAAACCCCACACAATTCAAGAGGTTTGTGCTGGCAACCAACTCTGTACCAACCGAATATAATACAGATAAAATGACTTCAGAAGATATGTTCTAAAATATAAAGAATGTGACGAGCTCATTGCATTTGAACAACATTTTAGCATCTCCAGTATTTAGTGATGAAAAAGAAAATGTTTTGTCAAAGTATCTTCTTACTGCATCAAAAATGACATATGGTCTATCACCAATAGAATGCAGGAAGTTTGCATACCTTTATACTGTTGATAACAATAAAAACATTCCAGAAAATTAATCAATCAATGAGAATCAATGTTCTATAACAGGTTCAGACGTTTTATGACAAGATAAAACAGTCAGTTTTAATTTATTAGGTACAACCATAAATCTGTATATGTTAATAGTCTATGGCAGTGATTCCCAATTTATTTTAATCACAGAGACCTTTTCACCTTGATAAGTTTCAAAACATGACCATTTTTACTGATTATAAATAAAAAAACAAATCAAAAATAATTCATTTAACAAAAAAAGGGGCATATTACCCTTTTTTGTTAAATGAATTATTTTTGATTTGTTTTTTTATTTATATTAATATTATATTAGAAAAACAAATAATATTAATTCAAACTAGTAGTTAATGTGAAGGATTAATTTTCACAGACGATTTTGTCAGCAGGTGTGGTAGGTGATAAACCAGTGAAAGAACCGAATACATTAAGTTTTTTTCAAAATCACTAAATTGATACTCAAGTACAGTAGAGCGTTGTTTATCTGAAAGCCGATCAACCGAAACGTCGGTTAACTGAAAGCTTTCCAGTCTGACTGTGTCGTGCTGAATTGAACGTTTTTGATACTAGATTAACTTCTAAAGTATAATTTCTTTTGTTTTTATATTTTTAATATATTTATTTTGTTTGTACAAAATAAAAAAATAACTTTTTAACGATACAATAGCCATGATTATTATTATAAAAATGTTCATTAGGCTTAAAATCGACGAAAATTCAATGCGAAGTGAGATGCAACGGAGAAAAATTTCAATATGGGATAGATTAATATATTTTTTCATACATAATCAGTTATCCAAAAAATAAGTTATCCAAACAACCCCAGTCTCCAATTGATTTGGATAAACGACGCTCTACTGTATTCAAATATTGCTACACACTGGGCAACAATTTTTCCAACAAGAATGAACACTTTACTTTTTGAATACAAAGAATCAAATATGTAATTTGATTCTCTCTCCATTAGACTCCATGGATATTATTTTTCACGAATGTGAGTAGTGCAGAGAGTCACATTTGTGGAAAATAATCTTAAAATTTGTGGAACCCTAAATCTTATCAGCAGAATCATATCGTTCCTTGGAACACAAGTTGCAAACCACAGGTCTAATGATAACTACATGTATATATCGCATGTCAGCAAGAAAGGCTGTGGTGTGATGGGTTAACGAGACCCACATGTTATAAGTAAAATAAGTCGCGCTATCACACACACAAGGAGAATAATAGCAATATCAATTTATTATAACGTATACCGGTTTACAGCACCCCCTTCCACATTATTTTTAACTCAACAAAATGGATTGCAATTTCCTGAGAATTATAAGTTCCGGATCTGGCATGTGGGCAATCCGTTAGCAACAGCATATATTACTAATTAAAATTAAATTATCCCAAGTTTAATTAATATTAAGTTTAGTAAAATTATGGAAGAAAAAGGGGGAATGATTTCCTTTTTTTTTCTTCTTTTGTTAGTTCAGGATCCTTTGTCCTCGTATCATGCGGTTGCAGTATGAATGGGGGAGTCAGTCCGTAAAGTAGAAAAATAGTCACCTCGCTGATTGAAGAGTCCTTTGCAGAAAGAGAAGTGAGATACCAATTCGTAACCTTTCCCCTATTTCTTGAAGTCACAAAAAAACCAAAATGCTATTCTTCAATGTCTGCACTCTGTAGTACTTTCTTTTCACACTTCCTCTTGTCTCCTTCCACACGCTTCTCACTTCGCTGTCCTGATGCAGAATGGCAAAAATCGTCCTTATGCCTCCTTACACAGTATGGGGACCCCACTAGCCCAAAACATGCCTTAAAGTAATTATTTTTCTGTTTAGTGGGTTTTACAGTTGGAAACGAAAGGATTAGTTGGAAAAATATATTAAACGTTAACATAGCAAAAAAATTAATAATAATACATATATAACATGGAGGGTTTACCCACCATGTTATATATGTATTGAACAGGTGACAGAACTCAAAAAATGGCAATTTTGAGGTTATGTCACTGAAAAATACATATGAAGTGCCCCAACATTCACAAGTATCACATCTCTATCTTGCAAAATAACAAAGTTATTAGAAAAGCAAGAAAAGTGACATAACTCAAAGACCTCATATATATTTAACTGATAATACCTCACATTCAACGAGAGCAGAGCTACAGATCCATAATTACTATACTATAGAATATAATAGAATTTACTGTCATAAATACTTACCTGAAATTTAAAAGCAGCTTATACTATAAGTTTTATAGTATTCTTTAAGTAGATTTTTCTCAAATACTGCATTTTTGAGTTGTTTATACTGTTAATTAATATGCATATTCATTTTGTCATTGATTACTTTTGCTTTTGTTTGTATAGTAATGTTAACACAAATTACTGGACTATAATATGGCTATGTAATAAATTAAATACTAAATAATTTGTCCAGATGTAGGCAGTTATGCTGCTAAGCTATAGCCCAATAATGCCATTTAGCTTTAACTATAAATAAGGATTTTTGAGTTGATTTTCATAGATATCAATGTTAGCACACTATCATAGTCAAACCAGGTTTTGAATTAAAATTTAGTTAAAAATCTGAAGATGGCCTATGGTAACAGTTGAAAACATTTGTTAAATAAAGAATTTCTCTGAGCAAACCTCAGGTGATGTAATAAGATTGTACTGTACACTACTGTATGTTAGCATGACCATATATATTTCATTTGGAAATGGTTATGGTAAGTTTTTTAAAAATGATTTGGAAGTAAACAATAGCAAACTTAAGATTAAAAATATTTATTGATTTTGAAGAAATTTTCCCAGGAAAATTTTAAAAATTAGAAGCCATAACATTATAAAAATCCTACTTAGCTAATTCTTATAAATAGTAAAATAATATTTGAAAAACAGTTTCTTAAACTAAAAATTACACAAGAAAATATCCAGTTGAATTATATTGCAACACACTATATATCAATAAACCTATATAATAAATACAAGCAATGGTTAATTGTAAATTCACACAAAGTGGACCTATCATCCTTGGACCCTAAGTTAAAATCTCACCTGCAATATCATCAACAGTTTCTGTATATGCTCTACGAGCAACATCAAGAAGACCATTGATATTTGGCTGAATAGTAAAATATTAAATTTATTAGACCAGGTAAATTTATAAAATCACTATCTCTATCTGATTTTAAAATTTAACATTAAAAAATGAAGTCAACTTATTCTAAATTAAATGTATTTGTTTACAAAAATTATGATGATATACTACAGTAGCAATACAATAAAAAAACAAATTTTTTGAAAACATATTGTAATAAAATGAAATAAAGCTATTGTAAAGTGAAAACTTTCAAAAATAATCTATAAAATTAAAATATAAAATAAATTAAACTAAAATTTGAAAATAATTTGTAAACATTTGAAATTATATAATTTAATATTTAAAATATAAAATTAAAAAATTTCAATTAAATTAATGCTAAAATTTCTTAAAAATAAAAAAAGGTAATACCTTTACAGCAAAACATTTTTGTGTAAGTGTATTCAAAGTGCCTTTTTGATAGCGAATATCATCATGAATGACAGACTGAATTTTTTTTAATAAATTCTCAAAGGATGGCTCACATAATGTCTATAATTTATGTTTAAAAAGTTTTAATATTTGAAATATTGTATAATTAAAATTAGACTAATTTAATATAAAATATAACATAACTAAGTGCAATTAAAATATGATGGTAAAAAGAACAAAAATATATTAAAAAAAACATGTAAAAATTTAAAATATTTAATCATGTTAAAAAATTACATCTAACTTTAAATTTTCTTCCTAATTACTACTGGAACAGAATGTAACTTTACAAAATATACAATTTGATTTGTAGTAAATATATTCAGTATTAAATATTAATTTTACACTTTTTACAGTTTTACAAAAGGTTTTTACAGTTGATGATATAGTACAACAATATTATAGAGAAATAATATAATCTAATGATATGGTCAGAGTATACCTGTAGAGAGTAATTGCATTGCATGTCAGCCTCTTTGAACTAGTATTTACAGAAAGGGCAAAATTAAACATAGCCACCATGTTTATCTGACTAAAAATGCAGAAATTGTTTGAAATGAACATACTTTTCATTAAATTTGATTAAATAAAACAATCAGTTAGTCAAAACAACATTTTATATAATTACAAAGTTTAATATTTCTTACAGTAAATGAAATCTGTAATACATATTTATGAATTTTGGTTAAAAAATCAGAGAATTTATGAGACTGAAAAATTATTCTTTCGTTTCAGCTTTCTAATCAAAGCCATTTGGTACTTTATGTAAAAAATATGTTAACAAAAATCATAATAAATTGATTTTTAAAAGTTTAGCTAACATTATATTTATGTACAATATACACGTATATGTTTTTAAATACCCGTATAAGGGAACACCAAGAGGATATCAGGCATGGGCGGCTCACTACTGCCCTTGCTACATATTGTATGCATCCGATCCCGATGTTGAGGCGCAGTTTGATAAAGCTGTAGTCATCGTCAACACACCCCACCAGAACCATCTTAAGTGGCTAGAAACCATAACCATCTATAAAGCTGGCCAAGTAGCCATGTGCGTCAACTGAAAGGAGGAGCTGAATCTGTTGCTGGCCTGGCAGTCCCTATTAGATGCTAACCTGTAGCTACCTCCACCAGCACACAACCGCGCATGTCAGGCAAGACTGACTTCGTCGAAATGACTTTCAATCCTGTTGAATTCCATACGCTCCATTCAGAAGCATTCCTAAACTAGTTGACCTGAGAAAGAACTGCGAGATAGTTCGAAAACATTTGTATATCCTATACATGTTATGCGCTGGAACAGGTTTAAGGAAGTGTAGATTTTACTCCAGTGCTGAAGTTGGAGTCAGTTCTGTATTTAAAATGTTATTGTTGAGTTTTAATTTACACTTTTAATATTTCTTTAAATAAAGGTAACTGTTATTTATTTGATTATATAGATAATTAGTAACAAAAACTTTTAATATATTAAAAAATATAAGTAGTGTATTTTAAAGAATCAATAAAGAAACAAACTCACCTTTGAAAAGTTTACAAAAACTTGATTTACACTTTTTGACAAAGCTGTTTTTAATGGATTTACAAGTTCTAAAACGTGTTTCAAATAGATAACAGTTGTAAGTCTTTGTTCTGCTGCTTGAATATTTTCTTGTTTTGGTATTTGAATAATTAATGATAAAATATATTCAACATCCAAAAAGTGACCTAAAATAGACTAATGAAATTAAAAATATATATTATTTAAATGTATTTAATTAAATGTACTTTCATTTTCACTAATAAATTTTAAATATAAATTGACTAAAATAAAGATTGGTTTTAAAGATATATAAAAATAAATACCTGCAAGCTTAAAAATAATTCATCATTTTTAATAAGTTCATTCAAACAATTTAATCTTGTCACAATGGTATCTAAATCAGATAGTGGTTGTAGAATATTTGCACGTAATAATCGTGTTCCACCAATTGTTTTTGTATGTTGTAAAACACCTAACAAATTTTCATTACTTTTTGGATCATGAAGATTTGTAATTAATTCAATTTTTTTTGCAGTTAATGAATCTAAAAAAATACATTTTGTAACAACTTTACTTTTTTAGTAAATAATTTAAATTTGATTAATATAATTTGCAAATATTTTATCTTGTTAGGTAGCATTTCTATATTGTTAAGTTGATGTTGACTTTAGTTATTTGAAATGACTGATATAATTATTTTATTGTTTTTATTGCATTGTTTACTGAACATTTTGTATCTTTGAAAAAATAAAGCAGTCTTCTACTGTAACAATCTGAAAAGTTGTTCGAATAACAATAGAAATTAACCTTCTAGATCAACATTCACTAAACTTTTTCTCATTCAGGTCAAATATAATTCAGAGAAAATTTCCATACGAAGTGAAAAAAAAATAAATGAAATATTTCATGCTTTAAAAAATCAAAATATCCACCATTTAATTTTAAACAAACATTTAAAATAAAATTGATAACTTAATTTTGAAATGAAATTTGTGAAAAATATTTATCAAATTTAAAATAATTACTAAAAAAATACAGTTGTTGCAAATTGATGCTAATAATTATTTTACTTTTCTTCAAAATTTTTTTATAGACTAAATAATTCTAAAATCTGTAAAAATTATTAAAAAAATTATGCACTAATTTTTAAACTATTAACTATTCTTTTAAAAATATTATTACTTTTTGTCACAGATTCAGTTATGCTAATGATAAGTGAAACTTATCTCTTATCTATATATATAAAAATACTTGTCCTGACTGACTGACTGACTGATCTGATTCATCATTGCCCAGAGCAAACTGCTGAACCTAAAGAGGTGAAATTTGGTACACAGTTAAGGTACGTCATGAAAACGCACACTAAGAAGCGATTTTTCAAAATTCCCCCGCGGGGGAGAGAGAGAGCATTAAGTCTTAACCAGAAGAATGCCTTCTACACTTCTAATTTAGATGCGATTTTTTGTTTTTAACTGCATTTTAGTAGGGTACGCCATGGGAATGGACACTAAGAGCAATTTTTCGAAATTCCCCCATAGGGGGAGAGGGAGAGCATTAAGGTTTAACCAGAGGAATGGCTTCAACTGTACTATTTCAGATGCAATTTTTTGTTTCTGATGGTAATAACTTAAAAATTAAAAATAAAATTAATATATAAACATCTAAGAAAACTATCTGTTAAATCTTAAAAACAGCATTTCTATGAGTAAAACGATACAAAAACTTTGTCAATTGATCGATTTACAACTCAGAAAGAAGCATTTGAAAATAGAGTCAAAAAACAATTAATGTTTATTGACTTTCGCAGTAGGGGGTAACGCGGGGTCTGTGGACAAATTTTCTTGCAGTAGTATGAAATTTCTACTGACTTCACTTGAAAGACTCATATTTCTTCCTTATTTACAAACAAACCCAATGGCAATCAGTGAAACATGAGATAAATTACAGTGAGTTGAAATTTGATGTTTATTTTTTGCGTTTTACGTATCAAATTACGTTAAATTCGACACAAATAAAGCATTTGTGTCAATATAAAAATATTTTACACAGTTTAAAAGTAGAGAAAATAAAGAAAACAAAGATGTAATAATAATTTTTGAAGCAAAGCCAAAAATTTTACAATTTTAAGATAAAAAATGGTGTCTGTTGGAGGCCATGTGACTGAAATTAAATCAAAAAATCATATGACTGCAGAAGGGTTAATTTCCAAACGTACAATATTTACGTATTATGATTTTTTAACCAAATGAATGCTCGAACCATTTAAATTTGAATTTATTACATATTTGTTCAATTATAGTGTGGCCGTCAGCCATGATATTGTATATTTGTATATTTTATTTGAATTAATCTTAGCCTTCCTTCCTGTTTCTTTGTTCTGAATTCCTTTTAGAACTTCCTTATCTAACCCTTATCTTGGGTAGGATTATCTTTTCCATGAAAATAAGTAGAACAAAAGACGGTGTGGGGCCCTGGGGCAAAAATGGACAGAGAAATAGTCACTTTTGGTGAGAATTTCGTAGTAGTAAGGAGGGAAAAAGAGTGCTCCAGACCTTGAGAAAGACAATCTGAGACTGAGAGATGCCAAAGAAGTTAAAAAGAAAAAATAGACTATGGACAGAAAACCTTGAGGACAAATGACGAAGTCAGGAATGGATGAAAAGTCTATGACAAGAAGAGGGTCACAAATAAAGGGAAGTTTCAAAGTGGTGTCCTATCCAAGAGCACATCGCTACAAAAAACCCCAGGTATTTCTATTCCTTTCCTATCCCTTTTGCTTTTTTTCCCATTTTCCTTAATTGTAAGAAAGTTATAAGTTAGTATAAGCTGATACGACCCGTGTTTGATTGTTGCGCGTGTGAGAATTTTATATATTTAGATTGTTATAAATTAAATAATTACTATGGTGTCTGAAATAACCTCGGCCACGATTTTACTTTGATAATTTTTTAAAAAACATTATTGTGATAGTGGCAAAACACCAGAGGACATTTTACCATTTTTGCATGTTTGTTGCGGAGGCAGTAGCCTAAGAGGGAAGGTCATCTCCATAATTTTTGTAATTTCCGATGGACTACTGATGGTGTACAATAATGAAGATTTTACTTTTGTGAATGCTCAGTATTATTACATTTTATTATTTATTTAAATTTAAGGAGTTTCAGATAACGTCATTTACGGGATAACGTCAGGGTTTCTGAGCATAAGAATGACGTTGCCAAAAAAAGGCACACCACTGCCCTGTCGACGTACGCCGCGGACTTCGATAACGCCACCCTCATTAAGAAGTCGTTCAAAACGGACCACATTAGGGCATTGGAGACCCTGGAGATTTACAGAGCTACCAAATTGGGGAAATGCATTAATTACAAAGACAGCAACGTTTTATCGTACGCGTGGCGATACATCTCGGAGGTCAATCCACGATGGTAGACATGGTTTTATTTCCTGCATTGATATTTTGCGACGTTACGATAGTAGACTCAGGTCTATTAAATCAATCTTATGTTTTGCATCGTCATCGCACGCTGGAGATGTTCGATTTCTTGAACTTCAAAAGAGTTCTATTCTCATGACATTCCATTAACGAACCTGAAGAAGATCTCGATGGAGATTCGAAAACGTTAGTTTTTTCTGTTAATTTTCGTCATTTGTACCAGAAATTTAAAGGTTGAAGTTGCTGGATTAGATTTTATATGTACCGGTAGTCACAGGTGAAGTTTGTTTTCAACGTCATTTATGTTTCGAAAAAAAATTAAACTCAGATTTATCGTATCTCAAAATCCCATAATATTTGAAACTTGAATTTAGGTGCATTAGCAGTTCATAGTTTGAAAAAAACAAAAATCAGTAATTTTACCAAATTAGTAACAACTAATGATTGAGAACCTTAGTGAAGTACTGAGGGAGGGTTATTTCTATCAAATTGCAAAATCCGAGTGGGTGAAGCCAAGGGTAACAGCTAGTAATAAATAAAACAAATAATATAATTAAGCTGTCAAATTCTGTACTAAAAATTATATATAAAATGTTAAAATAAAATTCGTAACTTCAGAGAAAAACAATTCAAATCACAAATCCCAAGTATTTTTATTATTCATTTTCAATACGAAATATTTTCACATAATTAAGAATATCTATTTAATTTCAGAACAAAATTGATAAAGTTCTATTCCAATAACCAGATGGCCAAGATGTTTAAGTCTCAGCCTATACTCTACTCTGGGAACTCAGGAATAAATCTGGATGAGCAACCCAGGAATTTTTCTTGGATGATATGTCAGACCACATCATTCAGCATCTAGCCACCCAAATTATGGGCCTGAACAAACCCTCGATAAGTATGATTAAAAAGGTCCTCTTAGTGCTCTTAGTGTAGAAAAATTCAAATATGGAAAAAATATATTCTATTCCAGGTATTAACAAATTTAAAAAAAAAAAAACATTTGTAGTTTCCAATGCATACAATCATGTGGGAAATTTGATAAAAGCAATAAACCCTGCAACAATTAGAGAAATCGGCAATACAATCAATAGCATGTATAGATAAAACAAATACCTTTCCTTTCTTTTGTTGATGTTCCAAACAATCTCATGGATGCACCAAAATTGAAACTAGAGTTTTTTTCTGTTGGATTTAGCTGAAGTTAAATTTCAAAGTCTGTTTATCCAAGAAAATCTCACAAACAACACTTGATGGAAATAGATTTAAAATTCTGTTCATTTCTTTCCTTCATTGTTGATTCTCATTCACTCGTAGGTTAACCGGTTCTCACTCATAATTTAACCACCTCACCTCACGAAGGGACAAGTCCAAAAAGAGGTCGAAGAACACCAGGGGAAACTTATAAACCCACATTGAAAGTTAGGAAGGAAGGAGCAGCTCCCTAACATGAACAATGGCAAGAAAAAAAAAAAATAATAATAATAATAATAATAATAAAATATAAAACAGAAAATGGTGTGATAACACCACACAGTTTTGTATATAACCATCCAAAATGATTTAGGAAAATGAAACTGAAATATTCTTTGGAAATAAAATCATTAGAACTAATTCATCAATATCTATATCATTATTTAACTGGATATGATATTTATAATTGAATAAATAAAAAATTTAATAAAATCAGTTTGATTGTTACAAAATGATATTGAAAATGTTGAGAATTCAATATTTAAACTTATTGGTCAAGGATAGTTCATCTGACATAATTGCAATGAACTTTAAAGCACTAAGCTCTCATAGAAAACTCTTTCCAATCTATAATTTAAAAACTATTGTTGGAGCAAAAATCAAACTTTATCATACTACTAGTCAAGCTATTTTTGACTATTGTGCCCAGATATTAAATCTGGCAACCAAAAAATCTGTTTAAATTATAAACAACTTTCATGTCACTTGTCTCAGGAAGATAATGAGATACATATGGACAGATTATAAATCTAATGACAAAATACTGCAGAAAATCTAATTATACCCCTCAGACACACTAAAAAAAAGACAACTCTCACTGCTTGGCCATCTCCTCACACACCTTTCTAGTAAATATTTCAGATTTTTCTCTCCTTATAATTCAACTGATGGTCACAGTAGTAGAGAAGACCTAAAATTTAGTTCTGGCAGTATACTATTAGTGTTAAAGACAGTGATAAAATGAAATTTCCTAAACATATTCATGTTTAAGAAATTTGAGCTTGCCCAAAACAGGAAGGCCTGGAAGACTTTACATACTTAAGTTATATATAATTCTTTTAGGTATACTGTTTCCATATTTGTAAAAAACAATCTTTTGTAAATAATTGATGATGATGATGACTTTATTTAAAACAGAGTTTAGAGGAGAGATGAGAGGACTTCTCCTTCTACCTTTCATATCTACAGGTCTGTAGAAACTGAAGTATCCCAACCAGAAATAACTCATTTTCCTCCCTCTTATCAAACTTGTAGGTGCCAGAAATTTTACACAAACTACAAAGATAATTTATAAGTGTAACTGTGAAATCATCATTTGTGAAGTTAAATAGCACAAATTTTTTCAACAGACACTAAACAGAGTACACATGGTTAACAATCATTTTGGTTTGCTTTTCAATACTGCTCTTTTCTTTCACTTTGTTCACTTACCTACTACTGTCAGTACTAGTGGTCAGAAACATGTTGAAATACTTAGGATTGTGAGGTCCACAACCCCCCTGTTTATGTTTTTGTCTTTCCTTTCTTGCAATCTTCAAAAACACAGTTGTAAAGTTAATGTATTTTGTCAAACTCAAAGTGGGAGAGATGCTGTCATGAATCTCAACAAAAGAGTCGACATTCATAAAATAGGCAATTTCCAGCTTGAATATACAAGAGAAAGTTGAGGAAAATACTTTATGCAACAACTAGCAAATAAGCCCAGCATTGCTTGGGCAAACAATTTGGATGATTTGGTAAATATTATACGTTTGGAAATTAAGTTATTACTATCAAAAACAAAACATCACATCTAAAATCGCAGTACAGTAGAAGCTGTTCTGCAGGTTAAGCCTTAATCCTCTCCCCCTCCCTCCTGGAGGAAAATTTCCAAAAATCCCTTCTTAGTGTGCATTTTCATGATGTACTCTGTGTACCAAATTTCACCTCTAGGTTCAGCGGACTGCTCTGGGCGATGATGAATCAATCAGTCAGTCAGTCAGTCAGGACATGTAATTTTATATATTTAGATTAGGTGATCAGTTCAGATGTCTTGACTTTCAAATGATAAAACACCTCCCTTCCCTGATTACAGGTTTTCACCCAAGGGAGTTCACTAATTATGGTCTATTACCCCAGAAATTTGTAAGTGAATACCAGACAAAATGACAGTCCCAACATGAGAATGAGGGAGACGTCTATCCCCTCCAACCCAAACTTGGCCCTAGCAACAAGTGGGAAGCAATGAGTGCAACAGGAAGAGTTGGACTTTGACCAATCCAAATCACAAATTTTGGGATCCAAACTGTATAAAGGGGACCAACCCTTAAGAACAGATGTGAATCATCACTGAGTATCGCAAAGCGTGAGTCATTGCAAGTGTCAAAGAAGTTGCCATAGGGTAATGACAAAGTGAGTCATCGACATCACTGAAGTTGATGTTTGAGCCATTGATCCATCATTGAGTCTGTGTGTTGGCTGCCACCGTGTACCACTGCCATGATGCCAATCCAACCCTAAGAGACTCTCCATCTCCTCTGGCTATAATCCAATGCTTCCCAGAACAAACTTCCCATCCTTGATTTTCCATCATCAGGAGATCAATAGCACCTTTTGCACTCATCCAACATTTGGGAATTCACCATCTCTGCTTCCCAGTCTTCATCTACTGAATGATCCACCATCAGAACACCTGAATCATTGACTTCCATCCATTTCAAGTGTCACTATGAATAATTGTAAGTTTTTCCTTTAAAATAAATGCAATTATTTCTATACATTCATGTACAGTACATTTCTGTCTGCTACCACTATCTTCTTATGGCTCCATCCTCACATCATCCTGACAGAAGTGTGAGAGTGGTGAGTAACCCTACTTTCAAACCTATTGTAGGGGTGTTTAAACAACAAAGGCATTGGGTAATGGCTCACAGGATAAACACATCAAGAAAACATTTTCTTGAAATAGGAATCCAATGGGAAATTGCTTAGTTGTATCCTTTTGACATTTTATGCATGTTTTAAAGTGATTAAAAAGAATTTTACAATATATACAGATTAGTTGAAATTCTTTTCCTATTTCAGTAGTACTACCATCATGATTTTTCTGTCATTCATCCCCTAATAGTAAAATGTGATAGTATTATAACTCTATTGTACATAAACAGTGATTGTCTCTCTCTATAAATTTTATGAATCACACTCTAGTTTAAAATAAATTTTCTTCTGAAGCACAATCAATATTTTAATATGAAAAATGTATTCCTTTAGAATAATTTTTTACATTTCTGAGAAAAATAGAGTCTAATTAATTAACAATGAAAGTTATTATGAAAACTAAAAATTCCACTAAAATAAATGAATGTTTTTTTTCTCTTCTTTAATTTATTTTTACTTATTATATAACTCACCTATTAACATTGTTTTTTCACTTCCTTTAAATAAAACTTTTAATGAATGTGGAGTGTAAATTATATTTTGAACAAATTCAAGATATCTTATGAGAGCTGCAACTGCTGCTAAACAATAATATCTGAAATAAAAAAATATTTAAAATCAGATCTATTTTTTCTTTTTTCTATTTTTAACTAAAATTTTCAAGTTAAATTATAAGGTTTCAGTCAAAATATACAATTTCAATATCAACAGTATATTTATAATAAAAAATGGTGGAAAATGTTTATTAATTGAGTATTTTTAATATAAAAACGACAAGGTTATGCTAAATGTTATTAAGAAATCAGTATTTCACTAATTATATTTTGAGAAAAAGTTTTTGTCAATGACTATATTATAAGGAAGAACTAAAAACAACTGTGGTTATTTAGCTGAACTATTCAGTGTACCCTTAAGCATGGATGACCATTAAGTTTTAATAATGCTAATGTTTTCTACCTAATTAATGGGCTAACTTCAGGTGTGAACAGTTGACAATGGAATGCCAGTATTGGAAGGAAGATGGGATAAATACTAATAGAGCAAACAAGCAGTGGAGGTGAACTACCATGTAAAAATTGTAAAAATGTAGTTGATGTAAAAAACTAAGAAAATAGTCAGACAAAGGGAAAAAGTCCTTGTTTGTACTGTTTATACACTTGTTGGTGACAAAGTGATTATAAATTTCACACCTCTCTCCTCTTTTATGATAGACAATCTTGAAATTTATATAAGTTGTAAAAAAAATCTGTTAAGAAAATTTTTCTCATATTAATTTTAAATTTTTTTGTGCTATTTAATACATTTTTAAGTTACAATTTGTATTGACTCATTTTCTGAGATTATTATTTGTTTTTTTATTTAACTGTTATGTTCTGTTATTTTTTGATGAATTTCATTGATTGTTTCATATTGTTGATTGTTATTGTATCATATTAAAAAAAAAAAGATTATATTATTTCAGGAAACAATTATATAATATAATGTTCTTTTTCTGAAATAACAAACTGTTAAAATACTTTCTACAAAGCAAAAATGAGTATTATAAATGTACTGTACCATATATTAAAAAAATGAATATAATGTAATCTTGTATTAGGGATAATAAATTACTGTTAGGATTCAGCAAAATCTAATGATTTAAATTTGAAAAGCATTACATGGTTTAATGATCTGTATTCATGAAAAGTAATATACAGGTATACCTCACCTTATGTCAGTAATTGATTCCAGGAGAGGCAACTTAAGTCAAATTTACTTGTCTCTGAATTTACTTGTCACTAGGCTAAACCACAAATAACTATTCCCAGTTCTGTATTTTATCTATTAATGCATTTTTAATAATATATAGTTAATAAGAATCTATTTTAAGCTTACAAACAAATTACTTTTTTTCTGTACTATATTAAAAACTAAAATTTATCTAAATTTACAAATACATAAATTTACAATACTTGTAAATGTACATGTTTACAATTTGGCGATGTTTACAGTACATCACAGACTCTCTATTTGTGAATGTGGTTTGCTCTAAGACATTATAAAATAAAATGATTTTGCAAGGTTAAATAAGAAATAATACAGTTTTTAAAATTATTTTGCAATGGTAGAAAATATACTAATTTACATTAAATTTACCAATAAAGACCACTAAATAAGACGATAACACAGAGTCATAGACGTTTTCGTATTTCGTTCTCTAGGATTTATGATGTACAGTGTTAACATTTACTGTAAATGTACGTATTTTAATATGATTTTATATATTTTTATTCTTATTTATTGTATAGTAACATTATTTTATGTGCTTGTAATGCTTTTCTAGTGATATTATGACTTCAATATTTGTGGTAGACAGATATAAAGTTGAATAAAATGATTTAAACTTGATTTTTATTTTTTTATATATATGTATGTATATTCAAATATATATATATATATATTTGAATTTATATTATATATATATTTGAATTTTATATATATATATACCGTATTTTACGGACTATAAGACGCACTTTTTTCTTCGAAAAATTGCCTCCAAAATTCAGGTGCGTCTTATGGTCCGTAGGTCTTATAGATTTTTTTTTTTTAAATTGCTTAAGAGTTAAGGTGCGTCTTATAGTCCATAGCGTCTTATAGTCCGTAAAATATGGTATATATTTTTATATATAAAAATATATGAATAAAATATATATATCATTTATTCATTTATATATAAATATATTTCATAATTTTATATATTTTATTCATATATTTATTCATATAAAATATATAAATAAATATATATATTTTTATATATTTTTGATATATATCTTTTTTTTCTTCCCACAAACAACATATAATCAAGAAGGACTTAACTCAAAACGACATAACCTGAGGTATACCTGGAGTGTCTCAAGTTTTAGTTAGAGAAAAAATTCAAATCAAAGAGTTAAATAAAATTTTAAAAACGTTTGACAGAATTAGATTGTTGGAAAGCTTTTTCTAGAACAAGTGTTGCAATTTATCTCTATGATTATGTTGATTAGTCATTGTGAAACGTGACAGTTTATGTGTAGCTATATTTAGTTTGACTAGGTGGAAATCACAATGCTTGTTTTTACTTTAAAGTTTTACAATTTTTCAATGTTTTCTTATTTTCTATAAATTTTATTTAATTTTAAATATTATAGTCTGTTTAATTTTTTTTATATTTTACTGAAGACTAGAGTAACTGGAACATTTTCAACACTTTCTTTTGCTGACAAGCTATACGTATCTTCAAGCTTTCTTGTTGAAAAATTCTAAGATGCTATCTGATGTACCTAGTTTCTTTGTACAATCTTACTCAATGAAAATCAGGTTTGATTTGGTTTGATGGAATACAGCAATGAAACACATGAGTGATCTGCCAAGGGGATGCCTCCGAGGAGAACTTTTTACTGGAAACTGATTTCTACTTTGGTGTTAGAATTGTGAAGGAATCAGAAAATTCCATGTGGCAAGCCCATTGGTGAGGCACAAACCTATAACCAACTACCAGTGTTTAGTGGTTTTACCAAATCAACACAGGTATTTGAGTAGATAAAACCACTCAACTAGCCATTGATGAGCTATCAATGGATATCACAGTAAAGTTGGAAGTCTTTTTTCATTCAGTTTTTCAAATAAATTTTAATAACATTTGACTTAGAGAAAGGGTGCTCACAACTGGAAATTGTGGCTGGAATTGTCAAAAATTGTTTGCAGGCTGTTCATATATCAGTAACTTGCTGGCAAATAATTTTCATCAATCAAAAATTTAGCAAGGCTATTGATGTCTTTTAAGTCTCACAATTTATCTTTAAACTCACTATGAACTTCCAAAGTTGTTCATCTATCTCAGGAGCCAGATAATCATGGTAAGTGTTAAAAAGTTTTGATGCAGCAAAATGTAGTAACCTATGTCATCTTTCTTCTCAGTTAAATTTTCAAGAAGTTTAGCTGCAAAAGTTTAACAATTTTATTTAGACTGGTGATTATAATATCCAGTTTAAAATTAAACACCTTGACTTTGGAAGTATTAGGCAAAATCCTCTATTCTTTCAACTTGGTTCAGAAAATTGAAATGTCTTTCTCCCTTGGTATTCTCTTCAACTTAAAGAGAGGTGAGGGACTTGATGTGTGATAATTTTAGTAACCACATAAGAGTCATTGAAGCTTTGCCATGTCAACAAGTATGAGTGATTTTAATAAGTTCTGTTGCTTTGGTAACTTCATACTTAGAAGAGTGCAACATTTTTTATATATTTTACTTTTATGACTGTTATATATAACAGAGGGAAAGTATGGCAATCAGTCAAAAAATTATCTCCAATATTTTTACATTTTTGGACTCAGGATCTTGAAACATTGAGAAATGCAAAAAAATTGGGGTTTTTCTGTATGAACGTGTGTGTGCATGCATGCCTACACTGATGGCATAATTTTATTCTCCCACTTTTAAGTTTAATAATTTCTGTGCATTTTTTTTAAATTTCTGAAATTTTGCAGGGAGGTTTGGATATTAGAGGGATTGATGCTATTAAAGTTTTGTGGCTAAAGGTTGAGGGACAAGGAGATAGAGGAAGATGGGGATCATGTGTCATATCTGAAGCAATCAGATGTCCCGGATTAACTGAAACAGCCTTCTTTGTCTTGGCTTGGAGAAATGTCCCAGGTTTGAATAAAATGTTCCGGATTATCCCATTTTTATTTATAACTAAATAGTTCATATTAAAAAATTAAAAAAAAATAATAAGACTTAATTTTAAAAAAAAATTGCTTTGAAGAATTCTTCTTTAACATTTACTATATATAGAATATTTCATCCTAGTAAATTATCACAATGTTACTTATGTAGAGATGCAGCTAAGCATAGTGCTATTACCTAAATCCTACAGTGTAGGATTTGGCAACATTTCAAAGTATTGTACCAAACTTAAGTTGTAAAGTTATTCTGTGTGCAGACAGGATTCTACCAATTTTGTTATATATATATTACAGTATCAAAATTTGTCCAATTATAATAGACTTTGAAAATATATAATTTTGAAGTTAAGTTGTTAATTGAATTTTCTTTCATGTGAGGTGCATGCACAACATGCAGATGGCAACATGAAGCTTAAACACATGCACTGTAATATAAATATACAAATAAGAGATTGTTTTTAAATTTATTACAGCCTACACTAAACTATGGTTTCCATTTAAATATGTAATTAATAATTAAAATATAACTTTTACTACATTTCTATTCAATCAGAGTGCCATTGAAAATTTTCCCATGTGCTATAGGTTGTCAACACTTAGTTTAACACAATAAGCACCATAATAGCAGGGAATAAAATATCACACTGGGCCATGGTCCTTTTTTTTTTGAATAAAACAACACAAATATGATGGCCATTTAATATAATTTTTATCTGTAATGTTAAAAAACATTTTTTTCTTAATTTTTAGGCATGTTGCAAAATTGCTACACATGGTCTGAATGACTTTTTTCTGATTATGTTATGCCATCTTGTATGCTTATCAGCTTTTGATTTCAACAAAACTTCTACCACATTAAAGGTTGCAAAAATGGACTGATACAAATCCAAGAAAAATAGAATAATCACTGAAATAATATATCTACTGTTTACCATTTATGTTCACTAAGAGAAAATGAAGATTGTTTCTTGAATATTTGTTTTTGGGATTTATATTTTTACGATATTGTACTTAATCATGTTCACTGTGCAAGAAAAACATTAGAAAAAGCAAATTTTGCTCATTTTCCATATTTTATACAGGAAAAATTAAATTCTTATTCTATCATAAAAAAAATTTACTGGGCCAAGTGCAATTTCTATTCCCACAGGCCATGCTTTAACTATTTCCATTACATTTATATGGCTAGCATGTTGCTTTAAAGTAACACAGCTCAGATTTCAATGTATAGTGTGTGTTGCATTTCTGCAACACATGACTTGGGTGAATTGTTGGGTGAGTCTTAACACTATGCTTACATGTAAAGGCAATAAATTAAAATCCTCCATAAAATTTTATAATACTATATTAATAGGAAAGAAAATCCTATCAAGTGGGAGCACCAGATTTAAGGGCCTGGAGGCAAATGTCTCTTCTCCCTCCCAGTAGTTATGAGTGGAGCAGTCAACAGTGAAAAAATCATTAGAGCAGAAATTTTTTAGAACAAGATTGAAGAATTGTCAGGATCAAAAAGTTCAAGATTCAAAAATTCAGCAGGGTTTGAATCTATAATCATTTGGAATGTGGGTTTATCTATTGAGATCATCTTCAGAACTGAAAAAAATAGAACTGCTTGAAATATCAAACAAATAAGATAAAAATGAAGCCAACTGGCAGAGTCTGGGTAAGACAATCTTAAAACTTTTAAATATGTTCTGATTCATGTATTTTAGTTCATTTATGTCGTTCCTGAAGATGATATTCTAAAATACTTTGATAGCTATTCTGCCATACAGATGTCACAATAGCCCAGTTGAGTGAT
Source organism: Centruroides vittatus (assembly GCF_030686945.1). Classification (NCBI taxonomy): domain Eukaryota; kingdom Metazoa; phylum Arthropoda; class Arachnida; order Scorpiones; family Buthidae; genus Centruroides; species Centruroides vittatus. Next base: position 2,645,431 of record NW_027120673.1, read on the forward strand.
TGTGTATAGCTATACAAAGAAGTAAATTATGTGAAAAAAATTTAAATTTAATAAGCAAATTAATACTACAGTATATAATGAAATGTGACCAAATGCTTAGATCAAACACATGGAAAATAACAGTTCACATATGCTATGTCTCTTTAAAAATGATGTTTTTCTCCAATACATTTTTATTTACTGTTATTTTATTTGTATTTTTATGTTAGTTTTATATTATGTTACATTATCTAATTTTTATTTTAGTTTTATTTGTATTTTGTTTTATTTTTGTTTCTTACTTCATATACAGATAATAATATATTATTTTCATGTTTATAATTTAAATATATTTGTTTGTTACATATTTAAATATATAATTTAAATATGTTTAAAAAATATTCAAATTTGTAATGTTGCTTGGATTAATTCAAAAAGTTATGTACAAACAGTTGTTCTATTTAAATTGTAAGAATACTGAATGTTGTTGATCTGAAGATGAGATTGAGAATCCCAAAAAGTGCTTAATCTGAATAAATGCATTGACTGTTTTAACCATTTCTGAGTTTCTTTTCTTACATCTAGCCTGCTGTATTAATTAGCTATGTCTATACAGAAGAAAACATTTGCCTCTTCAAAAATTACTGTATGTTTAATTGGGCTGCAATTTGAAAAAATTATAGACCTATAAATTCCCACTGCTGTCCATCTGTCCGTCTTTCCTTAATCTCAAGAACAAGTTAGATAGATGAAAGACAAGACCAGATATGGAAACTTAAGGGGAAGGAGGCCCAGATTAACGATATATAAACTTCCAAAGCAAAGTTATTTCAATTCAAAAATTTTTCCCTGAAAGGTGTTAGATATATGACCAGCATGACTCTATTGTTAAAGGAAAAGTAAGATGTACAGGGCAAGCCACTACTAATTTGAGGTGTACAGAGCATATATTTTAAATTAAATAAATTAAAAATATGATTAAAAATTGCAGCCCAGCATTCTGATGTCACAATAAATAATATATGAAAAGTTTTTAAATCAATTACTTGTTGGCAATTTGTAATTCCACTGAATTATATTCAGGAGCACATAATAACTGGATAACTTGTAATCCTCTGGATTCATTAAAGTATTTTCTCTGTACAGTAGTAATATTTATTTTAGATAATTGTTCAGTAATTTTCTGAATTAAAACTGACATTGTTTTCTCATACGATGTATCCGGTACAATTATCTACAAAAATGTAAAGAATATATAACATAATATATTAGAACATAATTATATTATTTATATACATAATAATATATAAAACAATAAATGGAATATTTTTATCATTTCTCCATTTAATATTAATAATAATAGATATTTTAAAATATGAAATTACATTAAATTCTTTACTTTGCAACAATTTTTTAATTACATTGAATTATCTATATCATGGTACTTATTGTAAAATCCAAAAATGAGGCCATCTTACACAATGATTTATTTTCTTAGAAGATAATATAGTTTGTATATGTAGAAAATCATCATTAATTCAAGCTTGGATAGTATGAAATTCCATTAATTTGTAAATATATTATTTGTCGTAGCCAGAGATATAGAGGTTTATTAAGGATGTTAATTAAGGAATTCAATTAGTTCAAAATATGGATACTTTGAAATTTGAAATGAAAATTCTGTCCAAACTGTGATATAAGTATATTAACTTGTACATTTAGAACAAAGTTACAAAGATTGGTTTTATTCATGTACAACAGCACAGCACTTGGGTGATCTGCCAAGAAGGGATGGACGCATTCTGGGAGGTCGTTTATGGAAAACTGGCCCCTCTATAGGTGTTACTAACATAAAGAAAACCTGAAAAATTCCATGTGGCCAGCCCACTGGTGATGCACAAACCCACAACCAATTACCAGTGTTTGGTGGTTTTTATCCACTCAGTCACTGGTGGGCACTTATTAGAATTAAAAAAGTATCATTCAGAAATGAAAAAAACAGAGTTGTCAGATGTGGAAAATAAATACTTATACAGTTTTCACAGTATAACACTTTTTGACTCCAGGCAGGTGAGTGCTGTGTGCTACTCATGTACTTTGTGCAATATCACTGTCATAGTAATTAAGTGAATATAATATATATTTAAAATTATATCCTTTTTTTTGTATGAATTATATTTAGTTTCTTATTTTTTAAATTTTTGCCAATAGACAGCACTACATGTAAAGCCAGAAAATTGAATGTAGACAAAAATTAATTGCCAAATAAAAATTCAATCAATATTTTGGGGTATTATGTATGACATTATCTAAGTTAGAAGTATGTTAATGTAATATTATAAAGCACTCAGCAAATCATTATAGATATACGTACTTAACACCTTACTCTTGCCGAGAAAAAATATATTTATTTGCAACAAACAAACAAACGTTTTCAGCCTGCTTCACAGGCCATCTTCAGGCTTGGAATACATTTGAAATTAAAATTCCATCCATGGAATACAAAAATTCAAATTCAAAATTAAATAAGGTACAATCAAAATAAAATATTGAATAACTAACATAAAGCAAAAAATAACAAAAAATATATAAAAATGTAACAAATGAATACGTAAGCATTAATAAATGCAAATTTCTAAGACATACAATAAAACCACTATATTGATTGGTTAGAGCCCTTATTAAACTTCTTAACCATAAACTTCCATGCAGAGGGAAGACTTTCTGCGTCCCTCGCATTAAGACAGCCTTCTTGTAATCTACTTCTAAAAATCTGCAACTTTTCCGCTGTCAAGGCTAATGATGGAGACGATAAAGGATTTATGATGGCCGCCTCATTCCATTTGACCGTAGCTCCTGGCGCTTGCGCCATTTGGGACAAAACTGTTGCATTAGACCCCTTTCTGATATTATAACTATGCTCCTTGATTCTAATTCCTAAACTTCTAGTGGTTACTCCGATGTAATCTTTTTTAACGCCCAATTGGATGTTTTCATACGGAATTTTATAAACTCCTGCTTTCTCTTCTGCCTTTATTGCATGAATACTTATCCTTGCAATTGCATGAATACTTATCCTTGCAACTAGACACGGATACTCTTGTTGCCCGTGATCCTATGAAGGTGGTTAAGGATCTGCAAAGTATAGCATTAATGGAGGATGAGGTTGCAACGGTTTTCGACTATGAGAGCATGTATCCGTCAGTAAGGATAGAATCGTGCGAGGAGGCACTATTGGATTTCTTATACAGCAATAACTCGGAATTGCTTAGTTATACGGAAGAGGTAGAGAGTTTAACTAGTTTGGTCTGCCGGGAGTCTTGTTTCGTGTTTAATGGACAGGTCTACAGACAGAGAAGAGGGGTCCCTATGGGAAGTCCACTCTCAGGGATCCTATGCGAATTGGTAGTTAGGAGGCTGGAAAGAAGAATTTTTCATGGTTTTAAGGATGATATCGTGTATTTCAGCAGATACGTTGATGACCTACTTATATTATGGAGAAGTAACAGCAGAATTAAGGATTTTTTAGATAAGATCAATGATAACAATGATGGCCTTACTTTAAGATTGGAGCAGAAAAGTTCCTTGAATCTGCATTTTCTCGACATCGATATCACATTCAAAAAAGGCCACTTGTCCACTAGTGTTTTTATTAAACCATCCCACAGCCCATTGTATATTCCCTCCCAATCCAAGGATCCGTATAAATATAAAATTGCAGCTTTCAGGGCTTTAATAAGAAGAGCCTTTTTGTATTGCGAAAGAGTGCAAGACAGGACGAAAGAAATAAATAGAATAATAAATGTAGCCAGGACCCTAGGTTACCAAAAAAGTACAATTCTAGGAATAATTAAGAAATATGAACACAACATCAAGAAAGGATGTTTTAAGAATGCTCCCAATAAATTTGTAAAGTTTACATATAATGAAAGTATGAATACAGTCATGAAAGAAATAGCACACAGAAAAAGTTTGAAGATGCTTATAAAAAGGGCCCCTAATTTATACAAAATCCTCAGGAATGATAAAGATGTTATAAAGGCAGAAGAGAAAGCAGGAGTTTATAAAATTCCGTATGAAAACATCCAATTGGGCGTTAAAAAAGATTACATCGGAGTAACCACTAGAAGTTTAGGAATTAGAATCAAGGAGCATAGTTATAATATCAGAAAGGGGTCTAATGCAACAGTTTTGTCCCAAATGGCGCAAGCGCCAGGAGCTACGGTCAAATGGAATGAGGCGGCCATCATAAATCCTTTATCGTCTCCATCATTAGCCTTGACAGCGGAAAAGTTGCAGATTTTTAGAAGTAGATTACAAGAAGGCTGTCTTAATGCGAGGGACGCAGAAAGTCTTCCCTCTGCATGGAAGTTTATGGTTAAGAAGTTTAATAAGGGCTCTAACCAATCAATATAATGGTTTTATTGTATGTCTTAGAAATTTGCATTTATTAATGCTTACGTATTCATTTGTTACATTTTTATATATTTTTTGTTATTTTTTGCTTTATGTTAGTTATTCAATATTTTATTTTGATTGTACCTTATTTAATTTTGAATTTGAATTTTTGTATTCCATGGATGGAATTTTAATTTCAAATGTATTCCAAGCCTGAAGATGGCCTGTGAAGCAGGCTGAAAACGTTTGTTTGTTTGTTGCAAATAAATATATTTTTTCTCGGCAAGAGTAAGGTGTTAAGTACGTATATCTGTATGTTAATGTAACCACCAAGTTTTGTTGCAATTGGTCAAATGGCCTAAGAGAGCATAATGAACAAAAAAACAAATATCCTCATTTTTATATAGATAAAATGTATAATAAATTTCAAACATACAAACTTACTTCTATTGGATTTAAAATGTTGAGTTTTGAAATCATTTTCATGTATGTTTGGCTGTCTGCAAATTGCGAAAGATATATTACAGGATTTTTTAAATCAAGACTTGCTATTCCAATCTCTCCTCGCCCAATACCTCGTCCTTCAACAATTGCTTTAAAATATTATATATAATACAATTGTTTAAAACCATTTTCATTGAAATTTTCAATTTAAAATTCAAAAATGTTAAATTTATTTCAGTTATTAAAATATTTATATTTATGTAATGAAAGTAATACCTGAAATAACTGAACCTTTCAATAACTGAGGAGTAATACTTGATGTAGATAAATCTGATGTTTTATATCGATGTGAAGAACTTTTAGCTGAAGAATATTTTGAAGTTGAATGAAGTTTTGGAGTTATATAATACGGAGTTCTCTTAATTGTACTAGTACTACTACTGTTACAATTGCTAAAAAATTTAAACTGTAGATTAACTCAATATAAAAAATTGAAGCTACTTAATTTTTAATTAAACATTAAAATCTAATTTGATTAATTTTTTTATATTACTTTATTAAAAGAGAATAGCATTTTGTATTACACTCAAGGAATGTAATCTTGTTCGTAGAAAAAAGAGAAAGTGAACTTTACAGAACCATCAATTGAGAATAAACTTAATCATGATTCAATAAAAAATTTCAAATAGAGTAGACTATGTTGTTATAATCATAAATATTGTTATCAGTTATTTAATGCTATAAAAATTTGCAGGATCCAAATTATATACTGTAAGTTAAAATACACCATTAAAACTTCACTTATTGTAATCGGAATTTAGTTGTAATAGTTATGTTTGGGTAAATTGGTATTTTGTTATTTTGTAATACACTAATATTACTGTACCCTTGGTATTTCGGATTCGGAGACGCAGGTGCCCATAAGTTCCATGGGAGCCTCAAGGTTGCTTTTTTTCCAACTTTCCTATCTTTCTTTATTTCCTCTTCCATCTAATCCCCTAACTCCTCCCTCTTCTTTCCGCTTCTAACTCAGGGCTAAGTCCTTTGCTAAAATGAAGGACAGCCCTCTATTATCTTTGCAACCAGGTAGATTGGTATTTTTATACTCTTTTCACATTATCAGCCTTAAAATCTGGCTGATAGCATGCAATTTATATCACTTATTGATATCAGTCATAATTAGTACTGTTACAAGCTGTGGGGCTCAGGATATAAATTGACAGCACAGTTTACCGAAACTTACACTTCTTAGATACACTAACAACAAATTTAACTTTAATTATCTCATTAAAAGAAACAAAAACAAAATTCTCCACCATTCTTTTTACCTTTTTTGAATCATTCTCCTCTTTTTTGTTTTGCCACTCTCCACACCATGGTGCTCATCTTTTCTGGAGCTGGAGCGACACTGCCCTCCTCTTAAGGCATGCTCGTTCCAAGCATCATTACACCCATAGTACCATACCAAACGATCCACATGAACAATATTGAGTGCGGTTCTCGACCCCTTCTGTATTCGGTAGGTGACATCGTTGATTCTAGTCACAACACGATATGGCCCATCTCACTTCAACTGTAATTTAGGGGACTTCCCCTTGCTGCACACAGGGTTATGTAACTACACTAGGGAACCCTCTTCGAAGCCTTGATTGCTTGCCTTCCGGTCATATCGGGTCTTCATCTTTTCAGACATTTGTTGGCCTGACTGTCAGATGTGGTCATATACGTCATTCATCTTATGACGTAAATCGTCCGCATAGTCGGTCATGCTACGTGGACTATCAGGTGGGGTGCTGGTGATTAAACCTGCAGGCAATCGTAATTCTCTTCCAAAGTTTGCAAAGGCTGGCGTCACAGATGTACTTTCATGGACCGCGCTTCGGTATGCCAACAAAAATGGTTGAATGTGCTTGTCCCAGTCTCTTTGCTGAGTCTCTATGACTTTTGCCAGGTACCTTTCCAATGTCTGATTAAATCGTTCCACCATCCCATCGGACTGTGGATGATATGAGGTGGTTCTGGTTTTGTGGGTACCCAACACACGGCATGTTTCCCGAAAAATTTGGGACTCAAAATTCCTGCCTTGATCACTGTGAATCTCTAAGGGTACTCCAAACTGACAGAAGACTTCGTGGACTAATTTATCAGCCACAGTTTCTGCTTCTTCATTGGGAATGGCGAAGACCTCTGGCCACTGACTACTTAGTAAAGTAGTCCATGACAACCATGAAGTACCGGTTTCTATTTTCACTTTCAGGAAACAGTCCCGCAACATCTAACGCTATTCATTCCCATGGGGCTCCAACATTGTACACCCTTAATGCACCTCTACTGTGAGTTTGAAGTCCCTTCATGGCCGTGCAACTCGTACATATTCGACACCATTCCTCCACATCATCATGACAGTGGATCCAATAAAATCTCTCACGGATCTTCAGTAAGGTCCTCTTCATTCCCATATGGCCTCCAGAGCAGCTGTCGTGGTACAGTTTTAGGACCTCTGGAACTTTTCCCTTGGGAACAACCATTTGCAGGTGGTAGCTGTCCCCTCGGGTATTTTCCCACTTATGGCACAATATCCCATCCTGTATGGTCAAGCTGTCCCATTGTGCCCAGTAGCTCTTTGTAACTGGACTCATAGCTGCAACATCACTCCAGTTGGGCCTAGGAGCATCAGCCTTCAACCACTCGAGGATTGGCTTAAGGTATGCGTCATTTTCCTGAGCCTGTTGTAAGGTTTCCTTCCACTCGTTACTGATCTCCATTTTCAGCATTTGCACAGGAACAATTTCTTTAGCCTCTTGTCTGACACAGTGCATACAGTCATCAGCACAAGGCTTTCTCGACAAGGCATCAGCGTTACCATGCGTTTTCCCTTTAATTTCGCCTTGGATAATTAGGCTATTCCCATCGTGGGCTTGGGAGATCGAGATTCCTGGAGCTCAGAACCAGCCAGCATCTGCCCCGCAGTCCTGGCATTTACTTGTTTCCCTGCTGCCACTGCAACTGGGTGGTGGTATCAGCCACCTCTACCTTCTGAAGTCCATCCTCCTCTCGGTCTCTCCCAAGGTGCCCTCGCTTTGGGCAATTCATCTGCAGATGGCGCATTGCTCTACAGTAGTAACACTGGGGACCTGTCGTTACAACCTCTCTAACACGATGGGATTGATCATTGCATCTTACTGCCTACACCTCGAAAGCATGGGCCAAAGCATCCTTCAGAGTTTCATGATGACCCAATCTGACAGCGGCTCGAACTTCTAGATTGCGTATTCCATCTATGAACGCTTGTACTGTACAAGTAGTCCATCAACCAATGCAAGTGAAGACTGATATGCTTTTCGGACCAGTTTCTCAACTTCCAGTGCCCCAGCACTGTAGAGTCTCAGCACTACATTACGCACAGTCCTTAAGCTGGGCCCAATACACGTGCTCAAGATGCTTGTCTCCCTATCTGAACTCCAATGCTTCCACCAGTTGGTCGTAAGTGACATCCTTACCGAGGGCCTCTAGTACAGTCAAGGCCTGATCGCGGAGGGCCGACATGAGTGCTGTCATGGCCTGTGCATTAGTCCATCCATTTATCCTCACCACGGCTTCAAACTGAATTTTATAAGCCAACCATGAAGATGTCTCGTCAAAAGGCAGTACTTTAAATCCATGTATTGCCGGCGTAGCTATAACGGGAGTGGCATTCCCAATCTCAAATATGAACTCGACCAAAGCTTTCTCAACGTCCATGATCTTCACTTCAGCTTTGGCAATTCGATCCTCATGCCGTTGGACCTGCTCCTTGATTTCCTTTAAATCGTTGCTAATCATGGCGTGCAGTTCCTTCAGTTGATGTGCCTGCTCTTCTTCGCCTTTCTGGAGCTCTTCTTTCATTTGACATGCCTGCTCTTATTGCATGTTTTTCAACTGACTGGTCTGCTCTTGTAATGCCACCAACAATACAGATAGGTCCAGCATAGCTGGTGCTGGAGTAGGGCCAGAGGTGCTGGCAACAGAGTCAGTTGTTTGCTGACCATCTAATGTCCGATCAGAAAATTCACTAAAATGCCGCTGATCCATCGCCTGCTGTCGCTGTTGGCTTTGTGTACAAATCCTTTCAATGTCTCCTTTCGGCATAACTGGCTTGATTCATATCGCACTCCTGACACCAATTTGTTACAAGCTGTGGGGCTCGGGATATAAATTGACAGCACAGTTTACTGAAACTTACACTTCTTAGATACACTAACAACAAATTAAACTTTAAATATCTCATTAAAAGAAACAAAAACAAAATTCTCCACCGTTCTTTTTTCCTTTTTCGAATCGTTCTCCTTTTTTTCGTTTTGCCACTCTCCACACCATGGCGCTTGCGCAACAGTACTTTAAATATTAAGCATTAATAATTTTAATAGTTATTTTCTTACAGTAAAGTAGTTTAAATAGTTGGAAATTCTTATTTCAGTTATATGCTAGCTGTTGTTAAAGATGGTAAAACAATACTAGATAAACAACTTTTCATTAAGAAATCTTCAAGTTATACAAGTTTTATTGTTTTAACATGTCCTTTTAATATTAGAGTAAAAAAACTAAAATTTTCCCCAGACATGTATTGGACCATCAAGAATTTGGGAGTTTCTTGAGTGACCCTATCTAACCCTAGTGGGGCCCTTCTAAGTTTCAGTACTCCCAAGGGACAATGACAAAATTTTACAAAACCACTTTAAACTTTAATTTAAAATTTCTGCTGTTTGTAAGTTGCCGACATTTAGGGGTAATAAGTTAATTGCGCGTCAGGAAAAGCCTAGGTCTTTTGGGTGGCCATGGGCATTGTCCAGTATCAGCAGGGCTTTGAGTGGCAGCTCTTTGTCCAGCAGGTATTTCTTTACAGCAAGAGCAAAGGTTTCCAGGATCCATTTCTTGAAGACAACCTGGGTCACCCAGACTTTTGGGTTAGACTTCCAATGGACAGGCAGGTTGGACTTGACAATGCAGTTCTTCTTGAAAACCCTGGGATTTTCAGAATGGTAAACCAGCAGGGTTTTGATCTTCAGGTCTCCGCTGGCATTGGCTGCAAACAGGAGTGTCAGCCTGTCCTTCATGGGCTTGTGTCAGGCAAAGTCTTTTCCTCCTTGGTAATGAAGGTCCTGTTGGGCATCTTCTTCCAGAAAAGACCAGTTTCATCAACATTAAAAACTTGTTGCAGGTGGTATCCTTCATTCTTGAGAAATTGTTGACAATCAACAGAGAACTTCTCTGCTTCTTCCTTGTCATTACTGCCAGCCTCACCATGCATGATGACGCTGTGGATTCCACAGCTTTTCTTGAACCTAAAAAACCACCTCCTGGAGGCTTTAAACTCTTCTTCTTCATTGCCACTGCTGCTGCTTGTTCCAGGAGTGTTTTTCTTCAACTTGTCATAGATGAGTTTGGCTTTTTAACAGATAATTTCTTGGGTAGAGATATCACCTCTCACCTGCCTGTCATTGATCCAAACTATCAACAGCCTTTCCATTTTGTCATGGAGTGAAGACCTACGCTTCATGTGGGGGTCTCCAAGATCTTCCACAAGGGGAGTCTCCAAGATCTTCCATGATCTTGGAGACTCCCCTTGGCAACCTTGGCTGACTTGATGGTGTCTTTCTTGCTTAAAATGGTGTTGATGGTGGTCTTGCTGAGACCAAACTCTTTGAGAAGATCAAACTGTTTTACCCACTTTCACTCCTTCTGATGATTTCTTGCTTTGTTTCGATTGAAATCACCTTTCTGCTTTTTTTAGAAGCCATGATTTGCACAACACCCTGCACTGAGGTGATGTACGTAATAAACAAGGGAGTGTGGGGAACGTCACCCTCCACATCTTAACAGTCGTAACGAACCCCAGGTGGTAAGAGTTATTACTTCCTGGAACGGGACCGGACTCACCCTGTGCGACCTTTTGGACAGTGAGTTGCCTTTTGTTAGCCACATCGTCGAGTCATGTAACTGTTACGCGAGCAGAAAATAAACTTAGTTTTGTTACTGTTCGTCTCATTCGTTTTTAATCGCGCGCAGTGGCGAGAAGCAAAGGTAATAACAGTAAAAAACTCCACATTGGTGACCCGAACCCGAACTAATAACGTAATTCAACTAAGAAAACTACCGAATCCACCCATTGGAACCTTCATCAGGTACGTCGTTCTTCCTTGTTCACGACCTCAATCGTCAGATCATGGCCGAGATTGGAGCGGTAAAAATCCCTCCATACAACTTTTCCGACCCAGCCTTATGGTTCCACATGTGCGAAAGCACATTTGCTCTAGGATCTCCAAAGCCAATCACAGAAAGTGCCACAAAGTTCAACTACGTAGTGGCCCATTTACCACCGGAAGTCGCATCAACGGTTAGAGACATTATTATTTCTCCGGACCGTACAGACCCGTACGGTCACATAAAGGTGGAACTTATTAAACGATCCGGCGAATCGTCTCAACAAGAGTTACGAAAACTATTGGCCGGAGAACAGCTAGGAGATCGCAAACCTTCCGAACTACTACGTGTTCTAAAGCGTCGGGCAGAAAATTTTCAAATCCCGGACGCAGTTATACTAGAGTTATTCATACGACACCTTCCGACTTCCGTCCAATCTATCCTAGCTGCCATTACCCCACTCGACGTAGACAAAGCAGCGGAAGTAGCGGACCGCGTGGTGGAAGTAACCCCTGCAACGATAGCTTCAGTGTCGCAACCTGAGAAGCCCGATACCGTAACCAACAAAATACTAGTCGAAATAGATAAACTTAACAAGCGAATCGATAAACTAACGCAGGCACGTCGGGATCGCAGCAACCATTTTTCTCGACGCTCCCGCAGTAGTTCAGGACATCGCAACAATTCCACTCACCGCAGTATCAACAACTACTGCTGGTACCACAACCGTTTTGGTGCAAAGGCACAAAAATGTACTCCGCCGTGTAGTTTTCCAACAAACGAGAGCGGCGAAGCGTAGAGGCGACATGCACTTTGCCGGAGCAATCTCGTCACCTGTTCATCCTAGACAAGAAAACGAATGTAAACTTTCTCGTCGACACAGGTTCCAACGTATCAATATTTCCAGCCTCCTCGTCACAAAAGAAGCGCGCATCTCAAATGACCTTGATGGCAGCAAACACAACTGCAATTCATGTCTACGACCAACGAACACTCACTCTCGATTTTGGGTTAAAGAAAATTTTTCGTTGGAAATTCCTTATTGGCAACGTGTCAACGGCAATAATAGGCGCAGATTTCTTGTTTCACTTCCATTTGGTACCGAATCTTAGACGCAAATGTCTCACAGACGTTCAGACAAAGGTGAACTCTCCAGGCAAATTATTAGAAACCTCCATCCACTCTATCAAGATAACGACCAACGACTCCATATATCATAAGATATTGGAAGAATTTCCTGAGATCACCAGACCTCCACGTCCTAACCAACCCGTAAAACACAAAGTTGTACATCATATAGAAACTGTTGGTCAGCCCGTAACTGCGAAACCACGTCGCCTAGCACCCGATAGGCTTAAAATCGCTAAGGCCGAATTCGATAAGATGATAGCTCTCGGCCATATGCGAACATCAAAAAGCAATTACGCATCACCACTCCACATGGTCACCAAGAAAAACAGTTCGGATTGGCGACCCGTGGGAGATTATCGTGCTCTAAACGCACAAACCATAAAGGACAGATACGGCGTTCCAAACATCGCAGATTTCACATCGGAACTGCACGGAACACAAATCTTCTCTCACATAGACTTAATCAAGGCTTATCATCAAATACCCATCTACCCACCACACGTGCACAAAACAGCTATAACGAGACCGTGTGGTCTTATCGAGAGTACCAGGATGCAATTCGGATTGTGCAACGCATCCGCAACATTTCAACGGTTCATCGACGAAGTAACCAGAGGACTCCCCTTCGCATATGCTTTCGTCGATGACATATTAATAGCGTCACGCTCCCAAGAAGAACACATCTCGCATCTTCGCGCCTTATTCCAACGCCTCCAAGAATATGGGTTAACCATAAATCCGTCGAAATGCACCTTCGGCGTACCATTAATCGAATTTCTCGGATTCAAGGTCTCGGGAAAGGGTCTGGAACCACTCCCTGATAGAGTCAGAGCCATCCGAGAATTTCCCAAACCTTCGTCTCTCACTCAACTTAGACGATTCTTAGGCGTAATAAATTTCTACAGGAGATGCATCCCTCGAGCGGCGCACACCCTCGCCCCGCTAGTGCAGCTACTAGAAGGAAAAAAGAACGGGAAACGTACGTCACTCACTCGGAAAGCAGAATCACGATCTCTGCAATGGTCAGAAGCGGCAGAACAATCCTTCGTATCAGCTAAGGAAGCACTGTCCAAAGCCACACTTCTCCACCATCCACTACCCGGAGCTAAACTATGCATATGGGTAGATGCGTCAGACGTAGCGGTTGGAGGAGCACTGATGCAATACAACAGGAAATGGGAACCCATCGCCTTTATCTCAGCGAAACTGGCACCAAATCAACGCAACTGGTCAGCTTACGACAGAGAACTATTGGCAATATACACATCAATAAAACGATTTCGCCACATGCTAGAAGGCCGTGAATTCACGATCTACACGGATCAAAAACCGCTCATATATGCCTTCAAACAAAAACCAGATAAATGTTCACCACGACAAATGCGGCATCTCGATTTTATATCCCAATTCTCTACGAATATACGTCATATTCCGGGCACAGCTAACACGATAGCAGACGCTCTCTCCCGCATCGAGATAGATTCGATCACCTCTGCTTCTCCTCTAGACTTCCGAGAGCTAGCCACAACGCAAGCTACAGATTCGGAACTTCATCAATTGTTAAAGGATCCTATGTCGCTCAAATTAGAGCTGAAATCCTTTCCACCTAACGAAATCGACCTATACTGTGACACATCATCCGGAACACCTCGCCCCTTCGTGCCGCATAATCTCCGACGAACCATTTTCGACCATCTACATGGACTTTCTCATCCAGGAGCAACAGCAACCACTAAGCTAATATCAAGCCATTATGTTTGGCCGGGCATGCGGAAGGATATCCGTCAGTGGGCACGACATTGCATCCCCTGCCAGAAATCGAAAATTCACCGCCACGCCTGGACACCAATAGGAAAGTTTACACTTCCGGAAGCAAGATTTTCCCATCTTCACATGGATCTGATAGGACCACTTCCGCCAGCTGACGGGAAACACTACTGCCTTACAGTGATCGACCGTTTTACCAGATGGCCAGAGGTCATCCCAATTGCCGACATATCTGCTGAGACGGTATGCCGAGCCTTTTTCTCAGGTTGGATCGCAAGATTCGGATGCCCTACTACAATCCCCACTGATCAAGGACGTCAGTTCGAATCGAACCTCTTCCGAGAACTGACCAGACTTCTCGGCACCAATCGCATCCATTCAGCAGCATACCATCCCCGATCAAACGGTTTAATAGAACGATTACATAGACACCTGAAGGCATCGCTAATGGCACACGAATCCTCCAAATGGACCGACGCCCTTCCGGTAGTCCTCCTGGGAATTCGTTCAGCACTTAAAGCCGATATAGGCGCAACAGTAGCTCGAACTGTTATATGGTACCCCGTTAAAATTACCAGCTGACATCATTAGCCCCGACACCCCACGAATTTCTTGCGAATCTTTTGTCAGTCAACTAAAAACCCACATGGCCAATCTGAAACCGTTAGCAACTTCCGCTCATTCCACAGAGAAAATTTTCATTCATCCAGAACTAAAAGAGTGTACACATATTTTCTTAAGATTCGACGCAAACCGACCTCCTCTTCGTCAACCTTACTCAGGCCCATACAAAGTGCTAGAAAAACACGACAAAACACTAGTAATTGACATCCAAGGTCGCAAATCCACCGTCTCAATTGACAGAGTAAAACCAGCGTATATCTTACAGGACGAACCACTTCAGAAATCTAGCATAAAACCCGTCCAATCAAGACCATCACAGACACCATCTTCATCTGCAACAGCGAATAACAAAAAACTGGAAACAACCTCCAAAAAAGATCAAACCGTTACCACGAGATCAGGCCGTCATGTTCATTTTCCTAAAAGACTAGTCACCATAATGTAACGTTAAGCGACTCGTTCGACATCAATTCTATCGCTCGTCCCTCACTGGGGGGATACTCTGTGGGGAACGT
The DNA here is from genome assembly GCF_030686945.1 of Centruroides vittatus. Taxonomy (NCBI): domain Eukaryota; kingdom Metazoa; phylum Arthropoda; class Arachnida; order Scorpiones; family Buthidae; genus Centruroides; species Centruroides vittatus. The sequence goes on from NW_027120673.1 coordinate 2,660,469, forward strand.
CACCCTCCACATCTTAACAGTCGTAACGAACCCCAGGTGGTAAGAGTTATTACTTCCTGGAACGGGACCGGACTCACCCTGTGCGACCTTTTGGACAGTGAGTTGCCTTTTGTTAGCCACATCGTCGAGTCATGTAACTGTTACGCGAGCAGAAAATAAACTTAGTTTTGTTACTGTTCGTCTCATTCGTTTTTAATCGCGCGCAGTGGCGAGAAGCAAAGGTAATAGCAGTAAAAAACTCCACAGGAGCAAGCCGAATCCCAACGGGAGCTCTGTACTTCTGGCAGCGAATCAACTTGACCATCGGGGCTACTCATGAAGAAGGAAAAAAAAAACAGCTTACTCTTCTGCAGCCAAAGAGAAACTGTTTTCAAAGGCTCCCAAAATACCTACATCAAGAAGCTATTCTAGGAAGCCAAGAACATCTAAAAATAGCAGATTGTCATTGGCAACAGCAAAAGAGTGGAAACATCATTCGCACTTGTTCGCAGAAAGTCCGTTTTTCGCCTCAGGTAACTGCCAAATGGAAAGTCTGTTGTTTGCAGCCAGTTTGTTGCTCGAGTCACATAATGGCCAAACAGAATGTCCATTGTTCACAGCGTCCGTTATTCAAGGCGTATGTTATACAAGGCATCACTGTATAATAATTCCACTTCAACAGAATGTCTGCAGCCATGGATCATTGTCACTTGCCAGTCACATCACCTATAAGAAAACAGTTGCCATGTGGCAGCTGCGGATTGGTAGACTATTCCATCATACCAAATAATTCACACAGGCAGAAAAGGCAGTTGTGTCAACTATGCTCTTTGCATAGTTGACACATCATCTGCTTATTGGTGAATTTTTCAGAGTATGATACAATTCATCAAAGCTTGGAAACAACATTCTGAAGTAGTTCAAAAATTTCAATTGATCCTCTCAAATCTTATTAAATAACATATTAAAAATTCCTTTTAATAAATGGCTGCTCATTAATGGATGTACCAAGAATCTTTAATTTTTATATTTTGTTAAGAAATAAAGTTCCAAGAACATTATTACTATGTGGTAATGAGCATCTATGATGACTGGTCAACTCAAAACAAATTCTCCCATCTTCTGTCCACACAGTGCCCATAGACTATCCACAGAAAAAAACAACACATCATGCAGTAACTTCATTAAACATTGCAGGATGAATGTGTTCCACCATTCTACTCGTCTGAACTAGGCATTACAGAAAAAAAAAAAAAACCAATTCTGCAGCAATATCTCTTTCAATAGATAAGATCAAAATTGAAAAAAGTCTCTTTTGGCACATTGTTAATCAGAGGTAGTTCTTGTTGGAATCAACGATCAAAATTATTGTCAAATGTTATACGACATTGTTACGTACAACCCGTTATGTTGCGATGTTTTGTAAATGTTTTTCCATTACGTAATAAAAGATTGGTGGCACTGTTGACTCCTTGGGGATGGTGACCTAGTTTTGCACTCTCCCCTTTTCAGCACTGACCTTCCATGAGTCAAGACAGTGTAATCTTTATTTCTTTGTTATATAACCAATTACGTGAGTCTAACTAGTTTTTACTAATCTCTTCGACAAGCAGCATCTAGTCTAACAGTCTTGATCAATTTCAACTTAGAAAATGATTGTTCTGTAGATGCATCAGATACTGGTACAATTGTGGCAGTTCACCATATTGTTTTCTTTGTCTCCTCTACCATCCTCTTTATCCCTTATTCTATCCAATTTTTGTAAACTTGTCCAGACCAGCTCTTTTGTTGTATGAAGTTGAGACAGACTCCTGCTAAGGAGAGACTGGTCTAGAGAATACAACGAAGACAGCCTGGGGGAGACTGGTGAAGCAAAAAACTTCACTTTTTGCTGAGACATGGACCACATCAGAAGTGGAATGAGCTTGAGGAGCTTTTGAAGACAACCACAACATTTTGTTGAAGGGGTTGCATGCTGACATCTACCTTATGAATGAGTCCAGATGAACATTACAGAAGGTGATGGACTCTGGAGTTGAGTATATTCCGCCCCTGCCGGCAAGAAATATTTTTTTGCCTCCTTAATTTTGTAATTATAAAATTCATTGTGTTATGCTTATTATAACTTGTATCATTGTTAATTACTAGAATCAGGTCAGTGGTAGTTTTATTGTAACCAGTTTTAATTGTGCATGCTGGTGTCTGTGCAGTCATGAAATTAAGAATCGTTTCACTGAAAGTGGCTGATAGCTTGGGTCTCATGAGAACCTTTGTATGCTGGCATATTAAGCTACTGTTTTTGGTTAAGATAAATCTTTGTGTCACATTTTATTTTTATGGCCCCAACAAAACACTGATAAACTTTGAAATTTCACACATTATATTTTCAATAATTACCAATTTGATGATTTAATATACTAACAAATTTCAAGATCCTATGCATTGCCTTTTTGCCTATATATATAGAGCCACCTCTGTATCAGTGGTGTGGAAATGTTTTTGTAAACATTAAATAAAACATTAATATGATATTTGCAACGTTGATAGTTTTATAAATTATTCTTGTCTGATTTTTAAATCTATTCTAAATAACATTTTGTTTTGGTATAACAAAACAATCAGTACAAGAAAAGTAAAAAGTAAGATGTTAAAAATCCTTTTTTTAGTTTAAAAGATCATAGATCTTTTGTAACATATTGCAGAAATATAAGATTTGTTCAAAAATATAATCTCACAAAGGAACCCAAATGGAAGTGTTTGAAGAAGATTCAAATTGAGAAATTTGAGAAAAATCAAATTTTGGAGAGTGTTTCCCATTATAATTAGTTCTTTCCCAGTCCGATTTGCTGGAATTATTGTGTACCAGTTGTGTTAGAGTCTATCTGTATGATGCAGAAATATGGTTCACTGGCTCAGCCTATAATTATCCCAAATTTTTGGCATTCTTCATGGTCTCTGGGCCAGAGCTGTTAATTTCTGAGTATCTTTCAATTTTTATAGTAGCCCTTTATGCAATGTCTCTGAGTGATCTAATGATTAGCAATGTGTTTTTGATCTAAGCCTGTTGATTTCAGTCTTTTTAGTATTGTTGGAGTGTATCTTTCTGTTGTTGATTCAGGCTTAATTCAACAGGTGGGTACCTGTTAGTAGTACTTTAAAATAGTACTTTATTAATTTAGTAGTATTTTATTATAATGTAGTACTTTAACATAAGCCATTTTCTTTATAATCTTGATTCCCACCTCTGCATTTAGTACCTTCGCTATATGCTAGATAAGTAGATAATGTCTTCATAATAGCGAGGTTGAGGCCAAAGTTTTAAATGCAAAAACATGTACGTCAGACATTCAGCGCTGCTTTCCTAGAAGCCTAGAAGTTTGACAATGGTGCTTGGAAGGTCAAGCGTGATTCCACTGACTTTCCAAACACTGTTGTCAAACTTCTAGGCTTACAGGAAAGCGGCGCTGAACATCCGGCATATATGTTTTTGCATTTAAAACTTCGGCCTCAATCTCACTAGTATGGCATGCTAAACCAAATGTGCAACACTTTCTTCATAAGATTAATCACAATCCATATGGGCTACAACTACAGTTTGAACAGGAATATTATACAGAAATCTATTTTTAGACATCCCCATCACATTTAAAAGAGATGAGATCCATACCAGCATTTGTTGGAAATCTACCTATCACCCTTTACACATTGCATCCGCTTTTACATTTTTCCAGAAGGTGCCAAGTATATTGCACCAATACGCTTGGCACCTTCAGGAAACTTATTTACAACAGGAAGGTGGCACTACAACATGGGTATTCTAGAAAGTTAATACAGTAGACCCCCCCTATGACACGGTAGATAAGTTCTGTGTTATATTAATCTGAGTTGTACGAGTCACTTAAATACATGAGCCAATCACAGCCCGGCACACTGGCTGTGATTGGCTCATGTATTTAAGTGACTCGTACAAAACGGATTAATATAACACAGAAGTTATCTACCATGTTATAGGGGGGTCTACTGTAATCAATTTTAATTAATGTCATTTCAAAGACATTAATTAAATTGAAATTAATTTGAAACACTCAAGATAGAAGCAGCAGAGCATATGATTAAAAAAGAGGGTAACTTTGAGGTTTTCTTTGCCTTACATAAAATACATACATAAGGCAATTGCAAACCACAACAATTTGAGCCTTGTTTTTAAGTGCAACCCAACTGTTTTCAAACTTTTGATCAACAACAAAAATTCACAGGACCCTTCTAGTACCTATACATGACCATCAATTCAACACAAAAATGAAATACATCAGTAAAACCAAGTGGAACCTTCTTAGAAAAATTAAGGAGCACAAATTGGCAGTGAATAAAGGTCTAACCAACACTAGTTTATTAGCATTTGATAATGAATCCGACATGGAAGTCATTTGGGATAGTATTGAGATCAATGAACATATGAATGATGTTAATAGATTAAAGCAGTTGGAAATTCTAGAAATTTATAAAGCAAACAGTTCCATGGATGTGTTAACTTTGAAATGTGGACCCATTATTCACATCCCAAGTAGATGAACTTGAAAAATAATCAATGTACTGTACTTTTTTGGCATTTTTCAGATAATGGACAACTAGGTATCTTCATATATTCAGTTCTTCTATGTTCTTCATACCTTCTATTAATAATGTTCTTCATACCTTCTATTAATAACATGGTAGATAGTTGACTTTGCCATTCCTTCTGAAAAGTGACAATATCTTATCTTTATCTTACCTTATTGTAGTTAGTTACATTTTTAGTAATGGCTAATTCTGACTGCCAAGGTCTCATTTTTAACTCTAATTCAAAACTATGTAGAATTTTCATATAAAATTTTGCACAATGATTCAACTAGAAATATATTACAACAAAGCCTAAGTAACATGCTACTGACATTTTCAAGCATGACATAACAATACAGTAAATATCAGCCTTCTAGATCTACGGCACCTGTTAATTTATACAGGGTGGGCCAACAAAAATGAAACGGCAGAGTGTTCGTGTTCGTCCAAGCAAATCGCTTGGACAGGTCGATTTTATTCTCGAGGGGACATCTTATGCAATAAAGTTTTTGCGAATCTGAATATTAACTAAACGAGTTTTTAAAATTTTTTGTTGTCTGTTGTATTCAGAATCGCAAAAACTTTATTGCATAACATGTCCCCTCGAAAATAAAATCAACCTGTCCGAGCGATTTGCTTGGAAAAACACAAACACTCTGCCGTTTTGTTTTCGTTGGCCCACCCTGTATAGTGAATTTACTGGCAAATAACTCTTTAAAATGTTATGCCACTTTTCACTTACATTGAAATTATTACAGTCAATGTTTTAGAACACTACTCAAAACACAGTAATCTTTATAAAGTAAATTCTCATTAAAAATTTTATGGAGATTTAAATATATCCATAGAGATGTGAATCTCAAGAGAGTTTCTATGGGGAAACTATCCCCATAGAAAGTCTCTTGAGATTAACATCCCTTTAACAGGTTGTCCTTGTGTTATGTTGCCTTGTTCTATCAATCCAATCCAATCCAATCCAAATACCGTAATATGTGCTGTTGCAGGTTTTTGGGCTATACATATTCATTTATTTTTGTTTTGCTTGTTGGTATGTGGAAGATTGGCAGCAATGCAGTTGGAGGGAAAGGAGATTTAAGGAAGTGAGGATTGGCAACACCATGCACCATCTTTTTTTCTGGCTGGCAAGATGTTGCCTGGGTCAAAAAGGAAGGCCTACATTTTGTGTTAAGGTGTGCTTGGGAACTGCAAGTACAGTTGAAGCTTTATACAACTTTGTATTATCAGACTGAAGGTGAAATCCATTTTCATCGATGAAAATACTCACTGGACGCTTAGGACTTTGTGTTAAAATTAGTGAATTACCAGTAGTGGACATTGCCCGAGAAGTATTTTGGGAAAGATTCATGTGTATATTAGCAGAAAGGACTTGCATCATACTCAACTTATTATACAGACAAAATTTGTCTGGTATGTTTGGTCTCTATATGTGGCCTAGAAAACAACTTGTAAATTTTTGTATATAATTTGTATATAAAGTGACATTTTTTGTTGTCCCTTTTATCTCATGGTAATCAAACCTACATATACATGTAATAGTCCCACTAAGGGTTATTGTTATTTCCACAAATAATATTGATGCTAAAGTGTAAATATAATGATACAATACTTTCTCTAATGCTTATTTTTACTTTATTCTATTTTTAATATTACTAATTGCCCAAACCAATTAAAACAATGTTTGAAAGATAATAAGAAATAATTTTAGGTCAGACTTAGTTACACTGAATTCCATTGTCAGTCAACAAAATTTGGCATTTGTCTGTTGAAAAATTTGAAATCTATGAATTCATGAATTAGTCTACCTTGTGGAAAGCGGAATAATCAGTATTACATATTACGACTACTGTGCAGGTGAATGATTACCACATGAGGAGGACAAAGAAAATGTTGGCCTAACAATAAGTTTATGTACAAAAAAATATATATATAAAATTTAGAGTTGTCCACTAGAACACACCAGTGGCGTGCCGTCATTGGAAGCGATGGAAGCGCCGATTCCACCTTCCAATGACCTTCCCTTGAATTTTATAAAATATAAATTTTCATATTTTAACGTACTTTGAATTAATTAAAATTAATATTTTATTATAACTGCATTATGTATCTTTTACAAATTTCTATACTACATGTGAAAAAAAAACGATAAGATTGCTATTGTATATTCGAATAATTCGGTGGCGGAAGGAATGTCGAAACCGGGTCAGTCTCCAATCAGCCAGATTATATAGGCATTAGCACATGCGGTTTAAAGTGCACCAACCTCACCCGGTTTAGCTGGTAGAAGCGACACACTCGTAAAGAGTACAGCTTTATATCCCGGAGCGGTTGTGGGCTGTTAGCCACCTGCCTGTCAACTTCCAAGCAGCCAGATTATAGGCATTGGCGCATGCGCTTTACAGAGCACCAACGTCACGGTTTAGCTGGTAGAAGCGACACACGCGTAAAGAGTACGCGACTTTATATCCCGGAGCGGTTGTGGGCTGTTAGCCGCCTGCTAGATATTCGGCCACCCTCGCCCGATTATGTGAATCACGAGCAGACTAGATCAACGGCGGGCAACCCGCGGGCCAGCTACGGCTGGCGAAAAGTTTCTATCCGGCCCGCGAGATCTTTAATAGATTATTAAATTGGAAAAATAACTAATTAATAGTTATTTTTCCAATTTAAATTCGAAAATTACAAAGAATTGGAAAAATAACTAATTAATAGTTATTTTTCCAATTCTTTGTAATTTTCGAAAACGATAAGAGAAATAAATGTAGTAATTAACTTTTTATTTATTTATTTCATATTTGCAGACTAAAAAAATTACGAGTCACAAGAAGGCGTCAATTAACTACTACGGCGCGGAAAAAAACGTAAAATTTATTCTGGCCCATGTTATAAAAAGGGTTGCCCACCCTAGACTAGATTTATAACAACCCAACCGATAGGAGTTTACTGGCACGTTTTTATGATAGTTCTGTATAGTTGACAGGAGTTTAAAAAACTCCATTAAAATATTTGATATATTTATTCTGCGTTTATTCCGCTCTCCCATCTTATATTACTTACGGATTTCAATGTTAAACCGGTGATATTACGATTTAGTATGTCTCATCTGTAAGGGGATGCAGAAAAAACGTGTACAATTCTAGTACAGTGTTAAAAATTAACTGTTACTTTGGCAGCATCATTTACAACCAAATTTAATGAATGAGACGTACAGTACATACAATGGTACAAAAAAAAGCTCTAGAATTTATTTTCTTTAAATTTACGATTTATATATCCGTTGTCATAAAAATTTGTCTTTCCACTGTTTTCCCAAGACTACAGATATTCAGGTACAAAGTAACTGGTTTCGACTTATTTCTACTTAAGAAGTGACTAAATAATTAAGAGATTAGGGAATGGGGACATAAATAAAACCCTGTTGAAAGAGCCAGAATTTTACTTCAACAAAAGCTTAACAGAACCAATCACTCGCTCAGTACAGTGGGAAACTGATTTCCGTGTACACCTGGTATTAAAACGAATGACTATTAAGTTTAACATAGTTAGATTTTTACAGCTACGGTGAGAAACGTTTAAAATTTACAACAGCCCTGTGGCGTCCTTTGAGATATACTAGTGATGCGACAAAAGAGGCATTTGACATTGACCGGTATCGGCACCCTCGGGATTTGGCACGCACACACTCACTACACACCTACCTGGACCGTCACTAGTTCCATCCATTAGCTACTCGTATCAAGATATTTGACTAAGTGGATTGTTTTAAGATTTAAAAAGTAAAGAATATTTTATGTTATTTTTATGTACGTTTCTTTACAAAGCTATATTTTAATTATAATTTTCTTTAAAAGTATATTAATACAATCGAACAATACATTGTACCAGGTATGTATATCCATCGCACATTTTATTTCACCGAGTAAGTTTTTATAATTTATTTTTAATTTTAGCCCTTATATCGTGGCTAGCGATTCAGAATGTAATTGTGATATTAAAAATACATTTAGAGAAGTCTACAGTTTTTACTGGCTTATCGAACAAATGAATACGAATGGACCCTAGACCAGTGATTCTTAACAGGGGGCCGCAGCCCCTGGGGGTCCATAAGAAGTTTGCCGGGGGCCGCCAAATTATGCAAAATTTTTTTCAGAATATAATAAAAAGAAAATTGATGTATAATCCGAATATCGTATTGAAAAGTGAAATAAAAAAGATAAAGTTTTCCTATTTAGTTTTTATTTATTTATTTTGTATTTCTTCCTACATACAACTTTGTTAGTACAGAAGAAATAAATGTAAATATGCTACTTACACCGCAGTATTTACTTCTTTTATTCCAAAGCAATTTTAAGAAACTATTAATGCTTGGAATTTTAAAAATAATTAGGAAAAATAGTAGGCTTTGAAAATTTAAATATTTTTGCAAAAGATATGCAAAATCCTTACCACAAGTGGGCGTTTTAGTTTTAGTTTAGTTTTAGCATCGACATTGGATCGATTTATCGACATGTTTCTTATTTTATTTTCTGTTAAAAATTAATGAGTTTTCATGTTTAATTGTGAAGTTTGAATGCTATTTAAATAGATAATGAAATAATAAAGTTATGATTTACATTTATTATATAAAAAATAAAACAATAATAAAAAAATCAATTTATTATAGATAAATTATCAAATTATCAAATATAAATTATTATTAAAAAATGGGGGTCACAAAAAAATTATGAAATATTTGGTAGGCAGTGAGTATAAAAAGGTTAAGAACCACTGCCCTAGACCATCACTGACGCGCAATTAACTGATTGCCCTGGAAGTCGGCTTCTTACAGAAACACAGCTTCCCTGTCATCAAATGTCACGGCACGCCACTGGAACACACATATAGATACCTAGGGAACCAGACGGGTTCACCTGTATAATGAGTTGAGTACAAGTCCGTTGTTTTAACTCACACTTGAGTCTCTCCTGAAACTACCTCTCTACAAATGTCCACTACTGGTAATTGCTTAAATTTAGCATAAAGTCTCACTTATCCAGAGAGTATTCTAGCTGATGCAAACAGATTTTTTTCACTCCAAGTCCAATAATACGATTCTGTGTAGACCGCTTCTACCGCCCCATGCAGTCACTTCAAACACTGTAACACATACAGAAAAAATAGACATTTTTCGTTGACTCAGGCAACCTCTCACCAGCCAGCCAAGGAAAAAAGGTACTGTTGCCAATCCGCATCACCTTAAATATCGTTCCCCTCTCCTAACAGCTTGCCAACCCCTCATACAACACAAAATAAAAATTATTGTATATAGCCCAAAAATCTGCAACAGCTCAACCTCGTAGGACACAACACAATATAATAAAAACAAACAATTATAAATTGTAAAAAATTAAAATTTATGAAATAGAGTATTTTACTTTAAAATAGAGTATGAATGGCAACTTGTACATAACTTATACATACTATTACAGGTAAAATTTTGTAAATCACCAATTTGAAACATTAAATACATAATCTATTATTACCTTTTTCTTCTGAAAACAAATTTTTCACTCAACCATTCTTGTAAATCTTTATTATTGATTTCCTCATTTGAATACTTTTGTTTCTTAGCTAATTGACTTGACATTCTTGACAAATTAAAAAAATACAATAAATATTAACTTAATGAAACAAATACCAAATTTTATAATATATATTAAAAATGATTATTCAATTACATTTAGAAATATTACACTCCAATCAACTTCATCAACAATCAGAGGTATTCACTGTAATTTTCCAAAGAAGACAATCCCCAAGGAGGCTCTAAGGTTTAATTTTATTTTAAAATTAGTTACTCATTTTTATCACAGACAACTTTTTTACTGATGACAAAATTTAAATAAAAAAATTTGTTATTAACTGAAAATTTGTTCTAGTGGGTCATGATTGTTCATTCAGTTGAGTACCAAGGTACCAAATGAATGGACCAATTTTGATATATGCAGTAGCAGTGAGGGATTAACTGCATCAATCAAGGGATTCCTGTATATGTGTACACAGGAAGGTATGGATACATTATACAAGAAGATACCTGTATATATATATATATAGGTATCTTCTTGCATGATGTAGTACATATGATGCTTTTTTTTCATAGTCTGCAGGCACTGCCAATTGCCAATTATGCTAATCAGTTGGAGATAACTTGTTTCAGAGAGAAGGTAGGCATTCATAATTTCTTTGAAAGGGTGCTTACAGAAAATAAAGGAAGGAATAATGGATAGGAAGTTTTCAGGTAGAAGTTGTGAACAAGTAGTAAGGGATTTAAAAGACATTTCAATAACAGAAATGAAATGTGTTTGTGTGTTAGATTATAAAAGTTTCATCCTTCAATTGTAGTGGAGGTGGCCTATGAGATAATGATAAAAGCCTTGAAAGATTATTTCTCAATGTCACTAAAGGAAGTAAAATGGTTAAGAGAGTACTGGAAATTGTGTGGAAGAAATCACATTTTGTCTTCAGAGGAGATCTGTTATAGACAGAAAGTGGGTTTAACCATTGGATCACCTTGGTCGGGGATAGTGACACATCTGGTGAAGATGTATTAATAAAAAAGAAGGTGGATATAACTGAAATTTAAAAAACATTATTATTTATATAAATAAGTATATAGATGTTATTTAGTAGTATGGATAGAACAATGAGTTTATACAAGTTATCAATAAAAATGAGGAGATTGATATTGCAACTTGAGTGAGTGAGAAAGAAAATAAATTATTTGGATATAAATATAAGAATTTCAGAAAGAATGATAACTATGATATACAGAAAAAAGAATACATCACAATCCTTAATACATTGGTATTCATGTAAACCAGTGATTCTCAAACTTTTTTGATCCACCGTTCCCTTTGTTCCATAAAGTTATACCCAACGCCCCCTAACCCATTTTCTCTTGTGTGAGAAAGGATTGCAAATATTCTTAGGAAAACTTTTCTATGAATCTCATACTTTGTGCCCTTACTGTACATTGTTCTCAACAACTGGAAACCATTAAACGCAATGTTTCCTCTCATCAGTTTAACAGAGGAAAGGGAACTGCTGTCAGTAACCTCAAGTTTTGCCTTTGGTCACCATTCAGTATCCTGCCTCCAGCACCCCCCTAGATTTACTCACCACCCACAAGGGGGCATTATCGCCCACTTTGAGAAACGCTGATGTAAACCATCTAACAACTAAATATATATTGGCAGCTGTGTACAATCTCTTCAGTCTTCAGAAGGGTTTATAGATACTGTACAGAAAGGAAAGATTTAGAACCAGAAATTAATGGTGCTAAGAGAAAAATTTTCAACTGAAAATTATAGGAGTAAAAAAGATGACGTAGCAAGTGGAGAATAGATAATCATAAGAGCAGGCCTTATTCTAAGGTTTTTTTTCCTACTGCACAAACATCAGTTTTGTTTTGGCCAATCTCATAAATCCTAGCATTAATAAGCTGTTCTAAAAGACATAAATGGAAAATAAGGGCAATACAAATCTTATATCTGTATAGTTATTTATTAATTTCAAACACCATTCAAACTTAATCATTAGACATGCACAGTGTGTACTGTACAGTACATCTGCATGTGATATAATTAACTATACAATAAGTGCACTATGGTTGTGGATTATAGTTTAAATGATAATATTGATGTTGCAGCTGCATAAAAGAAAATCTATTGTATATACTTGATACAATGGTAAATCCTACCAACATTCCTTCCACAGCTTTTTATGGGCTGAAAAAAATATATAGTAAAACCTGTGTAAACCGGAATCACACAGTACCAATATTTTTTCTGGATTGGCAGGTTTTCTGTTTTGAACAGGTTATTCTAGAAAATCACTCTATTCTGAATAATTTTTTCCTTTCAGGTTAGTTTTTTTTTTATTCATGTTCCATTTTTGGACAGGTTTTACCATATATTGTGTAATTTAGATAAATATTTTAATTTTAACATAATGAGAAGAAAGAAATACTTATAACACCCAGAATCAAAAAATTATTTACTGCACAAATATGAGATTTCCATTGCACAATTCAAAATTCTCATTACACATTTTGTATCCAGTTGCACATTAGAATATGCCCTGCATAAAAGACTGAAAGTAGATGCTATGAAAATTTATAAGTTTATGAAGTGTATAGGAGAGAAACTTAATTTTTAAAAAGAAGAATAGCATATTTGACATGTTAAAGAATGAAAAAAAAATAGATTTCTGGATTTGAGGCAGTTAAGCATGTATATAGTAAAGATAGAGAAGAGTGAAGCTACAAATAGGTATTACATAAGACAGGTTATTAGGACCTTACAAACTAGAGTGGAAGAACAGTGGAATGATGTAAGTAGAGGAAAGTTAGCAATTCTGGCAAAGAAGGCATAAAAGACTAGTTCAACAGTAGACTAGAAACAACCTAGGTTGGTGTATAAACAAGAGGAAACAACAAACATGAAAACAATGAAACAGATATATATGAAACAGATATATATGACAGATAAGCCATGTATTGGTCTTAGATCATGAGATACTAAACAGGAAAAATGCAGATGAATTGTTTGAAGGGTGGAAAGCTGTAATAAAGAAAGAGCTCTGAAATGCAAAATTGATTGACATAAGATAGTTATAGAAGTGGAGGGTGGGTTTTTGAAAATGAATGGAGAAAAGGAAACAAAGTTAATATTTCTCAGATTTTTAAATGTTAAAAAAATCTGTTGTTTATTTTGAATGTTTTTGGAGATCACTGAAGATGAGAAATTAAATCTTCTCAAAAGCATTTCAGAAATTAAAAGAATGGTTCTTTAATTTTGAAGTTTCTTGGTTTTACTTGATATTATATGGAGTTGTCCTTTTCTTGTGTTGAGAAACTTATAAATTTATTTCTACAAATTAATGTTATAAATCAGTTTAATTAGTTAAGACAATTAGTAAGTTTGTTGGTGTTAATTTACAATAACTCTTTTAATAAAATATATATTTCAATGGTTTACAAGATTTACAGAATGTCATCATCAGTAACTGAATTTCAGAACATAGATGAAATTTATCAAATCAATTCAAATTCTAAAGGGTTGAGCAAAGATTATATCAATCAGTTAGCCAGTGTATCAGTAACCAATTCTCTGGTGGATAAATGGGCTGGTTAATGGGATCATGCTGTCATCAGTAATGTTTTTCAGATAAAAATTTGTTTTGGGACCAATGTAGAATAATTGTCTTCTAAGATATATTTTTCAAGCTCTGTATGTGTAAGTATTGCTTTAAAAAGTTGGCTAACTGGTTAATTTCACTTTTGCTCAGCACCTGAGAGTCTGAATTGATTTAATAAATTTTATCTGTTTTAAAATTCAGTTTCTGATGAAGACATTCTGTAAATGTCAAAAATGTTTGAAATACATGTTTTATTAAGAGTTATATAAATTAACACCAACAAACTAATTGTCTTAACTAATTATATGCATAGTGGTATATACCATCATTAAATTTTGCAATTAAATCTTTTCCCCATATCAAACTAAAGAATAAAGTGAATTTAGTGAAAAATATGCAGCATTTTATACATTTATAACATTTACCTTGTCTATAATTTCTTGTAATACAATGTATACTTAATATCCAGAATTGTTTTCCTTTGTAAAATCATTCTTTCAGAAAATGATTGTAATAAACATTGCATTCTAAACATGTGAAAAATATAATAAGAATCCCTATTCCTTACCTATTGAAATTACTAATGAATTTTTTGTTATTTTGGTATTTTCTTTACACATAATTCTGTTAAATACATTTGTTTAAATATGAAAAAAATTTTGTTTTAATTCCAACTATTACATTCCAACCAAAACCTATTGCCCTTTAGCGAAATCAGCCTTCTCTACTCTCCAGTGAACACTTATGGATAAGAAACTAAGCCTGGAGATAAAGTTTAAAGTACTTCGCTGCTATGTATGGTCTGTCTTGCTGTATGGGTGTGAGACGTGGACCCTGAATAAGGGCACTGAGAAAATACTGGCAGCATTCAAAATATGGTGCTACCGTCACATGTTACAGATCAACTGGACAGAGCAGGTGACCAATGCACACGTGCTGGAACAGACTGGAGTGGGAGAGCGACAGCTGCTTCCTATCATAACAGAATGCAAAATGAGGTACTGTGGCCATGCCATCCAGGCCACTAACTCACTGCTTCCTGTCATACTACAGGGCAGGATCCAAGGAACCCATTCCCAAGGAAGACAGCAGAGGACCTACCTGCAAGATATAGCGGAATGGACTCAAATTAATAAGAATCAACTAATTCACACTGCGAGAGATCGAGAGAAATGGTGATCGGTTGTTAGCAACCTCTGGCTTGGAGAAGCTACATAGAAGAAGAAGACAAAATAATGTGTTTATCAATCTTAATTTTCTAAAAATATATAAACTGTAATTCTCATATATGTCAGTAATTTAGAATCAACTTATTAATCATAAATTTCAGTAACATCAAAATCACATACAAGTTATTTGTCATTTCTTTGCAATACAACTTTTGAATAATCCAGAATTTTCAATCTCAACTGTTGCAATTAACTTAAGAGCATGTGCAATATATCTTGATTGAAAATCACCAAATAGCACCGGGTGCTATTATTTGGTGGATTTCAATCATGGTTTAAGATTAGTATTACAGATACCAATCTTAAGCCACAAGATCAAAATGATTTTTGGAAAATCCATATCAAATATCAATATTAAATAGTATTATTGAAATGCTGATTGTATGCTATTGCACTGTACATAGTACTGAGATTGAAGTAGATTTTTTGAGATCTCAAATGACTTACCATTTTAATCTTCTATTAATGGCACTCTGTATGATATTTTATCTTCTTTAATCTAATATTAAATCTTGTTAATTGGCAGAAAAATTGTTGATTCCTGTAAAGTTACTTATGCAATATATTGCGTCTGGTTAGTACTGCAGACGCATTGGTGCAACATTGAAACATTGATGTTTTTTGCTGTAGATGCATCAAAAATAAATCATTGTTTGCTAGAACCTTATTACATGTCTTCAGAGAAAAAGGCATTAAGGAATATTCTTTCTAACATTAATTGAACTAATTAATATTGTGTAGTAAGACTGTTTGTGAAGCTACAGTATATTTTAGAAGTGGATTAAGTGAAACTTTTTCAATAAAATATCATTTATAATACTTCATTTGCATTTTATTCTAAAGTTTAGAAAAGTTTTTAATCACATTATTTCAGCAACCCAATAGTGTTGTTTTTTCCCAAACTTATCATAATGACTTCTGTATATTATAACTCTTTTTTTTTATACATTTTAAATACCTTTAAGAAAATGCATTTTAGACTCATATTGTCCCTCTTCAGATTGTTATACAATTGTTACATCAATACATTGCCAACTGCCGCAAATAATCGGGCTAATTTTTGGATATATACAATTAATATAATGTTAGCAGATAAATGTTTAAAAAATTAAACATTTTTTATCTATATTAAGTGCTAATTAAAAGTTTTACCTGTTCATTGCTTGCTTTATGATTATGAAGAATAGGAACTGAAACAGTATGGGAGCAGAAATGGCATGGAAAAATGCCATAACAGACTGTCCATTAATTACATGTACAGTTTTTGAGCCAATTTTGATTCCTCCCTTCCATTTGTATACAAGGGGAACATCTTAGCAAACCCCCTCCGCTTTAAATACTTTTACAGTACATGAACAATAGTTCTGTAATAAAACTGAAGAAATGACTTAGAAAGTTTTTCAAATATTTTCTAATAATTTATTCACATGACTAAGGGAAAGTGTGACAAGAGCATGTATCACAAATCATTTATTTAGAGATTAAAATGTTTCTGGTAAGTGATTTTGGTCATAGGATCAATGTCACCAAAGTCAGTGATATCAACTTTGGCAAAAGCTCAAATTCCAAAGAAGGCAAGTTATGTTTTTCTATGCCATTCAATGTTATTTTACAATGATATATGTTTCCATTTATTGAGAATGTTAAATAAAAACAAACCAATGTATGGATTAAGCTTATTATGAATAGCAATAGCCTACAAATCATATATGTTTGGTAAAGTAGAACTCTTATCAAACTATTCACCTTCAATGAAGACTTTTTCTGCCCTGTATACAATGAATGATAAGTTTATTTTTTCAAAATTGGATGAACATTCAATCCAATACAAATAATAATCAGTGGGTATTCATAAAATACAAATCTTTAGCTTCCTGTTACAATCAGTTGATTCATCTGGTCATGACAATGGTACAATGACATATCAGTCTAATCTCACAAAGTTTTTCTTACACCAAAACCTACTGCTAGTACACAATCAAGGGGTAGAGGAGATACTATAATGGAAGAAGTACCTCTAAACCCCATGTCACATAGTGAAAGTCTCATCCTCATCATCTCATTGATTGGAACAGAATCCATACGTTCTCCAAGTTCTTCCCTCATACAATATCTTCATTACTGATTACTCTCGTATTCCTCCTACACTGGCACTGAAAAGAGTTTGTCTCCAACCATGTATCAGTATATACAACTTCTCTGCTGCCCACTGGGCTTATTGGCCCTCTAGGCAACATAGTAGAGAGGGATAATGGGCAATGGAACATTCTAGAACCGTACAAACTGAGGATTTATAACCTACAATTTCTCATTTTATACATATGAGAAGTGATTGTCATAGAATATTATGTGAATCCATCCAGTGAAGACTAAATACAAATTTTCATGGTGGCACAAACAATGCACTTCCTTTGAAAGACACTTTTAATGTGACGTTTGTAGATTGCACTTGTATCGTAATGATGCTCCATGTATGGGGTAAGATTGCACATGCTCATTGCTTTCAAAAAATCGTTTTGATATTAATTTCGTTTCAATGATTTCTTTTTAATCTTGAATGATTAAAAAGCCTGTTTTGATATTTTTGAATAGAATTATTGTTTTTGTGTAACACAGCATTGTAACAAAGCAGTACACTCTTGATATTACCCACTCTTGCCCCACTTTCCCAAATTCATACGCCACTAATACCACTAAAACTATGTTGCGTCGTGCCTCAATGCACAATGTTTCACGACTCTCCTTCCTCTTAAATTGTACACGTAATTAATAGACGGCTCCTAAAGATCCGTGGTAAATACGAACGAGAACGACATAAAACAAAAAGTTGTTCCGTGCCGAACTTCAACTTTCGTATTTAGGAAGAGGGTACACGATGGCAGGACATCCATGTGACGTTGGAAACTCAGACGCAGATGCCAGATTCGCCGTTTTGTCACCCAATCAGCTATTTCTACACAATTTGCGAGTGTTATTTCTGTGACAGTTTTATTTATTTTGAATTTTGCTTTTCAAAAATAATTATTCTACACTCAGTTCATCAAAACATACTTAACAATATTATATATGTAGTGAACTTTCATTTATACGACTCTAAAGGGACCTATGTTAAAAGTCGTATAAGTGAGAGTTTTACAAAAGAGAGATTGGCCAACTGAATGAAAAATGTTAAAAATATAATTGTAACCCTTTCAGTATTGATTACCATAGTTAAAAGCATTATTTCTTTCAGTTGAAATATGTAAGTGAAACAAGTTCGATTAGTTCAACAAATAATAAAAAATGTTCAGTAACTGGTTATTCAGTAAAATTAGTTTAATTAGAATTGTTTTCCAGAGTAGCTACTGCCGCATGCCAGATGGCCGAGCGGTTAAGGTATCAGTCTACCGCTCTGGAGGACCGGGGGATTGAATCCGAACGGGTTGAAAAAATCCCTAGGAATTTTTCGGCGATGATCCGACCGGAGATATCGGCCCCCGTCCCTCAACACCCGGCCGTCCCATTGTGGGCCTGGCCGAACCCATAATGGAATTGCTAAAAGAGGCCTTCTTAGTGCCCACAGAGTGGAAAAAGTTTAAAGAAAAAAAAAGAGAGAGAGAGAGAGAGAGTAGCTACTGCCTACTTAATGCTAGATATCCATCAGTTTTTATCACAATTTGATTTCACAATGTCCCGATTTGTGGTTTTGAACTTATGGCAACCTTAACTAGATAGAGGTGATTTTTTTTAGACTTTAAAGGCTAGTGGCTTTTTTTTCAGTAACATATCACACAAGGAACAGATGTTTATGTAGTATTTTATTAAAGGAAAATTTATTCTTTAATAAAAAAAAACTACATAAACAACTATTCCTTGTGTGATATGTTTCTGAAGAAAGAAAGCCACTAGCTTTTAATTCTTTAATGTCTACAAAAACCAGTAATGGAAACTTAATTAATTGATTTTTTTACTATTTGGAGGATGATGAACAACTTTCTAATTGGAATGTTTCTCCTATCAGCCAGGATTCCGAAGATAATTTTTTTGCCTAGGGTTATTAGTGATGCAACCATTGGGATAAAGTTAAAACTCAGTTTATAACTGCTAGATCATAATTTGCATATAGCGTACAATATTCAAACAAATCGGATATACTGTACAATTTTCCTTGGACACCTTGTATGTACGCATATATTCAATTATGGTATTGTTCAATTCAATTCTATTCTATTATATTCGAGATATAATATTTAAAATATAAATATTAAACTAAGTTTATCTTTTGCAAGCCTGAAATTTTAAAAAACAGTAAAAGATTTTCATCTAACTTGTACAAATACGTAATATATAAATGTTAACAGAATCCAAACCGTTTTTCAAAAATATTTACATTTTAAAAATATACTACATCCATTTTCACTGAAGTTTTTCCCCCTATTTCCGACTTGTGAGGACTAAGAAGATCTATATTTTATATTGACCCATTACGGGATCAGCCAGGCCCACAAAGGGAAGGCCGGATGGTGAGAGACAACATCCGACTTATCAATAAAACGTCATTTTCATAATTTGAATGCCGACCAAATTAACACTTACATGTGGTTAAAGTTTCCTAAAAATTTTCTATGTATTCAAATTCCATAAATTTTGCTAGAAGATTCAAGTCAAAATCAATCTAAATCTGAAGCTTCTCGTCTGCTTTTATAATCCCACATATTACGTCATATTTTCATATGACGTAATATGTAGGATTATAAAAGCAGACGATAAATAACTCATTTATCAAATATATACATTTTTAAACACAATTATTAGTTTACAATTTATTTAATTCTTTTCAATTTAAATTAATACATTAATGTTAATTTACAGTATTATTATTCATTTATAATAAAATAATATAAAGATTGAACTGATTTTATTTCTCGAAATCCCGGCACACAATGACTATCTTACCCTATCATAAATATCGAGCGTATTCGAAAATTCAGATTTGTCTAAAATTATTCTGACTTAATGACTTATTTATACACGTTAATTCAGAATATTCTTAGATGTTTACTTTTCTGGTTAAACGAATACATATTCCGACAAAATGGCGGGAGTTAGACGGGTAATAAAAAACTTGTGGATACCACTTCGAAGCGCCAAACGTATCGTTACTAAAGAAAAACTCCTAAGAAAAAATTTGTCATGTAAATGGGCGTGCTATCCCACACAGCTACCCACACCGTCGAAACTCTCCAAAAGCTTCATTTTGAGGTGTTAGATCATTCGTCCTATAGTCCTGATCTCGCCCCATCGGACTATCACTTGTTTGGTCCCCTAAAAGAAGTGCTACGGGGACGAAGATCACATCTGACGACGATGTTAAGATAGCGGTGCATTTTGTGGTTCGTAGCTCAGCCGAAAATATTTTTTTTTTAATGAAGGAATAGGAAAACTCGTGGACTGATGGACAAAGTATATTGAAAAACAGGGCGATTATGTCGAGAAATGATATATTTGACTTGCTGAAGGTTGATTACAATAAATTCTACAGCCAAAAGCGGATGATTTTTGACTTTTCCTCGCATAAAGAGGGAATATGCGAGGGAAAGTCAAATGTGTCATATCTCGGGTATGGTCGGACTTAATGACGATTTAACTGGTTATTAGAATTCACAATTTTTTATGAAACTCATCTCTACCCTGAAAATTAAGCTTTTTCCATTTTATAATAATTAAAAATATAAGAAGTTTTTAATAATAAAATATCGTAACAGATGGCGCCATACGGTTTTAAATGTTTCCGGGAAAGTTAAGCAATTCTGGATTTTTATTATTGGTATTTTAGAAATAATAGAAATTTGCCACAAATCAGATTAATTTAGTGAGGAGTATTAATTAGAATTTTAAAAATGTGAAAGATTTATAAAGTTCAATTATAATATTTATATTTAGTTTAAAAAACATCAGATTATTTTTGAAAAGATTTGAATCAAATACTGTATACTAGTTTTTTTTAAAGTTAATTTTTTTTGAAATATTAGAATATATACTTACTAACAAGAGCGCCGCGCAATCACATTGTTAATGTACTGTATACCTGATATAATCTCTATTAAATTCTTTTTATATTTCGATATAAATTGTATTTATTTTCGTTACAGTTAAATAATTATAAGGGTCTTAATGAATCAGTATAAGGAATCGTCCGTAAATTACGTAACGCACATCCTCAATCAATCCTGATTGTAACTTACTAAGGAATATATTGATACAAGGCGGGGTAACAAACGTTACATTTTATTAATTACGTACAAAGCAATGACAAACAGTAGGGATGCAACTCTTCGGGAAAAAATTAATCATTCTGTTACGTAAGAGTTAATATCTTAGCATTACACAACGTTTTTGCAAACAATCCGCCTCTTGTCATTGTAGTACATCGTAACAATAGCATTCGCGCCCATTCATATCTGCGTTACATAATTTGCGGATACACTCAAACCTGTTTTTGTGCGGTCTTTTTTGTGCGATTTTTTATATGTGCAATGTGTTATGTGCAATTATTTTTGTGCAGTATATCAATTTGATTGAAATTCATATACCGCGCACAAAAAATCACACAAAACAAATCGCACAAATAAAAAATTGCACAAAAAAAAGACCGCACAAAAACAGGTTTGAGTGTAGTCTTTAGTTTTATAAAACAAAGAATAATTTAAATTAATCGCGGCGATTGGTAATGCGAGAGACGGATAGTTAAGGAAAAATTGCAGAATGTATAAATTAAAATTTTGCTTTAAAAATTTTAAAAAATAATACTTTAGAAGGTAAAATAGAATTATACTGTAACGATACCGGATGCGTCGCTATTATTATCGTCGACAATAGTAATCATTTTAATCTCAAACTATAAACCTGAAAGTAATTAGTAAATTATATAAAATATTTCAAATACTTTGCTAATTACCATTGAATAGTTTTTTAAAACTTTTATTATTTAAAATATATAAAAAAATATATTCAGATTACTTTTAAATCAAAATATGAATGTAAGAATTTGAAATTCGTCCATTGAGTCTTGGAAGCGCGAGAGAAATAATGGAAGCACTTCCGGTTTGCTGGAGTATGATGTTATATTACAGATCACGTTTTGTAGTGACATTTTTTCAACGTTTATTCTATTATATATTTCTCTCAATATTACCTACAACATCCGTATTTTCGTTATTTAAAGAAATATAGTTAAAACATTTAACGTACTATTTGTAAAATTCTATTTAAGTTCAACACTAATGGGGTGAGACAAAAAATCTGGACTGCTTTTAAAGCAGAATATTTTATTGAAAAATTGTACTAAATATTAAATATTATACAGTATATTATTTAAAAAATTTTATTTACAATAGTATAGAATTAATTAACACGATCATTTAGCCCATGATCGGCGACGCGCCGTAAGTTTGTTTTGATAGATTTGCAACTTCTTTGGACGGCTTTCGTGTCAATTTTTTTTATTTTCCCGGCTGTTATATATAGCAGAGGAAAAGTATGGCGATTCAGCAAATATGACCACCTCCAGATGTTTACATTTTTGGACTCAGAGGATCTTGAAACGTCGAGAAATGCAAAAAGAATTGAGGGTTTTTTCTATGTATGTGTGGGGGACACGATTTTGTTCACCCTCTTTGAAGCTTAATTACTCCTGTGCTTTTTGTTGAAAATTTCTGAAATTTGGCAGGGAGGTTTGTTTATTAGGGGAATTGATGCTATTAAATTTTGGTGGTTAAAGTCGAGGGGGTGTGGAGTTAAAGGGGGTCGTGTGTCATATTGAGTAGGGTCGGACTTAATGATGATTTTCCTGGTTATTAGCATTTACAATTTTTTAAATAAAAACCATCCCTATCCTCAAAATTAAGCTTTTTGCTATTTTGTAATAATTAAAAATATATTTTTAATAATAAAATATCATAACAGATAGCGCAACACACGCAGTTTTAAATGTCGAGAAGTTAAGTGATTCGTTGCTGGATTATTTTAAGTAAAAGTCTGATTTTCAAATCAGTTGTATAATATTTTTTGTTTGCCAACATTTCTTGTATACTATATCCAAAATAATCCTCAATTGACAGGCATTGTAGCAAATTATGTTTTTTGGGCACAAAAGGATGTTTTTGGCTTTAAAAAACTCCACGGTCGGAATTGAGTAGTGAGATGAAGCTTTGTTAGGCCAAAAGATGAAATCGTTATTTTGATGATGTTTGTTAAGAAAGGGGATTAGAATTTTCTTTACAACATTCGTTTTGTTATGTGTCAGCACCAATTGCAAAGGAGCCCTTCTTGAAAAGTGGTTTCGAAACATCTGGTGAAATGACAATGTACAGCATGATTTTTGCTTCAAATTTCTTATTAAAATGTTTTTCACTTCGAGAAGTGCTCGATTTTCATTGCTTGCATAGTAAATTTCATACCTTGGCATTTGCTTAAAGGAGGGAGAAAAGTATTAATGCTTCTCATCGTCCAAAACGAACAAAACGTTTTGTTTCCAAAATTTCTTTCGAGCTATCTGCATTGGGATTAGTTTTCGGCAATTTTTTCAGCAGTGTACTGTGTAATCCTCTTCTTCCTTTTCTTTATGTCCATCTTTAAGTATGACAATTGAAAATTTTAGCTGTCTCCACCCGGCTAACCACATCTTTGTCGTCAAACACTTGTCGCAATACACTTGTGCTTTTAGCATTCCAACAACTGGCTTTCTTCCACTTCCTGGCATTATTTTCCACGTTCCAGATATTTCATACTTCTTTAAAATATTATATAAACCTACAGTTCACTTGCTGTGGCCTTTGGCTAAAGAATGCTCCACCACCAATTTTTTTGAGTGGTTCGTTCTATTTTCGTACATTTGTACAATGCGCTCTTTTAGTATGTCCTCTTTTAAAGCCATTTTTCCAAACTGACTCACGAATATTCGAAAACTTTACGTGCTGTAGCTGAGCATGTATAATGATGTAACTTTTGGGGTAAAGATTTTAAAATTATCTTTTTGAGTTCAAAAATTACGATACTTTAAATTCAGTCTAGATTTTTTGTCTCATCCCATTATGAAATATGATTTTGTTTTTAAAAATATATTAATAAGAAGCTAAAATTAGCAATATTTGCCAGTCACTTTTATAACCATTTAAAAGGGCTTATAAAAGTGAAAAATGTTTTAATTTAAAAGTAAATGAAATAATGTAAGTAAATTAAAATAGTAAAATATAATTTAATATTTTACTAAATAAAACACTTGCTTAATAAATTTAAAACATTTGTTTCATTTTGATATCATGTCAACAGTTTTTATTACTATAAAATAAAAAACCAGTGTATGTGTGTATAAAATTTACTTAAAATAAAACTTGTATTAAAATGTTTTATACAATGCAAGTTCAAAAGGTGTAGACAGATTTTTAAAATATTTATCACATATGTCATAAATAGACAAAAATAACACGATAAAATAACTTCGTATCAATGTAACAAGTTTCACTTCACTTGAATTCAATTCTTTGAGATTTATGACGATAGGAATTCATTTCTTTCAGCATACATCCAGCCTTAATACTAATGAGATTTATTTTACAATATTCAAAGAGAAAGATTTATTGTGTATATCATTGGAAACGTTCTGATGATTACGAGAATCTATTTCACTTTTTTTCGTTATAGATATTTTTTTCTTATTAAACATTTTTGAAAATAAACCATCGAACGTGTTAAGTATTACGGGGAGGAATAGAAAAGAATGAAATGCCGTAATTAGTATGATCAATAAAGTAATTTTTACAAAAACCAACATCATATATGATGAATCAAATGTCAATATTACAATACCTAAAACGGTGGAGACCGATCCTTGCACAATTGGCATTCCCACCGCATATAAAGAATTCTTCAGTCGTTGTTTTTTATCATTAGAATCAGTTGTAATGTAAGCATAGGTAATATGAGACGGGTAATTAACAGAAAATCCAACACACATAATCAAAACTATTAATGAAAACAAATCCAAACTTATATCCCAGAAAGCCATCAAACCGATTGTTTCAACTTGGACTGTAATAATTACAATGGTTACACAGAAACAGCATAACGGATTCGATATAATTATAAAAAATACGACCATCATTGCACATGCAGCAATACAGATTGTCTGAATTGTTATAAATTTGGTTTCAACCATTTGTTCGAAGAAAGGAAAAGGAATACAATAAACTATGATGGGTATTTTACTGTTCTTGGCAATTTTTTTCATATTTATTAAGAAGTTTCTTTCATCCGGTCCACTTTGAATTTCATCAGCTAACAAGAAAAATCTACTCGCTACAATCTCTGTATAATTCTCATTAAAAACAATATCTTTTTGAAAGTTTTTAGTAAATGGAAATTTTAAAACAATTTGACGTAAAGCATCAATATATTCTTCTTTTACTGACAAATTAAAACGATCAAAATAATGTTTTGACAATGACAATTCAGTTGCCATTCTATAAACATCAAACCACGCTTCCGTAACATTCGTAATATAAGGATTTTGTTCAAAGGTTGCTATAAGTTCTTGTAAATCTTTCTGAACATTTGGATCAGCATAATTAAGAGGAGCATTTATGACCACATGTATCCGGAGAGAATATCTCGGAAAATATTTATAATGTATGTCGAAGAATTTATTTAACTTTGAATTTTGAGGAACAACTCTTTTAACCGAAACTCCCTCTTTTAATTGACTCAGTGCCCAAATTGATAAAAGTAACACCAAAAAAATAAGAGATTATGATAAATGTTTTCATCCAGGTCTTCATTAATAATTCTCCAATTTTATCTTCAAAGAATTTCAAAATCGAATCTTTTCCTGTATGCGAATCAGAACGTTCTAAAATAAATAAATTAATTTAAAAAATTTAAATTTTTATATTAGTCTTGTATAAATTGTTCTTATTTATATAATATTTTATTATTCTAATAGAGATTCACTAAATAATACAATATTTATAATAATAAATATAATTAACATTATTGTATTTAAAAGTAAAAGCTTTTTAATAAGTTTAATTAAATTAGTAATATACAAATTTTAAGAAAGTTTAATTATTTCAAATTGTAATAACATTAGAAATATACAGGATGGTCCATTTTAATCAATCTACTGAAATATCTCGAAAAATAAGCATCCTACAAAAAAATCTGTAAAGTTCATTGAAAAAAGGAACAAAAATTAAAAAAAACATAAGAAACTACAGGGTGTCCATAAAGTCTCTTTACCATTTCAAAAATTTATTACAAATGCAATTGATAAGATATTTTATTCGGATTTGTTCTATTGTATTCAGCGTTTATTAAAGTTTTAATCACATTTTGCATTGAATAATTGGTCCATTTTTCTTCAACGAGACATCAATTACTGCAAATGTTTACCTTGACCTTTTAACTGAATATGTGGCACCACAACTGAATGACCTTCAACCAACCATCATTTTTCAGCAAGATGGTGCACCACCACATTGGGGACTGCATGTTCGTGGGTTCCTCAATCAAACATATCCAGACCGGTGGATTGGAAGGGATGGGCCAATTCCTTGGCCACCACGTTCACCAGATATCACTCTCCTGGACTTCTTTCTATGGGGCTATGTTAAAGATATCGTGTATCGAACAAAGATACGGGACATTACTGATCTAAAGCAAAGGATTACTGATGCCATTGCCACAATTGATGAGGCTATGCTACAGCGAACATGTCAAGAAATCGAGTACCGTCTTGATGTGCTTCGTGCAACTAATGGTGCCCATGTAGAAGTCTATTAAATGAGGAAAAAAATTTTAATAAACGCTGAATACAATAGAACAAATCTGAATAAAATATTCTATCAATTGCATTTGTAATAAATTTTTGAAATGGTAAAGAGACTTTATGGACATCCTGTATTATTATTTGGTGCAATCAAGATCACTGTCTTCTCTTTACCACAAGCTTGATGGCTTTAAAACACTATGGTACTGTACATAGTTTTTGTATCGGTTCATTATATGAAGAAAAATAAGGATTACACCAAATCATAGTAATTCCCTAATGACATTTTAGAATTTTTCTTTCTTTTTCAATGAACTTTACAGATATCCACAGATTCACGCGTGTATCGTTAGCAGCTGCCTAAAACTTCAAACTTTTTTTACTTTTGATAAATGTATCGTTCGAAAAAATGTTTTAGATAAAAGTTTAGTTGTTTTTGATGTAGAATCATAATCTGTCATAAAAAGTGAGGATTTCCATTTAAGAAAATGAAGTTAACTCGTTTTTTTTTTTTTTAATCGATGACGATGTTGAAACTGGTAGTACCAATTTGTGGATCCCTCGAAGTCTAACATGGTTCAAAGAGTTTTCTTTGTAGAATGAGTATTTTTCTAAATATTTTAGTGAATTTATTAAAATAGACAATCCTGTATAATTACAGTAAACGTCCATTAATCTAACATGCTCAAAGCTTTGAGCAAAGATGGGGAAATTGTGCAACTCTACAATTACATACTGGTACATGCTATAGATACTTGATCTAACTTGTAAAATTTTCAACTTCAGAATATTAAATTCGTATATGTTAGCTAATGCTTAATTTTTTTAAACTAATAGTTGGTTAACTTTTCTGGAAGTAGAAAATAAATCCTTAGACTCTTATTTAAGCTTTGAGAAGTTTTATAAAACAGAAAATTTAATGCTTATCACTGTGTAAATAACAAAAAACAAAAACACATTCATTATTCCTGCATACAAAACTATTGCAGAAATTAGGCAGAATAATTAATGTGTTGGCTTTTAAAACTTTATTACGAGACAATTTTGAAAAAAAAAAACTGTTCTGTTTTTGTATCAAATAAAAATAACTTTATAATTGAAAAAGAGCACTATGATTAGAAAAATTAATAGTTAGAAATCATATCATAAACATTACATTTAACAACCATATGTATTTAACAACCATATTTTAAATCAAATGATTGATGTACTGAAGAAAATAATTTAAAATTATTTTAGAAAATAGCTATTTAATTTACCTTACAACTTCCTCTATACCAGAAACGATTATATCAAAAACAGTTTTTTTTAAAAATAATCTGTTTCAAATAATTGTTATTTCATACAGTAGAGAGTCGTAAATCGGCACCCTGGTAATCGGAATGGCCGGTAATCGGCACGATTTTCAGTCGGACTGTGTCGTGCTGAATCGAACGTTTTTGATACTAAATTTACTTCTAAAGTATAATTTTCATGTTTTTATATTCTTCAATATATTTATTTTGTTTGTACAAAATGCAGAAATAATTTTTAACGATACGATAGCCTCGATTATTATTATAAAAATTTTCGTTAGGCTTAAAATCGACGAAAATTCAACACGAAGCGACACGAAACGGAGAAAAATTCAACAGGAAGCGACACGCAACGGAGAAAAATTTGAACATCGGACAGGTTAATATATTTTTTCGTACATAGACCGTAATCGGAACAAATCCCTAATCTGAACAACCCAGTCCCCAATTTATTCCGATTTTCGGTTCTCT
Organism: Centruroides vittatus; assembly: GCF_030686945.1. Taxonomy (NCBI): domain Eukaryota; kingdom Metazoa; phylum Arthropoda; class Arachnida; order Scorpiones; family Buthidae; genus Centruroides; species Centruroides vittatus. The sequence goes on from NW_027120673.1 coordinate 2,689,040, forward strand.
ACTGTATTTCTAATATCAATATTTTAAAAACAATGAAAAATAAAACAATTTGATTCACTTTTTTACATTAACATCAAAAATTAATTCTGATTTACATATATATGCTTAGACCGACATGTGCCGAAGCATATTTCTAAGCAAATCTATGACGTATAAGCAAAAATGGAAGATTTTTAGAATATGTGGATATATTTAATTTATAATTTCATAAAGTTGCATATCTGTAAGTATTTCTAGTCAATTAAAGTTAAAAAGGATAAAATTACATTTTTGAATTATTAGTGTTTTCTACTTAAAAATATATATTATAGAAAGATATTTCTATAATATATATTTTTTAAGTAGAAAACACAATGCGTTCTGTAAAATAGGATGTTATGCAATTGAAACATTGTTCGAACATCACATTATATACGTATTTAGCAAAGCTATGTGAAATAGTTTACTGTAGTGTACTAGTATTAACTAAATAGCGAAGTGTTGTACACATATAATATTAATTATAATGTTTATTACTCCCGTGTCTCTTTGTTATACAGTATAGTATTTATTTTAAATCTAGAGAAATCTGTAAACATTTTTCAAGATTTGAAACTAAATTTAGGACCATACAAGTCTGCTTATACTGTAAACTTTGCTTCTGGCTGTGCAATCGCTTTTTACGCAAGATACATGAGATAAGTGTTATCGAGTCCTTAATGAGTTCTTATACCAACCAAATTTCTATTAGATTATGCAAAGATTTTCAAGATGATTAAATATTTCCGTTTTCCAATATTATAATTACATTATGGAACCATGAACTTATATGCGGTCGGACGTTATTCGAACAGACGTTAGGCAACGCATGATTGTAAGTATGGAGCACACGGACAATTTGCTAAAACAATGTTTTAGTAAACTAAAACAGTGCTATAACAGTAGCAATGTTTTAGTGTACTAAAACTAAAATTATCGAAAGCATCTTCAATTTAATTTTTGAAACAATATAAGATTTAGACTCTAGTAAGGTTTTTATAAATTTCTATTTTTTTTCACACAGAGAGAGCCGAATTTACTACAGTTTCCAATTTACGCTACAGGCAATCAAAAAATAAAATAAAATAAAATAAACAAATAACGTAAAATAAAACTTTTTAATTGCATGCTAAATCCGCACTATTTTTTAAAGATGTGCGAAATCTCATGAGCCAGATGTACAGCATCTGGCTCATGAGTCAGACACATTAATTCTCGTTCTGGGAGAGCGTTAATGTGACTCATTTCTTTATTTTACACTTAACACAGTCTTTGTCCGGTGCTCTAGCTTTTAACTCATTGTGTTCATGTGATAACAGTTTTCTCCGATTCATTTATGGCATTACTTTGTAAACATGGTTGCGAAACGAATAGAAAATGATGCTGGTAGCTCTGTTAAGCCAAAGAAAAACTGTAAAGTGTCTATTTTAAAGCATTTAAATTACTTTTACGGAGAAAAGAAAGTCTGCTTCCGAAAATTTTTTGATTTGATTTGATGGAACATGGCAACTAACTCGTGGGCGACCTGCCAAGGGGGTGCCTCCAGAGAAGTCTTACTACGGGAAACTGGATGGTACACGACAACTGGGCGACGGTCATCTGGGCTACAGAAACTTAAAAGATTTTTATTATTATGTTTTTTAAAATATTGGTAAAATATACATAAATATAAATATGGTTAAGACTACGAGGTACGAGTTATAAGCAGAAAAGGAGAGTCGGAATCGGATCGGAGTCGATTTTAAAAAATACCTCGTCGGGAGTCGGAAGTCGTGTATTTTTCCTCCGACTCCCCATCCCTGGTTATAAGTTACGAACAACGAGTTATGAGTTATTTCTAACTTAGGAAAAGGAAATGTTTTCGAATAACGCACTGCGGATTAATGATATCTGTAGTGCGTTAGTTTATTCTATCCGTTAACGAATCGCATCAAAGAAAAGCAGTTCATGGAAACAAATTCTTCCGAAAAACTTTTATACTTTTTTGTTTTAATTTATATTGTATTTAATGTTCTTTATAATGTAATGTAATTTATTTTTATTTTTATGTGATTGTTGTCTTTGTTTTTACGTAGGCTATATTTGTTAATTTTGGGGTAGATATCGACTATCCTTTTCTATTTACTAATAAAAATAAATAAATACGGTATGTAATCTGTATAAATATGTATGTTAATTACAAAATCGTTCTTTTAACTCGTTTTCAAATTTAAATTATATTTTTTAAGAAACGAGTTAATCGTTCCTTAAAAATTATTAAGTAAAGTAGATCAATAGAAAAGAACGATGATTTTTATAAAGAAAAGTAAAAAACTTTGTCTAATGTTTATCACTTATTTTGTCGCCCAGTTGACTGTGTTCTGGTTCCTATTTAGATGTTAGAGACGTGAAGAAAACCCGAAAACTCCACATGGCTAGCCGTTGGTATTTCCACAGCTACTAGTGGTGTTATCCACTAGGTCACTATTGGGAACGAAAATTTCTTGAAAGTTGTTATTATTATTTACAATACAGTAGGGGAGAGCGGGGCTAAAAGTTCCCGGGGTAAGTTGTTCCGATTGAAATAGCTCCATAAGGAAAAAAAGAAATATAATTAGCAAATACGTCATGAATCTAATGTGATTGAACATTGATAATTAATAATTTCAAGGCTGATTAGCTACTTAAGCTAATATAATGGTTAATGTTTTAATCGTTAAATAAAAATTATAAATTTCTTTCTTTCGGAGACACAATGTAGTGACGTAGATTTAAAAAACACTAGGCGAATTTTTCATCCTTTTATTCGGTTGGTACCAACCGAATAAAAGGATGAAAAATTCGCCTAGTGTTTTTTAAATCTACGTCACTACATTGTGTCTCCGAAAGAAAGAAAGAAAATATAAAACACGGTTTCCTCAAGATAAAAAAAAAAAAATTATAAATGTTAAAAAGTAAAAATGTTTAGTTTATAATAAATTTTAAAAAATAACTAATTACTCATAAGATATTATTGATTAGTCCTTAAATACATACTTAGTTAAATAAATTATTGTTTTTTTTTACATATTACACCTTCCATAGATCTCGTAACAATTTGCCCCACCCTAAAGTCGGAAAGTAACAACTTACCCCGGTTCGGGGTAAGTTGTTACTTTCCGACTTTAGGTATTGTATTATTAATTATTAAAAAATCTTACACAAAACAACCCCAAAAACTGTCTTTATAGCAAAGTTAGATATATTACTAAATGTTAATCTCTCAATACTTAGGCTAGAATTACGTTTTCTTAACAAATTATGACGTTGATTAAAAAACGGAACTTGTAGCCCCGCTCTCCCCTACTATTTATTGTTAATATAGTATTTGTTTGTCTTATATAAAAAATATGTCATAAGTATGTTAGTACAGGATATACTTAATAATTAATGGGGTTCGCTATTTTACGCGAATTTCCGCTTACGAGAGGGGACCTCTTGGAGCGTATTAGTCATGTATGGCGAGATCTTACTGTATTTCATATAAAAATTATTATGAAATGGTTTCATTTCATTTTATATTTAATTGATTTTATTATAATGATAAAAATGAACTTACCTTTTTCATTTTGTAATCGTTTGCAACAAAGTAAAGAATGAATTCTTTTTTCTTCTCTATATCCACTTAAGGCCATACAAGCGCCAAAAAACGTGATTTGATATATATACGTAAAGAATATTGCTACGGATGCAAAAATGCTAAATATTCTGACAATCGGTAAGTTTGTAATAATACCAATGCAAAAAGAAAGGCAACTAGTCAACGAAGTTATTGTAATAGAAACAGCTGCTTCGGAATAACTTTCACCCATTCTTTCTTCTACACTTTTTTTTACATTTGATCTCCTCCAAGCCGATATTAACACAAAAGAATCGTCGATACCCATTCCTGTAATTATTTAATACGAGTTTAATAGAAAGCAAAAATAATTTTAAAAATTGATAAGAGAACCTAATATACCTAATATTAAAAATGGAAGGACGATAGTAATATCGGCAGATTCAACTTTTGATATTGTTAAAAATCCAAATGTACTAGCTACGGACATAAGAGCAGATATACAACTTGATACTCCTAGCCAAGGTTTGCTTCTTACCCAATCGTTGGTCATGCAAGAAACAACAGCAAATAATACGGTGCATAGCAAAGAATATATAATTAGTGGTAAAGATGATGATATAAATATTTTCATTTCTGTTTCGAAGGTGGATAATCCAACAGGTTCTATAATTATCTCTTGAAATACAGTGTCTTTGAGATGTTGCTGTAAAGTTGATTCCCATTCCTTACAAATTACTTGTTTTTCATCTTCTACACTTAATGTATATACCAATCTAAAAGCCAAAGCATCCAGTAAATGTCCACTTTCGTCTGTCGTAACTCCTCCCAAATTATAAAACCAAGGAATCACTTTAAATCTTTTCAAATCAATTTCAATAGGATAAACCACTTTAAATTTTCCCTCACGAAATTTTTCAATTTTTTTATCTAAGAGTAATCCGAAGTTTAGTGGACATTGATTATTATACTTGGCACACAATTGTTTGTAAGTCCAATTTTTACTTTCGTAATTTACATTCCAATTGGTTATAATCTTGTTAAATTGGACAATTTCTTTAAATACATTCTCTCGTAATATACTAAGTCCATCTTTCGCTATTATTTGAAATAAAATAAAGTTATCGTCATCAATTGCCCTGCTTGGATCATAGTCATCAACATCCATTGGAAACAATCGAGTAATAACCTCTTTGTCTTTTGACCATTGGCCATTTATAGGACTAAATAAGTAAAATGGGTTTCTCGAAAATTCCATTTTATAAATAAATGAAGCCATAACGATTGAAAATAATAATGGAAGAAGAAGGAAATATATCGGATATTTTCCTATAATTCGTCCAAGTGATTCGTATTTGCTGATCAAAAAATTCTGCAGATGATTTTTTGACATCTTCCAAAAAGAACTGAAAAAAATACCAAAAATAATTATTAAATAAATTTTATAATAATGACATTAATAATTTTTAAAACTATTTTAAAAAATCATATATTCAGTACTTTTGAAATTTATTACTAGTATTTTATCACAAAATTAAAATGGAACATAATTTAAATTTTTCTAAGCTTTTGTATTTTATTTTTTATAATAAACTGTTTACTGATAATTGATAAAATATTTTAAAAAGACATAAAATTAATAAAATAATGATATAAAAATCTATTTAATTTCATTTATATTCTAATTTTTAGTAATACAATAGCCCATCGTTATATCGTGCCTCGTTATATCACCGATTCGGATATATCACGCTTTTTTGGTCCCCAAATTTTAAAAGCACTCGAATCAATAAATTTTAAAATATCAGTTGCCATTGAATTTCTTTCTGCAACGAAATACGATATTTTATTTCTAACATTGTCCTTGAAACTACCACTGCGGATGAAATAATAAATTCGTCAAGATCTAAATAAGCAATACTAGTGGCAGACAATTATCATTCATGTTTCCTTTTGCTTTTAAAAGTTGTTTATTTATTGGTTTTAAGTACTCTCTCCTCATTTACAAGTTTCATTCGAAATTTCACACCTTTAAGTGAATTGACGGTATGGTGTTAATTCACACAAAGATGTGAAATTTCGAATCTACAGCGTAATACTACGTTCGCACACAATCCACGACTCACTTCGATCTCGATTTGCCTACAATCTGGATTGTGACTGTCGCCAGTCGAACGTCTTGCCGTTCGCACAGGTAACTCGCTTGAGAATAACCCGGCTATTGTAAGCGATGATAAAACTGGCATAACTACTCGGTAAGTCACAAACACCAACACACAAAATGGAAGTTTTGATTAGAAATAAATACTTTTTCTTGCCATATATCTAATAATAGAGAGATGCCATCATCTCTCCCAACATCTTTTTTATTTCTTTGCCGATAGCCCGACACGTGTTCTATAGCCATCTTGTATTTTCTTGCGCGCGTGAGATTGTGGGATCTCTCTTATGACTGGATCTAGTTTCAAGAACTCTCTCCAGTCAATCGCGATTGAACGTCGTTTCAGTCGAGATTGAAACGGTCGAGGGTGTTCGCACCAAGACATAGTCGCTGACCTTGGTCACAATCTAGATTGAAATGCTCGGTGCGAACGGGGTATAAGGTGTAAGATTTTTTTATTATTTCAGAAAGAAAAGTTCCTAAATTTTTATACAATAGTAACTTTATTTTGCTTGTTAGAAAATTTTTACTCTGTAATTTTGTAAGTTTTGATGTTCTATTATATGTTCAATATTTATTTTTTAAATTTTCAATTACTGTATTTACAATCAATTTTTATTGAAAAATATATATTACACGAATTTTTAATAAGCGATTTATTATAAAATATATACTGTATAATAAAACAGCAACTGACATTTTATTTTTATATCGAAAGTATTTGTCTTTAAATGTCATTGTTAAAGAACCAATAGGGTTCTTCGATACCACGAACGTTAAATGGGCGTTCGTGGTATCAATGTTTACGTAAATGTCAATTAATATGATAAAACCATGAATAAAATTTAGTATTGAAAAACTAAACTTATTTTATATCAGAAACATTTGCTGACGAAAAAGTAGAGGATAGAGATTCCAAAGCAGGTGTGAGAGCCCGGACCTGACGAAATTTTTGAATAAAATTTTCGTCGATTAAAGTTTAAAAAATTGTTAAAACTTTTTCCACGATTATTAAATGAAAAAGAAATGATTGTATCTTTCAACCTGGAGTCATTTCCTTTTCCAAGATGATACATCGAATGTGTCACGAGGAACTTAACGAAAAAATTTCAAGTGAACGGAAAAATAACATTATCAAGAATGGGCAATAGAAGAAAGAGGTAAGGACCCCCAAATAAAAGACAAAGTCCGATGACGACACGAGAGTTCGTCCGTCGTCATCGAAAGTTCTCCCTCTTTAGAATTCGTAGGAGTTCTCGGATACCTTACACACGTCGGATACCTCCCTCCGACGACGTTCCTGTTACCTGGACAATCAGTTTACCTATTATCAAGAGCTTTCCATCGAAACTTTCGAGTAATCAATTCGTCAAATCATCAAACCGATCGATAACGAGGAACATCCTCAGATTCCCTATAAGGTATTTATCCACCCGCGAATCTATGTAAACTCTCTCTCTCTCTCTCTCTCTCACTCAAGACTAGGACTCGCGAGGATAGTTACAATAGCCTTTAATATAATATACTATCCTTATATAACATACAAAGGAATAGGAATGCTCAAAACCATTGAACCTACGTCAACCGATAGTGAAAGGATTTTCTCGATTTGTGGTAAGATTTTAACAAAAGTAAAGAAACGATTGTTTCCTAGCCTTTTTAACGCTTTTGTTTATTTAACTTTTTGTTTCAAAGAAAATCTCAAACGTGTTTGAGGTTGATTCACACTATACAGCTGGCTGGTGGCAAACTATCGACCGTCGACAAACCAATAAAACATTGTATTGATAGTTTTTAATGAAGGTATTCACATCGACAGTTGTGTTGAAGGTCTGACATCTGATAGTTGTTAATGAAGGTATTCACATCGACAAACTGTATAGTGTGAATCAACCTTTATTTCTCATTTTTTTACATCATTGAATAGTATTAATATTCTTTCTATTTATATTATTTCTATATCTTTCAGTAATTTTTCTACATGTAAAAGCTTCTGTTAACACAAAATCAACGAAAATATTTAATCGAAAATTAATAATTCATCCTTAAATTGATCTGTATTAAAATTTATGTTAAATAAAGTATTTTCTGTGGCGCATATGATAAAAAATAAAATAATTATTATTTCCATAATGATATTTCGAAATTTCCCTTCGCCAAAAATTGCTATATTTTGTTTATTATTAAGGAGGAAAGATTGACTTGACCGATTAAAATTATACTGTTTGTTTTCTTTATTTCTTTAACCTTATAATATAAATTAGAATAAATGTAATATATTAAATTTACGCAATCTAACTCAATTTATACAGAAGATTAACAGAATTCTATTAATATTATATATATATATATGTCTTCTTTACTTTATAACCTTGCTTCATATATTTTGGTTCGACAGGTTTCCGTTTCGCCTCTCAACATATGTTTAAATTTTAAATAAATCTACATTATTTTTGTTTCATGATAATATATTAATTAACATTTTAAATTTTTAATTACCAAATAGTTTTTAAATTTTGTCAGAATTTCATCATTGCTTTTTAAAACAAATTATAAGAAGAGAAAAAAATATGTAAAAAATAAAAGAAAATACAGTGGTGAATATGTTACGTAGGGTGTCCACTTAAACATCTGTCCAGAATCAAAAGATATCTTTCCGAGCATTAATCGAGCATATATTACATGTGGTGCGTAATTGTACGCACCACATGTATAAACTCATATAATCGATACTGAAATATCTAGCTAGGGACAAAAAATTAATTAATTTAAAAAATGTATAATAAATTAATTCATTCAGTAAACTAAAATTTAACTAAAAGAGTACGTGACAAGCACACGATAATTCAGCGACAATTTATTGTATAAAGTTTTCAAACATCATACCAAGATGCATACCACAAAAGCTAACTCGTCGAATCATGTTGGGACACACGATGCCAACATATCTCTTTAAAGGCCAACTGGATGCAATTTGCTGGGTGATAGAGTGCAGCCGCAAAGCCTTATTCTCACAAACAATTCTCTAACACAGGCCTGGCCAACCCAAATTGTTTCGCGGGCCACTTTGATCACGCGTAACATTACGGTGGGCCACAATTTAGGCAAACATGCTTTTAAAAAAGTAAAACAAATACAAAATGAATAAGATTTTATTGTTATACCAAGAGTTCGTACTCGTACTTGTGCATTATAACAATGACACATGCAAACTTTCTTTTATTTAATTGTTTTGGTATACACATAAAAGTTTTTATAAATATATAGCATCGCTTAGCGGACTACACAATTTAACGTGACGGGCCACGGGCCACATGCGGGACGCGGGTTGGCCAGGCCTGCTCTAACATAATAAAGCTTACTTTTTGTATCGATTTCTGCAATGTTGTCTTTATGCTTTGCAATCAGAGATTATTTATATGTTATGCTACATCGTCTTAAATTGATAGCCTTCGATTATTTTAGACCGGCATTGTACTGAATGATACAGGAAAACACCTTTTCGACTTATCCATGTTTTATTACAGTATGATTAATCAGTAATGCAAATGACTTTATTATATAAACCTTGTAAACCAATAAAAATTTTGTTTTGAGAAAACTGAACTTTAAAAATATTAATTAAGGAGAAACAAAATCAAAACAGCAATTTTAATGTTTACACGTAATATTAAAATTAACTGCAGACTTAATAATAAAAGTTCAAAACATTCAAATTAATATTTGAATCTTTATTCCTATAATCTATATATATAAACGAGGATGTTTGTTCGATATGCATACCTAGGCCGTTCGACCAATTGCTACGAAACTCGGCGTTTACGTAGACATACTTCTAACTTGGATAATGTCGTACATCCCACCCCAAAATATTGATTGGACTTCTATATATCAATTAATTTCTATCTACATTCTTTTCCTAGCTTTACATGTAGCGCCATCTATTGGCAAAAATTTAAGAATATAATCTAGTGTAATTTTATACACTACAGTAGAGGAATAAAGAATTTTTAAAATGTGTTAGATTGGTTACTTGGTGCGATAAACTCTTACGTAAGATAACCTTTGTAGTTATATAAACCAAATACTATAGTGCAGGAGTGGGCAAGCAAGAGTTTAGTGGGAAACGAAATGTAGGTTTTGCAAAATGCATGGGAGCCGCAGTTCTGTACTGTCGTGGCGGTTAGTATGGTAATTCTGGGAAGAATAAGGTGCGCGATTTTATTATATAATATAAATATAATATAAAACAAATATTGAGTGTTTTAGTAAACATATTTTCACAAAATTGTGGAAATAAACTTGTAAAAATAATAATAAAAAGTAGAAATTAACACTGTCAGCAGGATCGCATGTAACTCAAAAAGAGCCGCATGCGGCTCCCCTGCTATAGTGTAATATAATATAAGGGTTAAAAGTACGAAAGAATCTAATAATCTTAATGATTGTTCTTATTTTTTTACCCGGGAAATGCCGGGCTTTCCTGCTAGTGCATAACTAAATTAATTATATTGTAATTAAAATTTTATTAAAATTTTATCGGTGTTTTAAGTTAAAAAATAAAATAAGTGAATAAATAAATAATTACTATACAGTATTTTATCAATGTTTAAAATAAATTATAAACAATTTAATTATTTTTAAAATAAGAAAAATTATTATATATAAAAAAATTTGTCATATCATTTCTAACTTGCAGAAGATGCGAATGTATTTTGAATAATTGCTCTATATTTTTGTTACTATCTCAGTTACACACTTACCGTGTTTGTTAGACATATAACTTTTCTATTTATTTACATTTTTATTATATTATATTATTATATTTATTTATATTTGCTAATTGATATAAGTCATATACGCAAAGCAAAGACTTTTAAACAAATATAATATACTTGTATATAGTTGTTCAAATGTGAGCTATTCGCTTTGCATGTATAAAACCAATTTAGCTGCTTATTTGCACTGTTGTACAGTACAAGTAGTGTAAAAACGGAAGCTAATTTGATGTTTTAAGTGAAAACATTTCTTTCTTTTAAACTTTAAATTTATTTTTGTACTTTCCAAGAATATTCATAAATATTCAACAGAAATTGTTATACTCGGGAACATAACCAATTTTAAAATCATCTCGTTAAGAAAAACAATATTTTTTCTAAAAATGTTTAAAACGTTCCTATTTTTTTCTTTTTTTTAAAAAATCTTTCTGCCCTATGGGCACTAAGAGGGCCTCTTTAAGCAAGCCCATTATGGGTTCGGCCAGGCCAAAATGTGATGAGGGAAAACTTCCGTATCAATAACATTTTTTAAAATTTGATGATTTGTTCAAAATGATGAAAATGTATACCGAAGCACTAATTCAAAAGATCCATTTCTAGTGCCATTCCACAAAATCGTTTTTAGAGAATCGAATTTGCCCGATTTTTTAAGAAAATTATTAAATTCAAAACAGTAACAATTAACTGCATATTTAATCATAGCTAATTAAAATTTTTAAAAAGTTGCATAAATTTCCCGGTAAACAATTGAAAAATATAACTGATGCTATCAGTTGTATTTTAATAAAAAAATTTTTGATAATATTGATTATTATAAAATGTCAAAAATCTTAATTTTAAGTGTATAGATGAGTTTTATTTAAAAAAAATAAATTGTAACCGCTAATAACGAGTAAAAGCTTCATTAAATCTGACCCCATTCGAGATATGTTATATTACTCCCCTGTATCTCCACATTATCTTGACTTTTAAGGAATTCGGTTAGTTCGAAATACGGTTACTTTGTAATTCAAAGTGAAAATTCTGTCCGAACTGTCATATACGTACGTTCACTCGTTTATTTAGATCAAAATGTCTCCATACTTTAAGAGAACAATAGACCAAGAGTAACTCTAATCTGGTCAATATGATTTTCGCATTTCACCTTACACATGGACTACCCCTTTTTTCTCTTATTTCATAAAATACTCTCTGGGCTTCCGAATTGTAAGATTCAGCTGCAAGTAGCAGATTGAGATATTTGTAGGCTCTAGGCTACTACTTTTGGACGACTTACTACTTTTTAAACCAATTAAAAAATAATTATGGCTATATTTCCAGGAATTCTGCTTTATCTATATATATAATCGAGACGAGTTGATAATAATAATAATAATAATAATAATAATCAGTGCAGAGCCCAAACGGTTAGGAGTTGAAAGTTGAAATTTGGTACACAGGGTACGTCACGAGAACGCACACTAAGAAGGGATTTTTCGAAATTTCTCCCCACGGGGAAGAGGAACAGGATTAAGGCTTAACACTTCCATCAACAATGGAAGTGTTACGTAACAATGAAAATGTCAACAATGGAAGTGTTACGTAACAATGGAATTGTTAAGAGAAAACGACGTGCAAACCGCAGATGCAGTTTTTTTCGTTTTAGCAGGAAATCGAACATACTTTTAGACCCATCTAAAAATTCTCTAATTAGTCTGGAAACAGGGGGAACCCAATTCTTGCATTCTGTGGAAACGGGTAAGGTTGACTATAACGTAATAATCTTAATCTTCGCTATCGTTACTTTTGCCTAAGCAACGCCGGGCCTATCTGCTAGTTTTTTCATAAAACCTATCTGGAAACCTATGAGGTTCTTTTCAGAACCTCACAGGTTTCCAGATAGGTTTACCTCCTATTTACCTTCTCATTATTATTATTATTATTATTTATTATTAATTAACGAAAATAGTGTTCTGTAAACGTAGTCTGTTCGCTTTTGCTCAACAAATTACATTAGTTACGTGGCATTTGGCATATTATACAGAAATATGTAAATCTCGGATAATTCGAAGTCGCGAATATTTCGTCCCCTAATTTTCGAACTAACGAGGATTTCCTGTAATAGCCGGGAAAATAATACTATCAATTCAATCAAATTTTAGAATATTTGCGCTGATCTTTTTATAATATTCATCTAAATATTATATCTTAAAATTACAAATATTGGATTTTAAATACAAAAATTCCTGTACCTGTACCCTATCAGAAGAAAAATCAAACTTATCCAGATTTTTTAAAACCACGGTTGCAATCATAAAAGTAGCCATGTTGAAACCAGCTTGAGTACTGTCAATATTTATGTTCTACAAATCAACGTATTAGTATCAGTTTAATTTTGATTGGCTAATGAGATATGGAAAGATGCAGTTACCACATAGGCACCTATGTGGTAACTGCATCTCTATGTGGTAACTGCTATTTACCTCTTTGAATTTATCATTTCTTTTTTTATAAGTAAAATATTATTTATTTTTTAAAATAGTTTATATTGCTTATAATATGATTTACAAGGTTATTTACAGTAATTTAAAAAAATAATATAAAATCATCATTTCATAAAATCACTAGAAAATACTGTATGAAATAAATATTGAAATTTTAATTTTATATTTAAAGAAATTATAAAATTCTATAAGAAAACTAGACGAGCAAACCAAGTTTGTGTACAAAATAAATAGAATATTACATTTATCTTACTCTGTATTTTTATATTCAACCTATTCTAGATATGTTATTTTATCTATGAAGTTTTTCGAACTCTTAATTAGAATGTAACAGCATACTGTACAATATATCATGTAATATTATTTGAAAATGTAAATTTATTTATTTAAATTTTATTTTTAAACTAAATTAATAATTAATTTCGATTTATACTTATGAATCATAATATTTCTAGGAATCTAGGATAATAATTCCTTAATCCTCTAATTGCTAAATATATTTATTTTAAGCCACACATTGTATATGTATACAGAATATATTTGTTTAGATTTTAAAACATTCATATTTCCTTTTTTAAAAAGTAATTTCCAAATATTTTATTTCATTGAGATAAAAATGAAAATGTATTAAACACAATGAAATGCCGATATAACGAAATTGAAAGGACCATCGAAATATTTTCGTTATGTTGAAATACAGTCAAAAATGTAAGAATAAAAGAAATTTATTAATGATAAAAAAATCACTTTTGAAATAAGGTTTTTAAAAAACGTAATTTGTCTATTAGTTTTATATGGAACCAAATTTCACATTTTCAGAATGTAAAATTATGTTAAATTAGAATAAAAATTATCAAAAAATATCACGAACGAACGACTAAAATAACGATATAGTAGTACCAATTAGACGGATTCCTGCCTCTCTAATTGTTGTTTCTAGCTATTATTTTCTGGTAAACGAAATCTAATTTTTGTATGCGTTGTTTCTTTAATCAAAGTGTTTTTGATAAAATCCATTACTGTGACAGCATTCCAGTAAGCCATCAGACACACATCTTTTTGTTTAACTCCTTTTTTGCACGTTATCTAATATTTTATTATTCTCTTTCAAAGAAAACTACTTTTGTATTTCGTTTTTTTTTCCATTTTTCTCAAACTTAAAAATAAATAAACTGTAGAGTAATAACATTAAAACAAACCATAACCATGGTTACTAGATAAACTGGTTGGGAAGCTGCTATTGTTGTCATCCTTCGTTTTCTTTCTAGGGACAACAATTAATTATTAATAAATTAATAGTTATTATATTAGATAAGAGATGGCGCCTAAAGTCTACCTCTAATACCAAATTACTTAATATCTAATTATTAATAATAGCAAAATAATACCCGATTAATTACGGCGATCGCTTGGTTTAGTATATGTTATAAGTCCTATTCATTTATTTCACTTTTATTGTTCTAACACAAACAGTTTTATTCTAGTATTACAGACAGTTTTATTTAAAAAAATCATTTCTAACTTTTACTTTCTTATCCATTTATATCAGTTAAAGACATCAATTTTCTCTTTAAAGATTATTTTCTCCCTTTCGATTTCTATACCATCAATATGGATTCCAGCAATGGAAACTATGATTCATTTATGGAATTTTAGTGTTATAGATTAAGCCAGTGGGGTTATAAACTTTTTATATTGTTTTTAATTAAGTGCCTAAATAATATATGCGAGGGTACTTGTAGTTGTGTAGGATATTTTTGTTATTGTATACATTCAGCTTAAGTCATATTGAAGATTAAAATGTATCTAAAAGAAAATTGAAACTAAAAGACTTAAATTTCTAAAATACTCTATAATCAGTTTACAATATATATCAAAGCTTTCATGAACTATTTTATATGAAAATTTTATTCTTATAAATTAATTGTATTAATTATTGATGAATCGACATCATTTGTAAGAATTTAAGGTATTTTTAATGAATTTATTGAGAGAATATATTTTGCAGAAGCTGCTGAACTTTTGTTTAGAAAATTATTAATTTTTTTTAATACAGTACGGAAAAAAAAGAAAAAAAGAAATTATTCTTGGGGAAGGATAAAATGCATGCATTTTTAAAGTAATGAAGACTTTAAAACAGGAGTGTCCAACCTTTTTGTTTCTCTGGGCCACATTGAAAGAATCATGGACTTTTGGGCCACAAGTATCTTGTATATACTTGTGGTCCAATCCTTTAATATACAAGTATATTTAAAGATTAACATGTCTGAATTATAGTAATAAATAAGTATTAAAACTTTATCAGGAAAAAGAATATTTTAAAAAATTACTTCTACAGACACTTTCAATTTTTACTTAGAAATAGATAAATTCTTTTATTATAAAGGAGACAAACAAAAATTTATTTGAAAAACACAAATATTTGTTTTATTTGGGTCTCTAATTAATAAAAAAACGACAAAACACCATTTTAAAATGCATTTTTATTTGATTACTATATTTATAAATAATATGTAGCCCAAAAAGTAGCCAATGCGCCAAATGATATTTTATACGCCAAACTAAAAAAATGGATAGCCAAATTTGGAGCCAAATCTTGCAACACTGGAAGGAATACTAAATAAAGCTGGAGTTAGTACTCAAATGATTATAGACCCAAATGCAAAGACAAAAGATGAAGAAGTGAGGAAGGTTGGAAAATTAAGGGTCAATATTTGTATAACAGGTCTATTTAACCTTTCTCACTACTTTCTTTCTTTTGGCCTTTCTCTCCATTCCCCGAATTTGGGTCTATAATCCTTTGAGCCACAACTCCAGCTTTATTTAGTATTTCTTCTTCATTCACACATTTTCAAGTATTTGAAAACATTTCCTTTCCACTCAAAAATAAAATATGTATAAAGGTTTACGGCTTTGTGGAACTTCTTTTTGAGTTTATGCCATTGAAATAAATAAATAAAAATAAAATTTAAAAATTTGTCGGTTTTGTTTATACGTTCATTGGGTCGCATTGGAACTTGCTTTGGGCCGCATGCGTTAGTACTCCGCGGGTTGGACACCCCTGCTTTAAAAGATAAATAATTTTAATGCGATCGTGTAATTTTTGGTCGTATTAAATATAATATTTTGTCATTTATTAGGGAGCGTGGCTTTGCAATTTGGAAAAAGGCTCAATAATTCCTTTTTCCAATTTAAATATATTCGGAAAGGTATTAATTTATATTTAGAAGTCGGGTTATGTATTAGTTTTATATACGTTTTGTATATACTCTTCTTTTTGTCTGGATTCTAACCGCAGTGCTCCTATCTATTGATTACCGCTAACTATTGATAGTAACCATGCCATAACTAAGGATTAAAATTAGTTTTGCCAGTTGAACTAGACTTTAAAATTAATGTTGCCAGACTGTTTGACATACTATTCATTTACTAATAATGAACGATTTATGCATTTATAGATTTCGTTATAATAAAACTATTCTTTCGTAACGGAAAGAACTTTTTATTTCATTAAACTGAAATTTTCGTTATAATGATATTCGTTAAACTGAAACATTTATTCATTGAGTTGAATAGGAAATTGGCGGGGGATTCAAGATATATGCTTACACCGAAAATTTCGTTAAACTGACGTTCGTTATACCGATATTATTTTTTCGTTCATATTTATTCAATAATTAGAAGCTTCTGAGTTAAGAACTTACATTCAACGATGTGCGACGTAAATAATATTTCTCATCTATTTATAGAGGAGCATTATCACCAATTCTACCGATTGCGAGATGTGCTCTGATGGTGACGACTAATCAAAGAAGGGAAAAGAAATGTTTATGAATGTCCATCTATCATTACTGACATGTTGAAAACTGGTGTTGAAATACATTCAGAAAACAGTCGCTTCATTATGAATAAAGTTAATGAGGCATTTCCTATTGTTTTTCGATCTATCCTTTACGAAATTGTCACTATTTATCTGCACTACTGATTTTACAAGGAAGATTTCAAAATGCAAATACCCTAAACATAAGCAGAAACAATTGACATTTTTGGAATACTATCACAGAAAAGGAATAAATTTTTGGATTAGTTATTGACAGATGAGACCTGGGGTCATATTCTTGTCATCGTCTCACGTTTTCAAAATACAGTGTCTACGTCACAAGCCGATCTCTGATTGGCTAAACATTTATTTATGTCTTGAGAGATCAACGCTTTTCCCTGAACACCTTTTCTCCCGAAGATTTTCTCGTCTTCCAGACGAGCAGTGTAGTGATATTGAACCTACTCTTTCCCTTCCCCCAACTGCGGTCTTATCGGTCCATATCCAATATCTTTACAAGCAGTCGTGAAAGTTCAATAAACAAGGGCAGACAAAAAGGAGAAAGTAACTAAACGAAGGTAGAACAAAGGGTTGTAAGAAAGGGAGAAGTAATTAAACAAGGGTAGACAATGAGTCATAAAAGAAAGGGGAGAAAAAAGCGGGGAAAAAGGGAGGAGAGTTGAAGAAGGAAAGAGTCAGAGTAGAAGTGGGAGGACGGTAGAGTTGGTGAAGAGAGGAAAAGTGGGAAGACGGTAGAGTTAGTGAAGAGAGAAGTGCTAGCGTCCGAAAGTGGGAAAATAAGGATAAGAAGAATCTCGTTAACTGCATAGGATTGAGTTTCTACCGTACAAGATCAACTGTGATTTAAAGTTTGGTTTTTGCTAAGATATTTGACTATTTCAATTTGGTACGACGAACCGATGGGAGGGAATCCGTGAATGCAGACTGGATTCTCTGCAAGTAGATAATTGTCTTTCGACTAGTCTTTCGTCTGTAATCTCGATTTCGTTATATCCAATATGGACGACTGGATGCTACTCGCGCTATACAATCGTATTAGAGAACGTTCTGTATCTCGTTTTTCGAGACAGAAATGACGTTTTGATTTTTTAAAAAGCGGTCGCTTTACATTTCAGTCGGATTATACTTCAGTCCTACTGACTACATTTTTTTTTTCTTATTGATTTCACATCAATTACTTAACCATTGGATATGCTCTTAATCCTATCCGTTACTTCTAACCATCCGTCTTTCAAAACATTTTTCGAAAATTTTGTCCACTAAGAACTGCTTCACAACAAAGCACGTCCAGTCATGCTGAAAAATGAAAAGTTATTGTAAAAATTTAGAAGGGAAATAATCGACCATTCTCCCTACAATAATGTTTTTACTATTTACTATATAAAGTGTTTACTTTGTAAGTTTGCTTTTCGTTGGAAAACACTTGCAAACAGACAATAACGTCCAGAAAATTGATTTCTTTATTGAGGAAACTTGAAGCTTGTCTCTCGTAAAAAAAAGATGGATGGATGTAAACGGCGATTACATATAAAAGTAAGAGAGACTTGTATTTTATTGTAAAATTAAAAATTTTTTAAATACATTAATTTTTATTTTTTTTATAAAAACGGTTTCCATTTAAAAAATATTCCTCGTCGTTGTTTAATATTCAATATGAAAACAAGGATAACAGTTACCATTTTCACAATCAAAGAAATATCAATTTTGTTGGTCCTTTTTACTGCATTAAGTTTGTTAGCATGTGTAATACGAGGGCAGTTTTTTCAACCTCCTATGGTCCATAAAACAAAGACAAGTATAAATAATAAAATGAATATTATGTCGAAAAGTAACTATGTTTGTACCTAACTTTTGGTAATAAATTCATTTTGTTATTTACACTTGTCTTTGTTTTATGGACCATCAGAGGTTGAAAAAAGCAGCCTACGTATATTAGAATTCGTGTACCCTCAAAAATTTGATTGCTTTTAGTTAACTCAACAATCTTGATTGAATTTATAAAGTTTATTCCGTTAATCTTAGTATCTATTTAAAATTCAATTTGTTAAAGTAAAAAAGAAAAAAAGGAAGAATTTGTTTTAATTAAAAAACAAAGAAGAGAAAAAATAAATCAAGAGAGAGCCGGAAAGCATAATTGACTCTCCTCGACCTTTCCTTTATTTGTTCTCTGTTTTTATAGTTCTTTGCTTTTTCCCTAATATGAATTTTATAAAGAGTTAATTGACTTTAATAGTTGATACATTGAAGTAACTAGCGTTTACGTATGTCAAGATGATCCTTTTACTTCTCCTCTAAGCAGTCTACAATCCGAAGGATTCATTATTTTAGGATAATTGGAGTTTGCATGTTTTTAAATGTATTTAGTGGTCATTCTCACGAAGACAGAGTCAGTACAAATATGAACAGATCAGATAATGTTAGTAAATTAATTGTCTGGTTCAGAGGCACCCTTATATTAAGCAATTGGAGCATGTGCCCTCTCCCTTTGTCGTCGGGTTGCCCTTTTCTTAATCCCCAAGGGCGCTCTAAGATTTCATTTTATTTTTAAATTAGTTACTCATTTTTTCACAGAAAACATTTTTATTTATGACAAAATTAAAATAAAACGAGCAATTATATATTGTGAAATCGTTATAATGCCGGGCTGCAATTTTTAATCACATTTTTAATTTATTTAATTTAAAATACATGTCTTCACCTAAAGTTAGTATTATAGTGTCTTGCCCTGTATACCATACTTTTCCTGTTAGCAATAGAGTCATGTCGTCATCAATCTAATTCTTTACAAGAGAAAATTTTTGAATTGAAATAACGCGACTCTCAGTTTACACCAGGAGCTTGTGTATAGTTAGTCGGGGCCTCCTTCCCTTAAGGCTTAGGGGAGGAGGCCCTGAACAGAATATAGATAGTTTAGGGCCTAAGCTATCTACATCCTGTCTCGGCTTCAATTTATCTACCTCCATTCTTGATAATAAGGAAGGACAGACAGGAAAATTATAGGTCCACAATTTTTCCAAATTGCAGCCCAAATATTTGTTATTAGCCAAAAATTTGTTTTAGAGGGTCGTGATTGTTCGTTCGGTCGAGTACCAAGGTACCACTGTATTTGATTAATTAACGCGATTTTGATATATACGGTAGCATCGAGGGATTGATTAACTGCGTTAATCAAGGGATGCCTGTATAATAAAATATACAGTATATATATAATAATGGACGTACGATGTCTTCTTTTATAGCCTGCATGCGATTAGACAAGGTAATTAACTTAAAATTAATTTATAGCTGAATTAGATAGATAATCAATCAATTTTTAACTAATCAATTTTTTAGCTGTTTCTCCTGTTTTTAAAATTTTTTACTTAATTGTATTATATTATGAGTTTGGCTAAATGACCAGAGGACGCTGCATCCAATTTGTATTTATCATGAGGGCGTAGTCTCAGATAAAAGGTCGTCTCCGTGTATGAAAATTGTTTTTGGACTGTCGGTGACTGAAACGACGGAAAGAAAAAACGAAAACAAAATATTTTTGTACGTTCGGGTACGAAAGTATTCGACGATTTAGAATATTTTTCCTATCCAAATTCTTCGTTTTTGTGTGTTTTTTTTTTTTTTTTTTTTTTTTTTATTATTATTGCGATAAGATCGTAGGCAAACTTAGAAAGTTTAATTAATATAACAAAGCAATCCCGGTCGGCGCCATTTCGACTACTGGCACGTGGCCTGCGTACAATAGCTGTTTATATTTACGGCTGGCAGATGGCGCGCGTTTCAATTGTACTGTAATTTCCGCATGTGAGTACACGCACGCGGAAAGAAGACAGAACGGCGAGTGTTAGCTTACCGTTTCCATCATCCGTTTCCGCATATGAGTACCAGGTTTAAGAAATAGACAAACAAAAAAAATCAATAATATTAATACAAAGTAAAATATTTCAATATTAATATCATCTACAGTAGAGCGTCGATAAATGGAACCAATTGGGGACTGGGGTCCTTCCAGTTAATGATTTGTTCCAGTTTCCGACTTTGTACGAAAAAATACATTAACCTGTCCGATGTTCAAATTTTTCTCCGTTGCGTATCGCTTCCTGTTGAATTTTTCTCCGTTGCGTGTCGCTTCGTGTTGAATTTTCGTCGATTTTAAGCCTAACGAAAATTTTTATAATAATCATCGAGGCTATCGTATCGTTAAAAATTATTTCTGCATTTTGTACAAACAAAATAAATATATTAAAGAATATAAAAAACATGAAAATTATACTTTAGAAGTAAATTTAGTATCAAAAACATTCGATTCAGCACGACACAGTCCGACTGAAAATCGTTCCACTTTCCGGCCATTCCACTTACCGACGTTCCACTTATCGACGCTCTACTGTACTTCAAATTAAGACAGAAGGCTGAAACTTCGAGGACTTAAGTCCGATGACAATACATTTTAATGACGTTTTAGGAGTGGTTCCACCCCTCCATCTTCACCACTTCAAAACCCGATAAATATAACCAAATATAGAATTTAATCACGATATGTGTCTGTAGTGGTGTATGTGGTGGGGGTTGGGCCATTCCCTCTCGAAAAATACGATCAATAAAAGCATCTTTAAAAATATTTTTAATATATATATTAAAATTATCTTCATTACTGTGTTTTTCTATAATACAGTACTATTTTAATATAAAATTCATAATATAAAATACAAAATGTATATTATTAAACCATTTTCGTTGATTTCTACTGAAAAAAGCCTATTTCATACGCAATTGCTAATAATGGGTATTTTAGAAACTTATTTGTTACGTTATTGCTTACAAACAACATTTAATAAAGACCTCATTAAGTTATTTAATTAAAAAAAATTGGACAGCAAAGCGTTTAATATCATGCTAAAATTACAAGTTGACAGGTAAGTGAGGTGTATTGCAATGTTTTAGTGTCATTTGGTGAAGTTGGCTGGGGTTATTTGAATAGATGAAGAACGAATTATAATTTTTCCTACAAGAAATAATAAAACAAATTTTTTTATATCCGAAATCCCGATATTTACATTGTTTTCAGGAATGCATTAATTTCGGATACGGAATGCGGCTGTACTCCAACTTTTTGAAAGAAATATTTTGGCCACTTATCAGTTTTATTACTTTGTTTTTAATAATACATTAAAAAATCTGCATGAGGCAACTTTGTTATTCTGACTTTCATAAATTTTTTAATTAGAAAAATTTATCCATAAAAATCAATTTGTGATAATTCTACACTATATCTAAACATAGTATTCTTTAAGATATTAAACCATTTTAAAACAATTTCTAAATAACTGAGGAAATGTGGTAATAATTAAACTTATTACCCGCAACATTTGGTGACGCCATCAGTTATCATAATTTACTTTAAGAACATTTTATATTTTCAACTATTATAAAATGGTAAAAAGCCTAATTTTGAAGATAGGAATGGATTTTATAATTAAAAAAAAAAAGAAAATTGTAAACGCTAATAAATAAAATCGTCATTAAGTCCGATACGACTGGAGATAAACACGACTCCCTTTATCTCCCTGTCCCACCGATCTTTAATCATCAAAATTTAATAGCATCAATCTCGTAATACACAAACCTCCTTGCAAAATTTCAGAAATTTTCGACAAAAAGCACAGGAATTATTAAGCTTCGAACGGGGTAAACAAAATCGTGCCCCCCACATACTAACATCCATACACACAGAAAAAAACCCGAATTTTTTTGCATTTCTCGATGTTTCAAGGTGACCTTGAAGGAGGTTATTTTTTGCCGGATTGCATACTTTTCCTCTTAAGTATAACAGACGGAAAAGTAAAATTGCTAGATTTTACTTTTCAGTCTGTTAATAATGTCTGTTAACAATAATTTATATTTCTACGACGATATAAACATTCGCGGAATTAAGTAAGGGAAAATTTTAATTATTTTTATTTTAATTACTATTTTCAGATGACTTAAACTGTCTTACTCATTACGATTATTTTTAAGTGGAAAAATATACCTTTGAATATTATTAATACTATGTGACGTAAGTATTAATTAAGAAATTCGTAATTATTATATGCGAATAAAGTAATTTACAACTCTACATAATGTAAAATCAACTTACTTGTCTATTTTTAAAATACCCAACAAATACTATTAAAATATTAACTATATTAATGGATATTTATAAATTATGGCTTTAAGGTGATAAATTGAATATAGAACAATTTTATAATAAAAAAAATCAAGACGAAATTAGTTAATTTTAATAATACTAATGACGTAATAAATGCTGTCCTTTCAAAGTAAAAACTGTATAAATTAAATTACCACTATTGTTATTAAATATAATTAATTTTTTTAACGTTGTAAAGTGCCAAAATAATTATTTTTGAAACATGAAATTGCTGAAACAAGTTTTGATCGCTGTTAAAATTGATATCTAACAGTTCATAATAAACAAATCTCAGATAGTTTAAATATAATCAGGTTAATTTTTTAAAGGAAATTAATATAATTAATTTTCTATACAAATTTTTTCGTTACTTATTTTCTTTCGCAAGGTTACAATGGATTTAATAATATTATTAACACTTTAATTAAACAATAAATACTGCAGGTTTCTGTTTTAAATGATTGTTATGATTCAGCGACATTAGTGAAGTACAATATAAATTTTACAAGAAAAAGTCTTAAATAAACTCATTAATTTCACGTGTAAACCGGTTAGGTTACATTTTATTTTTTGTCAACTAACTCCGGGCAATACTTCATAAATTTACTAAAGTCATTACAATACTACGAAATAACTCGATAAAAACATCTCGTTCCGTTTGAAGGTTGATTAGGAATTTATTGTTGAATTTTTTAAAAAATATCCTTCAGCCCGAATATCTTTAGACCGAAAATTGAATTAAATTACAGTTAAATTTTATAATTATTATTTTTCATGCGATTCATATTGGCTCTCTTCCAAATTGTATTTACTTATTTATTCCCGGAATAAAATTATGAATTTTTAAAAAAATATTTGGACTTGAAGAGTGTTTTGGGTAACTTAGAATTTAATACTGCTATAACATTTTCTAGTTTTTGTTAATAAAATTTAAAATAAAAATAAGATTTTGATTTTTAAAAAATAAGCTTAAAGTTATAAATTCTGATGTTTATAGTTATTTTGCTTTACAAATATGGAAAAAAAACTGAATAAATAGTGTTAACCTTCAGATAAGATTTGAAAATATTTTTGAATTTCAATTAATTTAACAATGTATGACTAAACGTGTTTCATAAAGTTATTAAATTATAAATTTCCTTAATAATAAAGTTATTTATCTTCATTTTTATTATAAGAATCTTCTAAATAACATACAACATTAAGTAAAACTTGAGAAAATTCGAAATTTTATTTAATTTTAAAAGTTTTTCCATTTTTATCACTCTAACGAACTTATAACTTACAAAAATGCTAATAATAATTTCTTTGAAATTAAATTTTATAGAAAAATAGTAGTTTTATATTCACTGAAATTTCCAAAGGTATTATGAATATTATTAGAACATAATTATTTTGATTAATAATTTATTCCTCAGTAAATTATCAATCAGAGTAGATGTATATTTGATAATTATAGTGAAACGTCATGCGTATTCATTAAGAATGGTCTTATTTGTTTCAAATTATTTGAATTTTTTACAAAAATTAATTTAAGTATGACTTATTTTAAAAAATGATTAAGGATAAATTGATAAATCACTAATAAATATATGTGCAAAAGTGTGCAAAAACAATAAAATATAAATTATTCAAAATAATTAATAAAGGATAATAATAAATAATTCTAATTGTGTCATTAACAATAAATTATTAATTAAGTCTAAATCTATTTTAAAACATTTTAAATTAAACACAAAAAACTGAAATTGAATTTATATATTATTTAAATGTATTCTCTATATAATGACAACAATTGTGTAATAACAATAAACTGAGTTTTATTCTTATGATCTAATTAATCTAAGTAGAAAGTCTTCATTAAAAGAAATTTTTAACACACTTTCTGTAAAGTTTTAATCTCCTTACATTTATGAGCTAACTAAATCAAGCTCATTCAAGGAAATTTAATCTGGAAATTCTAGTAACGTCATGTTTTGTAATATTAAATAAAATAAATTCCACCCTAAAAATATAAATACTTAAACATTCCTATAAACTATGGCGTGGACACGTAATAGAAAACTAATGCTTACATTATTAAAATAATTATTATGTAGAAGATTAATTGAATAATAAATTAAACGATAGATTATTAAAAATTATAATGTATAATGAATAAAAATAATAATCAAACTATACCATACCAGAACAAAAAATTTAAAATTTATATTTCTTCAATGTATTCGTATTAATTAACACCAGAAAAAATATCTTCTCGTTCACAAATATCTATTCATAATTATCCAAATAACAAATACTATTAGAAAATATAGGTCTAGAGAACTCTATATTATTAAGACAAACCAATCAATTGCTTGTGGTTGAATCACGCAAGTAAAACAGACCTTGCTTAACTAGTTATAAAATGCTTGAACATAATAACCTTGGACCACTGTTACCTTCATCATAATTCAAGTGAAAATACAAACTTGTTTAATTTGAAATGAACGTACATTTAATTCGGCTTAAAATATTACATTTTTAATAAATAATAATTAAATAATGAAAAATTATGATGACAGTTAAATTAAAAGCTCTTAAATAAATATATTTCATGCCTCAATGTATACATATATTATATATTAAAAACCTGATTATTTTGTCTGAATTATATCATTAGGCCTATATAAAAAATATTTTCTGTTCACAATATTAATAAAATTGAAATTTAAACGATTAAGAATAAAATCTAACTATGCAAAGTTATATAACTTGAATTAAAAGTACAGTAGGATCCCGTTTATCCGAGATAAAATGGACCGATGCTACATCGGAAAAATTACAAACAAAAGATTTATTTGGTATATCACTTTTAAGCCTCTTTTTACACCTTAGTGAATTTAGTCATATATAAGACCATGTTTTTTATATCATATATTATACAGCTAAAACGGGCAATCATTTTAAAAATAATTGTTATTATATTACTGTTGTTACATTTTAATATGAATGGTTTGTCTTGCATTGAAATTAAATGATAAAAGGAAGGTAAAACAAATCATTTTGTAGTAGATGTTATCGTTTTAAGCTACTTTAAAAAGTACAGTATTAGAGTTTTATAACGATTCATCTCTTCTTTTCCCTAAGGTTC
The DNA here is from genome assembly GCF_030686945.1 of Centruroides vittatus. Classification (NCBI taxonomy): domain Eukaryota; kingdom Metazoa; phylum Arthropoda; class Arachnida; order Scorpiones; family Buthidae; genus Centruroides; species Centruroides vittatus. The sequence goes on from NW_027120673.1 coordinate 2,715,215, forward strand.
CGCAGTCACCTCGATATCATTTTTCATGGGTCGTCTGCGATGGGAATCTGCGATGGGCATGGAATAAAAGTCCCGTTAGTGCCCACGGAGCAGAAAGAGTTTTGAAAAAAAAGTCACTTCGGTGTCAGCCATTCGCTCGACACAAAAGACATTAAAATATTACAGTACTTATTAGAGTTTGGAAATTAACGACATTGTCAATACCGATACGGATAAATCGCCGATGGAAATTCTCGAATTACCGGTTTTCACCAGTTTCTAATTACAGTTTTTTTCTTTAGTGGGAAGGCCTTGAAGAGGTCTTTGTTAGTATCCTTTTCTGTTACACATATTTTCTGTTTACACAATATAGTAATTAACCTAATAATAATAATAACAATGACTACTTACATAAACCAAACAGCAAATATCAAAATATCAAAACCTTGCATACAAACACAAACTACTACACATTCAGGAACCGTACTACGGTTTTTTAAAACTCTTTCCGCCCTATGGTCACTTAGAGGGCCACCATACTCTAGCCAAAATCAAAGACAAAACAATACATTACAACAGACCAGACGTCAAATTCAATGACAAACAAAATAAAATCACATACGTCATAGACATAGCTGTTTCAAATTCTCTCTCACAACATACAAAATATATACATTGAAAAAACTTAGTAAATAAACAGAACTCGTTTTCGAAAGTGTTTATGGAGAATAGATAAGGTGTTTTTTTGCATAGGTATCATAACACATACATCACCAAAAGTCTAGAAATATTGATGTATGTGCTATTGTGAAGCCCTAAACTATATAAGGCTGCCATACTAAACACATATCCAGTCGGGAAATCACTGGAATATATCGGGAATCTAGAAAATTCACTAGGAAATGGTTGGGATGTCATTTAGAAAACCAGTATTGGATTTTGGTAACGGTATTACTCATCACTCAATTGTTCAGTGCATTAAATCATAGCAACGCTTTTATAAATTATAATAAAAGTACCTTGCACCGTTTTCATTCCGAAAGTACTGAAGATATGTTAATTTTTTTAATGTAGCTGTATATTAATGTAGGAAATCTTGCATGGAAAATTGAATAGAACTTTTTGTCGACCTTGAAAATGGTTTCGTGTTATTTATGTTAGGCTATAACTTTTTAACTAGCAGAGAAAAACGTAAAAGTTCCAATAACAAAGATCATCATTTTATTAGTCTTTTTCTAGATTCTTAACAAGTTTGTATAAATAGATGTTTAAAGTATTAATCCGTTTAAAACATAAAATTTAACTTTTACGAGTAAACGTGATCTGTTTTAAGTGACTAGGAAATCATTTTCAAATCATCTTCGCATCTGTCCTAGATCGAAAATTCAGTCAGATAAAAGAGATGAACAAAAGAGAATCCAATAACCAATATTTTCCAAGAAAGTTAACATCATACATATCTCATGATTAAATTAAAAATGAAGAAAGATCTTTAATAGCTTTTAACACGTTTACAAATTTTTTTAAAAAATCGGTAAAGAACAGTAGAGAAGTTTCATTAACTGCTAAAAGGCAGAAAAAGATTACTTAAAACTTTTGTGAAAGACGAGTACAAGGATTTTTCGAAAAAGGACACATGTACAGTACATAAGAAAGGCTATCTAAAAAAAAAATTGGAGAAAATGATTTAATTATAAATTGATTTCTTTACTTGTTATCTAAATACATATCAATGTTACTGTTTCATTACTTTTGGTAGAAGCTTTATGAACTTGTAGTTGAGACACTACCTATTTAAAATTCGATTTAAGGAGGATGCACACATGCGGCGCGGCAAGGAAAAGCGGTGACGCAAACGCGTCTTCGCCGCGCGGCAGCACGACCACACAAGCGGCAATCCGTTTACATTTCGGCGCATGCGTTCAGTATTCAAGATGGCGAACGATATCGACGCTCCGCTATCCACGTGTTTACAAATTTTGTTTAGTACGGCTCGTTTTATTTAGCTAGAAGATTTCGTCGAAGATTCGAATGAATATTTTGGATTAGAGATATCGTATTGGCAAGAATCTTGCCGAGATATTTTGTTGGATCGATAAAGAACTCATGTACAAAATAGGCTTATTCTTCGATTAAGATCTCTCGATAAAGAATACTATTTCGAGTAAGATTCGGTTGTTTTGTTCTTTGAATTAAATAATATATGATTACTGTATCTGTGTAGAATTTGTGTTAAATTTATTATTCTTTCCTCTTTATTCTGATGTTAGTTATCTCGGTTAACCACGTCGAACTTTCCGCCATTAAAACACCACGTGATTGTATTTTCTCACGTGACTGCCAGACGAAATGTTATTGGCTGATAGAAACGCGTCTTGGCGGCGGCCGCCGCGAAAGATAGAATTCGACCAACTTTCGCGGCATGGGAAAAGCGGCACGAAATAGACCTCTGCGGCGAGAAAAAGTGACGTCATTCTGCCGCTTTTCCTTGCTGCGCCGCATGTGTGCATCCGGCTTTATAGTTTAAGAACGTATCCTTGGCTTTCAATTACTGTTCAAGATTAAGTTGTGCTTACAATCAGTGTGTATACCACACTCATAATAGTTAGCAAGCTTAGAAAAATATTACATATGTGTAAATAGCGGGTGCGAAATTTATTTAAACATTACATAAGTATAAGGAAGCCGCACTAAAGCGGGATGCACACATGCGGCGCGGCAAGGAAAAGCGGCAGAATGACGTCACTTTTTCTCGCCGCAGAGGTCTATTTCGTGCCGCTTTTCCCATGCCGCGAAAGTTGGTCGAATTCTATCTTTCGCGGCGGCCGCCGCCAAGACGCGTTTCTATCAGCCAATAACATTTCGTCTGGCAGTCACGTGAGAAAATACAATCACGTGGTGTTTTAATGGCGGAAAGTTCGACGTGGTTAACCGAGATAACTAACATCAGAATAAAGAGGAAAGAATAATAAATTTAACACAAATTCTACACAGATACAGTAATCATATATTATTTAATTCAAAGAACAAAACAACCGAATCTTACTCGAAATAGTATTCTTTATCGAGAGATCTTAATCGAAGAATAAGCCTATTTTGTACATCAGTTCTTTATCGATCCAACAAAATATCTCGGCAAGATTCTTGCCAATACGATATCTCTAATCCAAAATATTCATTCGAATCTTCGACGAAATCTTCTAGCTAAATAAAACGAGCCGTACAAAACAAAATTTGTAAACACGTGGATAGCGGAGTGTCGATATCGTTCGCCATCTTGAATACTGAACGCATGCGCCGAAATATAAACGGATCGCCGTTTGTGTGGTCGTGCTGCCGCGCGGAGAAGACGCGTTTGCTTCGCCGCTTTTCCTTGCCGCACCGCATGTGTGCATCCTCCTTAAGGATTCCTGCCTTAGACCGGAGCGTGGAAAATGATTGATTGAATATGGTCAATCTATCGTCTCTTTTATAAATTACGTACATCAATCCATATATAAGAACCGCAATTTGGTCACCGTGAATATATAATATCAACATATCTATATGGTAAAAATCAAATACAGTGGTGCCTCGTATAACGTACGCCTCGAATAACGGACGCTGCGAACAACGGACTTTCCGGCATAATTGGTGACTGCTCCATGGGTGCGTTCTTTAATAGCGTGCTCCTGCTACTACGGGAGTGCGCTGCTGTTTGTAGGCATTTAGAAACGACGGTGAAAGAAAGAAAGATGGCGGCGCCCGCACTATCGATAGTATCGTGATGGAGGAATCTATAATTCTAAAATATGAGCTTTAAAAGGCAAAAGAAAGGTCTCAATTGTAAAATTTAACTATAAAATGGATTATTTGTTGAAAGAGCATTCAAAATAGCCTCGAAAAAAAATTCATACAGACACTTACATCACCGCCTGCGCTAACTCTCGCTTTCACAATTTCTAAATTCTCATTCATAAAACCACGTAATGGAACCGGAAACGAAACTATCTGAGCCACGGAAGATGCCATGTTGCTTTCCACCGTAAACTACTACAAGCGACCGTTTTTGCCGTTTGACGGCGTGCACTCCCACCGGAATTTAGGAACGCGTTCTGCAGGAATTTTTAAATGGATGTCGCTCGCGCAGAGTTACGCGGAGGAATAAAAGAACGCACCCCATGTTTATTTTTTTATGATACAGTGCGGTTATTTTATGCTGCGGAACGAATTAGATGTTTTAACATGTATTTCTATGGGAAAATGCGTTTCGTATAACGGACGTTTCACTTAACGGACGTGCACCTGGAACGGATTAAGTATGTTATATGAGGCACCACTGTATATGATCAGATTTTTTGTTTCATACATACGTTTATGTATACCTCATATGTACTGTTTTGTAGGTACTGTTGGCATTATAGACATTTGGGAATTCTAGCAGGAATTCCCAAAATGGTCCACCAATCTTCTCTCCAAATAGAATTACAATGGTCTGCTTTAGAATACGTCCAATTCGGAATACGTCCTGTTTGGACGAAATAAATTTTGCTCGGTATACGACTTTTGTTCGGCAGTGGCGTGCCGTCATTGGAAGCGATGGAAGCGCCGATTCCACCTTCCAATGACCTTCCCTTGTATTTTATAAAATATAAATTTTCATATTTTAACGTACTTTGAATTAATTAAAATGAATATTTTATTATAACTGCATTATGTATCTTTTACAAATTTCTATACTACATGTGAAAAAAAAACGATAAGATTGCTATTGTATATTCGAATAATTCGGTGGCGGAAGGAATGTCGAAACCGGGTCAGTTTCTAATCAGCCAGATTATATAGGCATTAGTACATGCGGTTTACAGAGCACCAACCTCACCCGGTTTAGCTGGTAGAAGCGACACACGCGTACAGAGTCCAACTTTATAACCCGGATCGGTTCTGAGCTGTTAGCCGCCTGCTTGTCAACTTCCAAGCAGCCAGATTATAGGCTTTGGCGCATGCGCTTTACAGAGCACCAACGTCACGGTTTAGCTGGTAGAAGCGACACACGCGTAAAGAGTACGCGACTTTATATCCCGGAGCGGTTGTGGGCTGTTAGCCGCCTGCTAGATATTCGGCCACCCTCGCCCGATTATGTGAAACATGAGCAGACTAGATCAACGACGGGCAACCCGCGGGCCAGCTACGGCTGGCGAAAAGTTTCTATCCGGCCCGCGAGATCTTTAATAGATTATTAAATTGGAAAAATAACTATTAATTAGTTATTTTTCCAATTCTTTGTAATTTTCGAAAACGATAAAAAAAATAAATGTAGTAATTAACTTTTTATTTATTTATTTCATATTTGCAGACTAAAAAAAATTGCGAGTCACAAGAAGGCGTCAATTAACTACTACGGCGCGGAAAAAAACGTAAAATTTATTCTGGCCCATGTTATAAAAAGGGTTGCCCACCCTAGACTAGATTTATAACAACCCAACCGATAGGAGTTTACTGGCACGTTTTTATGATAGTTCTGTATAGTTGACAGGAGTTTTAAAAAAATCCATTAAAATATTTGATATATTTATTCTGCGTTTATGCCGCTCTCCCATCTTATATTACTTACGGATTTCAATGTTAAACCGGTGATATTACGATTTAGTACGTCCCATCTGTAAGGGGATGCAGAAAAAACGTGTACAATTCTAGTACAGTGTTAAAAATTAACTGTTACTTTGGCAGCATCATTTACAACCAAATTTAATGAATGAGACGTACAGTACATACAATGGTACAAAAAAAAAGCTCTAGAATTTATTTTCCTTAAATTTACGATTTATATATCCGTTGTCATAAAAATTTCTCTTTCCACTGTTTTCCCAAGACTACAGATATTCAGGTACAAAGTAACTGGTTTCGACTTATTTCTACTTAAGAAGTGACTAAATAATTAAGAGATTAGGGAATGGGGACATAAATAAAACCCTGTTGAAAGAGCCAGAATTTTACTTCAACAAAAGCTTAACAGAACCAATCACTCGCTCAGTACAGTGGGAAACTGATTTCCGTGTACACCTGGTATTAAAACGAATTAGTTAGAAAACAAATGACTATTAAGTTTAACATATTTAGATTTTTACAGCTATGGTGAGAAACATTTAAAATTTACAACAGCCCTGTGGCATTCTTTGAGATATACTAGTGATGCGACAAAAGAGGCATTTGACATTGACCGGTATCGGCACCCTCGGGATTTGGCACGCACACACTCACTACACACTTACCTGGACCGTCACTAGTTCCATCCATTAGCTACTCGTATCAAGATATTTGACTAAGTGGATTGTTTTAAGATTTAAAAAGTAAAGAATATTTTATGTTATTTTTATGTACGTTTCTTTACAAAGCTATATTTTAATTATAATTTTCTTTAAAAGTATATTAATACAATCGAACAATACATTGTACCAGGTATGTATATCCATCGCACATTTTATTTCACCGAGTAAGTTTTTATAATTTATTTTTAATTTTAGCCCTTATATCGTGGCTAGCGATTCAGAATGTAATTGTGATATTAAAAATACATTTAGAGAAGTCTACAGTTTTTACTGGCTTATCGAACAAATGAATACGAATGGACCCTAGACCAGTGATTCTTAACAGGGGGCCGCGGCCCCTGGGGGTCCATAAGAAGTTTGCCGGAGGCCGCCAAATTATGCAAAATTTCCTTCAGAATATAATAAAAAGAAAATTGATGTATAATCCGAATATCGTATTGAAAAGTGAAATAAGAAAGATAAAGTTTTCCTATTTAGTTTTTATTTATTTATTTTGTATTTCTTCCTACATACAACTTTGTTAGTACAGAAGAAATAAATGTAAATATGCTACTTACACCGCAGTATTTACTTCTTTTATTCCAAAGCAATTTTAAGAAACTATTAATGCTTGGAATTTTAAAAATAATTAGGAAAAATAGTAGGCTTTGAAAATTTAAATATTTTTGCAAAAGATATGCAAAATCCTTACCACAAGTGGGCGTTTTAGTTTTAGTTTAGTTTTAGCATCGACATTGGATCGATTTATCGACATGTTTCTTATTTTATTTTTTTTTTAAAAATTAATGAGTTTTCATGTTTAATTGTGAAGTTTGAATGCTATTTAAATAGATAATGAAATAATAAAGTTATGATTTACATTTATTATATAAAAAATAAAGCAATAATAAAAAAATCAATTTATTATAGATAAATTATCAAATTATCAAATATAAATTATTATTAAAAAATGGGGGTCACAAAAAAATTATGAAATATTTGGTAGGCGGTGAGTATAAAAAGGTTAAGAACCACTGCCCTAGACCATCACTGACGCGCAATTAACTGATTACCCCTGGAAGTCGGCTTCTTACAGAAACACAGCTTCCCTGTCATCAAATGTCACGGCACGCCACTGTTGTTCGGTATACGACTTAATTCAGTTATACGCACCATCTATGAACAAGTAGCACTATCGGTGTACTAAACCAGATTAGACGTTCGCGGTGCCACGGTTTATAACTTTGTAAATTTCTTCTGATTTTAATTTGTAAGTAAAATTTTATTATTTTTATTAATCATGAATTGCAAAAAGGCAAATGAAAAGCAACAGAAAACTAAAAAAAAAAAAAAAAATTACTAGAATCACAATGGAACTGAAAAAAGAGATTGTTGAGAAATATGAAGGTGGCATGTGTGTTCGAGATTTAGCTGTTGCATACCGTATTCCGAGAACGACGATATCGACAATCGTGAAAAATATACATTATTAAATCTGCTAACGTTGCGAAAGGGGTTTAATCAATTTCTGAACAGAGATCGGAGACATTAGATTTTGTCGAGAAATTGCTTTCGCTTTCGATAACTGAAAAACAACGTGCTGGCGACAGCGTATCAGAAACAATTATTTGCGATTATTACTGTAATAACTTTAAAAATCTATAATAAAATTTATTCTTTTATTAATGTGCTCAAACAGTGTTTCAATTATTTTACAACCCCATTAATATACCATATCAAGAGGAATTTTTTTACATGAGAACAGATTGATCATTTTTACATTACTTCTTATGGGAAAGGTTGGTTTGGTATACGTCCTATTCGGTATAGTCCAAACATCAGGAACGAATTAAGGTCGTATACCGAGGTTCCACTGTAGATGATTTTCCAGTAACTCCTGATAATCTTTGGCATTCATCTGAACTTTGACAAAAGTAATAATGGTTTTACTTTGCCAACTGATTGCTGCCCAAATCACAACAGACTCACCACCTAGTTATATTTTAGAGAAAATGTTTTCATTCCTGTATAGATCATACCAGCAATACTGCCATCTGTTGGGACCATCTAAATTAAATTTTTTCTCATCACAAAATATCTCTTTTTGCCATTCCTTCTTGCGGTTTCGATTTTCTCTGTTATAAAATCCGGTCTCGTTTGCTCGTGTAATTGCTTTAAGGATTGACTTTTTTCTTTCTTACGTTTTAAATAGCCACATGAATTTGCAATTATTGGCATTGTTGAACTATTTCTCAAGCTGAGATAACTTCGGTGGACGGCAAGTCTGCTTATTTTTGCCATAATTGTTTCCTAATTTCAAATAATTGTTGATTACACCATGACTTCGGTTTAATTGCTTTACTATATTTCTGTTTGTTACTCGTCGTGCCTTTAAAATTGTTTCCCTTTGCTTTCCCTTTTAAATTCAGAAAAAGGAAAATTAAGAGGAATTGTTGCAGCTTTTAGAAAATAACTTTATCACTGATGTAAATTGCAACTAATAATACTTAACAGCTTTTTGAATGTAATGAATGATGTCAAAAACTGGGATTAAATAATTGAAATCGGAATTTATAAATTATCAAAATATATAAAGTGAATTTATATTTATGCAACATTTAAAAAGTACATTTCCATTACTTCTTTTTAAAATACTTATCTTTAAGTGCTAAAACATAAAAAAAATCCACAATTATCATTTTACTTGAATTTTACAACCTTAATAAGTATTAATTATTCAGTCTTAATTAATATAATAATAAAAAAAAAAACATAGGTCAATTTATATTCACGCAACGCACCATATATAGGCCTACATATAGACAGATATCATACAGATAATTAATTATACATATAATATACTAGAATATTTATAGGTATATTTATCCTGAAGCAATAAGCACATGTACGAATCACGTGACGGAACGATTTATGATTATTTGATGACCCTGAAACCAACTAGCGTAGAGGCAGAAAGAGCCTTTCCCGCAGCGGGATATATATGCAATTCATTAAGAAGTAGGTTGGGAGACCACCATCAATACCATTTGTTTCTTGAGATCTTACTTCCAGAAAAGTCAAAAAAATAAAAGAAGTGATTGAATTTTATTTAATCCTTTAAATGTACAGTACAATGTTTATTCATCAAGGATAAATATATTTAACGACTTCGATTATAAAAATTAATTTAAAATTGCGACATATTGCGACTTATTGCGACATCGACAGAATGCTTGGCTAAAACTTTTAATCATATTTTATTTAATTTAAAAATAATTTTTCAATATCTGATCTCAATTTTCATCTAACTTCGTTCTCGATATTAACGAAGGTCATACGGACAACAATATAAATGTATGGGTCTGCAATTTGAAAATCGCAGCCCAAATAATGTATAATTAAGTTTCGATCGTATCTAGAAAATAAAGGGAAACAAATAACTACTTGAAATTTAAACAAAATTTAATACGAAATATGCAAACTGTAATTATATAAATTCTAATTCCTTCATTTATATACTAATATAAACTTATTATACTAGAATTAATATTGTGCTTTTTGTCCTACTATTATCAATTAATTACCTGAACAATATAAACAGCTCTTTTTAGGACTTATCACACACTATCGAGAACCCACTCAGAGACTGATGAACATTAAGTATTTATTTGTAACCACGTTATGCATTTCGGGCAAGGCTTTTCACAAAATGCATACCGTGGTTACCGCGGTATGCATTTTGTGGCATTTCTTTATTGCTAGACTTATTACACCGTCACTGGACACCAAGACCAGCCTTAGAAAATCACTTTATTTTTTCAAAAATAATGCATTTCGGACCTTAAGTCCTTCATCAGCTTGTTGTAATATAACTAGGCCTATATTTTAGGAAAAAACATGCAAGTTAGATTATGTTGATAATAAAAAATTTAAAGTTTAATTCAGCTTACATAATTATGAAATTGATGGTACCACATTTACGAAATGTACAATAAAATTACGACGTTTGGTAAAATATCGATGACAAATCCTTGATTACAGATCAAAATTCTAGGTTTTTGCTACAATATTAATAGGATGTTAACGATTTTAAAATACCGCAAATAACATAAATGGAAATGTAAACTTATATTAAACGCGCTGATTCGATGCTTAGAGCAGTATAATTAAAACAAGCAGTAAAATAAACGGTATACGTAATAAAAGACACTCTTAAAATAAAATAAAATAATAAACTGATTTACCGTAAAAACAATAAAATGATAAAATGATTCGCTGTACAATTTATCGTTTTATTATTTTATTGTTATATAGCTATAATTTATAGCTATATAACAATAAAATAATATACTAGCTATAATTTAGAACTATAAATTAAGTACGTATTAGGGATTGTAATTGCTGGATCCCTCATCCAGCAATCCAGCTGGATCCAGCGCTGCGGATCCGCAAATATTCAATTAACTTTCTAAATAATGGCGCAAAAGTCTACGTTGTCGGCGTTGTCGCTTTGCTACGTGCGCTATCGCTCGACAGCGAGAGCGACGTTGCCGTTCAGTGTGGCACGTGCTACACCCCCTCTCTATACCGCACCACCCACTCTTTTACCTCTGCTGATCTAATTGCCAGTTGACTTTCCGCTTTTGCTAAATAAAAATGTCTTCACGCTAAATAAAATAAGTAACTCCTCTCCTAGTCCTGGTGCATAATTCTAATTTACGGTCGGTTGTGACGTCTATGAATCACGTGACGGAACGATTTATGATTATTTGATGACCCTGAAACCAACTAGCGTAGAGGCAGAAAGAGCCTTCCCCGCAGCGGGATATATATGCAATTCATTAAGAAGTAGGTTGGAAGACCACCATCAATACCATTTGTTTCTTGAGATCTTACTTCCAGAAAAGTCAAATAATAATAATAATAATAATAAAAGAAGTGATTGAATTTTATTTAATCCTTTAAAATACTTTATTCAAGACAAGACTAATATTTTATAACTTTGCTCTAATTCTATAAAGTACGAGTTTTTAAATTTTATTCTATAAGTGGTTAGTAGGCTAGGCAAGGCAATTTTATTGTGAAAATTAGTGAGAAACTGAGACTACCTAGTTAGTTAATAGTTCATTAAATTAATGAGTATCAGTATTTTAGATATATGATGATATGAATGTATATGATTCATGATTGTGATAATAATAACTAACTACTAGACTACTACTAATTACTTACTCACTACTTTACTAACACTAATAACTACAGACTGATATTTAGAGCCTATATAAGAAAACTGGTAAGACTGATAGCCACTTAGCCACTGATTATCCGTCCTTATATTATTATAATATATTAATATAAATTAATTAGTAGTATTGCCTTTGCTATTATTTAATTTAAAGATTAATTATAATCTAACTAAACATTTAAAGTTAATTATCTCTATCTCAAGTGTTAAACCGAACCAAAGTTAAGTTTACTACCTAAATGTGTAAGACGTTTTATTGATTTATAGTGACCAGTCTAACTAATAAAAGTTTCTTAAGTATTTTTAAAAAAAATGTTTTATTTCTTAAAAAAAACATAAATTGCTGGGTAGATAAATAGATAGATAACACTTTATTGCACCAAAAATGCATCCGCGCTGGATCCAGCTGGAATGATGTTGGTCCAGCAAAAATCCAGCTGGATTGAAAACACTGCTGGATTGCAATCCCTAAAAATCCTTTTACATTTACTTAAGTTTAGTTTTTACTTTCCCGGCTCTGTTATATATAACAGAGGGAAAGTATGGCGATCGGTCAAAAACGACCCCCCCCCAGATTTTTACATTTTTAGAATCAAGAGACCTTGAAACATCGAGAAATGTAAGAAAATTCAGGGGTAATTTCTCTATTTATGGATGTTAGTGTGTATGTATGTGTGTCTGTGTTGGACGATTTTGTTCAACATGTTTGAAGTTTAATAACTCCTGTGCTTTTTGTCGAAAATTTCTGAAATTTTGCAAGGTTTGTTTATTAGAGGGATTGGTGCTATTAAATTTTGGTGGTTAAAAGTCGAGGGGTGGGGATATAATCGGGGTCGTGTGTATCTCTACTAGGATTGGACTTAATGACGATTATGTTCGTTATTAGCATTTACAGTTTTTTATAAAATTCATCCCTACCCTCAAAATTAAGGTTTTTGCCATTTTATAACAGTTAAAAATATAAAAATTTTAAAATAAAATATGATAACAGATGGCGCCACCAAATGTTAGCGGGAAGTTAAGGAACTCGTTGCTGGATTTTTTTTTATCTTTCTGTTCTGTTGTACTAACAAGTAAGACAGTCACGAACAACCCGCGCCTTACTGTCTTAATAAGCAGTCCAGTAGCTTTGGCAACGTAATTTTACTTTCCTGTTTTCTGTCTCGTGCATCCTTAATTAAGTTGATATTCGTGACGAAAAATATTTAAACTAAACTTTGACAGTAAAAAACACGAGAATAAGCAACAGTGTATACTATTAGTTTGTATATAATTAGCATATGTTATTTTTGTACGTACTGCACTGAAAATTATGGAATATGTTGGTACTTGGCGGGCTTAATGCCTGCAACTCGTAAGAAAAATATGTATGCAGCACTCCGGAAGTCTGCGAAGTTCACTTTCTGTGGACCGTATTCATCGAGAAAAAAGGCCGCATCTCATAGAAACTAAAAAACTTTAATTTTATTATAGAAAATGCTAACTTATGTTTGAAGCAAAAATAGAATTTAAAATTATAATAAATAAACTATATTAATTTTAAAAATGTTAAACATTGTTAGAAATATATAAAAGTTTGTTTCAATTCTGATATATCCTACAAGGTAGATTCTATGTACAATGATTACTGAATACCCTAAGTTTATATGAACATATATATTAAATTAATTATATATTTGTTATAGTGGCTTACTAAAGAGTTTTACAAATTCTAAATAATATATAAAACAAGTAAAACGGCAAGGCCGTATTTGGCACAAGACTATGTCTCGGAGACTCACTACTAAGCGGGATCACTTCGACGCTCACGGCGGGTCTCGTTCTCATTCTCCAATCTGTAAAGTAGCAGACCCGGTGGAAATAGGGGTCTTGGAAACCCACTTCTCGGCATCCGTGTTAGGTTGCCGTCTTTTAGATGGGATCAGTTAATCCCACGTCAAGATAAACCGAAAGGAGGGTTGTATGTGGGTCGTGACGGAGGAGGCAAAGGAAGACAAATGTTTTTCACACGAAAACCGTTTATTTGTTAACATTAGTGCTTACATCAGTTAATCGACAGTCTTTCACTAATCCAGAGGAGAACTTCGGCGTCGGTCGCAGCCCCGGGGCGGAAGAGATGAGATCGCTGGACAGACGGACAATCGGGGAAAATGGTGCAACGGAGTTCTATCTTGAGCGACGACACAACTCAATACGGATTATGACTGTTATCCGAATAACGAGGAGACTTTTGGCTTAATCCAGGGGAGACTGGCCTTCGACCTTGAAATCCCGATTTTTTATAGTTTTTTCCTTTGTATTCGCATTTCGGATTGGTCCTTCGCCCCATTCCTTTCTTCCCGATTGGTCTCTCCTTTGTCTCCAGGTGCAAGACGAAGCCTCTTCGGGTCGTTGGAAAGGTCCGATTCGATGTGTCTATTTGATACCTCTTTATCGACTCTGCCCTCCAATTGTTTATAAAACACCAACACTTGCACTCATAATTCAGGCCGTTGTTATGCCATTTTTGACAAAAAAAAAAAAAAAAAAACTTAAACCAACACCTTATTGTTCGCTGAGAGATTTTTAATGTAACGAATATATATATATATAGCCATTTTTGACGTTTAAGAATTTTAACGATTATTTTCATCTTTCATTTATCAAAAATTCCCTGTTTTATTGTTCGAAAAGGTTTATCTCGGCCAACATTTTATAGACTCGCGAGTCAATGATCTACCTATTTATGATCGCTCGTGTTAGAGTTTGTCTTCCGCTAAGCCCTTGACAGAAATTTGACACGTACTCGAACAGTTCCGAGTCTTGTTGTTTACATAAGAATTTCGAAGGTTACTAAAGTTCGAACCCTGTCTGGGGATCCACAAATAATCTTTGGTATCACTGGTTTTGAGCGCGATTATTCAAACTTCGCCGGCCACAGCCACGACCACGAGGTCATCCACGATGCATTTTTAGTGAAATTAACCTATCCAATGTTGAAATTTCGGCTGTACCACCTATGGAATTTCGGGACTTTGAGTATATATTTGAACTCAGGGGACCGAGATCGCGGGAATGCACTTCGTAATGAAATATAGTGGATAAACATAGTATGTATTTCACACCTCTCCTCCTGTATTTCACACTTAAACTATGCCTATGACAAGTCGACCGCGACACATTTTTATGATAAAAAGTAGATCTTATGTACACAAAAGTTGGCCACCCCTGATATAGATGCCCGGTACGACTTCATTGCTAACAGAAAAGTATAATGTACAGGGGCAAGACACTACAGTACTAATTTGAGCATATATTTTAAACTAAATAAATTTTAAAATATTATTAAAAATTGCAGCCCGGCATTGTAACGATGTCACAATAAATAATTGCTCGTTTATTTTATTATTTGAATAATTGCTTCTATTCATTAATTTAATATTTTTTTATTAAAATTTGCTAAATATTTTTAATAGAAATAATACTGTGATAATATGATTTAATAAAATTTCATTTTAAAATGAAAAGAATCCAATGGGAATAGAATTGTGAAAAACACAAAATAAGGAGGAAAAATATGAATAGAAAAGTTTATAGAATATAAAAAGTACATAAACTTATAATTTAATATAAATGATTAGTAACAAGGCTTTTTAACAATTATATTAAATGATATATTTCTTTTTACTCTATTGTTAAATATAATAGAGGAAAACTATTTTCATGGTATTTACCAAAATGCCAAAATATCACTAATATATATAAAACAATACTTCAAACTCGTGTCTTTGATCAGGTGAAGCAAACTGCCGGTTAATAAGTAATTTTATTAATAATTACAATAATTTTTTCCGAGAGATTTAACATTGACAAAATTTGGACAAGAGAACATTATATTAATTATAATTTCGTCATTATTTAACAAGTATGATGATAATATATATATATATATCTTTCTAAAACGTTATACTATAATGTTACATATACGTATATACAAGCTATATTTCATATGTAATTTAAAAAATGTTAATGCTTATATCTCGATAAAAGAGTGAAAAACTGACTCTACATTTTATCGTACTTTTCGCGATATTACTAATGTTATCTCAGTTTTTCCTATTATTTTAAACCGGGTCTTATCATAGGGAACCACCCATTTGGGGCAAGCTGAAATTTATGTGGTCTCAAAAATATTTGTTAATAATTTATTCATTTAGTTGAATTTCTTATGTATTAAGAAAAGCAATCTTTATGTTTTATTAAATTTTATTATTTAGAAAAAAATATATAATACTATATTTAATGCTATTTTTAGTATATATTAGAACCTTTTGGAATCTCTTGAATTCTAAGACGCTCTTGTTTAGATCTTTCTATAATAATAATTTTATGTATAGAAGCACAATAGTTAAGCAATTAATTTAAGCATTTTGTTATCTAATACTTTTACTTTCACAGCTCTGTTATATATAACAGAGGGAAAGTATGGCAATCGGTCAAAAAATGACTCAAAGATTTTTACATTTTTGGACTCAGGGGACCTCGAAATGTCAAGGAATGCAAAAAATTCGGGTGTAATTTCTGTATGTATGGATGTTAGTATGTGGGAGGGATTGTCTCGATTTTGTTCACCCTCTTTGAAGCTTCATAACACCTGCACTTTTTGTCGAAAATTTCTGAAATTTTGCAGAGAGGTTTGTGTATTAGGGGATCGATACTATTAAATGTTAGTGATTAAAGGTCGACCGGATGGGGTGTCTTATTTCAAGTAGAGTCAGACTTAATGATGATTTTACTCGTTAGTGGCATTTATGATATAAATTTTTAATAAAACAGTACTTTCAAAATACTTTCAAAATTAAGCTTTTTGCCATTTTATAATAATTAAAAATATAAAAAAATTTTAATAAAAAATACCATAACAGATGGCGCCACAAACACAGTTTTAAATTTTGCCGGGAAAGTTCAGGAACTCGTTGCTGTTTTTTTCTTTTATAAGTTTCAATCAGAAAACGTCATCCCATTGTTTGATGGTGTCTTGGGTTTTATATATAATTTATATTATACTAGCTGACCCGGCCACGCGTTGTTGTGGCTCAAAATGTATGTATTATAAATGTATAACACTTCCCCCGTGGGGGGAATTTCAAAAAATCCCTTCTTAGTGTACATTCTCTTGACGTACCCTATTAAAACGCAATCAAAAACGCGTCTTAAATAGTATAATAAAAGCCGAGTTCTTCACAGTAAGCCTATATATATTATACTTATATATATATTACTATATATATATAAGTATAATATATTACTATATATTATACTTATATATATATATTACTGTACTATTTCTATTTTATTAAATATATGTATATATTAATTAATAAAGGGCTTCAATGTTTCTATGCACACTAGTTAGAAGCATTAAAAGTTTACCCATTTGCATTAGGGTGCATTAAAGAAATTCCCGGAAAATTTCAAAATTTCTCTTATCTGGGCTCTCGAACGGCTTTTCCGAGACTCGAGACTTTAATTTAAAATAAATAAAACAAATTTGCAAATATAAAACAGAAATGACTGCAGTTGATATAATGTTATTCGTTATTATATATATATATATAATATAGGCCTAATGCTTAATGCTTCTAACAGCTTTATATATATATATATATAAAGCTGTTAGAAGCGTTAAAAACCAATATACAATATTGGTTTTTTTAAAAAATATAATTACATACATATTCCATAGAACGTCTTCTCGGTTAACTTACCGAGTAAAACATTGTTTGGTTTTAGTACAGGTTTCACAGAACGTATCTAATTCTGAATACAACGTTTTTCCGTTGATGTTTACATAAGAAAAACTTATTTTTATATGGATATAACGGTTTTAAAACGATATATCGAGAAAACCTCGCGTTTTATTCCAAAAAAATCATTGACAGAACTCCGCAATTCCGTGTTGATGCTTTGTAGCCGAATGTCAACAAACAGGATTTACATATCGGATGTTGTTGGCGCTGGAAAAGGCATCGCAACGGCATTCCAATATCCCCTATATCGGAAAAGCTAAATGCGCTTTAAGACGTCGTTATTAGTTGTGAATTAATTTTACAATTTGCAGAAGTATCAGGGCAATTTTTTAAGATTTGTAGCAGTAAATTCCTTGTTTTCGTTGTAAATTTTTGTTAACATTTTTTTTTCTAAAATATTTCTTTATTGCTGTGTTATTTATCGTTTTGTATCATAAACGTAATGTTTGTGATATGGAAATAAATTTCCTATAGGCCTATTACTGCACGTAATATATCTCATCACGTTTTAAGAATTTTAAATTTTAATGTGATAAAATTTGATTGTTACTTATATATAGTTTATTACTTACAAGTTTGTAGCTTACATAAAGGCCTTATATTGTGTTTTGGTTACGTTTCAGGAAATTTGTTTGAGTTTTGAATTGCGTTGTAATGCATTATAATTTTTCCTGTTTAAAATAATGGGAAATAGCTTCAGGTTATCGTTTCGCGCGGAACGTATGAGTTTCAGGAACCGATTACTAACGTTAATCGCGGGATACGTTAATTTACATTAATACATTACGACGAAACAATCAGACAATAGACATGTCTATTATACTCGTCCTCTTCAAGTTAGTTCGTTCAACAATTGTTTTCTTCAAGTTATTGGTTAGTAAAACGGATAAAACGTAAACACTTTGTTTGGATTTGACAGGCCCATAAGTTTATTTTCATATATTTTTAAAATTATTTTAATTATTATACATATTATTTGTTATTATTAAACAGACATGTTAATGTTATATAAACAAATGTAACGTTTGTAATTAAATTACGAATGTTGTTATAAATAAATATTTTTTTACTGTTATTTGTTTATTTTAATTTGTGCTGAAATTTGTATTTTGTGTATATTTAATTAATTTAACATAAAGTTGGCAAGCAGCTAAGTGTGCGAGCCAATACTAGTATTTTTCCTATAGCCTAAAGCAGAATCTGTTGCCAAATTGATGTTGCAACTCACTAAAACGCTGATAACTAGTTTTTGGTTTATAGTTTTGTTGTAAGACCAAGTTAAAAAGTTTTCTTATTCACGACGCCTCAAACAGAATTGTCACATGTTAAAGTCTGGACTTTGAGATCAGGTTTATATCCAAAGCCAACAGAATTTTTTGTCAAGTTAATCTATAACGAGGAGATCAAGAACACAATCTATGTCTAGAAAGCTTTTGGATAATATATACTGCTTATTTGCTATTTATTAGAATTTTTATTCAGAATATTGTGTTATTTCTATGTTATTTCTATATAAATGAAAATTATCTAATTTCAGAATTATTTTTAAAACTGTAGAAGATATTAGCTAAGATGCATTAAATAACAATTCGACTTATAAATATTTAACTATGAAAATTTATAAATTATATTATAAATTGTATTAATTTAAATTGCTGCATTTACCTTGAAAATTAATAATAGTCTGTTTCCAGTTACAAAACCACTTGATTTATTTAGTAGTTATTTAAATTATGTTAGCTGAAATTAGTACAACTTGCCTTGCAAATTATTTAAAAAAAACTTAATAATGAAATCTCTTTCCGTGCACAAAAGCACTTAAGTTATATAGCATAAACATGAAAGTTTCCATACTATTATACAAAAAAAACTAGCAATTATTTATTGTGACATCGTCAAAATGCCTGGCTGCAAGTTTAATCATCTTTTAATTTAAAAATTCACCGGTGACTTCCAGTCCTGATCAAAAGTTTGTATAAATTTAAAGTGACTTCCGGCCTCTAAGATTTCCACATCTGGTATCAATTTTCATATATCTAACTCTGTTCTCGAGATTAACGACAGACAGACGGAGGACTACAGTAGGAGAGGTCCTGCAATTTTAAAATTGCAGCCCAACAAGGAAACCATATTCACTTATAGAAGTTATAATTGATAAAAATGTTTCAATGTTACTTTACGATTATTTATTGTTTCTAATTCTATTGTTAGCACTGTCCTTCGTCTGTTTACATATGTCACTAAATTGATTTAATATATGACACGTTATCAAAATGTTTGGTTTCTAGTATATTCTAATGATAAAGTAAAAATTCTATATTCATACAGTAATTACTGTTTCAATGCATTATATTAGCAATAATGATAGAATTTACAAAAGTATAAATATTTTAGTTTTAAATAGCATTTGTAACGTATTATAAAATGTTTAATTTCATAAAAATGAAGCAGAACGTATAAAATTGTTCTAACTTTCTATCTAGACACACATCCTACGTTTTATTACAGTCCAATTTATTTTAAACAATAGTATACGAAAAGGACAAAATAATTTTTGAAATTTTATCGTAATTTACTTTTCTGCTCTTTTTTCATTTCTAAAGATTTTTATTTTTTATTTATTCAAGTGCTACTGTTATTAAGGATAAGGATGATTTAATATTTATGATTTTATAAATATTGTTAATTAAAATACGTCAAAATTGGCATGACTACATTACTTTGACACTTAAGTTAAATGATTGAAAACAAGCGTAATATTATTAATTTTAATGTTATATTTCTTCAATTTTCACGCGAAAATAATATTAATTTTTCAAATAACCGAATATGTAGAGCCTAATACTAGCAGGTAGACCCGGCGTTGCTCAGGCAAAAGTAACGATAGCGAAGATTAAGATTTTTTACGTTATAGTCAACCTTACCCGTTTTCACAGAATGCAAGAATTGGGTCCTCCCTGTTTCCAGACTAATTAGAGAATTTTTAGATGGGTCTAAAAATATGTTCGATTTCCCGCAAAAACGAAAAAAAACTGCATCTGCGTCTTGTCTCTCATCTGCGTTGCTTTCTCTTAACAATTCCATTGTTACTTAACACTTCCATTGTTGACGGAAGTATTAAGCTTTAATCCTGTCCCTCTCCCCCGTGGGGAGAAATCGCTTCTTAGTGTGCGTTCTCGTGACGTACCCAACTGTGTACCAAATTTCAAGTTTCAACTCCTAACCGCTTGGGCTCTGCGCTGATTATTATTATTGTTATTATTATTATCAACTCGTCTCGATTATATATATAGATTGAGAAAATTTTGTTTTTATTCTTAAATCAGCAATATTCTTAATATTTTGTATTCTTTTATGCATTATTTCTAATTCATTACTTAAATAATACTAAATTATTACATTAGGTTTTGTTTTTTATTTTAAATACTCAAAACAAAAGTTATTAAAATTAATTACAGATGTATTATAAATTAATTATCAATTATAATTTATTTATAATGCAATATAATTTTTATAACATTGTTCCCTTTTAAGTCACGTCTAGTTACTAGCGTTTAATATTCATTTAATGACTTTTTAATTGAAATTATTTTATCTTAATATCTCTCATAATTATTTAAATAAGAATAGAGTAAATAAATCGCTAACAATTTTTTTCAGATAAAAATATAAATCATGTAGAATAAAAATTTATAAAACTTTACTAAGTATTAAAATAAAAAATAATTATTTTACGGTGATTTATTTAGTATTAATGTTTTTCATGAAATTTTGAACCTCATAATACATGTTAATTGAATTTCAAATGTTTTAGATTGCAACACTTTTGTATCGATGCCAAATTTCAATATTATTACTTGATTCCCAGAAAGGTATTTTTTCTTAACATCTAGAATTCCCTAATTTCGTATATGCGTTTAGAGTTCAGTATCACGTATAGTAATGTTTGGCACGTGTATAATTTTTAAAAAAATAGACATCTTATAAAGTTTTTTAAAGAAAACTTTCCTTGATTGATATCTCTAAGTATTTATAATACATTATAACTTAAAGTGAGATTTTTATAAGGATCTTGCAGTTAGAATACAATACTCTCCCCTGATTTTCGGACATAATGTGTTTCTAAACTTGTGTAAAAGACTCGAATGTTTAAAGTCGAGCAACAGACTCGTAAGTTATAAAGTGAGTTCCGTTTCCAGAGATCTAAAAAGATAAATAATAAAATCTCTCATTAAGGTAGAGAAGTTTTAGTGTTTGTTTGCAGTAAATAGGTTACGATATACAAAATATTATTTAAAACGTTAAAACAGACAATAAAAATTCATTTTTACAAATTATTTTTCTGTTACTGAAAACAAAACTGATTGAAGGCATTAAGATACATACTGCAAGCTAGCTCGAAAATTTTCGATTGTCTAATGCAAATGTATGAAAGTGTAAATTTGACCTACGAAAAGGTAAATTAAAGGTATCAAACTATCATGTAAAAGAGAAAGAGTTGTTCGAAAATCGAGAAATGTTTGTATTTAAATTTGAATAACTTGCTGACTAATTTCGTAATTTTGATTAGAGATATTCCTTTTTAAATAATCCAATTTCATACTTTTTGGAGATGTCTAATTTAATTAGAATTAAATACGAATATCTTTCTTCGGGCTAAATCGAGACTATATTTAAATGAATAATTTAATTGTATTTATCCTTTATATACTAAGGTTTATATTTTAAAAATGAATTTTTAAATAGATCATGTCTTGAAATATTTAAATTTTAACAAGTAAATATTTAAGTCATACACTTTAAATTAATCGAAAATATTTTAAACAAATATTTGTATCAATAAATTACATTTTATATTGAAATATTGAAATTTAAGAAGGTTTAAATCTTTTATAACTTAAATTTATACTCGTTTTACTATATCTTATTACTGTATCATTATATCGAATTTTAACATAAAAAATTATATTAAAGTTCTCATTTTTAGGTAAAAACGATCCACATTTTCATCTCTATTATAAATAGAGATGAAAATGTGAAAATTTCACTCCTCATGAAATTTTCGTCTTGCCCCTTCTCAATGTACAGTACGTGACACAGAGAGACTAACGTACTGCGCAGTATATGCATACAAAATCCAGTAATCCGACAATCTGTTATAATCCGATACCCGCCGGTCCTAATATGTATTATGTCTGATTAGATAGACTCTACTGTATATATATTTGTAGAAATTCATATTAAATAATTTCTTAAGGAAAATTCCATAATAATATGAATTAGTCGTATCTTTTTAGCTTTAACTTCAAAACACTGATGCTTATCAATTCTTCGAATCTAACAATGCATGCTTTCTGTACTTTATTAATTATATCTTTAATTTTTTTTATTTAAAATAGTATTAAAATAATTTTATGTAATTTTCTTTCCTTAATTTCTTTACTAAAATGAAATTCAGCGAACAATGAAATAAATAATAAAATTTTAATGATAAACGTAACTAATATAAACCGGTATTTGATTTATAGATAATGCTCAATTCTGTAAAAAATATAAATAAGTTAGTCATAATTTTCACAGAAAATTTTATGTTTTTACAGATTATTTATATATTTTTTTCCTGTTTTTCGTACAATAATTATGTACATAAAATCATCTGATTGCTCAGAAATAAATGCATTATGGAAGAATATTTTCTTCGAAATGTCGTTCAATAATGCAAATATCCCCCTCTCTCTCTTTTATAGATAATAACATAAAAATATACTATAAAATAGGATTTTCGATTTTTATTTTAAAAAATATTTTCATCGTTGAATTTTTTTTCTAAATAAATGACCTTTTGAAATTATTTAAGCTTTTATTTTTTTTGTAAACCTCACTCCCCAATATGGTTTAATGGCGAAGAAAGTATTATTCTATTAATATTAATAATAAAAGAATCAAAATAAATATTTTAAGCCATTAAAAACAACTTTGTTTAAGCTTCAAAAATTATATATATTATTAAATTAATTTAATATTAATTAAAGTACATATTTAAAATTTTAATATATAAATAAATTTATATTTAATTAGAGTAAAGAGCGAATAAGTAAGTCGTATTATATATTATTTTATGTGATATATGAACTAGAATTAATAAATTAAGCTACGTGATTAATTTTAATATATTCCTAAAAACTCAATAATTTGCTATTATTCAGGGAATTAAAAGACAAATTTATTGAAATTTTCAAATCAATTTTACTGTCAATAAAAAGGAATTATCTACAAACGAAATTTAATTTAATAGAGTTTTGATAGAATTTAAAATTTAGTAAATATAAACCATTTGTATTTACCTGAATAATAGCGATAATTCTTATCGTTTCACATCAAAACGGCATAACTCCTTTCACGTGAATGGCGTATTGTCGTGTGATTATATACACAAGGCTAAACTTCCTTGCGGTTAAATCTGACACTAAAGATAATTTATATATTTTGTAGTTCATTACAATTTATTTATTTATTTATTTATTATTGTTCCTTTAGCGTAAATTATTTTGCATTATTTTCAATCATATCGTCGTTTATCAATTAAAATTTTATTTAAACTTATTTAAAATTATTATTAAAACTTATTTAAACAGATAGAGAAGACTTAGGCCTAAAGAATTTTTAATTTCTCTTTAATTTATTTTTGAATATGATTTCAATTTTTTAATATTGTTTAAAATTACTTTAAAAATAACAATACAAATTGAATGTACTATTGTGAAATAAAATATAATCATGTGCTTAAATAAATAAATAAATATATATATATATATATATATTAATTTCAAGGAAATATAAAATCACAGATTTCTGTTACAAAATTAGAGTTGTAGTAATATAAATATATCAGTATATATATATACCGGTATATATTTTTTAAAATTCAGTACTGTATTGCGTGTTTATAAATGTATTTACAGGAAAAATACTAAATTTACATTATTAACGCCATTTCTATTTAAAATATAGATAACTTATTTAAATAATTAAATTTTACGTGTTATTCTTATAATTTTTGTAATTTATATAATATTCTAATACAATATTTGATATAGCGGGCATGTTCTGTATAGTGTTTGATTAATCAAACACTATACAGAACACTTTTGTGTAATGAATTAAGTAGATTTGACTAATTAATTATTTTTGAAAAACGAATATAAATATAAAAATTAATAATTTAAAATAGTCATTTAATCAATAACGAGTTTAGCAAATTATTACGAAACAACTAGAAAAGTAAGCGCTTGCTTGGGCTCCTGAATTTAAGGGGCCCCAAAAGAATCAATTATAATTAATTTATATATTAAATCCATTTATAAATATTAAATAAAATAGTCAAGAGGTCCAAAATTAATTACTACTTGGAACATCCAGTTGACTTTCTAAAGGAAACAACTTTTCCGTCTTTTATTGTTTATAAAAATTCAAAAAAAAAAAAAAAAAAAAAAAGTAAAAGGAGGAAAAGACGTTACACGAAAGAATAAAACAATATTTTAAAATTATATTGTACTCAAAAAGTGAATTGTCAAATCTTTTAAAAACTACAATTGTTATATTACTTCAAATATTGGAATAAAGCAATAAATATATTTAAATAGTTGTTTTATATAATATTTCAATTGTGTTCGAATTCGAACACAATTTATTTGATGAGGACTTATAAATAGAGCCGAGAAGCGTTTGTAAATACTACAGTGATAAGGTGTTTTTATATTTCGTTTATTTAGTATGTAATGCATTTAACACAGCATCTATTGTTACTATAATTGTAAAAAACATTATAAATTTTCAGTATCTAAGGGTTAAACAGACCTATTTTCATTTAATCAGGATAAAAGTTAAATTTACAGACATCCGGATAAAAAGAAAATTTTTATAGAAATATAAAAGTTATAATATTAGTAGATATATTATGAAATAATTTCATTTACTACACTTCAAAAATGTAATTCTGTCATATAATCAAATTCAGTTTTATTGCTAGATATGCTGGTAGGCTATTAGTAAAATTTTAACAGATTATTTTAAAGAACTTACATTGCAAAATGTGATACATATGGTCCAGATAAAAAGCAATGAAGAAATAATTTTGAACACAAATTATCTTACATTCGCTATTTGCAATTGAAACGAACTATATTAAGCTCAATTTTAGTAATATGGCGGCTGAAAGTATTGTAGTACGTTATTGTGTTTAACAATCAATATAAATAATGTAAATATAAACCAGACCGGTTTTAAAAACATTATATTTTCATAACTTAGTTTATTCATTTATATAATGTAGGTATAAAGTAGTTATGAGCAACCCGCGACCTGCGAGATCCTAATAAGGCCTCAGAGCTTTGCAACGTAATTTTCCTTCATTTTTTGCTTTGTGACATATGAAATCCTAATTAATTTGATATTCGTGATAAAGAACATTCAAACTAAGCTTAACTAGTAAAAATACGAGAATAAACTATGTAGTTTTCATATCATTAGCGTATATCGTTTTAGAACCTGATGTACAGTACAGCGGTTATGGAGTATATTGTTACTCAGTATGCGGCTTGCTGGAAGCCTTCGAAGATCACTTCCAGTGAACCGCATGCAACCAGAAAACAAAACGCTGTATCTCATAAAAACTAAAAGACTTTAAATAATTTTATTATAGAAATGCTAACTTATGTTCGAAGCAAAAATACAATTAAAATTGTTATAAATAAACTATATAAACAGACTAATTTGAGCGAAGGATAAAGCCGAAAGTTCTCTATATAATAAAGTATGTTTCCCGAATGTGTGTTTTAATAAATTGACAAGTAAAAATAGAAAAATTAACCGGTAATTTATGTTTGTGTAATTGAAATTAATTATGTACGAGAAGTTTAATTTTACAGAAAAAAAATTTCTCTATGTATTATTGCTTATGTATCCACCGTAGTTCCGAGACTATAGTAAACAAGTAGCCTATACGATCTAAATCGAAATAAATAAACATTTTTTGAAAATACACTTTAATTGTACTTGACTAAACAAATAAATAATGTCTTTAAAAAGGAAAGAAATTTTAAATTTGATTTAAAAAAACAAAATATTTTCTATTTATTCGTCTTTGGGTGGTGATTAGGGTTTCTCATTTCCCGGTCTTTTGCTTGTCCCGGAATCCCGGGATAAAAGTGAACTGTTTTCCGGGATCCCGGAAAATCCCGGGACAAAATTAATTATTTTTAAGATATACAAAATGTTATGAAATCAAATGATATAATTATTTTTCTTTTTTTAAAGTAATTTAATACGTTCTGCATCCTCCAAAATCATATTAATAATGCTATATAAGATATGTATTAAAAATTACCTTTGAATTACGTAGAAATTTTCACAAATAGAAAAAATTTATTAAAGTTTACTGGAAACTGCATACAGCAACGACAAAAATGCCTTTGAATTGAGTTGAAAATTAAAAAAAAAAAAAAAAAAAAGAACTTAGATCAAACTTCTAACTTAGAAGGTAATTTTTGATTTTTTAAATAAAATATAATACAAAATATTGTAAATTTTTATAAGATTTTAAAAAGCAAAGATGGTCAATACTCCGATCACTCAATCTGATTCTTATTTTAGTAATGAAAAGTCTTGCTACCGAGAATGTCTTTACCGATTCAATTGATGTGATTGGAATCGTGTTTAATGCATTTAAGAGAAGACAAATATTATGTGTTTTCATCTGTATCCTGAAAGATTTCTAGTTCGTTTTTGCGATTGTAGTACTTCTTTTGTTCTCTAGTATTCTTGATTTGTCTACCTCGGCTGCATTAATAGAAAGATCATAGCCCAATAATTCGGCAGTTCGTCTGTCTTTAATAATCAGGTTATGAAGAAAAACTTCATACTTGCAGACTTCGTACTCGTTTGTATCCTTGCCCAATTTGCACAACTTGGCGTTACGCAGTTATTGAAGCTACTAAGCATGGTTAAAAATTAAGACAGCGTAAGCACACTTATTCCAGATATTACTGGTAAAGAAGTTTGAGAGTTCTGCCACAAATAAGCTACGTATTGATTATTGACCATTTGTGACGTGCCATAATCAGCAAAAATTTAAAAAAAAAACTAATAAGTAGGTTTAAAATTAATAAATACAAATGTATTCTGACAGTTTATGAGTTAATTATACTTTCTATTTGCAAAATTTCCTCAACCTTAACATAAAATAAGAAAAAAGTAAATTTTTAAAAAATTTGCGGGATTTCCCGGGATAAGAAAAATTTTCCGGGTTAAAAAAACAACCGGGATCCCGTTTGAGAAACCCTAGTTGTCTGCATATCCATAAAGACAATTTCTTAAAAATTGTGTTCATAATTTTAATGTAGTGATTAATTTCATGAAAATACAGGATTATTCATAAGTCTCTTAATACATTTTAAAAATTTATTATATATAAACTACAGAACAAATACTACTGTACATTTTTTTAACATTGGAATAAAGGTAAACTCTCCAAGTTTTTTCCCAGGAATAGTACGCACGCATAGTTGCCATGATTTGTCGCTAGAAGGCAATAGAAGCAAATATGGCGTGAAGCAAATGTGAAAAGTCGTTTTGTACGTTGGAATACTCGAGGACCTCGTCCGTTGACTGTACGGCGATAATTTCTATCAGAATACCATAAGGAGCCACATGTGTACAACATTATCCTGAAATGGTATGAGAAATTCCTGGATGAAAGCTGTCTGTGCACCGTTCCTCTTCCCAGATGTGGAGGGCCAAGTGAACAAACTGTAGATCGTGTTCCACAAGTCCATGAGCATACTTCCGCAAGTGCAAGTTGGAGTC
This sequence comes from Centruroides vittatus, assembly GCF_030686945.1. Lineage (NCBI taxonomy): Eukaryota > Metazoa > Arthropoda > Arachnida > Scorpiones > Buthidae > Centruroides > Centruroides vittatus. The sequence continues at coordinate 2,743,378 of NW_027120673.1, forward strand.
TCGCAACTAACGATGTAGCGAATTCTCCGCAGGAAACTGAAGTGTAAACCGTGTGGGAGGGAATGGATTATTGCTGTGATTTGTTGCTAGACATCAGTAGAAGCAAATATGGCGTGAAAATGTCTGCTAGATGTCTGTCGCATCAGCAAAAGTGGACACATTGAACATTTGTGACTCGTATAAAAAAAAAACTGGAAAGTTTACCTTTATTTCAATATTGAAAAATATAGTATCTGTTGTATAGTTTATGAATAATACATTTTAAAATGTTTCACGGACTTATGAATAACCCTGTATTATAGAAAAAGTTACCAAAGGGAGCATACATGTTTAATTTTAAAAAGAAATAAATTATAATATGTCTTAAGATATTGAATAGATTTTTTAAATTTCTTATGTAGTATTTAATGAGTTTATATAAGTTAGTAAAAATAATACACTTTGTATGAGGCGTATTTTAAAATAAGAAAAACATGAAAGACAAAAATAAGTTATTGCAGAGAAAGGGGATGTACACGTTTTCATTATTTTTCCATCTATTAACCGTTGACTTCCACACATTTGATGTTTTACAACTTTCCTTATTCCATTCACAAAGAAGTACTCTGCTAATGTCTTCAACTATTCAGTAATGCGTTTTTCAGTTTATCATCATTTTCAAATCTGTTCGATAAAAATCATTTCTTAAAAAGCGAAAACAGGTAATAATCACTTAGCAGGAGATTGGGGCTATAAGACAGGTAGTCAAAAAATACCCAGCTAAACTGTTGCAACATGTGAACAACTTGAGATGCAGTGTGAGGTCGAATGTCGATTTTGATTATTATTACTAATGTTCAATGGTTTTATTCATTATTATGTCCACTGGTGGGTACCGTATTCAGTCATGTAAAGAGCAAATTGAAATACAGTTGTGCTTAATACTTCTAATTTAATTCGTTTCAGGAGGCCTTTCGAACTCAGAATTTTTCGAAGTCATTCTCCCATTATAAATAAGGGAAAATGAATTAATTAGTTCCTAGACCCTAAACAACACCTAATTCGGTAAACTTAAATAGCAAATATACATAATTTAAGGTAAAAATAACATAATTAAATACCCTAATAAGAAATTTAAACACGAAAATAATAAATAAAATACATAAATACAGTATACAGTATATATATAAACAGATATCCCTTGATTAACGCAGTTAATTAATACTTCGATGCTACCGTGTATATCAAAATCACGTTAATTAAACATAGTAGTACTGTACCTTGGTACACGACCCGTCAGAACAAAGTTTTGGTTAATAACAAAAATTATTATTTTAATTTTGTCATCAATAAAAAAATTTTCTATGATAAAAATAAGTAATTAATTCAAAAATAAAATGAAACCTTAGAGCTCCCTTGGGATTAAGAAAAGTGCAACCCGACGACAAAGGCCCCAAGTGCCCCAATGTACAGTACGTCTTAAGTGAAAATTGTTTAGGTCTGTCGTTGCTGTTGTGGATGATGGAAAACGAAGACACTTTATAGCTTCAAAATATTTTATATTTTAATATAGGTTAAACACCGTCGGCCAAATTTTTAATTTTATGAATAAAAATATTTTTATTCCTGCATCAAATGCATTGAATTTATATACAGCTTATCATACGATAAAAGTATGTGTAGCCTATATGAATTGTATATGCGGCCAATGAATATAATATAATTTTCATATTCGCTTTATTTTATTTTATCAAAATATCTGATAATTTATAATTATGAAATTTTTTTAACTAAGTATTTACTCAATTTTTTTTTCTTCTTAAAATATGTTATTTCGCACAATAAGGTTTTAAAAGCACAGTATTCCCGATAATTAAACTGAAATAATAAAATTAAATTTATTGACTAATTTATTAACAAAATGATAAACGCGAACACAATATAAGTTTTATGACTGGTGTAACGCGTTAAAGTGACCTAGTACTAAAGTATCCGGGCTGACATTTTAACGTGGTTTAAAATATATACTCTCTATATAACAGGAGTGGCGTACTTTTTTGAGTCCGCGTGACATCTTGTGAACATAATTATCTTTAAAAATATTTATGCGTGCCGAAGTTTTGGACTTCGAATAACGATATTTAAAAAAATGAAATGAAACGAACATGCTTTAATTGGAATAAATGTACAGAAACTGATTGAAAAAAGGACGATCGAATGATAAACTGAAAGAATTATTAAAAAAGATGGGTGATAAAGCATCGATAAAGAACAATCAATGAATAATTTTTTAGTAAGGAGAAACGAAAAAAAATTTTTATGACTGATGAATTTATTTCCAAAACCTGCCAAATCCAATGTTAAATTATTATTGTATTACTTTCCCGACTGTTATATAAGAGAAGGAAACTACGGTCGGTCCAAAAATGATCTCCACAAGATTTTTACATTTTTGAACTCACGGATCTTGAAACGTCGAGGAATGCAAAACAATAAAGTTGTTGGTTTTTCTGATGTGTATGTGTGTGGGGAACACGATTTTGTTCGCCTACTTTGAAGCTTAAAGCTGCGTTTATGCAGACACGAGAAATACAAGAGGAGAGAGAAAAACAGGAGGAAAGAGGAAACAAGCGAACCAAGGTCACGCGCCTACAGCAGTTCTCTCTTATTTTCCCTCTAATTGCATTCATGCAAAAGCGGGAAGTCCGATGAATTTTAAAACGAAGTAAAGTTAAAAAATAATAATAATAAACGAAAATACTCAAGAAAAGAAGTAAATTAATATTTCCTTTCTTTTATTTATGGTGTCCCTGTGTTTTTGCAGCTTCTCTGGCCATTTTCATCACGTTTGACAGATTGCTGGCATTCTCTATTATAGGTTGGTACCACATCGAGTGTCGAACAGTTCCGTTATAGTTAATACAACCGCTTTAGTAGTTCCGATCGGAACTGTCGGAACTACTAAAGCGTCTTCATTTGTACTTTTATGAATACGGCTATTTACGAAAGAGCGAACTGTTTATCTGGATTTGTACTTAAACTACATGAAAATATTTCACGTGATTTTAGAAATAATCAAATTAGTTTAGAGTATTTTAAATTTATAAAGATATTTTAAAAATTTATATTTTTATTAGAGAACGTATTATTTGTTATATAAGTAACTAGCAGATATGTCCAGCACTGCCCGGCCAAAAAGTAAGAATGTTAAACGTTAAAACGAAACCCATATCACAAGTTTGGTTATTTTAGCCTATCATTGTACACATTAAGCGAATAGCCTATCAAATTACGGCTACAATAAAAAGGGCTAATTACATCAAGACGAGAAGGAATAGACTCAAATTATTTATACATTTTGTATAACTTTAATTAATATGGGAATGCATTTCGGGTACACATGCCCCTCATCAGCCCTTTCAAGTTTACACGTATAGCAGTAAACATAAGAAATATCTAAAATATTGTTACAAACACAGTTTACAGACTGATATTATAAATAACACAGTGCACTGTTATTTACGTCTAATCTTGAAAGGGCTGATGAGAGGTATGTGTGAACCAGAAATGATTCCCCATATTAATTAAAGTTATATTTGAATAATTTGAGTCTAGTTCCTGCTTGTTTTGATATGATAAGCCCTTTTTATTGTAGCAGTAATTTGATAGACTATTCGTTTAATGTGTATTTAACATTGGGCTAGAAGCGTACTTAATTTATCATGATTGTGTTTATCATGAAGTGTACCATAAATTTTAATAAAAGTATTTACAGTAACTAAAATACATAAATATGTAAGGTATGGTATCTAATAACTTAAAACGTACAGTTATCACTAACATCTAGCAACATCTAGCGACATGTTAGCAGATAATAATATTAAATTCCGTTCTAATTTGTTGCAAAAATCTGCATACAGCAAACGGTTTTTTGAAGATATACTGACAATTTTCAGGAATCAGAAAGATACAGTAAGAAATAATTTTAAATTAAATGTAGTAAATATTGTTACTTTTTATTAGACTACTTGAAATATAATAAATTTGATCAAAATTTGAAAAAGATCTTAAATTTGGCAGATGGCGGTGGATAAAAGGAGGGAATTATCCATACAGGAAAGAGAAATTATTCTCTCTACGGAGTGATGTATATTCATATGGGGATATAGCATCTTTATTAAAGAACGTTATTAAAGGATTATATAATAGAGATTCTAGGGATAATATATTAAGAAGTGGTTTGCCGCAAAACTTCAATGTACAGAAGAAAAGTTTCTGAAAAATACAGTGAGCGAGGAACCTGATTTAATTTAAAGTAACTCAAAACATAGCTTGAAGAATCATTTGGTATTGCAGTACATAAATCTACAATAACCAGTAATTTATACAATGCCTAATATAAAGCATGCATTACTGTCAGAAAATTCCTCATTTCAAAAATTTGCAAATTGTAACTCATTTTCCTATAAAGTATTATAAAAATAGCCCATTGGGTTCTGAAGAAATGTAAATACTTTTCTAAGATGAAAGCAAATTTAATGCCTGTGATAGTATTGGTAAAAACTAAAAAGTATGTGTGGAAGCATGTAGTAGGAGAAAGATAGCTTCCGAAGAATATGCAGGGAACAGTTAAATATGGGGCTAGAAATGTGTTCATTTGGGGATGCATGTCAGTAGCTGAAAAGGAAAACTGGAGGTAATTAGACAAATAATGGATAAACATGTTTACTTGAATTTATTAAAAAATAGTCTACATTAAAGTATAGAAAAGCTGAATCTGCCCAGGGTTATTATTTTTAACAATGTAATGATCCCAAACATTGTACATATATTGTGCATCAATGGACTGTCTTAATATTCACCATTTTATACCGACTTCTCCACAATCACCTGACGATCTATGGACATAGTTGAAAAAGAAAGTACTGTATAACATTTTGAAATCAGAGCAAAACAACAGTTAGAAGAGTTTTAGTCCAAGAACGAAAAAATATTTTACCTGATTTTTATGAAAAAATAGCATTAAGTATGCTTCGTCACCATCAAGCTGTTATAGATGATAAGGTGGACCAACAAATTATTAAATAAATGTTTTATTTACTTAAATACTGTTGGTATTCACATTTTTTTTCAACATCACTTTTAGTGAAATACTGTATTATTAATTAAATTATTTATTTATGTTTTTTAAATTTTTTTGCAATACTATTATTTATTTACTATTAATAAACACACTTAAATACAACAAACAAGATAATATTTAATAAATTCATTTTCTGGTAATGTTGTAATTTTCAAAATTTTCACTCTGCACACTTTTGCAACATACTGTACATAAAAAAAAAAAAAAAATTGTGTCTCAACGTCTTCTGTCCCTTGGCTGTCCAGTTTGATAAGTCCGCCTGTAGGAAAAGTGCGCTAACACGAAACATAGGGAATTAATAGTTTTCATTTCTTTTAGAGAAAGAAAACGTCTAAAGGAAACTCCAACTTAATAACTGTTTTAATTTGCATCTCTTACATATTAAAGAATATAAAAATACAATTAGTAAAAATTATGAAAATAATGTTCCAAAAAAATTAAAGTTCTTTCATATTAATATATTAGTCATCGAATCTTTCAAATCGAATGCACAATAAAGTACAAATTTATAAACGAAATATGCAGTCTTAGAGATATCGAATGCTTCGTCTAATGCAGTGATTCCCAACCGGTGGTTCGCGAACCCCTGGGGGTTCGCAGTGTTTGCAGAGGGGGTTCGCGAAAATAATATTGTAATGGCGGATTTTTTAAAACGCCATTAAAATCAAAAGCAAAAAAAAAAAAAAAACAAAACAAAAACACAAAAATTAAAGAACACACCCACTGTAAAACAGATTGTTCGCTGCCTGTTTGTTAAGAAATCTATAATAAATTTCAATATTTTCATTTCTTTTTTCCTTATTTGTTTTTCAAAATTACTTCATCAATATCAAATTATATCAACAATTTTATACCTTATAATTTATTCCTCTTATTCAAGTAATCAAATACTATTCTCTTTTTATTACAAACATTTATTTATATTTAAAACATTTTATCAATGTGATTAGTATCATGTTCTGCTTTATATTTAAAATCATTGCAGCAGTTTTCCCTTCTATGTAATATTTTTTTTTACAATACAATTGGAAATAAATATCAAATTAAGGCAGTTTACTACAGATTTTAGAATTAGATACTTGTTCACAACCGGAAACTGGGAGAGTAGTGTTGTATTAACCGACGTTCATACATAGGCTTAGCACTTGTAAAGCTTGAGTGATAGTGATACTGTGACTGTCAAGTTCTCGTGCAAATGATTTAATAATTATTAATTTAATTATTATTATAGCTTATTTTTATTATGGATCGATGGTTAAAAACGGGTCGTTTAGAAACGAGACATGATAATCGAGATGATAGTACTGAAAGCTGTAGTGAGGTACCGTTTCACCAGACGAAAAACAAAGGAAATGATGATAGAAAAGAGAAAAAGCGAAAATATGACAGCGACTATCTACAATTGGGTTTTCATTTTACTGGGGATGAGTCGGAACCTAAACCGCTTTGTGTTATATGTAACGAAGTTCTTGCCAACAGCAGTTTAAAACCATCACTTCTTCGTAGACATATTGAAACAAAACATCCGACACACAAAGATAAACCTCTTGAATATTTCAAAAGAAAATTAGCAGATATCAAAAAGTGTAGTCTTTCTTCTTTCTTGACTTCAAACGAAGATAGTAAAATGGCCCTTGAAGCATCATTTCGAGTAAGCTATAGAATTACAAGATCTGGACAAGCGCATACAATAGCAGAAAATTTAATTGGACCATGTGCGAAAGATATCGCCAAATGTATGCTTGGGGAAAAGGCAGCAAAGAAAATTGAGCTAGTTCCCTTATCAAACAACACGGTGTCGCGTAGAATTAATGACTTGGCTAATTATGTGGAGAACGAACTTCTAAAAAGAATAAAATTGAATTATTTTGCAATTCAACTTGACTAATCGACGGATGTAACAAATGCCGCAGTCTTGCTTGTCTAGGTTAGATATCTTTTTACGAATATTGTTCAAGAAGATGTACTATTTGCAAAACCTTTGAAAACCTACACAACTGGAGAAGCGATTTTCGATATGATCAATGGGTATTTTGAAAAGAATGGAATAAGCTGGTCTTATTGTGTGGGTGTGTGTACAGATGGTGCAAAATCAATGACAGGAAAATTTTCTGATTTTGTGGCACGGGTGAAGAAGATCAACGAGAAAATTCAATGGACTCATTGTTGTATTCATAGACAAGCTTTAGTACGTAAGCGTATTCCTGCAGAGTTATCTACTACTTTAAGTAATGCTGTGAAAATTGTGAACTTTATAAAATCGCGTGCTACAAATTGCCGTCTATTCCGTACACTTTATGAGGATTTTGGAAGTTTCCACGTTTCTTTACTACTTCACACAGAAGTTAGATGGCTTTCCCGTGGTAAAGTTTTGACGCGTTTGTTTGAAGTCTGAAGTTCAAGCATTTTTTATTGATCATCCGTTTCATTTGTCTTCTTGTATATCCGATGTTCTTTGGCTGCAAAAGCTTGCGTATTTAGCTGACATTTTTTGTAAACTGAATGAATTAAATATGTTTTTACAAGGCGAGGGTGTCACCATTTTCAGTGTACATGATAGAATTGAGGCTATGTTGAAAAAGATCAATTTTTGGATTCAATGCCTGCAGATGAATGAGTATGGATGTTTCGATTCTGTCAGCACTTTTTTTATCAGAAAATTCAATTAAACTTGACGAAAACATTAAAAGGAGTATATGTGAACATCTGAACTATCTTCGATTAACTTTCGGTGACTATTTTCCCAACAGATGCAATATATCCATCTCAAACAACTGGATACGTAATCCATTTCAAGGAAATGTAAGTTCAGAAACCTCTCTAAATATACTGGAAAAAGAAAAACTCATAGAGTTATCTTGTGACAGTTCTCTAGAAGCAATTTTTAAAGATCAATCTTTAATTGACTTCTGGCTCAGTATACAAAATGAATATCCTGTTCTGTCAAAAAAAGCCATTGAAGTTCTATTACCATTTTGCACAACATATCTATGCGAGAAAGGATTTTCAACATATACTTATCTGAAAGATAAATACAGAAACAGGTTGAATGCAGAACCTGATCTAAGACTGAAATTGTCAGATATTGAGCCTAACTTTGAATTGCTTTGTTCTATCAAACAGCCACAAATATCCCATTAAGAGTTTTTCCAAATGTAAAACATAAAAACCAGTTTGTTAAATTTATCTTGTTTTCAACTTTTATAGCCATCATTTTAGTCTTATTAATGTTTTATTTAAATGTTTCACGATTAATATAATCAATATTATTCTGCAATATGTAAAATATATATTCTATCAAATTTTATTTCTTTTTTTTACCTGTCATTAACGACTACATAGGGGGTTTGTCAAATTTTTCGGACCTTTCTTTTGGTTCGCGAGGAAAAGAAGGTTGGGAAACACTGGTCTAATGAATACTGACCGACTGTGGGAAGGAGACTAAGATTTAAAAAGGGATCTTAAGTCTCAAGAGAGTCGTAAGTCCGAGCGAAAGGGATCTTATCCTCCGCTCTGGAGCTTGTAAGTCCAAGCGGTTAAGTGAGGAGTGGTAATACTGTATAGAAGAAATCTCAAGTTATAATACTGTATACAGGAAATCTCGTTAGTTCGAAATTCGAGGGACGAAATAATTGCGACTTCGAGTTTCGAATTATCAGAGATTTACATATATCTGTATAACATGCCAAATACCACGTAACCAATATAATTTATTAAGTAAACGGAATACGAATACAGAACGCTATTTTTCTTAATTAATAATAATAGTAATATAAATGCGAAGGTAAATAGCACGTAACAGGTTTCCAGATAGGTTTTATAAAACGTAAAGCAGAATTCCTGGAAATATAACCAAAAATTATTTTTAAAGTGATCCATAAAGTAGTAAGTCGTCTAAAAGTAGTAGCCTAGAGCCTATAAATATCTCAATCTACTACCCGTAGACCAATCTTGCAATTCGGAAACCCAGATGGTATTTTATGAAATAAGAGAAGAAAGGGGTAGTCAATATGTAAGGTGACATTAGAAAATGTGTTACTGGAAAAACGAAATCATATTGACCAGATTAAAGTTACTCTTGATCTGTTGTTCTCTTACAGCATGGAGGCATTTCGATTTAAACGAATGAGTGAACGTACGCATATTACAGTTCGGACAGAATTTTCACTTGGAAATACGAAGTAACCGTATTTAGAATTAACCAAATTTCTTAACGTGTAAATATCCCAAGCCGGGACAAAAGTAATGTTATGAACTAACGGAATTTTGAATTATCTGAGTTCGAATTAACGAATTTCCTGTATATTAAACCGACAAGGGGCCGTCTAGTCCAACAGACTAAGCAATTCCGATAGAACATAATAGTGCTGCTTGACTGTTGCGACGAAACAGTTCCTCACTCGGATCCGTTCCAACAGTTCCAGTTCCAAAAACAAAATTGAATGTTCCCACCTCGATTTTCTACCTTCGCCATTTTAATATCGTCGTTGCGCGGAAGCAAGGTTGCCGAACTACTGTGCGAACGCCAACTAGGGAGAAGAGAGGAAAATACAAGAAAAAGCTCAACAAGTTGAACTTTCGAGGAGAGAAGCTGGTGCATTTGTTGCGCGTAACGTGAGAGAACTCCTTTCCCTCTTCTGCTTAAGGAAACATGAACAAACGACAATGTACAAAAACGACTAGCTTTAGCAAAAAATAAAAGATGCGTGGAGATAATCGTATTGTACGGATAAAAATTGTTTAAATATGTTGATTATTATATTCATACTGTGTATTTTAAGTATTATATGAATATACTCTGTACGTATTACGATCGGCATCGGTTTGTAGGAACGTAGATTGATTCTTTTCGGAAAAATAATCTAAAACTGTAGAAACATTTTTAATTGGAAAATTTGTGGTGTGAAAATTCGAAATAACTCCAGGGAATACGATACCGAAGTCTAAGACGTCATTTTTGATATCATTTTAAGTTAGTGACGCCATTTTTGCATTAATTGACGATATTTACGATATAAAAGAATGTTCTAACATTTTATTTGGAGTATGGCTTATGGGATCAGAACGACAAGGTGAATCAGTATTCCTTAAATTTATAATTGAAAAATCGTTTGAGTAAGTATAACTCCTCTATTTCCGCCATTTATAATTTTTTTCTTACAGCGTTTTCCTTCCGTAAACATTTATAACGTAACAACTTAAAAATAGAACTTTCGTCAGTAGTAAATCTTAGAGGTTTTGATGCAGGAAACACGATTGTTAATGTTACAAAACGTTAGCATTCGTGTTTCCTGCATCAAGACTTCTAATTAAATATTCATTTTTTTTAAAACGGAATTATTTCCTCGAATAGATTCAATCTAAAAGATTCATACAGTCGATCCTAATTAATATCGTTTTCTTTACTACTTATTGGAACAATTCCAAAAACTATAATAATATAACACAAAAACAATCGAGTTTATTCTAATTAATAATAACATAATAAAATAATAAAAATATAATAAAATAATAAAAAACACAATAAAATAGTTATAGAAAATAAACAGTATCGCATTTAAATATAATTAAATAGCATTTTTACCTTATGCAGAGTTATTTTTTCAATTTTTGCCATTTATTTATTAATTCAAATAAAATCATTAAGTAAATAAATTTTACGTCATTATCATTATTAACGTCATTGCAATCCAATGTAAAATAAAACCGCAAAAATTAATAAAAAAAAATTAAACCTATATCAAAACTTTACATAACTAATGATGACTAACGACTTACATAGGTCAAAGGTTGCTTATCACTGATAGTGTGGATGCAGACCGCGAGTGAACTTCGTAAGCTTTCGATGGACTGCATAATTTCTTACGAAGTTGCAGGCCAAAGCTCGTTACGATAGCAGTCATTCATCGCTTATCAGAAATACACGAGAGTCGCACCCTACGTTGAAATGGTGTTTTATATTATATATGATAAAAATACTAAAAACATTGTCACTAGACTGTAGTAAATGTCACCGTTACTTTATTTTTCTAGTACTTTACGAAATCCTTCGAATTTACAACGTACACTAGCTTTCAGTAGCCTGTTCGACGTTAAGTTGAGAGTTACGCTTACAATCCGTGTATATGTCACACTATGTAATAGTCAGCAAATTTACACACGTGTAAGTAGTATGTCCCAACTTATTAAAAGAAATAAAGATACAGAAGTCACAGTAAAGTTCAAGGTAAGCCGTATCGACTCGCGAGATGCAGTTTGGCAACCGTTGTAATATATGGTAATGAAATGCAAGCTACGAATTTATTTTCTTCTTTCAGCGGTTAAGTTTAGTTAGAATGTTTTTTTTATTATTTTTTTATTTTGTCATGAATATCAACTTAATTAGGGTTGCATAATGGCCCGAGAGAGAAAGTATAAAAATAAAATTACGTTTCCAAAGACCTCGGGACTGCATATTCGAACCTCGCCGGCCGCGGATTGCTCATGACTGCTCCGGATAGAAGAGCCAATATGAAGTTTCAATCTCTATATTTCAACTTAACTGTTCAAGTTTTTATCTTTTGATAAATACCAAAGTGTAGGTTATACATTACAAGAAATTACCTTCCGTAAAGATTTTTATGATTTTAAAAATATAATTATTGGCGATTATTGAATAAATTTTAATTTTGATAACTGCAACGAAATAATTATTTTATTTAAAAATTACCGTATTTACTCGCATACAAGACGAGGTTTTTATTCATTTTTCACTGCTTCAAATTCCTAGGTCGTCCTATACGCGCGAGCGAAAGATTCTTTGCGTTTTTTCAAATAATTTTTGTGAACCATGTATTCACATTTTTTACTGAATGCTTACCCTCTTGTATTTAAAAAACATAAGTATTTTGTCTGGGTCGTTTGAATCGTTCTTATGTATTGTCAGAAGTAAAGATGAATAGCAATAAGGAAAACAAAGCTTTTGAATTGAATTCCAAAATCGCACGGGAGCTGATATAAGTTTTATCCATTCCCACGTGAAAACAGAAATTAGAATTCGGAGAAACTCATAAATCTAATCGACGGAGAGTGGATTCGAGTGGCAAAATGGTTCCCGATTGTTCAGCTTTACGTGAACAAATTATGTTGTCGATTTTATAAGATTTTTCCTTGAAGTTTAAAATGCCAGTATTTATTGCAGGACAATGCATGATTTACGTTCATTCGATATTTTACCTGGGATTAAACGAAATAAAATTAGAATTGTATTAATAAATCTAATTTTGGTCTTTAAAGTCACACCTCGTCTTATATGCGAGTAAATACGGTATTTTAAATTTGTTAAATCCGATTTTTCCAATAATAATCAAGAAATCATTAAATGGATAAACGAGTCTCGCAGAAGGCAAATTATGTCTAGACACGGAATTTAAAACTACTTTTGCATATGTAATGTCTATTTTTAATCATTACTTCGAGGCGAAATACCCTTCACCTTGAGTTAAGACTGTTTTAAAACTTAAATCATTTGCTTTGTAAGTAAAGTGATTTGTAATATACAATAAGTTTGTTATTAAAAAAATTTAGCAACAAGTTGCTAAATTTTCCCGGCTGTTATGAAATTGTGTATGGTGCCATCTGTTATGAGATTTTGTTATATAATACAAAAAATATTAAAACTTTTTATATTTTTAATTCTTATAAAATGGCAAAAAAAAACTTAATTTTGAGGGTAGTGATGAGTTTCATAAAAAAAAGAAAAAAAATTGTGAATGCTAATAACGAATAAAGTGCGACCTCTCTTTAGATATGAAATGTGAACTCCTTTATTTCTTGCCCTCAGGATCTTTAACCATCAAAATTTAATAGCATCAAAGCCCCTTATACACAAGCTGCTATGCCAAATTTCGTTCTTTAATCTTCACTCCATCCTAATATATTAAATGAAATAGGCGCCAACACACACACATACGTATCCAAGGAATTTTCTTTTGCATTTTTGGGGTTCAGTTGTATCAAAACGCGGAGATTTGCAAAAAAACTCGGAGATCTAAATTTGGCATGATTCCAATACTTTGGAAATTAAATACATTGGAAAGTTTTCTAGTGTAATTTTATCGAGATAAAAGTTGAATTTAAAATAAATAAATAAAAAATTCTCCCTCAGTAAACACAGATTATTTTAAATTATTTTAAATTTTTTACGTAAATCAGGTACCAAAGTTATTGAAATTATTGAAAGCAATAGTGTGCCTAGAATTCAGTTTGGCAAGGAGCTAACAAATGGATTTTAATTACGTTTATATACGTTATTCTATACTATAACTTAATACAAAGATCAAAACAAACAACAACAACAACAAGAAATGAGCCTACCAACTTCAAAATATCGAAAATTTCGTATTAGAATTATATTTAAATTAAATTTTTACTTTCCCGGCTGTTATATATAACAGAGGGAAAGTATGACAATCTGCCAAAAAATGACCATCCCCAAGATTTTTACATTTTTGGAGCTCAAGACACTTGAAACGTCGAGAAATGCGGGGAATTGAGAGTAATTTCTGTATGTGTATATTAGTGTGTGTATGGCACGATTTTGTTCACCCTATTTGTAGCTTAATAACTCCCGTGCTTTATGTCGAAAATTTCTGAAATTTTTCAGAGATTTGTGCATTAGGGGGATTGATGCTATTAAATTTTGGTGATTAGAGATCGAGGGGATGGGGAGATAAAGGGGGTCGTGTGTATCTCCAGTCGAGTCAGACTTAATGACGATTTTACTTATTAGTATTTACAATCTTTTTATATAAAAATTATCCTTACTCCCAAAATTAAGCTTTTTGCCATTTTATAATAGTTAAAAATATAAAATATTTTAAAAATAAAATATAATAACAGATGGTGCCACCAAATTTTACATGATACCGGGAAAGTCGAGAAACTCGTTACTGGTTTATTTTCTTTTGTTTTGAAAGCACTTAGCCCTACTTGGATATGCCAGAGATGCAAACAATATTGTAGCTAGAATTTTACAAAAAATTGATAGTATTATTACAAGTTTTATTAAAAAATTACCAGTTTATTTTTATTTTCATATTGTATTATTAATAACGTTTTCTATCGTTCAATCTGCATTTGAATATTATTCTAATACGTATTAACAGTTTATATCAGAATATGTGTTAGAAATATTATTTATACGACGTAAAAAGCCTGAAGGTGACAAGAACAATGGTAACTTTTTTAGTAGTCAAAGAAAACAAAAAGCAATTACATCAACCTAAAACAATTGACAATGTAAAGGATGACGACAAGGAGACAAAAATATGTCTCCTTTATGAAATGGCTGATATATTTGAAATCGAACAAGGGTAATGATTGTCACTATTCGTCTTTAAATACTAAAATTATACGGTATTATAATAAACGAATTTCAACTCTGTAAATTAAATTATTTTTATATTAGTGTGTCGGTGATTTTATATGAAAAATAACGCATTTAGCGTATAATACTGACAGATAAGAGACAAATTCTATATCTCTTCAATTACATCACTAATGTAATAAAATATTTTGAGAAGTAGAGAAATAAATAAAATAAAATAAATAGAAGATTTACGATAGAAATGGCTCTGCTCCTTTTGTATGTTTGAAGTCAAACATTCAAAAAGACATACAACAAAACTAAATTTAAGTAACATGTTAAGTTATCTAACCTTATTTAACTTGTAATGATCTTCAATGTTGTTATCAATTAAAACAAATATCACATATTAGCTAAACAAGCTTTTGGTAGCATCTGTTTTAAGAAAGTGAAAACAATTTTATTCATCATGCGTATTTATTCATATAAATCCTCACGTTTTCCTTAATACTAAATCAATATGCAATGCTACTAAATTTCTATTCTTCTCTCTTTCCTGATTTATTCGTTGTTTTCAAGTTTTTTAATAGCATCTAATGCAAGATCTCTCAATTAATTTTTGGGCTGCAATTTCAAAAAAAAATAAAGAGTACATTTCTTTATGTTTTTTTTACCCCTTTGTAACGTTTTTTGTTCTTGAGTTATGTCGTATATACAATATCTACATTATAAGAAATAATAAATAATTTATACTCCGTAAGTGCTCTTTGCAATTTAAATATTTGAAAGTTGAATGTACCGTATAAACGTCCAAGTTATGAATAGATGCAAAGTTAAAAAAAAATAAAAGTATAAATTACCTTCATTTTATTAATTTTGTAAAATTTTTGTTCGTAGCAGATCGAGCATGTTCTAAACTTATCTTCTGAATTATTTGGTTACGTTTTAATATGCATTCAAGTGATTGATACAAACATACAAACAAATAATATCATTGTAAAGTTTACTAAGCACAGATTATTATTTAATTGGATTACTTCAACATTCATTAATATATCAATATTAACGAAAGTAATATGGTTTCATAATAAATGAAATATTATAAATTTCCTTTCTTATGCAACCATATAGGCCTACTTTGGCTAATGATTTGTACGTTAGTGATAAAAGTGATTTTGGAAATAGGAACAATTCGAATTACAAATTATATCTCGATTCCAATTGTGTTTATTAATCTAGGAAATTTGCAGGACTAGGAAGTTTTAAAATAATTCATTGTCATTTACTAATGAATCGTTCCTTTATAATCTTCTGTTATTCTGCTACAATTTATACATACATGTACGTTAAAAACATATATATTCTATACATAGCGTACATGTTTCTTAATTTAGTAAATCTGTCAATAAAACATTCAGATATAAAAAATAAGATTAGATATACAGTAATTTTATATCCAGTTATTTTTGCATAAAAAGTGAACGTATTTTAGAATTTTAAAAATAATATTATACCCTTTAAATTTTTATTTTATAAAAGTTTATAGGCTCATTTTTCTAATTTTCGATGAAATTTTGTTACGGTAGCGCAGTGCTTTTCAACCGGGCTGTCACAAAGTTTAGGGCCGATAATAAAAGTAGATTTAAAAAACAATAGCGAGACTATTATTTTACATGTAGGTAATTATACAAAATTCAATGGACTTAAATTTTGATTTTTAACACGTAGAAACGCGTTTTTTGCATTAAAATGCTACTTCAAACTGTCAATTTTTAAAAATTTTTCTTCTCGGGGAGAGAGTCCCCTCCCCGGATCCTACACCAGCGTTGCGCGTAATATTCGTTTTTGCAAAAGGTTTATCTGGCCCATTAGCCCCCCTTATTTAGATTCTAGATCCACCGCTGGTCAAGGGTGTCACGATTTTTTATTTTTCAATCAGGGGTGCCACTCAATGAAAAAGGTTGAAAAACACTGCAGTAGCGTATTAAACAATACATGACATTTTTTAAACAGTCTTTGCTGTATTGCCTTCATAATAGCCTGTATAGCAGCGTTTTCTAACCTTTTTCAAAAAAATATTTTTTCCATCGACCCCTTAAATAAATATATACTTTATTTTTTAATCCATTTTTTTATTTTCGTAAAATTTTTAAAATGATAGTATAAATATTTTCAAGAATTTTTAAATGATTATAATTATTAAATAATTAAACAATATTAAAATATTATATATGCATATATAATATGTATTTAACATGTATTTAACATGTATTAACATGTATTTAATTTGCTTAACGACCATATTCAAACTTTTATTGACCTCTATGACGTCGATACCGACCCCGTTGAAAATCCCTGCTGTTTGTATAGTGTTGAACTAGAATACTACATAGGATATACAGTATATACTATGTAGTACTATTGGATATAATGCTATATACAATACTTTGTATCCATTATATTTTTGTCACCTCCTTTATCAAGACCACCCCTTGAGATAACTAGTTTTCCTAAGTTTTGGGTGGTCGTCTTAGAAAGGTATTTACTTTTAGATTTTTTGTAGAATTTTGTAACTTTATAAAAAATGTATCAGTCGGAGTTTATATTAACGATTATTATCTTTATAATAGTTATATTTGTTTTATATTTAATTATTCTAAAAATTTTTATACAATAGCGAGGTTGAGGCCGAAGTTTTAAACGCGAAATCGTGTACGTCGGACGTTCAGCGCCGCTTTCCTGTAAGCCTAGAAGTTTGACAACGGCCTTTGGAATGCCGAGCTTGATTCCACTGTCTTTGCAAACGCCATTGTCAAACTTCTATGCTTACAGGAAAGCGGCGCTGAACGTCCGACGTACACGATTTCGCGTTTAAAACTTCGGCTTCAACCTCGCTAATGTGTTAATTTTTTTCCTTAGTCATGTTCCATTACTCTTAAATCTCAAGTAAATTCAAACTAACCTAATATAAATTAATTTTGATAACATAAACAATTATTTATATTTTTTCATACATTTTTATAGTCTACTGAGGGGATTGGCTCTGATTAGTAACCTCACTGAGGTGAGATTTAGGCTCCATCTCATCTGTCTCAAGCCATAGTAACTTCTATAGTTAATCAAAGTATATTAAATAAAAATAATTTTGATATTTCTATTTTTAAAAATTATTACATACAGATTATATACAGTAAGCGTTAAAATCCTCCTAATGTTCACACATACTTTAGAAAAATAGCGAAAACTATTCGATATGAGAAAGTAAAAAGAAAAGGAAGTAAATCAACTGTAAGATTATTACAATATTCACATAATAGCAAAAAATTTAAATAATTTTCATACTTTTAAAATAGTTATGGTGTATAAATTCTGCTTGTTGCATTGGGAGGATTTTTACGCGTAAATTAATTTGTTATAACATCAACGTTAAACAATGTAGTTTCGTGCATATTAACGAGATAGCGTATAAATTTGCAAATGAGCTTCTGCTTGATATGTATCATCACGAAGAAGCTTCCCAGCAGTGGCGTAGCGTGAGTGTCAGCCGCCCGGAACGGAGGAAAATTTCACCGGCCCCTTAAAATTTAGCCCCCTTAAATAATATACGGGGAATCCCTACAAGTCAGTACAGACGGTGTTGTCAGTCGCTACAATAAGCAAGATGTATTATTATACATTCATTTAAAGAAAGGGGATTCCCCAGTTTCGTCACAGAATAAGTAATGAAAAATTCCGTGCTCATTTCAATCCGTCCGAATCGTAGGTGCGACAAAAATATAAAATGAAATGGGTTATTATTATTGAAATTAAATGGTTCAAAGTTTTACAAGATATTATTATTATTTATTGTGAAAAAATGCCGCACCCACTACGCTACGCCACTGCTTCCCAGTAAGAAGAAACTCGTATTGTAGACCTGCTAAAGAAGTTTTTGAGAAAACAGCGTTAGAAGTTGGTATTGGGTTTTGGATTGTATCTAGAATAAAAAATAGCGAGTTACTATATCACGAAAATTTAAGAGCTGGCAGGAAAAAAACGTTGACAGTCGTTGTGCAATAACGAGTGGACGTTGAGATACATCGCAAGTAAAGAGGGAATTGAAACATGGCTTAGGAATAGAAGTGAGTACTTCGACTATCCGCGGATGCCTAAAACGTAACAATTTGAAAGCAAGAGTTAAGCTCAAGAAGCCTATGCTTATCAAATTACATAAACAGAAACGTCTTAATTTTGCCAAACGCTAGACTTTACAAGATTGGAAGAGGATTGTATGGTGAGATGGATGCAAAATTAATAGAGTTTGTTCAGATAGAAGAAAATGGGTATGAACTACATCGATAAAGTCTATAACTGAGTGAGAAGTAAAAACAACATTGAAATTTGGGGTGGTAGTCTTACGGTCTGGGGCTGTATTATGTATTTTAGGCATGGAATGCTATGTTCTATACTAATAGAATGGATAGAGTTATTTACACTGAGATACTTGATAATTATTTGTTACAATCTGTTGATTATTATCACATTAATAGAAACTCTTTTATTTATCAGCAAGATAATAATCCAAAACATACATCCAGAAGGGCAATGTCATAGCTTCGGGTCAAAATATTAGCCTGCTTGAGTGGAGGCCTCATTCGCCTGATGTCAACTCGCGCACATCTGATCACTTCTTAAACGCCGCTTATCTGGCTATTCAGCTCCTCCTGAAAGCATTCACCAATTATGGGAACGTGTACAGGATGAGTGGAACAAAATAACATTGCATGATTGCAGGAATATTATTAATTCTTTGCCTGATCGCATTTGGAAGATTTTATAGGTCAACGGAGACTATACTGATCATTGAAGTGTACTTTTTCCAGAAATATGATATAGACTTTTGTATGCGTCAAAATCTTCCCAATGCATATATTCTTTGTATGTTACTATTATTAATAAAATAATTACGTTGTTCATATAATTATATAGGTTAATATATTTATTTGCATACTTATATGAAGTTTTTCGTACTAAATGTGCTTTGCAACATTTTCCAGTCCTTTAAAATAGTCTCCTGAGTTCATTAAAAGGATTTTGACGCTTACTGTATATCTAAATTCACTTTTAAAATAAATTGGATTTTAATGATTAAAATAACATAACAATATCTGTTTAAAGCACAAATAAATTTATTATGCAATAACACATTATATACCTTGACCTTTATACTCGTAAATAACTACTCAATTTATTGATTCCAATGTAATTTATAAAGTAACTGGTTTTTATATTAACACGAAGTCATTGTAGAAAAGGTTAAACATTTATTCCATATACAGTAGTTCAAAATATTTATTTGTTAGATACGAATATATTTATATTTAACAAATTTATAACCAAGAATGAATATTAAAACAATTAAATTTTAGCAGACATAAATTTCATTTTGCTAGAATTATTAATTTAAAACACTATTAGTGGCCTTGCCGTAAGCGAAGAATAATTCAAATAAGAATTTTCGATTTAATACGTGTGGTTTTTTGTAAGACATAATTTCTTTGAAGCAATTTTCCTTGCAATGTCAAAATATATTAATAATAAAGGAAAAATACTCGGAAACAAGTACATGTATGTTAGGTTTCACTTATTGATATTTAACTGATATATTCAAGTAAACGTGAAATATATTGATATTAATACTGTATTTGTTAAATTTTGTTTTCTTATTTAAATAAAAAATTAAATAAAAAATTAAATAAAAAATAGTACTTCGAGTTTGTATTAATTTTTATATTTTGACCCTTATTTGTATATCTTTGCAATGAACGAGAATGAAGGACAAGAGACATATGATTTGATTGGAAAATACCTCAGATTGTTTTAGAATTGTTTAAATAAAATGATTAATATTTTCTGAGAAGTTTAATATATACATATATTAAACTTCTCAGAAAATATTAATCATATGTCGCTCTGTAAAATTTAAAAATATCGCCACCATTTTGCCAGTTTTAAATTGTTTATAGCTACCAGTTTTACTTACTTATTAATGAAGGTGCTGGTAGCCTTATCTGGAAAGCAAAAGTAACATGTCAAACATGTCACAAAGAGAGGGCCAAACCTATTATTTGGCAAGTAGCTGTTTGTGTTTAGGTCTACGTGCTCCCAAGTTTCGTTTTAATCGGAGATCCGAACGTCTGGCCCTCCTCTTATTAGCAATAGCAATCATTTTTGAATAATTTTTTAATGAATAATTCCGAATAACACATTTGATCAGGATATTTAAACAGTATTTCATAGGTTCTGTAATGACAAAGATTTTGTTTTAGTCTACTGAAAAATGATCAAAGTATAAAAAAGTCATCTCAAAAATTTTTCCAAAGTTTCTGTCAGTCGATAAAAATTCCCCAGTATGGAAACGCTGGGCGGCATTGCATAAAACTGCCTTCGGTTCTCTGACTTTTCTGCCCTAATTTGCCACGTTACGTCATGAAATTGCTTGTTGTGTGTTGCACGGAACTCCCATTGCTAGACATTTTGCTGTTTTTCCCGAAGTGTGATTTGAAATTCAATTTCACACTGAATGTCGACTATTTTTTATCGCCACTTGCTATCGTCAGTATTATATTTTTATTGCCACTTTAATAAAAATATCGCAAGTGGCGATTTTGTATATACCCCTGTATATAGGAATAGGTAATAGAAATGGAGAACTAGAGAACTAGAAATGACAATAATCTTCCAGCGTTCGTAAACATCGTAACCGTCTTGATAGAACAATAATGTTCTCGCCTTCGTAACGTCTTTTCGTCCTTTCTTCCTTTCGCGCCGTCACCAACTGTCGTCTTGCCTCACTTCTCCCCTTACTCGACTCTCTCCCTCGTTCTCCTCGTCTTTCCCGCAACCCCTCATAAATATTAACGGTTTAGGAATGTTACTCGTCTAAACCGCACATTCAGCCATCCTGACAGCTGACATCGTCCCCGATGTCCTCATCTGACCGGTCGAATACTTCGTTAGTTGAACGGACCTCCGCTTTCATGTTGTTCGCTTGCAGTTTCTTAATTAATTTAATGTTCTCCTTTGTCATTGCTCTAATTTCTGGAGATTCTTCTAGACTGTCTTTGATATCTTGAATCACGTGATCGAGTGTGCTTGTTAATCGTCTTTGGTCAGTACATCTTGATCTATATTTATATTTAGATCTTTCTTTCATTTTTTCTCTTTCTCTATAATATCCTCCTCTATTATAATAACATCTATCTCTACTTCTGCTTTTATGTTTTTTACTTCTTGAGCGTCTACTTCGTCTCACGTCACATTTTCGATCATCAGATCTACTATGATAATTTTGTCTGTGTTTCTTTTTTTCTTGTTGCTTTCGTTCTTCTTGCTCTCTTTCTCTCTTATGAACAATTTCTTCACCTGCCGATTTTAATCTTGCATAACCAACATGCTGTTTTTCCATTGAATGATCATCAACGCGTTGCTATGCATCACCAACTATCAAAAAGGCACCACAAACATCCATCTGTTTCTCCTGAACAACTGCAACTTCTGCTTGCTTAACGTTTGATGCATGACGTTGCTATAACCAATGATTAAGTTTCGAAGACTTATGTGAAGTTTCTCTTTCTTCTTTTGACTGGTTACAAAGTTTCATTATTCCTTGTGCTTCTTTATTTTTCATTCATCATCTGTGGGTTGTTCAGATGTTTCGTGTAACCATTCTTCCATCTCCTTATTAACTTCAGCCTTCTTACTAGCAGATAGCTGTCTTGGACATTGACAGACTGGAGCATCATTTTTTAAAACAATGTTCAAAATGAACATTATTTTGATCCCTATTTCTTGTTCTCTGACTGCTTTGTAGTTTCTTGTTGGATCTGAAGATCTCCTCCATATTTTGCGTCATTGGTGCGGCAAACCAACATCACCAACATCACCAACATCAGCGTAGGCAACATCGATATCGTATACATCTGAAATGTTTACTTCTGCACTTTAATAAATCTCCTGCTTTAATCATTTTTACAACACGACCTTCTTTTAAACTGATATGAACTTGTTTCAGAAAGTATGCTCCCAACGATAACTGATAAGCAAAGAATAAACTAGGAACCAGCGCCGTAACTAGCCTTTTATGCGCCTGGTGCGAGCATCTGTAACTACGCCCCAAAACTAAGACCCAAAACTTGGTCCAGGTCATTTCTGTGCCCCCAGAGTCTACGCCCTGTGCCTGGGCACCGCTGGCACCGCTCTAGACGGCACTGCTAGGAACCACATGTATGAGAACTGAAAATTGGTTTCCGTCAACACTTACTACAGTCCAAAAACTTCCCAGTGTAGAACTCTTACGCTCACTTATTCGATGAAATTTTAAGGAATTACCAGTTAAGGTAATTAAGGTACCAGAATTACTTCCTGAGTCTATAAGTGCTGTGAAGCTCACTTCCTCTATCTTGACTTCTTTTCAGGCTTTGACTTAAATTCTTCTACCTTTACTTCATAACTTCTCTTTTCAACATTTTGAGGACATTGAGCCGAAATATGACCAAAATTATTACAACTAAAACATTTCATTTTTTTGTCTTTCTCCGAACAACTTTTACTCACATGGTTTTTTCCGCCACATTTATTGCAACGTTTTTCATCTCCACAAGCATTATTCTGCTTAATCTCACGGTCTAGCTTCTTAGATCCCACCGTCATTTTAGCATTTAGCTTACGACTTAATTTCATGTTTTCATAAATTCGCAGCTTTTGTCGAAATTCTTTGAAAGTAGTAGCACCATAAAGCACTGTTTTATTTACTTGCTCATCCTGAGTTCCATCGATCATGTATCGATCATGTATTGTGATTCTTTCTCAATCGTAATTTGTGACGAAATTTCATTCATCCGATACATATCTTCCTACATACTTCCTATCATCCTACATACTTTTATTTATCAAAAAATAATTTTATGTTTTACATAGTTTATACGTTAATTATGTCACAGGATGCTGTTCTATATATTTCTTTAAAGTCTTTATGTTTTTAGTTATGTAATCAATTTATTCGTATTTTTTTAAAGAATGTTGTGAATTATCATATGACTAATTTTGTTTTGAAAATTTTTTCTAAATTATATAATTCTGTATAATGAAATTAACCAAGGATCCTTCGAATGATACTTTTCACTTTCTTTGAACTTTAAATCATAAGTTCAGATGTGATTCTTTGACTGTTTCTTTTAGAATAAATATACTTTCATTACATGTACAATATTTTACATTTTAACCATATTATTTTTTTCTAAATGAATTCTTAAATTATTATAACGATTATCTTTTTACTCTAAAGTACAATCTTTGTTGATTACCACGTTTAACTTATTTTCATACAAACTTTTATGTAGGCTGCTACTACCTGTATAACAATTTGCTTTGTTTAATTAGCATAATCTGTAATTAATTGGATATTATTATTCTGTATAAAGATTTTAATTTTCTACCTCTCTTCTTTATATTTATAAAATTTCTTTGAAACATAAAATTACTTTTTTCATATTTTTCAGCTTGTGCGATCCTTACTCTCAACTTGCTCTTTTATCCAGATTCACTTCTGTTCTTTTAATGTCTCTTCTTCAACTTCTACAAATTTTGCCTTCTGCACCTTCCTTCACACATTAAAGTCTATTCCTTTTTATAAAATTTGTTATATATCTTCAATTTTTAAATTGTCTGTTTGTCTTTTATTGTTAGATAATCAATTTTTTTTTTTTTGCTTAATTTACTGTGGTAATTCTGGTTACTTCTAGGAATATTATTTGGCAACGATTTATATCATTCTTTCTATACATTTTATACTTATATTTTAACTACTGATTTTTTCTGCTTAAATTTAATCATTGGCTTTAAAATTTCTTTTTCTATTCTTACCACGTCATGTCTCTACATCTTGCATTTGTATAAAATGGATATAAATCTTCGAATAAAGCAGGTATGAAATTCAATCCTCTTTGTGTTTTAGTTGGTCTATGATTAACTTCATTCTAAATTCAAATCCGTTTGGAAATGCACTTCCACATTCAATTGAATTGAAAAAAAAAAAAACAGTTTTTATTCGAATCATATAAAAAGAAAACTTTTCTTTCAGATTTTCTGCATCAAATCAGACATAGAACAACCTTCAGGTTCCTCCAAAAAACAAAAAAAGAACCAAAAAAATTGTGTTATTCGACTGTTTCGAAAAAAGAATGCATTAAGTATGCGCGAAAAATTTAATTTCACAAAAAAGTTTTGTTTGTCTTATTGCTTATATACTCACCATGGTTTTGAGACTGTAATAAACAAGTACATGATTTAAATCGAAATAAACATTTTTTTGGAAAATACACTTAATTTTATTTAACTAAACAAATGAAATAATGTTCTTAAAAAGGAAAGAAAATTTAAATTTGATAAAAATAAAATTATTTATTTATTTATTCGTCTTTGGATGATAATATATGGATAAAATCTCGTTGAGGTGTACAGTTAAGAGCGGTGACTCTTGGATTTTAAAAAAACCTTTTAGTTTAATTACATGTAAGAGAAGGTTACTTTGAAGGTGTTAATTGTCAAATATGTATGACATACGGATTGGGAATTTTTTCTGTTGAATCCTATCTGCTATATCGAGATTTTACTGTATTAATTATAAATAGCACAAATTTTGTAAAAACTTCAAATTTCTTAACACATAAAAATAATGTAAAAAACATGATATTTTTTATAATTAAAGTTAATATAATTTTTAAAATAATATTTATCTCATTTTCAAGCTAAGATTTAAATTGAATACAACGTATATTAATTATTACTTAATTAAATCATTCTTGTTTCAAAGCTTTCACTTAGAAACTTACAAAAGAAAAACTGAAAAATTCTTATAATTAAATCGGTTTGTTATTTACACGCTAAAATAATCCACAATTATAATTATTTTAATTAAAGAAATATATATTTTTGTTTAATAAATTAAGACAGTCGCTCTGGAAACATTTTTTACTTCCCTAGACGATCTCCATTTTTTTCTTTTGTTCTAGAACAATTATAATTCAAAATCATATAATACGATATTTATAAATATCTCTAAATAAAACAATTGGTTTGTAAAAAGTTATTAGTTTATTTATTAATTAATTTGCAAATAATTCAAATTTAAATCATTTTCAAAGTTTTTTTTTTATATTAGTTAATAAATCAATTCTTGATTACTAACAATTTGTAAAATTGTACAGGGTATATATACAACCCGCTTGCAATAAACTTCATTCACCATTTAAACTTTCAGATATTTACATAAACTTAAAAACTCTAGCGTACATGTTAAATCAAGTGCTGCAAATAATTCCTTTGATAAGTAAAAAATAATTCATTCAAATAACTTACTACTTTCAATTTCATTAGATCGGAATACGTAGCTATGCGAATCTTGCTACCGCTTGGCAACATATCGCAATGAATTTCATTCACAAAGAATTTTCGGAAAATTTTCTGGAATTTCTCGTAGTTTTTCTTACGTCACACGTCTTTCATATGAGTCATTTTTATTTGTTCATATTAATTAATGTCTGTGAACAATGGCGAGAGGTAAGGCAGTATCAGAATCAATGAGAGAAATTATTATTCCCAAGTATAAAGAAGGAATCTTTCAATGCAGTATCGCGCGGGTTGTACAGATATCTCAGTCTACAGTCCAGAAAAATCATAAAATGTTTTCGAGAAAGAGAAAACACTCGTCTAGAAAAAGCTTTAGGAAGAAAACTACCTTTCGGTTCCAGACAACTTTGGTTCTTTCGCTGCTATATTTTCCAAACTAGGCAAGTTTCCATAGAAATTTTGACAAAATAGGCAAGGAATACTTTAATATCCCATTATCTGAATGCACAGTGTGAAGATATATCCGACAATGCAAATACAGACTGTACTTACAAATTCAACGGAAAACCTCTCGTAAATGAATCATGCAAGCGCAGATATTTAGCTTGGGCAGAACTCATCTGAAGTGGACAAACGTTGATTGGAAGAAAATACACTCCTCAAAAGTGAAATCGTAACCCCGTGAAGAAATGCGTTGTAGCCACATGCACACCGTAGGACCAGTAGAGGGGACAGAACTATGCAAATGATTAAAAGAACAAACAAAGATATGCATCAGACACCTGTTTATTCATTAACGATTAAGGTCCTCGGGCAGCTATACAGACCACTATACGGTGAGACATAATATCAATAAAGCAATTAATGGTTGCCTGAGGTATCCCTTGACAAGCTGCGTCTACTGCGGCATGCGTGTCGTCTACGGTATGTGGCAGTGGCCCCTGTCCGCTGATCGAATATGATGTCTCCCCAAATCATGATGCCCGGTATGGGGTCAATGTGATGCTCGGCGAAAAGGGCTGGCACATAACGTTCCCCGGGATATTGCCACACCCGTCCACGGCTGTCATTTCTCCACAGACAGAAGCGGGATTCATCCGTAAGCGATACCCGATGCCATTCAGTGGTCCAGTTTCATTGACGACGACACCACGCCAGGCATGCAGCCCTATGTCGAGCGGTTAATGGCACCGCCGTTGCTGGTTTGATTGAAAAGTTATAATGTTGACATTATTGATTGTCAACATTATAACTTATTTGTTTATATAATACTTGCCGACCGTGCACGATTGTCGAGACGGTCGAGAGGTCGAGACAATCGTGTGTGGGCATGAAATTGCACTGAGACAAGCTTTCCATCACTTCTCGTTTAGTAAAAATGTTTAAAGGTTTTCTTACAAATATCTCTACCTCTTCGTCGACACAAATTTACAAGGATAGAGTCCGGCGAAGTCACAAATATTGCAGAGTGTCTTCCTCGCTTACGGTCGGCAGGATCGACGGCTCCGGGGCGCACTGTAGCTTGGAAAAGGATAGTCCTTGTCGCAAAGATGTAGCTTGAAGAGCGTGAACAACTCCGAGAGGTCGAACGTCTCTCGGAGAAAGGTCGAACAGCAGATTTTTATGACAAAACAAAAGATTTGGAGCAATGAACGCCGTGTCCTTGAAATGCGCGTTTTTATCAATTTTCCGTTTTCCCTTTCGATTCCGCGTTCCGATTGTTCTCCCCTCGTCACTTGGTGACAATTTGAAACCTTTCGGGGAGCGGGAGAGGTTAATTTCGCGACTAAACCCGATCCCCGTTTATCTAAAATTCCCTTAACTTTGATATTCTCCTCGCAATTCAAATCCTTTGTTTTCCGTTTTGTTGGAAAGAACTTTTATTGTTTAAGCTAGACTTTAAGTCTTGTTTTGTTTAATTTTGAAAGGTGAGAGTTTAACTAACTCACCGGATTTTCATCATTCGAAACATATAATTTCGATTTCAGTCCGGGACCTTACATTTACACGAAGATCTTAATACTAATATCATTGATTCGAAATTTTCTTTCATTATTCCGAATACACTTTCGTTATAGACATTAAGTGGTTTGGTTGTATAATAATGTACTATAGCCGTTCCAAGAAGAAAACTGAAACGTTTTTACTTTTTGTTTCTCTTAGAAAGAAAGTGATGCTTAACTCGAATCGGTGGAGGCGGGGAAATTGTGACTTCGAGTTAAAAAGTTTCAAGTTACGGAAGTTCGGCTAAAAATCAAGATTTTGTACATCGATTTATCGGTAACAATAATAAACTAACCATACAATATTATTCTGGATAGATTTTTCTACGTAACTTATTGCGTAGAATCACAAACCTCTCGGTATTATCCGTAAACTCAAAAACGTTTAACGTAAGGATTTTTTTTCTTTTAAATTTCGATATTTCGTGCTTAAAATAGATCTGGCTTTTATTTTCTTAATCACAAACATACTGTTCTTTACGATTATTATATTTTTAAAATTTTGCCTCAAAGGTTAACCTTTCCGGGTGTACTATAGATTACTATCTATGGAATTTCGGGACTTTGAGTATATATCTGAACTGAGGGGACCGAGACGAGTTCAACGGTATCCTACTTTTGGACTGGAGACGAAAAATAAGAGTTATCATAGTTACAATTTCTTGTCTTTCACAATGCATTCTACGCCATTTTAGAGTTTTCCACTAGGTGGCGTTCGACTGTTCGTGCTCCCGACAGACTCCCGGAGGGGGCCGCCGGCCCGCCCAGTGTTTAACGTCACTAGTTATTGATTTGCGGTAGTTCTTGTACACACTTATCAATAACTAGCACATATCAATTAACGGTCGTGACTGTTCGCGCTCCCGACGGACTCCCCCCCGGGAGGGGAGCCACCGGCAGGCCGCCGAATGTTTAACGTCACTATTTATTGATTCACGGTAGTTCTTAAACAAAAGAAAAAGAAGGAAGTGGCGTTCGACTGTTCGTGCAATTTCTTGCCTTTCAGAGTGCTTTTTTTGATGATTTGCAGACTTTACCGCAAGATGGCAGGACTAGTAACTACAGTGCCGTCTGCATGATAGCATTAAATAAGTATGATAACTTTCTTATTTTTCGTCTCCGGTCCAAAAGTAGGGTATCGTTGAACTCGTCTCGGTCCCCTCAGTTCAGATATATACTCAAAGTCCCGAAATTCCATAGATAGTAATCTATAGTATCCCCAAATTTTTACATAAAATCGGATTTTAATATTCGGATTATAATAGATTTTAAAATTAATTTATCAAAAATGTATTTATTTATTACGTTATCCAATCGAAGAAATCCACCAGCAATTAAACAAATCAAAACAAAAAGAAAAAATGTTCGAAAAAAGCAGGTTTGAATGGCAGTAACGGTATCTAGGTCACACAGGCTGTCTGCAAACCACCACTCCCGGCGCCGGCATATAACACACACAATGTTCATTTTTTAGAGTCTTACGTGGTTCCCAGACTTTATAGAAAGTTTTTGATTAATTTATTTGATAGATGAACGTTAACTATTTTTTAACAAAAAATTAAAATTTCGGAGAGTTTATGAAAATACTGTATGAAAAGTCCATTCGAGTTAAATAGTTCGACAAATTCGAGTTAATCAGTTCGATTGAACACGTAAATACTAGACGACTGGGGAAAGAAAATGACTTCGAGTTATCCCGGTTCGAGTTAATCAGGTTCCATTGTTTATAAACCAGAGGGGAAGGTATGGCGATTGATCAAAAATGACCTCAAAGATTTTTATATTTTTGGATCAGGGAACCTTGAAACGTCGAGAAATGCAAATTTTGGTTTTTTTTGTTTTTTTTCTGTAAGTATTGAAGTTCGTGTATGTGTGTGGAGAGAGAACGATTTTGTATTCCCCACTTTAAAGGTTAATAACGTCCATGTCTTTTGCCGAAAATTTCTGAAATTTTGCAAAGGTTTGCATATTGGGGGATTGATTCTATTCAATTTTGATGGTTAAAAGTCTAAAGGATGGGGAGATAGAAAAGGGTCTGTGTCAAATGTCAAGTGGAGTCCGACTTAAAGAAGATTTTATTCATTAATAACTTCCAAAAATTAAAAAAAAATTATTTAAAAACTGTCACCCCACGCAATTTTAACTCTTTTTACGGGAAAGTTAGGCAACTCATTGCTGGCTTTTTTTTAAATGCTCTGCAGACAAAACAGTAGTGCTCAAAGGTGATTTATGTCATGGGGTAAAAAAGAAAAAAAAAAAACGTGTAACTCTGGGTGAGAACATGACAAACAATAAACAACTGTCGTCGTTATTAATTAGAAAATCTTTAAACCAAAATGCCTTTATTTAAACAGTTAAGATATTTTTTTTATTTAAAACAGCTATCATTTACTGATGTAAATAATTTCAAATGATACAATGAGTGCTGTTATATGAAATATGAAAAATTGAAAAAAAATATAGTAATGACGATATTCATTGTTAACAATTTAACTATAATTTATTGTACTTAATAAATTACAAGCATATAAACTAAATCGTATTTAAAAAGAAAAATGTATTAATGGTGCTACATTTTTAAATGAAATGAAAAATTTAGACTTCTGTATTCATTTTTTAATTCTAATAAACAACATCAGGCTATATTTAATATTTAGTAATTGTTATCTGTAGGTGAGAGATAGTGCAAACAATTATTTATTTGATTATGTAGACTTCATTATTAAATTAATAAAGTCTACATAATCAATTAATTTATTATTATAATTAATAACTTAAAAAAGCCAAAATTTAAGCTTAGATTTTCTCTTTTAATTTACTATGTTGCAATTTTCTTAATAACGAAATATGAATATTGGTATCTAAGAACTGTATATTTATTGAGCAATAATATGAATAACATATTTCTTAGTAAATTAATAAGAAATATATCATTTATATGATAAAATATAAGTAATACGAGTATTTCCCTTACTTCTTAATGTGAACAATACATGTCCTAGCAATTTATTTCAACACAGAAATTAGTGACAATAGCTGTCACTAAATCCCACTCTCTTTCTCTCACATATCGCCATCTGTTGATTAATAATCAAACTAATTTATGAATAGAATTCTTTATTATTTTTGATTTCAATAAGAGGAAAAAACTTTTTCTTTGTTGTTATTTTATGTAATTTTCTCTTGTACGATATAATATATAATTCGCTTATTTTAATTGTGAATATAATTATCAGTTGTTCGATGTCATCAGAATTCGCAGGTCAAGAAATCAAAAAGCATTTACGTAACAAAAGTAAATGTGAATTTAATTGATTCTAATGCTGAATTTTAATCATTGATTTTGAATACCGCCGTTAATGTCGGTATTGTCATCAATACAGGAAAGCTAAAAAGTAATTACAAGAGTGTCTTTTAATTAGAAGCGATTTCTAACCATGAATCGAATTAATGAAAATACAGTACTGTATTACAAAAAATTTTTATATTATAGCACTGCATTATTTAATACTTTGATTATCGATTATACTGAATTTTAAAATAAAATATACTGTATATAAATGTTTTCTTTATGTAAGCCTATGTAATTAAAAAAAATTGCAATTAAATTTGGAAAACGGCTCTATTCTTTTTATCTAGGTCCTATGACTAAAGCCAAGTTACTGCCTTAAATTTCTATTCCTTTGGTTCAATTTTAGGGCTTTTGTATCAATGCTATATCAGAAGATGCTGATTTATATATCAAAAATTGTCTATTCCGTTCGTTAGTGCCTATTCAACTAAAGTTTGCTAATTTTATCAATTTTTTTGAAAACCAGTTATAGAAAATAACTGGTTTTCTTAATTTACGTTATTTATAAACATTATTAGAAGGATTGATAATGCTTATTATTAACGTAAATTATTTCTATTCGTGGTTAAATATCAATGTCATGTGTGATAATTTATTTTCCATAGGAGGAGCGAGAACGGTTAAAAGCAATTAGACTATTTATAAGTGTTGGAAGTTAGAAAGAATTAGCCTGTGTGGACACGAATTTAATTACTTTAACGGCCCAATGCTAACAAACTTAGAAATTGACAACGAATTTCATCTGTTTGATTTCATAATCAACAGTTAAGCAATTTCTAACTGATTTTATTGGATTGCCTAGTAAATTTCAACTGCAAACAATTTCCAGTTTAAATTTGAAAATTAACCATTCCTAAAATTTAAATTTCTTGCTGTAATTGTTTAGAAAAAAGTCAGTTGACTAACAATAATTTTAACAACGTTATAAATAGGCTGTTTCGGTTTTATATCTCTACTTTCCAACGAAGTTTTTTGGAAAACAAATACAATACAGTGGTGCTTCGTATAACGTACGCCTCGAATAACGGACGCTGCGAACAACGGACTTTCTGTTTGGCCGTTACGTGACTCGAGCAACGGACTGGCTGCGAACAACGGACTTTCCGGCATAATTGGTGACTGCTCCATGGGTGCGTTCTTTAATGCGTCTCTGCTACTACGGGAGTGCGCTGCTGTTTGTAGGCATTTAGAAACGACGGTGAAAGAAAGAAAGATGGCGGCGCCCGCACTATCGATAGTATCGTGATGGAGGAATCTATAATTCTAAAATATGAGCTTTAAAAGGCAAAAGAAAGGTCTCAATTGTAAAATTTAACTATAAAATGGATTATTTGTTGAAAGAGCATTCAAAATAGCCTCGAAAAAAAATTCATACAGACACTTACATCACCGCGTGCGCTAACTCTCGCTTTCACAATTTCTAAATTCTCATTCATAAAACCACGTAATGGAACCGGAAACGAAACTATCTGAGCCACGGAAGACGCCATGTTGCTTTCCACCGTAAACTACTACAAGCGACCGTTTTTGCCGTTTGACGGCGTGCACTCCCACCGGAATTTAGGAACGCGTTCTGCAGGAATTTTTAAATGGATGTCGCTCGCGCAGAGTTACGCGGAGGAATAAAAGAACGCACCCCATGTTCATTTTTTTATGATACAGTGCGGTTATTTTATGCTGCGGAACGAATTAGATGTTTTAACATGTATTTCTATGGGAAAATGCGTTTCGTATAACGGACGTTTCACTTAACGGACGTGCACCTGAAACGGATTAAGTACGTTATATGAGGCATCACTGTATTTTCAAAACCGTTGCAACTTAAAAGGCTTTAAGACTACGACCTTACATAAAATATCTATTTTGATATTATTCAAAATAGAAAAAAGAAATCAATTTTATAATCTTATTTTTATAACTAAATGACAATGATAATTATAATATAAAAAGCCGTTAAAAATTTTTCAGAAGCATCTATTAACAGATCTTAGAGAATATTTCAGTAATACAAATATTGTATTACAAGTATTTTTGCGGAAAGTAATATCATTTTGTCACTGATAGTTTGAGAAACGCTGTACTAGTACATATATACAATAGAGTACATACATACACCATAAAATCTACTTATTCTATCTCAAATCTTATAAATTGTCTAATGTAAGAACTAGCAACTCTCAAACATGTTAAAATATACTAATAACTTTGATTATTATAATTGGATATTCGGTTACTGTTATCGTTATTTCCAAGTAAATAAGAATTTTATAGCTGTCTTTTTCCGTTATTAGCTTTGACAAGTGGACTACAACTAAGGTTGCTAGACGTCCCGGTTTTCAGGGATTGTCCCAGTTTGGAATACTTCGTCCCCATTGGAAAATTTTTCTCTGTGTGTGTCGATTTGTCCATTTCTAAAAAATTACTCCGATTTTTATTTTGAAAAAAATGTAATAAGAATAATGACGTGCATTTTGCTAACAACTACCTAATGTTCAATATCCATCAATTTTTATCATAATGTTCTGATTTCTACTTTGAACTTAAAGCAATCCTATCTATTACGCAATTATTATCACTTACCGTTATCAATTTTAATCGGTGTTATAAACGATTAATGCTTATCTTTAATCATTATTTGCTCACATTACAGTAGCTTAAGTTGCTGGCACTTTTTACTTTAATTATACACTAGTTATTAAAATTACAGTTAATTAACTGACTATTATTTTTAACCAATTACAGCATTAAATTTAATATTTTGAGAAGGAATAATTTTCGAATTCAAATTCAAAGCTGTTTACAGTTAAAATTTGTCAGCCAATCAAAAGCAAATGTCAATTTCCGAACATTAAATGGACGGGAAAATCGGTTAGAAATCATTTAACTATGCATACTGGAATCAAACTTAACGAATTTCATTCGTAATTTAAATTTTAAAGTTCATTAGCATTCGGCCGTTAAACTAATCAACTTCACAAATTTTACTATTAGTTCCCTATTTTAGTACGCCGCCCCTTTTCGAAACTACAGTATCCCTGTTCATGAAAATTCTGATTTCTGATTCCCTGTTCCCTATTCTCCGGGCGGAAAGTGGGTCATTTAGACATCCCGACGGGACAAACGGGACAATGCGGGACGTCTGGTCACCTTTTCTTAACTGAATTAGGTTTATTTGATACTCAAATATTTATAAAATTAATACAGTTTTTGTTATATAAAAGTTATACAAATTATTCTGAACAAACTAGTATACATAATGATTGAGTTACCATAGGTTTTGAACGGCAATCGCGGACATTAATCCTAATTACGGATAAAAATTCCAGGACATCCAGACCACTTATGTCTTATGACTTTTAAAAAAAAAAAAAAAAAAAAAAAACTAGACAAACTTATTGTGACATCGTCACAATGCTGGGCTGGAATTTTTAATCATATTTTTAATTTATTTAATTTAAAATATCTACTCTGCCTCAAATTATTGATAGTACTGTTTTCTTGCCTCTGTAAATCATACTTTTCCTGACAACCATAGAGTCATGCCGGTCATCTATGTAACTCCGTTCTAGGGTTTTGTTTTATTAAGTTATGGTAACGCAACACTTAGGCGATCTGCCAAGAGGGAATGCCTTCTGGGAGGGTCTTTTTATGGGTAACTGGCCCCTATTCAGGCTTTACAGATGTGGAGAAAACTTGGAAAATTCCACGTGGCATACCCGCGCGAATCCACGACCGAACTCTTGGTGTTCAGGGAATGGAACCGCTTGGCCACTGATGAACCTCCGTTCTAGGGAAAATTTTTAGATTTAAATCACATGACTACCGGTTTAGGCCGGAAGTTCGTTTATCGGGAAGTCTCCCGACCTTAAGCTTTCCACATCTGGTCTCGATGAAAGTTGAGACCAGATATGGAAAGCTTAAGATCAGGAGACCTCGATCTTCGTTCTGGATATTAAGGAAAAACAGACAACAGACGGACGACAGTGAGAATTTATAGGTCTACAATTTTTTCAAATTGCAGTTCAATAAAATTTAGTGTTATGAAGATATATGATTTAATCCTTTCAAATAATATAAAGTTTCCTATAAAAGTGTAAGATGAAAACATCAAAATGAGATGTCAAAATACAGGTTATAGAAAAAAGAAAAAAAATTTCTTTAATCTACACATCAAAGAAAAATAATCAGGCATATTATGTAAATGACGAAAATGATTGTTTGTTTTATTGTTTTAGACCTGTTGGGTCGTATTTTTACTAGGTAATACTTTTCTTAAAAATTATTTATTAGAATTTAGGCATTTTACTACTTGTATTTGTAGCCAATACTTTTTAATGAAAGAATACTGTTCATAATAGAAACATTCTTTTCTAATGGAGCTGGTGTTCCTGGTAAACATCAAATTCGACTAAAGACGTTTTTGCGCTGCTATTGAAGCAAGAGCAACGTTGCCAGACTGAAAAAAAAATTATATTGATATTCTCTAAACTTGTGCTAGACTAATTAAAATGTATTTTTAAAATTACCTTTAAGTATTATAAAATTTTATCTGTAATAAAAAGAAGAGTTACTTCGATTATTTTACTATATTGAATCCAGGACCGTTCCGTAAAATTTTGGCTCCTGAAGCAAGCCAAAGAACAGCGCCGACGCACTTGTATTTTTTATAAACATGATGACGCCTTTTTAGTGCTTCTGCCAATTTTGCGCTGAGAAAATTGCCTTTCTACTTTATTTGATTGAATCTTTGTGGCAAATATTGAATATTAAACTTCCGTTGTATACATTTTGATACGTACTTCTTGTCATTAGTTACTTTTATATCATGCCTTTGTCCACTTTGGATTTCTTGTGAACTAGGGCTTCTTATACCGAGGGAAGAAAATCACACAATTTCAAATTAAAACACCTTTAATATATTGGGTTAACACAGGATTTTGTTACATTAAAAGTGTTTTAATTTGAAATTGTATGATTTTCTTCTCTCGGTAGCCTATAACAAGTCCCAGTTTACAAGAAAGTTCAAAGTGGACAAAGGCATAATATATTCAATAAATAAATTATCGTCGAAGTTATAAATAATTTATTTTTCTTAGTTTCTTTCCTAAAAAAATCCAGGACTATTTATTATTTCCGGACACAATTCCGGACGTTACCATGTTTCTACGACTGTCCGAATGAAATCCGAGCATATAACTGTAATAATTATACACTTTATAAACTAATATTAGATTTATCTCACAAAAACATTTTGAAATAAAAATTGTTATTGTGTATATATGCAAAGATTGAAATGGAAATTTTTAAGAAATGGATGTCCTTTCTTAGTCTTTAAGAAAGGACTTCCGAGTGAATAAAATCACTGAATATTGGTCGTGGGTCCGCGCCTGGCCAAAGGGTTGGCCACGTAGAGTTTTCCGGATTTTCTTCAAATGTTTAATAACCAAATAGAGAACAGTTTTCCTTAGAAAGTTTCTCCGGGAGGCATCAATTCTTGGAGATGCCGTACTCTATCAATCTAATACATTCTTTTTTCTTTTTATGTATATAAAAGCTCTTTCTAGCATTTTGTCAAAAGACTAGAAAAAGCATTATACAAAATTCAGTTATATGTATTTCTAGATACTTTGCTATATATGTTACAGTCAAAACCCATTTTTAGTTAGAACGCGTTTTAACTAGTTGAAACTAGTTTATACTGGATGTCTTTGTTAAAACCCGTTTTGTCTAGTTAAAACTAGTTTTAACTCAAATTCATTTTTGACTAGCAGTAAATTCTAGTTTTAACTACACAAAACGGATTTTGTCTAGTTAATTTACTGTTGTACATGTTTTGATTTTAGATAAAACTAGTTTTAAGTTTTAACATTAGTAAAAACTAATTTTAGCTACATAAATATGTTTAGAGGAAATAAATAAAGTTATGTGTAGTGATTCGGGGAAGATGCCTAACATTTTGCTTATGAAGGAAATTATAGCGATAATTTGAGTTTTGGAGGCCTCTACGAAAATATCATATTCTTGAGCATGTTTTTCAAATAAAACTTTGGAGTATATCGTGAAACGTGCCAAGAGTTTCATTCTTACTTAAAATCATCACCAGCTATATTAAAGCAAATTTGTTCCTCTGATAAATATAAATACAACTAAAAGTTTCGGGTATATATATTTTTTAATTTGTAACTTTTAAGCTAACTGACTTTTTCTGAATAAATAACTTTAAAAAAGTGTTTTTTTATTGACTACCTGTTAATTAACCTAAATAAACCAATGTCCCGTTTTGAGTCAAAAAATAAATGGTCACGTTAAGTATAAACTAGTTTCAACTAGTTAAAACGCGTTCTAACTAAAAATGGGTTTTGACTAACATATATATTAAATGCTATGTACTGTACGTGTTTTAGCGAAAAAATCTTCAAAGAAATTAAAATTAGTAGGTTTGAAA
Source organism: Centruroides vittatus (assembly GCF_030686945.1). Lineage (NCBI taxonomy): Eukaryota > Metazoa > Arthropoda > Arachnida > Scorpiones > Buthidae > Centruroides > Centruroides vittatus. The sequence goes on from NW_027120673.1 coordinate 2,781,034, forward strand.
TAAGGAATATGTATCTTAGACTTTCTAAATTTTAGAATATTTAAATTCAAAAGAAAAAAAAAGAATATAAGAATATACCAATCGATATTTTTGCTTTTAAACTCGAATTTAACTTTACAGATGGTTTTTTTTTAACATAATATTGTGATACTCGCAAATCACTTTTCGTATGCCAAATTTGGACTTTCCTACGTTTCAACCAGCAAATAAAACTTTTAAGGCATCTTGTTGTTCTGCTTTCTGCCAATTTTGATTCGATAATATCAAAATCATTTGTGAAAATAAATTTTTATTGTCTATTTTCTGTTTAATCTATGGTTTTAATGTTTTAAATAATGTCTTATTATTCACTGTGAAAAAGTTAAAAGACTTCGTAATTTTTCTTTTTACGGGTTTTTAAGATTTACTTGAATATAAATAATAAGTAGCATAACAATTTTTAAGAAAAGAACATTATAATTAAACTAATTGCTACTAGTTAAGTTAATTAATCTAATACTGATTAATTGGTATTAAATTAATTAAGGTAGGTTAAATAAAAATATGTTAATTAAACCAATTAATTGAATGCCATAATAAATATTGCAAAAATGTTAAAAATGTTATTTATTACGAGTGAAGTTCTTCCTTTCTGATAAATACGAAATAAATATTTGAATGAATTGAAAAGCAATAATCATACTTTCTTAATTATTATCCAAAAATAAATGTAACGAAATAATCGAATTTATAATGAAATAAAACTATATTGATTCATATGATTAAAAAAATCCATTATGCATGAGGTCCGCTGAGGCAAACGAGTCATTTGCCACCACTGGATCAGGTCTTAAGTCTTCTTGTAGCCTGATTTATCTCAATTGAATTATGATAGTTATTATGGTTGCTTTTACCAAACAACCCACCCCCTAGTTGTAGGGGTTCTCTGCACTCATCTGATCCTACCATCACTACGCGATATGAGAACCGGGAGAAATAATTTTAAATAATAATTATGATAGGAATATATTCCTTTGCTTCCCTTAGCAAAGTTGCAGCGATTATATGCAGATGATATATTATACGACTTTGTTCTATCCCTGTAATGAAACCTTATTGTAAGGCCTGAGCCAGTAGGGCCATTTGACTTGGACCTTACTTTTACGAAACTTCAGGAACATTTGTTACAAGATATTCCATTACATTTCTTATGTATTAAAACAATCTTTACTTTTGTCAAATTTTATAGCTTAAAAATATTTAAGCAATATGCTTGGGTATCAAAGAAATGGTTCTGGTCACTTTTGATGTCTGAGATACCTGAAGAATAGCTAAAGAATAGAAAAGAAGTGGACATAGCAGCCTTCAGGTATCCTTGCAGGAATCAAGCTAAAATATCAGTCGGTTTCCACAGGGGTGAACTGAATATGTCAGCACATCCCTCACTATCCAGTTGCTTTCATTGATAACCTGGTGAAACCAATGTTAAATTAAGCATGAGAAAAGGGAGCTCGCTTAAAGTCCACAGAGCGGAAAAGGTTAAAATTTAAAAAAAAAGAAAAAGTGATTCTGACGATAAAAGCGAATTACGTTCGATTACTTCCAATTCCCTACGAAATTTTAGAACATTGTTTGAATATTTTCGCATTTTTATGTTAGTTTTACAAATAACCTAATCTCGGATTTAAATAGTAAAACAAACAAATTTTAAAGCTATCAAATTTGCATATTCAATTTTCATATTTTCGTAAAATTAGAAAATACGAAGTATTGTTTTACCCTTTATCATCTTCAAAAATGATTCAATTATTACATTTATTTTGTGACAATTGCATCCTATATTATCGTTTTTCCACTCGATATTTAATTACGCACTGTTATTTCTTTTCAAAATATATGTCACGCTCACAAAATTAATTATAATTTTATTAAAATAAACAAACTGTAAATTATAACTTTCGAATAATCGTTTACATTGGTTTTATACTAAATAATTTATATTAAATTACTCATTAAATGATGAAAAACATTCATCAAGAAACTATTCCAAGTGACTATTCTATATAAAGTAGTTTTTTAATTTTTTTTAGCGTAATTGTTTAGTAATTTGCTACTATTTTAAGTATAGTCATTCCTATATAATTATGCAAAGTAAGCTGTTTTTATCTTATTTCTTTATTGATTTCGCGATAAAATTCAAATGGGTTTAAAGTGATATTTTAAAAACCTTTCAGACAATATTCGTTCAAAACGTTTAAAAAATTCAACAATTTTTTAAATACAAACTCTAAAATGGTTTACTTTGCATATATTCATAAGTAATGACAGTCCTGTTATCACTAAATGTCAGTCGTTACATGAAAATAAAATACAAAATATGACATTTATTGTTTCATTTATATTTTCAGTAAATATTTCTATTTGATGTTGAAACATATAAATGAATTATTGGACGAAAATTCAATTCGATCTGATTGAGATAATTTATTAATAGATCCGTTTACTATTATAGAAGGAAAAAATCTGCAGACCTTTATATTAAATATTTGTTAGTTATTTATGTTACATACAAAGAATGTACATAACAACAGAGATAGCAAAACTAAGGAAAGTTTTTATATAAATTATGCTATGAAGTACAGTATATATAATTAAATAGGTAATAATTTTATATCGAATAAGTTACATGAAAGTAAATCGATGAATGTTTTTGATGTTATTCAGCAGATAAGAAATTTTGTATTTTTGCTTTTAAAGGATAAAAGTAAATCTGCAATTTGTGGTTTATTTCTTGCATAACGTACCGATATTACATCGTTGACTTACAGCTTTAGTTACATCAGAGAAATAGATTTCATAAAAATATCATATACATCACATATATTCCTTATTAAAATTAGTTTTTGCTTTCATTACATAATTAATTTGAAATTCAAGAATTAAAAACTTGTCAAATTAGTAAGAAATTTCAAAAATTTATATTTATTAATTTCTGGATTTTAATGAATAGGATTCACTTATAAATCACGTGTCTTGATTTAGAGGCGGAGAATACATGAAAAGATCATTAAAAAGTTGCTTCCGCGACGAGTTGCTTAACTTTCTTGACAACATTTGGTGGCGCCGTCTATTATCATATTTTATTTTAAAATATTTTAAAATATTATAAAATGGCAAAAAGCTTAATTTTAGGATAGGGGTGAATTTTATTAAACATTATAAATGCTAATAATGAGTAAAATCGTCATTAAGCTTGACTCTATTCGAGATATGACACACGGCTCCTATCTCTCCACTCCAACCTTTAAGCACCAAGATTTAATAGCATCAATATCCCTAATACACAAACCTCTCTGCAAAATTTCAAAAATTTTTGACAAAAAGAACAAGAGTTATTAAGCTTCAGTGAGGGTGAACAAAATCGTGCCACTCCCTCTCACACACTGACATCCACACATACAGAAAAAAATCCGAATTTTGTTGCATTTCTAGACGTTTCAAGGTGTTCAGAGACAAAAAATGTAAAAATTTGAAGAGGGGTCATTTTTTGACTAATCGCCATAATTTCCCTCTGTTATTCATCACTTACAATTAGTGGTACTACGCACCGGTTAGTGGTTGCAGTGAATCTTAATTATTGTTATCCCGGTATGGTAAGTAGATATCTAAAATTTTTCTAATTAGTCTCGGAAGAGGGGGACCTAATTCTTGCACTCAGTGAAAACGGGTAAGATCGGCTATAATCTAATAATATTAATCTTTGCTATTGTTACGTTTTTCCCGAGCAACGCCGGGCTCATCTGTTAGTTGTTTAATATTTTTTAATATATTGTTTATTCATATCATTATTGTTCTACAGTTTTTTAATAATTACAAATTGTAATGTTATTTACTGAATAAAAAATAACAACTTATAATGAAATGTATATTCATATAGTTTATGTAAACATATTAACTTTTACCATAACAAAACTCTATATAAATGTAAAGGAATTAAAATTAATGACTACAAAATTAAAAATCGTTAACATGGAGAGTTTTTTAAATATGTGGAGTAAATATAACATTAAATACACAATAGAATTAATTTTGTAAATCGAATGTTTTTATTAATAAATAATTTATCATTTTATTTTTTGTAATAATATTTTATTATTAGTCTATGATTGTACTGTACGTTAAGATTCGTATGGATTTTTTTACTGATATAGCATATTAGTTATTGACACATATGGGTGGATGGAGACAGGACCAGAGATTTGGAAAAGATCTTTCAAAAGCTGATTACCGGTTAAGTAATTTCTAATTTTCTAATTTGTTTAATTAATTAAAATAAATGAAATCATATAAGAATTTCTGTTCTAATTTAAAGAAAATTTATAAATTTTAAGTTTTATGAAAATATTTTTCTTATATATTACTTCAAAATTTTTAATTTCTGTAGAAGTATGGCAGAACCCACTGAATCAGTCGGTTATAAAAAAACCAATCGAATAATCGGTTTTTTATAACCGATTGTGCCCAACCCTACGTGGCAGTTGGCCCAACACTACGAAGCAGAATGTGAAAAGAAACAAAAAAGGCTTCGCACAAGAAAAAGTAACGTATGCTTTTTTGGTTTTCAGGATCGAAATCATTAACACAACATTTCAACGTAAGTACCGAACAGAATACAAGAAACGGCCGCCGACACAAAGCATTGATAAACGGGTAACACATTTCAAATCAATAGGAAGTTGGTGGTCTTATACTGTACAGCAGAAGACCACCAACTTCAAATGAACGTATAGAATCATTCTCCTGATATCACATCTATTCATCAAGGATATTGTATATAAGAACAAAGCAAAATCACTTATTGAACTCAGAAAACGCATTAATGAAGCCTTCCTCTTGGTTACACCGGTCATTCTTCCACGTACTTAGATTGAATTGGACTATCGTCTTGAAATCTTGCGAGCAACCGAGGGAGCACATGTAGAGATTTATTGGTGCTTATTAAAAAACATGTACAGTATTATGTTCTTTAACATTATAAGTGAGTTATTTCATGTTTTATTTTTGTAATAGAATATAAAATTGTATACTTATTTTATGGACACTGTATTTCAAATTTAATATGAAATATTTTGAATAATTTTTTAAAAGATATCACGGGCCACAAAATTTCTTTCGAAGGCTAGATGCGATTCACGGTTAGCCAGTTGGATAGCCTCGCCCTATACACTGGGCATGGCTTCAACATGTTTTCCATGCTTTTCAACAATATGATATATATATATATATATATATTTGATATATATTTGATATATATTTAATATATCAAATATATATATATATATTTGATATATATATTTGATATATATTTGATATATATTTAATATATATATATACAATATGATATATATATATATATATTAAAGATAAAATTAATTATACATAAACTCACAAAAATACTGTATTTACAAATTGAGAGAAGTGGATTTTACTCAGATTGTAGTTATTCAATAATATGACCACAACGAATATGTTATCCAATGGTATCAATTATTCGAAATATCATTAACAAAAATAATAGCTTATACTAGTTTATGTGTGTTTTTTAAGAATCGATGCGCTCATTAGATTTAATTCATTGTCAGTTTGATGTTTCAAATATTTCCTGTGCAATGTATCGTTTTGTACCTGTAAGACTGTAAGTTAATATGTTAATTAATAAAACTATTTATCAGATCAGACTGAAATTTAACACAATAAAGATAAATAATATTAATATGAAATATAAATGGATATTTATTAGTTCTGAGTGCTTCAGAAATGTTCCACAAAACCAAAAAGTCCGAGAACTATTCAGATTTAGAGCCACACAAAAAAAATGAGCTTCTTATGATCAATACGCTATATTTTTTTTCTAAGTCAGTTTTTTCTTTTTTTATACTTTAACCAAAATACTATTCTATTATATGATTATTACTTTCCAGACTCCTATATATATAATAGAGGGAACAAGGGCGTCGCCAGGGGGAGGGGCAGAGGGGCAGTTGCCCTCCCCTAGAAATTCGAAAAAGTTATTTAAATGCTAAGTTTTAATTAAAATAATCTTCTTAGGCTTCTTGTAAGTTAAAGAAAATGTTTTATTTGAGATATTTCTTTTCCGGTACATAGTAAATGATTAAAACTTTATGAATCGTTTCTATTTTACCAACATACAATTCATATCCTCTATCAATTTACATCATCTTGCCCCCCCCTTACCCATTGGCTGGCGTCGTCCTTGAGAGGGAAAGTATGGCGATCGGTAAAAAAATGACCCTTCCCCCAGATTTTTACATTGTTGAACTCAGGGGACCTTGAAACGACGAAAAATGCAATCGGGAATTCGGGAATTTTTTTCTGTATTTATGTATGTTAGTGTATGTGTGTAGTGGGGGCACGAGTTTGTTTACCCTGTTTGAAGCTTAATAACTTTTGTGCTTTTTGTCAAAAATTTCTGAAATTTTGCAGGGAGGTTTGTGTATTATGGGGATTGATGCTATTAAATTTTGGTGGTTAAAGGTTTACAGGGTGGGGAGATAAAGGGGTCGTGTGTTGTATATCGAGTAGAGTCTGACTTAATGACGATTTTACTCCTTATTAGCATTTCGGCTACATTTTTTTTAAATAAAACCTGTCCCTACAGCTCAAAATTAAGTTTTTTGCCATTTTATAATAATTAAAAAATATAAAAAGTTTTTTAATAAACTATGATGGCGTCACCAAATGTTACTGAGAGAGTTAAGCAATTCTTTGCTGGATTTTTTTTTGTGATCTTGTAATTTTTTTATTTCTGTTACTGTATGTTACAACTAATGATTTGTTTACAAATATTTTTGTACATTATTCTGGAATGTCTTTTGTTCTTTTTTTCTCAACATTAAATTTGCTCACAACAAAAGAAATGTTTAATATTCTGCAATATTCTGTAAATATCTGTAATATTCTGTAATAATTTATAACTTTAAAATTGGCAATTTAAAAATTTTGTTAAAATTCCTGTACGATCATGAATATGGAAGGGCTAGACTATGTATTGGAAGACTCTTTGTCATAGTTTGCTTAAGTCACTAAAATTTCTAGTTACATCTCTGTTTATGGACTAACTCATAATAATATAGATTAAAATATTAATTCTTAGAATTTCTGCAAGTTTAATTGTTAATAAAATATTTCTTTAATTTGGTAATTATATTAAATAGCTTTAACGTTATAACTTACAGGAAAATAATGTAAAATGTAATAAACTTAATAGGCTATTTTAAAAATTAAATTATATTTATCTAATCATCGTAGTAAATAAGAATGTAAGACAAAATTTTTTGCAATATTAATGAATGAAGTAAAAGATATAGCCTATATTTGTAAACATTAACATTTTTTAAATAATTAGATGTTTATTTGTAAATTTCTGAATATTAGTAATTAAGTCGAATTAACATAAGTACAGTACTTTTAATTAATTTAATTACTTGAATCACTTTAAAATTTTATTAATTAATAAAATTATTTACAGAAATGAAAATATTTTTATTAAGTTTTGTCTTAAAGAAATTATTCTATTCTTAGTATAGTTTTAATCGAAATTATTAAACTATAAGAAATGAAACGAAAAAGTAGAACAACTCTATATATATAGGCCTATAAGGTATACAAACTGAGGTATACAAACAAATCTATCTATACACTCCATTAATTTTTTGCTCTGAGTATTAAATAAAAAACAAAATATATTTTTTTATTTTCCCTCCGCTTATGACCGAAACTTTAATAGATTTCAGAAAATATATTTTCTCACGTACAATTAAAAAGATAAATAAAATGAATATAGAAAATAATTTTGTTTTATGTAACGTAACTGCATATGTGAATGACATTTGTGACTGTTTAGCCAGTCCACTTCCATGGGTGTACAAGAGTAAGGGGGAGAGATTGGGAGAATTTCAGGGTGTACGATTGAAGTTTTGCGCTTTCGTGTCGTTTACGCAAGACAGGAAATTTAAGGGAATAGAAAATATCGCTACATGAATTATTTCCATTAATAATAATAATAATACTAATATATTTATTCAAAAAAGTTTTAAATTTAATATTGTAGATTATATAGACTAAATAATTATAAAATAAACATTGGCAATTTCAGTTTAATTTTGCCTACCAGTGGATGAAGATCCTGAACACAGGAAGTTTATTTCGGGTTTGAGTCTGATCGGTGGACTGACCAAGTGAAGTTTAGATACACCCTTGGCAGATCACCTTTGTGTTGTGTCGCCCTATCCTATCAAATAAAGTATAATTTTAATAAACTATTTTTAAAGTTATTAATTAGATATAAAGTCATTGTCACGATCATACAGGTTTTGATGTTAGGTGGAATGAAATGCAATGGCATATCAATTTATTTTTTTAAAGTCATGAAATAATCTCGTTATTATTTAACATTTAAAACATTTCTTAAAAATTAACTTTATGAAGTGTTCGCTAAGTAATCGAAGAAAACATGAATGTAATATTATACTAACTTGTAAGCACTACGTGCCTATGCGTGCATATATGCATGCACCGACTAGCTGAAAGAAAAACCATCCCACTTCTTTTTTATTCCACCTTAAGCACTGTATTCACCAATATAATGTAATTTAATTGTATGAAAATAAGCAATAAATTTCAAACGATCTTCAATTCGTTGCATTCTCATAAACGAAAGAAATAAAACATTAATAGTATAATGAATATTATGATGTATTAAGCATATAAATCAATTTTTAATTCAAACTAGTTCGATCAATGCTCTTGAATTTATATAAATATAAATTATTAAAGAGACCGTTATTTTCTTTATTCTTTTACAACACGAATTCATTGATAATGTATGATGTAGAGAATGTAATAAAAAGAATTTATTGGTGTAGAAATTAATTTATAATTAATGAAATATTTATATAAATGGTTAAGAAAATTGGAAGAAAATATATGAAGTTTTTTACATATTTTGCCATTTATCATTTAGGAAAAAGATAATGAAAAGTTATAATTTATAAATAAAGAAATACAAACATTTTGACCATTCTTTAAAATTGAATGTTATATTATATAATTTAATAACTAAATCTTTAAAATATATTTATACGCCAATATAGCATATAATTACATAATTTAAAAATTATGATGAATTTTAATATATTAATTTATTTTCTAACTTACGAAAATATTCAAAATAAAGTTTTAATTAAAATGTGAAATGATTTTACATATCAAAAAGATTTCAAATCGATAATAATTTAACTTTGTTATCAAATAACTAAAGTAAGAAGTTGAATATTATTACGGAGAAAAATTTTTTAAATAAAATTAAAACAGGAAGAAAAACTTGTTTGTAGATGATTTGAATATTCAGTAATTCACATTCTTTCAAATCAGTTGCTAATATTTATGCTGATAACAAAGTTAATTGTTAATTTTGTATCCACTAGTTCAAATTTCCAATGAATTTAACTGTTATTTATAATTATTATTTAAATTTAAATTTATTCCACAACCAATTTCATCAGCGTAAGACAACTAATAATTAAATAATTCAACTAAGAAATCGTTTAAAATTTTATATAATTTTCTAATTTGAGTGTTTTTTTATTAATTTTTCATTCATATATTTATGCATAAAATTCAAATTATAACAAATATAAAAATTTAATAAATATTATGCATTTTTATGTAAAAAATTTATTATTACATTATAAATCAATAATTCAATTTCCTTATTTTTTAATTTTAGAAATTTTTCAACGTAGATATGCAAATACACGTAGTTTTTTATAACATTTTATTATTTTATTTATATTAGCATTAGAAATATTTCCATTTGCATTTAGACAATATTTTAAATTTAATTTCATTGTGTATAAATTCAATATCGATTTATAATTTTATTATTTTATCGAGTTAAAAAGCAATCAAAATTGAAGTTTTCGATTGTTTTTATACTCATTAGCGGGGTCGTCGAAAAGAGTTACAGGAGATTTTTTCCGGGATTGGAGAAAAAAACTTAGTGGCCCGAAGTGGTTCCTATTCCTATAAAATTAACGTTAGTTTTACTAACAGAAAATAAAATCTTTAAGTCAGAATGTATTTTTATTAATAAAAATCAAAGTATTTTATTTTTCCAGAAAAAAAAAAACAGGCGAAAGGGACCCTCTCTCGACGACCTTGCTTATCAGAACAATCTTTCGAAGAATATGAGAGGACTAGGCCGCTTAGCTTTTCGAGGCCCAACATATTAAAACATTAAAATATTGTTAAATATTGTATTTTACCTTTTAAGCAATTAAATTTGACAAAATTAAAAACTTTTTAATACACACGAAATACAATAGCATGAATAATTTGTAACAAGTATTTTTGAAACCTAGGTAAGTGTGAGATCCAAACCAAGTTGCCTATGACCTTGTGATAGGGCATGATACTTATTTGGTAATTTGTTTATTTTTCAAATTATATAATTACAGAATTACAGTAGTGGAATTATCATTCTTCTCATTTCTATTTTTTACTTTCCTGGCTGTTATAGTATAGCTTATCCGTAAGATTCGAGAGAAGGTTCTAGCATTTTCCCATACTGTAGCAGCACCATCGCCATTAGGATACTGCAAGAACTACGGAACTATAGAATTGAGAATATAAATTGATTTTGAAATTACTAAAAGAATTCGTCCATAACGCCCACTTTGTTAGTAATTGTAAGGGTTTTTATATTTTAAATTATAAAGAGAGCATTTTCAATCGTTTTTACACAAGCTTAAATTTTTTCTAACAAAGAAAAAAAGCGTACTACATGCATCGTGAGGAAATATCTTTTAAAACTCATAAAAATTTAAAGTAAAATTCCATTATCTATTAGGAAATATTTATATTTCCGTTTAATTCATAAAGTAGTCCAAAATATTTAAAGAATATCATAGAATTAAGTCTAATGCAAATGGCTACTTTCGGAATATCCAGCTATATTTGAATATCTTATTAAAAGTAAAGCATGTGATTACCGAGAAATACTTAATTGGCTCTTATAATTATTTTTCAAGTGGTAAAGTAGATAAAATTTTAATTAATTAATAAATTGTTACAAAACACATGTCCTTAAAACAAATGTAAAGTCATCACAAACCCTATTTACAAGTAATCATTCTGTATAGACTTGTGTCTAATGATAGCGAAGATATTTATCTAGCTGGATGTACTGTGTAGTACATGCACGACTGATTACCCAATTTCTTCTTAAATTTTCATCACGTGGAAATGAATGTAACCGGAACAGTTGAATACATGAACAATCTCTATGCATCATGTTTTCGTGTACATCGCACACAGCTTCAAACCATTTATAAAGAACACTCCGGCTATTATAGCAGCCAACCACTGCACAAAATCTATCTGAACTGGTTTTATAAGGCATGTTGCCAAAGAAAAATTAAAAATTGCAGACTTACACTAACAAGTAGCAGTATCTTAATTGGCTATCAAGACAGGCCCACGTGTGGCAGAATTCAAAAACTGACGTTTCAGGAGCCCAAAAATGTGAAAATTTCCCTTACAAATTCTCTCTGTGTGTGTGTGAGGGTGTGTATGTGTGTATGAGGGTGGATGTGTGTGTCGATGTCTACTTTTCATTATATCCCATAACTATATGAACCAAGACTTTTGAAACTTAACACGATTATTTCTATATAGTGCATTCATGCTATTAAATTTTGGTGGAAAAAGATTAAGATAGAGGGAAGTCTTGTGTCATATCTTGAATAGAGTCAGACAATGTAAATTTTATTCGTTATTCGTTTATTGGCATTTACAATTTCTTTAAAAGCCCACTCTTACCTCCAATATAAACTTTTTGTCTGTTTATAATAATTAACAATATAAAAATGTTTTTTTTTTTTTAAATAAAATCTCATAACAGATGGTCATACATAACTTTAATTTTGTAAATGTGAGTGTCGGGGAAGTATTGCAGCTTTTTTTAATGCAAAGATTAATTTTTACTGATATTGATATAATTTAATATACTTAAACTGGTCTAATAATAATAATCTTAAATCATCATTGAGTTTCATGCCAATTTTTTTATTATTAGCCTTCAAAAAACAATCTTCATATACTATTATTTTGTACTTTAAAATCATTACACACAATTCAATTCTTCATTGTCTACAATATTTATATGAAAATAAATCAAATCTATTATTTAATTCTGAAACAGATTAATAATTTAATAGACTGTTCACAAATGAATGACACAAAATCATTAATTTTTAAACATTGAATTCTATAATCAAATTCTGTCGAATCTATAATCGAAAACTGTAAAGCCTTGTGTAGGCCTATGTTCATTATTATCATTATCGTTTCTCCTACTTACCAAAAGATAAATAGGAAAAAGGAAAGTGATTTGACGTGATTAAAAACATGGTTGGTAATTTTTTTTCTTCCAAAGATGTTACTACTTGCAAGCTTTATAATTTTCTTATGCAGATGCAAGATTATTGGTGAATAAAATTTTAATGGATTGGAAAATTATGTTCTTATCCTGCTGACACTTCTATTGTCATATACAGATATAAAATATGATAGCCTATAAATTTTAAATGTTTAAACTATTTGCAATGATAAATATTATTAATAGAAATATTCGAGTAAACTATTGTAATGGATTCGGTTTTCTATTATTTGTTTTTTTATAGTTATACAATTTCTACACAGAAATAATTCGGTTTTTTTACACAGTTTCTGATAGAAACTGTGTAAAAAGGCTTGTTTTGAAAAGCTACTCCATGTAGATACTAGAAAGCAAGGTTTTATTTGGGTCTCTAGTACGTTCTCTCCTTCCGGGTATGAATTGGTGATTCTTGTAAGCTTACAATGTGAAATAGTTGTGTAAAATACTTATAAGTAAACACGTTTCGGCATGGATAGAAATTTTTGCAAATTCATTTAAACGTCTTTAAGATTCAAATTTCAGATATGCATTGTTTTATAAAAAATCTAATATATGAATCCCAGTAAATATATTGCTGCTTTCAACATCAGTTTTTAAGAATGATATATACAGTACTCGTATTTCAAAATATTTAATTTATAAACAATTTATTCTAAATGTTTTAAAATAGAATTCAGTTTTAAATATAAATTTTTCAAATATTTTATCTGTAAATATTTATTTTTTACCAAATTTTTAAAAATTAATTTAATAACTTTTTAAAGTGTAATAAATGATCTCAATCAATAAAAATGGCTATCGCATGAAGCTACGGTCAATGGTAGATTGCTTGTCCCGTAGAATAAATAACATAATTATTTTTTTAGGAAGCTTCAAGATTTCATAAATATGATAAAGTAGTCTCTATATACATCTTATTTCTGGTAGAATTAAAATTACGGAAAATTATTTAAATTATGAAAGTATATAATATAATAAAATTCTTAATTTCTTTTTATAGTTTATCTTAGCTGTAAAAATGATTTTGAATTTACTTTTTTGTTTTGTTTTGTTTTTGGAAACCCTAACTACATACTATGATGTATGTGACATATTTGATACCTAATAATTAAAAAAAATTATCGGTTATCGGAGAATCTTGCAGCAGAAGTTTGTTGTGACACTATGATGTTAGGAAAGTCAGGTCGAAAATCACTGAAAATATAGTTCATATCAGCTTCCTTTTTAAATAATTTGAGAAACTTACAAATATATGTCTCATTTACTTAGTTTCCTAACTTAAAATAGAGAAATTATGGATTCCCACAGGTTTACTTTTTAACTCCGTATATATTTTCTAATCTATGAAAGTTTTCTTCAGAATAAAATATGAAATCAGTTATATAACTTCATTTTATTTAAATTTTTTGTTGCATTAATTTGCAAAATCATTTTTTTAAAATTACTTTTTCATTACTTCTTGGTAAATGATCCTTAGTAAAATGTAATTTTGTTCTGAAGAATGAGTAGACGGGAAAAAGGTCAACATAATTAAACCAACGTTGTTATTTAAACACTTGTAAAAAATAAATGAATCAGTGGACAATGAAGTTATTACGTGGATTTTAAGTCTTCATTATTATAATAATACGATTAGATTTGCGTAGCCAATTATTTCTTGTAAATGAATTCCTTAAGTAACTGAACATTATAGTTTAAATATATAGTTTTATTTACAAATTTTATATAAGTTAATATTTCTCTCTTTTCTGTAGTTTTTTGCTTTTAAAAATATTAAATATTTTGGGATTTATAGTTTATTTTCACTTAATTAAAATAGTTAATTCTAAGAGTCACTATTTACTTCCTATTTTTAAGAGAAGAGTAAAATTTTTAGTTTTATTTACAACACATTTTAAAAATAATTGGAATATGTACAGGATTTTCAGGCGTTTTCAGAAAGAAATAATCTAATCGGATTTGAAGTCAATCTCGTTTTAAATTACTTTTCAATAAGTCAGTCGGTACGTCTTGACATTTTTGAAAATCATAATATGCATATTACAATTTTTCAATATACTTAAAGCAATCGTTAATTAAAAATTAAGTGAGATATATAAGTAATATATATATATTAAAAATTTCTATTTAATAACTGTTTAAATTATTTTCGTTTAAAATTAAATTTTATAAGGAATTTAATGTAATTAAAACTACTTTATTTCATTTCTAATGTTAACTTTTTAATAACAATATTATTATTAAGCAAAGTGTCATTTTGAAAAATAAAAAATTGCTGATAATTATTATTTAGTTAATTACTAAGTGCTTCGTGGCGAATATTCGAAATGTTCGAAGTGAATAAATCAATAATTCAACTCTGCTGCTTCAAATCTGGCGCTGTTGTCGTCTTTATACATCCATAGAAGAGTATATTGACAAAAGCAGAGTAGAGAACTTCCTAGTCTTGTAGAAGAGACTGACAACCGATAACAATAATTACTTTTGTGGTAAGTTACAATGTCCATAAATTTCTTATTTGAAAAATATTATAATTAATTAAAATAAAATTATTTAATATATTGTAAAAATATTTTAATTTGTGCGGTTTAAAATCCGTAAATATTTTCATTTTTATAAAATTACGATTCTCGAATTTTTAAATTTATTTTCAATTTTTGATATAAAAAAGATTTTGTGTAATACTTTGCTCTTTTTTTATTGTAAGAAAACCTTTTGACAATAATTTATATAGAAATTGCTTTCGAGAGATTCCTCTGCAATTAACTAGATAATACTTTAAGGAATGGTTCGGAGAAAAATTTTTTGTTTGTTTCTTCAAAATTTTATTTGATTGAGATTTATTTAATAATTACACAATTAAAAGTTTCAATTATATAAATTCGGAGATTTCAAATTTTTTTCTATTTTATAATATAAAAATTTAAGTTTTACATATGAAACAGTACCCAATTTGAAGTGAACTGAGGTTGTCTTTTTGATTAATTTATATTATTTATAATTGTCTACAGATAAATGCTATTTTTAAAGTATTGGCGAAAAACATTACTTAAATTTGTGACAAAATCAATTTAGAATTAGACAATAAAAATTACTTGTTTAGCTATTTTATACATTAAATTAATGATTATTTTCTATTTTATAATGTTAAAATTTAATTTGAAATAAACTAATATTGTTATTCGTTGCATTTTTCATTACCTTGAATATTTGTATTTGTTAAAATGCTATTTTTTCAAACATTCTTTTAGAATAACACTGTTATTTCGTGTTAAGATCATTTAAATTTATACAATAAAAATTAATTGTGTTTGCTATTTTTATACATTGTTTCATACACAGTATTTATTATATCACAATTTTATTAATATGAGCTAAGTTAAAAAAATAATGAGATTTCTCTTTGAATATAATACATTCCTATTAAAAAATAGATAATAATAATTACTATTCATAACTTTATCGTATACAGTACATGATTAATACTGTATACTGCTCGAAAGTTAAAAAATAGATTCTTCTGCTTAAACATACGAATGTATGAAAAGTAATTGTTAAAAAATAAAACTTTATAAAAATATAAAATTA
This sequence comes from Centruroides vittatus, assembly GCF_030686945.1. Taxonomy (NCBI): domain Eukaryota; kingdom Metazoa; phylum Arthropoda; class Arachnida; order Scorpiones; family Buthidae; genus Centruroides; species Centruroides vittatus. The sequence goes on from NW_027120673.1 coordinate 2,797,121, forward strand.
TATTTCAAAGTAATTACGTCCATTTTTATATTACTTAAAAATTTATTTAATTATTTTTTAAGTAAAACCTTTACCAAATTATTAAATGTAAATATAAATATTTTAATTTTTTATATAACATATAAAAAAACTCTAATTAAACACTTTCACATAACACTTTAAATTATATTAATATATTTATTGCATTGTTGTTATAAAAATAAAACAAATTTTGATTAAAATATTTAATTAAAAAATTTGGAAATTTTATTTAATCTTTGTTATTTCTTTAAGTATTTTTATAATGTTTTTAATTAAACATTTCTTGACAAAATAATATATAGAATGTTCTTATTCTTAGAACTTTATTCACAATAAATGTAGTCTCTGAATTTTATTACATTTAATAAATTAAATTAATGGTATTAATAGAATATAGATATACTTTTCTACGTATAATTACGACAGCAGATCTTTATCTACATATATTTATAATTTAGCTTACCGATTAAAAAAAAAAAAATTCAATATATGTTCAATATATGCATTTATTGAACTTTCTTCCAATATTGCATATATTAAGTTATTGAGTTTGCTTGCTGAGATCAATATATCTATAACATAAATATATTTGAAAGTATTAATATGTTGTACGTTTGTTTACAATCTTCTATTATTATTTCATTATTAGAAACTTTAATATTTAATTATAAATCAACAATCGTATTTAACATTGAAGAAGTTTATATAAAAATGTATATTTTAAAATATTATATAATACATTTTAACTTTATAATTTGAAAATAATAATGATAATAAAATTTCAAAATTTTGAAAGATTTTAGAGTGAGACAATTAGTGAAAATATTAATAAAATATAGATTATATGGGGTGGCCAGAAAGTCAGTTAATCTTGTTTTTTTAGTGTATTGCTTATTCAGAACATTTATATGTTTGTTGGGATAAGAAAACACAACGGGAAGGAGGGGGTGACTCCCAGAAGACATTCTATGAGAAATTGACCCGATTTAAGTATTAGATAAATGAAGAAATCCGAAAGACTACGTGAACCCGAGATAAAACAACGTGCTTTCCTTTTATTGAATAGAAGAAACTGATAAATATGCAATCATTAGAAAACATGCGAGTCTTTACAATACTTAACCGCATTTTGGAACATCTGTATTTGAAAATGATTTAAAATATTACAATAAATTTTCAAATTTTTTTTTTTTTCAAATTTTTATAAGATATCAGAAGTGCACTTAAAAAAGTTTTCCAATTTAAATAAATTCCAATTTAAAAATTTTACACAATAGTATTTTACACACTGAATATTTTATTTTGCAGATTTGTATTGTAGAAAATGTCTGTTTTAAATCAAATGATAATCATAATAATGTCAAATTTTTCCGTTTTATGTAAACACTTCAATATAAAAAATAAAAATGTTTTTGATATTATTTAGTTTACAATTTGTCACTAGATTTTGATTGTATTATTATAATTTACAGAATAAGTTATATCTGACATCTATAAATTTTTATTTTGATTAGAAATTCATTTTTTCTCGAATTAAACTAAATTTAACTTTATAAACATTAAAATTGACTTTAATTTATTTAGAAAACATGATTTTTCAATTTAGTTTTTATAAAAAGTTTTTTAAATTATAAATTTTTAAATAACTTCTGAAAGTTCCCTTTTTCACCGATTTTAATCATTTATAAATTTATATTACCTGAAATTTATAAATAAAATTTTTAAATAACTTCTGAAAGTTCCCTTTTTCACCGATTTTAATCATTTATAAATTTATATTACTGAAATTTATAAATAAAATTTTTAAATAACTTCTGAAAGTTCCCTTTTTACACAGATTTTAATCATTTATAAATTTGTATTACTGAAATTTATAAATAAAATTTTTAAATATATATCTAGCTGAACAACAAATCAACAATTATTGAACTGGATAATTTGTCATTACGGAATATATAAATTATCATATTTTGATTATGTAAAGAGACCCAAAACTCATTTAACGATTGTAACGACTAAATTGCATTGAATTAACTAAAATATACAATTAATTTAATTATATTTTTCAAGTTTTGACTGATTTTATAAAGAAATTATATTATTTTATATTATATTTACTATTCATGTTCACAAGTTAACAGGAACACAGAAAGAAAACACGGTTAATTAACTTTTTGGGCTACCCTGTATATTAGTACTTAACAGAAAATAGTTTAATTTTTTACATTTGTAAAATATTTTACATTTTTTTTACGATTTTATTTGTAGATTTAATCATTAATATTTATGTAAATTACTAAGCATATTTATAAATTCAATGCTTTAAAATGTTATAAAAAATTGATATTCATTATATAATATTAAATTCGCATATTTTTTAACGATGTAATCGAGTTTTTACTTTAAAAAAAAGAAGAAACTGAATTTCTTGCTATGATTTGACTTGTTAAGCATTTTGTCCGATAAAAAATTTTTTGATCCTTATCAATCCGAATTTAATATTTTTAAGTATTAAGTCGATGAAATTTCCTTCTTATGGAAAAACTTTTAATCAATGAGTATTTCGATTTTTTAGGTTTTTATTACATTCGGGAATGTTAAGAAGAAAAAAAATCTGTAAAATTTAAATATTAATTTCGATAATAATTATGGATTCAATATATAAAATTCGTTATTAAATTTTGTTAAAAAATAAATAATAATAATAATAATAATAATAACCAGAAAATAATTATATATTAAGAGGAAAAATAAACGGAATATTTTATTTCTTTTTGTAAGTTTTGAACAGCTAAGTGATCTTATAAGCTTAATTTAAACAAAAATCATTTTTAAATAACAGTAACAATAAAAATATATATTTTGTTATTAGTAATTTAAACCTATAAACATTAATTAAAAACACTAGTCATTTAGTAAAGAGAATTTGTTCGAATATCACTTTATATAGAAATGTTCCTATGTATTTATAGGATATTATTGTGTAAGGGAAGTAATTACTGCACAAAGAAATAAAGAATTGACTTTAATTAGAAAAAATGATTCTTAACTATTGACTAAGAGACAAGAAATTGACTTTCACGGATGGAGGGATTACGAAGGATGTCGTTTTATTGGAAAGCCATCTCTAAAAGCGTGTATCTTCGAAGAGATATGTTTGAATTTTCACAAGTTTACAGAATGAAAATCCTAACTTATATTAATCATTTTAAAACAGAATATCAATTTTTATTAAGAATTTTTATTTTAAAAATGTTGAAATTGGGTTATATCTTTAAAAACTTTAGTTATAAGCTAAGAAAGTTACTAAACTAAACTATAGGCATTATCATAAAAATCTCATTTTTTTTTCCAATATTTTATATTGCTTAGACTACATGTAAACTCGATCAATCAATATATTATGACGTTTTCTCCGAAATTTATATCTGTAATGTTAGACTAGACATTTTTATATGGAAATGCTGGATATTATATGCAACGTATGCGATCAATTATTTTATGATTTAATGAATATTATATCAAATATAATAGCAAACTGATAGCTTTAAACGATTAAATATTGTTGTGCTGTTTTTAAAAAATATTAAAACAGTTTAATTGATTAATGAAATATTAAACATATGATTCAAATTATATTTTCTACATTTTACTCATAACTTCAATTAATGTCTATCTATCTTGGTTAAGTTATATCAGATTTTCTTCACATTTGGAATTTTTAATTCACTTAATGCCTAAAAAATCTTATTATTTTATTATTATTAAAAATTCTGACAAATATATTAAATACTGTATTATGAACACATCATTTAATTAAACATTTCTTAAAGTAAATGTTATTTAATTTAACTTGTGTCAATTTTGAAGAGATAAAATTCGAGACTTAAGTAAAAAATTGTATATAACTTCCATACATTTTATTTGAATTCGATCTTTACAAATTTACATTTTCTTAATTATACTCGTGACAGCATAAGAATAATAAATAAGAAGACAGAAATCCATAAGGAAAATAGAAGGAGCCCGTATTAAAGGATACTTGACCTTAAATGATCCGTGCTGATGGCCGATAGATGAATACGAGAGAAGAGGAAAAATACTAATGTAGAATTATTAAATTTGAATTTGGTACCTTAGCAACGTTACTATGAAAGGGGCTTTTAGATCAAATTTTAAGAAGACTCATTACAGTTTTGGGTGATCCTATATATTTTCCTAACTAATTGAAAAATTTACAAATATTATTTTTGTTCTTTAAATTCAATCCTTATCCGATAAATTAATTACATAGCTTTTAGAACTATTAAATGACAGAGCATCAAAAGAACATCAAGAATTACTCAGAAGACGATTAATTCTCAGATATCTTATTTAAATGCATTCCGATCCGAAATGCATTTAAATAAAATATGTGAGAATTAATCGTCTTCTGAGTAATTCTTGAACTCGGGTGAGCGTCAGATTCGAAGGACATAATATTTGAGTTTATTCGTCCAAAAAACTCTTTTAAGCGGTCATTAAAGTAATTGATTATACCTGGCAAATACTGTTAATTTTAGCATCTTATTAAATTTTTAATGTATTATTATTCTTCGTTAAACTTTAATCTTGAAATCCTTTGCTTTTTCTTACCTGTTTTCAATATAATTTAATTAAAATTTATTTTATTAATTTAATGAATTATAGCAAATCACCTTTTATCTTTAATTGTTTAGTTTTAAATTAAGTTTTCGTATTTGAAGTACTACATTAATATTAAATTAAAGAGCAATTATTAATTCGTTCATCTTTCGTATTTTTGCACGAAGAATTTTGCGATATAAAATAGTTCTGTGACATTCTGAATCTGTTAATTATCTGAGAATAATTAGCATTAATTAAAATATAAGTATTTAATTGTAATTATTACATTCCCTAAATTACAGTTAGAATAAACCATATTTCTCTTAAAATTAATTAAAGTTAATTAATTATTTTTTTCTCCTATAATAACTGTTAGGGGCCTACTATCTATACAAGACGTAAAATTACAGAAGCTAAATTTATATAAATTTAACGTATTTATTATCTATTAAAGTGTATATAAATAATATAAACAAAATGTTTAAAATAATTTAATGATTTATAATTAAAATTGTAATTATTACTTATAATTGACTCCAGACTATAAAAGAACCAAGTGAAAGTGAAATAAACAGCCACAAGGCCATTGTTATTTTTTCGTACATCTAACCCGTATGTAACGAACAATACTTTGACATAAATATTATCACTCTAACGAAACTACGCTTACAGTGAATACGCTCGAGTTATTACTAGGGTTCGGATGTTTATATTCAAACTAGGACTTAAAAACTAAACTGTTACAAAATTTTAAATTTCATGTCATTGATTAGAAAAAATTGCATTTACTGACGTTGATTATAAAAAATAACAAACCACACGTACTAGAATCAAATCAAATTTCCCCAGTCCTTCAGCGGCTGTAGTTTGTAAACTATGGAGACAGCAAACACTAATCAATCTAAACAGAAATGTTAGAATAAAATATAAGATTATTAAACAGTTGAAAAGTGTTATGAAGTAAAGTGAAGTGTGTGAAAATATGAATACTACTAAATCAAAAGTTGCTATTATTTGAAAAGAAAAAGACAAAATACGAGTTTCGAAGGTAATAACTCGAATGCCAAAAGGTTAAGAAAATCAGTGCACGATGAATTGTGTTAAGAAGTATTAAAGTGTTTTTTTTGCAACTGAATAAAACATGACTATTAGTGCTGCGCTAGCACTGTCGTCTTTTAAAGTCTCTAATAGTATTACTAAAAGCGAATGCAATAAAAGTTGGATAGAGATTTGGCATAGTATTGAAAGGCGAAAAATTGTTGATAGAGTAGCTGCAAAAACATGAACGTAGCTGACTGCAGAATAATTGGCCAAAAATTAACGAAACTTTCTATGTTTAATGCATTTGAAACGATTTTTTAAAAATAAGCTTACATCAAACAGGATGCTAAAATTTTAAGGAAAATCTATGCGAGAGGAAAATTATCTAAAGACCGAATTACTATTCTATTTTCTTGAAAATCACATAGGAACGGAAAGAGAAAATTGCTAATAATCGAAAAATCTAAAATGTTTCAAGAATCGGTAATATATCAGTAATATATCAGTAACCGTCAAAAGAAGAACCGAACCAACCAAATAACTTGGATGACCTCTAATATTTCTTTGGCAAACTGCGAAGAAAGAAACTAAAAACTTTTATTACAAATTGACAATTGACAGAATTTACTTTACATTAAACTAGAGTTCATGCTGCCCAACACGAGTTCGAAACTAGTTTTAGATCAAAAGATTAGACAATAAATGGCAACTATTGGTGGATTTATCCTTTGAAAATGGTGGAGAAGAAACATTTTCTGCAAACGTTTTTGATACAATAAACTTCGCTCATACGGCATGTCAGAAAGTATCAATGTCAACAATAGCAAATTGTATACGACACAAAGCAATGAAGATGAGTTCGATTCAAACATTAAAAAAATTAACAAATGTTTGAAGATAAATAAACTTATAAATACAGTTGATTCTGCTTAATTGGAACACATTGGGACTAATCCATTTTTGCTCATTTAAGCGGCTGCCCCAATTAAACGAACTAATAATGAGTTCTAAAATAAAATATGTAATACGTAGGTAAATAAATAAGTAGGTAAAAAATAATAATTAGGTAGCTATTTTAATGCCTTATTAAACCAAAATGCAGAAAATATTTGTACTACAAGTTTTCCAGACTCACGACGATAGATAACTGATTTGCATCACGCTAGTATTGCCAAACATTAGTAGTGACGTACTCAAGGGTTGACCGTTCGATCCGTTCCTGATTGAACTATCTTTCCATTCTTCCTTTTTAGTTAGAACATGTCCAGGTTCATCCAAAAGTCACCTTACGGTCTTTCTTTGAGCACAGTTTCTTTAACTTAGAGATGGGCCACTTCGGTGGAAGCGTCCGAAGAATCCGCCAGCTCCGGATGCTGGTCACAACAATCGGAGGCTGTTGTCCAAGTCTAGATGTAATCATGCACACAACACCTTCCAAGGAAACTCTAGCTATCTTTTAACTCAGTAGAAAGATCTCGAAGAATTGTCCAGGAATCTTTGTCCCTTCGCTTTTAAGGGAATAGTCCGGTCCAATCCAGAGCAGGGTCAGTAGCTCGTATTCAGGTCTGCCTCACACGGGATCCCCGTGTGATAAGTCCCGCTATGTGACCCCCTCCGGAAAAACCAAACTGTCCAAGCGAGATACAAAATCGCTTTGTCTCTGCCAACCGTTAGACCTATACATTAGTGTACGTAGTGCCAACATATTTTCGGAAGATCCCTAAAATATATTAAAAATTACTAAATTCCTTTTCTGCTACTGTCCCAATTAAGGGATTAAATTATGTATTAATTTATTAGTTTGATTTCCGTCCTTTAAGATTTGAACCAATAAAGCGGCTGCTCCAATTAACCGGTGGTCCAATTAAACGGAATCGACTGTAATACCAAAAAAAAAAAAAAAAAAAAAATTGTTCAGGATGTGCTCTCTCCGCTGTTACGATTTTGAAGAGTGTGTCTAGTTTGATGACAGTTTATTAGTAGGAAACTTAACCGATAGCTTCAGTGTCTTTAAAAAATAATGAAATTAGTGAGGATGAAGATAACCACGATACATCTTACGATGATGGTGTCGGCGTATCGATATCCCCTGTTTCCTAAGTTGTGCAAAATACTATTACTATTCTAAAGTTTTTTACATACACATAATACTCCATAAAATGCTTCAAATAATAAATTTTTACAGGGTGGAAATGCTACATAACTAGCAAAAATCGACAAACATAACATGCATGTTTACGTATCAATGCGCAAAGTACATTTAACTATACATTGATACTTCCTATGTTACAGTTTACATTTCATCTTTCAATGACATTAAACTTTAGTTTTTCAAAATAAAATTGTCTTTATTTTTTAGTAGATGTAATGAATATTAGTTATAAAGAATCATTTTCAACGATAGGTTCGTTATAAGCAGAACATTTATAACGGTTAATACTTGTTATTTAATATGCTTAAAGACAGTCGAATCCCGTTTAAAAGTTTCCAAGGAAATTGTGAAAAATATCGTATAAACGAGAGAAAAGTACAAGCAAAACTACTTTTGTATTGCTTTCAGAATAAGTTCAGTCATCACAAAACTACGGCGCAGCATAAATTAACACCGTACAACTGAATTTGTATGTGTAATTCTCGACTAAGTTTCAATTTATTTTAGTCCGTGAAGTGAGAGTAGACATGAGCTGGAAAATTCTATGTCGAATGAAAGGGTTGGTAGGAAACATGTGGAAGTTGACACATTACAGTAATAAAATTTGTAAAAAAACGTAAGACGATAAGATTATTTATGATAAAGAGAGTATAAAAATGTCTTAAAATGTAAAAACAAAATAGAAGAAAGAGGATAAGATCCACGTATGAACTTTTACAATGTTTGTTTCATCCCTTTTATTCAACTCAGGCTGATTCGTGTCTATCTTTCGCTGCGTGGACTATATATGTACTGTATAATAATTTAAACAATCTATAAAAGGAAAAGAAAAACAGTATTAAACTAAGTCATATTCTTTTAAAAAAATGATCAAGTTTTTGTTTCTTTCTTTTTTTTTCAATGAACTTGTAACATATTGGCACAGTATGTGTCATCAGTTGTTTCCTTCCGCCGAAACTCCAGGTCACGAGAAGGAACAAAGAGTCAGTTTCTAAGGGTTAGCTCACACTGATAGCAATAGTGAAAACGAATGAAAAACCAGAAGGAGATTTTCCCGCTCAGCGATGCTGGTTCACACTACAAAACGTGAAAAGCGAAAGTTTTCAACTTATTGGATTAGCAGATCGATTTGCTAAACGGGAAAATTCGTCCAGTCGGAAAATTCAAAGCGAATGCTTCTTAACAGGTAACGATGTTTTAGATATTATTCGCTTTGCTTTTTGCATATTTTAGCATTTCTCTGGTGATGTGGACTAAGATGAAGTGAATACATAATTCGCTTTTCCAGTTTTTTTTTTAAATAATCGCGTGAAATTTTTCCATTTCGAACTGAATATCGCATAAATGAGAAAAAAGCGTGCAGAGTACCGAAAAATATGACGTTTAAGTGCGAAAACGTTACAACTGAAGTGTTTTATAACGGAGACAGTATCGTGCAGAAAATATTAGAGAAGTTGTGGAGCACGTATTCAGCCCAAAACGTGAACAGAGGACGGACGAGCGCTGCCATCTGGCAATTCTATACGGTCGATAATGGCGTTCGCTACGTCTAGAATGGCGAGTAGAAGATCTGTTTAAACTTCTTCATTTTTTTGTTGTTTGGGGTTAAAATTATGACGTATTTTATTAAAATAATGATTATTTAAGCATTTACGAATAATATTGTAAAGAAACAGACGATTTTAATCCAGAAATTATTTAATTATTCAAGTTTTTAGCAAGTGATGTGAAGTGCCTATAGAATTTACATATATTTGTCTTCATAATAGCTTATTTTAAGGTAGGTTTGTTCTTCCACGGCATCTTCTACCATCAACGGCGTAATAGGTTTGTAAATTTTCTAAAACTTAATTTTCCGAGCTGCTTTCGAATTTACATAAGCCACTACCTCCCTTGACAAAAGTATGAAGTAGTCCTATCGTCCGATCGTACGGTAGGAGACACAACGCTAATTAAAAATAATTATTTAGTGTTATTAAACATCCTATAAATAGTTTTAAACAGTTTAATTTGTTTATTTACTTTCGCTGGTAACCCTCGATGTAAAATGTATCCGCCATTTTTTGAAGAAATTTCCCGAATCAATGCGCAACGTTCACTGAGTTACGTGATGTGAACGAGCGCCACAACGTCTTTTACTTGGACTTAAAAAGCCAAACGTGTACTGTACTTCTGCTTGCCGTACAAGTTTAACGTTTGTACTTGCGCCTCAACCTCTCTATTTAACGTATAATTAAACGCAAAAATTGTACAATTGAGAAATGTATAAACTTGGTTTGATTATTTTATTTATAAGTTATATTTATTTGTGTCAAAATAGATTTATTCACTTATCGATGGAATTGAATGATGAGCGTTCAAAAATAATTATTCAGTTTGAGTTGTAGATATTTTGAAACTTCAATCACTTTTGGAAGACTTATCAATATACATTTTTATTATATTACATTATTACACAGTATTAATGAATAGAAAAATCAATATAAAAAAGAAACAAATAATTAATAACATTTGAATTGTACTATCTTTTTTCATATATAATTGGCAAAACTAAACGACTGAGCTATATGGGTTAGTGTTAGCCTATCGGTCTGGGGCCGGAAACGAGTCCGAACGAATAGTAAAACTCCAGGAATTTTTGTGGATGGACCATTCGCGGAATATCTTAGGACTCTATTCTCTCCACCCAGCCACCCTATTGTGAGCTTAGAGAACCCTCGATAAACTCAGTAAAAAGACCCTATTAATGCTCTTACTTCTGGCGATATATATATATATATGGGCGATACAACTACGAAAGCTTCAAAAATTGTTCGTTTCATTGTTATTAAACCAGATTATCCATCATTGTTTTTGTTAACACATAAAAAATGCAGTCTTTATTTTTTAAGTAAATTTTCATATTGGAAAAAATATAATACAATTTTTAATAATATTTTGCAATTTTAATGTATTGTACTGTACAGTACGTCTGAAAGAAAAGGTAAGGACATATTTCGACCTCTGAGAAGTCTTACTAGCATTTAAACTACAGAATAATATTTTAGAGTTGTTGCAAAGACCTGTATTTATTTCAGAAACTTCAGTTAAAATATTAATTTTTTTGTAAATTTTCGATTAAAAAAACCTTTAATATTATAGAGATACTGTCGTGAAATGCGCGTATGTCCCTTAATGGATACGGAGGGGTCCACGGATTCAATGTACAGCAGATCAAAACTACAGTATTTGAGGGAGAAAAGAATTCCAGAGAAACTGAAAAGGAAACCTTGAATAATACGGGAGGTGCCTAAATAAAGTTGGCTCTCCAAGTGTTTGTATCGACTAAAAACTTATGGCATTTGATTGCTCTTCGTTTATACCAGATTGATTCGTAAAAATATTCGTTTGTACCGCAAATGCTTTCTTGAAAAATTCGAAAACATTTGTTGGCTAATCCCTACATCAAAAAATCGAAATTTAAAATGATGGAACCGATTGCTCTTCGTTTGTACCGGATTGTTTTGACAAAATGTTCGTTGCACCGTGATATTTTGGGGATTAGACGTAAATTAACTTATATTATCAGAACCGAAATGTAGGTTAAGGTTAATGTAAGTTAATTTGGCTTTAACTAATCCCTAAAATATCGCTATACAAACAAAACTTTTGACGGAACAATCCGGTATAAACGAAAAGCAATTACCGGTAGTTACATTATCTTAAAATTTCCAGGTTTTGATGGGATTTTTTGATCCAAAAACATATGGGCTGTTCTGTCACATATGTTTTCGGATTTTTCAAGAAAACAATTACGGTACAAGCGAAAATTCTTACTGAACAACCTAGTACAAAAGTACAATAATCGAACAACATAAGTTTTTAGTTGGTACAAACACTTGAGAGGGCCAACTTCACGTGGGTGAGTCAATTAGATGCAAATAGTACGCCATTTTTGTTTAAGACACAGTGAGAATCCACAAATTTTGTATCAAAGAGACAATCTTTTGAATATCGAGGGAGGATTATAGTTTAACTACAGTATATGTACGGAGACTTACAGTATAATAGATCTGCTACAGAAAACAGTAAATATGCAATAAATATAAAAAATATAAATACGTAATTTTATCCGTAAATAAATAGGCTACGTAAAATTATCCGTAAAATATAAAAACGTAAACATCAATTCATACTAAAAGATTATTTTCGGATTTTTAGATTTACTTCGATAAACAATTTTTTTTCATTAAGTAAAGATAAAGTAGGCCTAAATCAGAAGACAGAAGCATTTAAAGGATTAAATGTTTGGTAAACATTACAGAAATAAAACTGCTACAATAAAAAGAAAATGTTTTTCAGTGAAGTATTTTGTTTGGTAAAAGTATTAGATTTTATTTATTTTATTAATTCTACTATTGATTTTGTTACAAAAAAATTACAATTATATTTCATAATTAAAATAAACTTTTAAGTCATAATATACATACAAATTATTGTATATTTTTAACTTTCGAATTTTTCGAACTTAAATTCATTTAAAAAAGTTGAAATGTTCTCGATTCCTTTCTTGATTCTATCACACTGAATTCATTTAATAAAAACATTAAATGAATTCAGTGTGATAGAATCGAGAAAGAAAATGCATTGACAAAATTTCCAGTTTATAAGAATTATAAGTTACCTATATTGACTCTGAGAGCAGTGGCTCGCAAAGTCAATATAATTTTATATTAACTTTTCATTAACTATTGATTAATTTTTTTTCCTTTTATTAATTTAGATTTTAGATCAAGATTTTAAATCACATATGGTGATGGTTAGCGTCACATATTTACGTTCAAGTAGCTATCGATTAAACATCACATTTTTATAAATATTTATGAACATAAATATTCATTACATGTTTATTATATAGCTAAACATACATTCAATGTATATTTAACAACAGAATTTATATAATGTGCCAAATTTATTCTTTTTAATTACGATCGAGATAACGAATGATTGACATATTGATGATGTCTATTGAGAAAATAGATACGATAGTAATGAACTTTTATTGATGTCATGAGAAATACAATAGTATCTTGTACTTCAAACGATTCAGTTTGAATAGCCTGTTAAAACTAATTAAATTTGAAATACGAGGCATCACTGTAACAGTTTACGATACTATAGACAATTGTATTTTGTTATAATATACTGCAGATATACAGTCAGTTAGTTAACTGACTTGTAAAATTAACAGTTAAAAGGGATTTCCATAAATTACGTAATGCTATTTTTATACTTTTTTAACTACCATCATATCTTCGTAGCGCTGTCGTATCCGCTGTCGTATCCACCCCTATAACGCTCTATAATGCTATGGAAGATACTCATTTTCAAAATTACATAACGCATATCCTTGATCCTCCTTTAATTTTACTACGGCATAATATACAGCGACACTGGGTAATAAACGTTACATTATTTTACTACTTACATGTACTGTACAAAGCAATGGTACAGACATTACGATTTGCTATGTAACACTTATTTTCTGTGGTGTTCGTTTTATCATGAATTAGACAACGAAGACTATAGCCAAATTTGCCCTTATTAATTAATCCTTACACATTTAACAAACAACGTCAGTCAACTTTACGTAACGTTTTTGTAAACATTTTACCCTTGTCACGCATCGTAACAATCATCTGCATATCCACCCATCCATGCAATTTGTGACAGCTCCAGTCTGTTTAAGTAGGTGATTACATGTGAAAACGGTTTGGATGTCCAATTTACACCAGTCATTGTTTTATGCCTAAATGATTTTTTGAAATATAACTCGGTTAACTGACTTTTGGGTACTCCGTAAGTACAGTACAGTACAATAAATATACGAACAAGGTTTTACATATGAAATGGCCCAAAAGTTAATCAAATGCATTTATGAAATAAATTAAATGATCAGTAAATTGTAAAATTGGCGTTACGCCATATGAAAAAAAAATCCAGCAATGAGTTGCATAACTTTCCCGGCAACATTTGGTGGCGCCATCTGTTATGATATTTTATTTATTAAACTTTTTATATTTTTAACAATTATAAAATGGCAAAAAGCTCAGTTTTATAAGAAATTGTAAATGCTAATAACGAGTAAAATCGTTATCAAGTCTGACCAATATTTAGTAGCATTAATCCCGCTAACACACAAACCTCTCTGCATAATTTTCGACAAAAAGCACAGGAGTTTTTAGCTTGAAACATGATGAACAAAATCATCATGTTTCAAGCTTAATCCCCCCTAAACACACACACACACACTAACACCCATACATACAGAAATTACCCCCGAACTTTTTTTTTACATTTATCGACATTTCAAGGTGTCTTAAGTCCAAAAAAATGTAAAATCTTGAGGTATTATTTTTTGACCGATCGCTACACTTCCTCTCTGTTATATATAACAGTAAAAAGTTTAATGTTAATTTTTTCAATATTCTCAAATTTCACACTTCTAATATCATAAAATTAAAAATTATATTTCATTATATAAAATCATTTTATGTAATAAAAATAAAATTTAAATTTAATATTGCTAAAATATATTTATTAATTACAATAAGACAAGCTTACGATCAATTTTTGTAATTGTTCATATAATTGTAAAAATATATTTTTATTGATAAAACATATATCTGAAATTAATATTTGCATTTTTCTACTTTTTATCTAACTTTTTATTGAAATAAATATTAGTTTTGCAATTTAAACAAGATGTTTCTAAGGTAAATACATATGTGTATATCCGAACATATATTGAATATATTATATATCTTTAACAAAATGTAATGAAAATTTATTTTTAGACAATAAAAATACTTTTGAAAAATAAAAGATTAAATCTCTAAACAGAAAGTATATAAAGTGACTCGGTATTTGTTTTTATATTGACTCTTCTGCCCTGCAGGCACTAACGATGTAATAAGTCATCTATCATGCCCATTGTGAGTTCGGCAAGACCACAATAGAGAGGTCGGGTTAGAGAAGGACGGAGTGACAATTGAAAGTTTGGCCATCAAGATTTAACTCAAGTTCTTCAGAGAGACAGGATATGTTTTTAATCAAGTTTACTGTCTAGATCAGTGTTTCTCAAACTTTTTGGACCGCGACCCCCCTTCTGCACTTAAAAATTTCAAAGGACCCCCGAAGAATAAGTATGTGTCGAAAAACATCCCGGCGGGAGGGGGTTAGGCTCGTATTTAAATATTATTTATATGTGCAATTTATTTAAGTAAAAATTATTTTATATATTTTTTATTTCTATTATTTCTAAACATGAATCCATAGTAAATTTATAAAATATTTGAAAAAATTGATCTGGCATCAATTTTTCAGCAACCCCCCAAATATTTTTCACGACCCCCTTGGGAGTCGCGACCCCCACTTTGAGAATCACTGGTCTAGATCATCCATTCGGATTAGTTTTCACAATAGAACGATTGTAGACCCAATGCCGGAGTTACAGCGGTTAGTTGAACCCCTAAGATAGTGTTTATCAACTTTTTTTTTAATAGTTGCACCCCAACTTGGTAATATTTTTCTTGCTGCTTCCTTTATTATTATTATTATTATGTTGGGTTAAGTGAGATATACTCGGTTAACACCGGTGGCTGTGTACTATGCCGGACCAAAGTCAAGGCATAGTAACCAAAACAGAAATTAAAGAAGTGTATCAGTGTGTGTGTCTGTATTTAGGAATTTTCTCACAATATGACATGTATTCAATATAGTGGCCTTCTGTAGTGTGATGTATGTGTTTCTATTCAATTGTAATGTGCCCAGGCTTTTGTGTAGTGTGTGTGGTATGATACCTGTAGAGGAGAGAACAACAGGTACAATAAGCATCCTTTATTATTATTATTATTATTTTAATGTAATTGCGTTTTTCGTACCTTCAATAATACACGTAAGAAGAAATATGACACTTTCGTATTTTCAGTAATACACGTAAGAAGTGAAGTGAAATATAATTCTGAGTTGTGCCATATCATAGCTCAAAATTATATTTCACGGTCAGGGCTGTCAAGAGTTTGTTTGGGACCTGAGAATAGATCCACTGGGAACTTAAAGCAGTCTTAAAGGTTTTATTAATGGTTTAATGGTTAAAGGTTTAATTAATGGTAAAAATACCATTAATTTTACCACTACGTAATCACTACAGACCTCTAAGTTTTCTTCGGTCCCGAGGAAAAATCCTATCTTTCCCTTCTCGACGACATTGTTTGTGGCACTCCTGAAATGTCGTCGAGGCATCCCGGTTAAAAACCATTGCCTTAGCTCTCAGTTCTTACCAAGTAAGATTTTTAAAAATAAATCATAAATTGAAATTAACAGTTTATAATTAAAAAAATTATATCTATAACTTACTAAGCAAGTTTTTTTAACAATATCGGTAATTTTTTATTTTTTATTAATGCAAAATCACTAAAAATATCATGAAATGGTAAACTTTGAAGTTTGTCTTCTTCAATATACAGAATCACAAAATCTGAAAACTTTTCTTGATGTATTGTGTAAAATATATTAATAGTTCATTCTTAAAACTTTTTTAATTGTGAAAAGGATTATTTTGTATACGTTATACTTAAGAAATATCTAATTTCTACGTTAGGGAAATGGAAAGCTAACTGAATTTTATCTGTAACGCTTATTTAGTATACCATGATTAAATGTTATATGTGAATAACTTTTGTACATAGGCCTATGCATGAAAAAATCAGTTCTCGAGCTAAATCAATGTTAACATACTCAGGATAAGTTTTCATCAGTAAAGTTATTCCAGTATGCAGTTTCTCTCCTTGCAAATCCAACACGATGAAAAGTTTTGAGAATGCTTTTGTAAACATATCCATCTTCTCTTTGATCTGTATGAGCTCTTAAAAATTCAAGATTGAAAGAAAACTCTCTTGGTAATAGCAAATAAATTGCTTCTAGTGCAATTCTGTTAATTCTGTTGTTGATATCATACATCTTCGTCTGCCCTTTATTCTGTGCATTTTTAAACAATATCCGGAAGCCTATTTTTTTCTTTTACTTGTAAATCATCAAAGGAATTTCTTAGTTTTACGATGTAATCGCTCAATGATATAGGCTACAGAAATTTGCACAAGTATCAAGTGTTTGTGTGCTTTTCTTGGAATGCCTTACTTGTTTTTTGAAATTACAGTAGAGAGTCGTTAATTTGAACCCCGGAAATCCGAATCGCCGGTAATCCGAACGATTTTCAGTCGGACTGTGTCGTGCTGAATCGAACGTTTTTGATACTAGATTTACTTCTAAAGTATAATTTTCATGTTTTTATATTCTTCAATATATTTATTTTGTTTGTACAAAATAAAGAAATAATTTTTAACGATACAATAGCCTCGATTATTATTATAAAAATTTTCGTTAGGCTTAAAATCGACGAAAATTCAACACGAACCGACACGCAACGGAGAAAAATTCAACACGAAGCGACACGCAACGGAAAAAAAATTTGAACATCGGACAAATTAATATATATTTTTTGTACATAATCGGTAATCCAAACAAATCACTAATCTGAACAACCCGAGTCCCCAATTGATTCGGATTAACGACTCTCTACTGTAGTTTAAAATACGATTCCTGAGTTCCGACATGAAAAATTATTTCATTTTTTCTTGAATTATGCCAGTTTTCTTTTTATTTCGCATTTTTCGGCAACACCAATAGGCCTATATGTTATTTCAAGAGTATCAATCAGTCTTAAGTCTTAATCTTTAGTCTTAATTCTTTTATTATATATAACTTAAATATACAGCATCCATATTACATTAAGAAAAGATTTTTATATTCAGTTGAAACGTCATATGCATATGCTTTCTATCTGGTATCTGATAAACATTTTATCAATAGTAAATACATGATCTCATCACAGCTCATCATTTGTTTGAAGCAGAAGAAAGCGAATGTTTGCTGTAATTAACTACGAAATTGATAGCATCTAAGCATCAATCCACTGCAACCTGGCTAATTAGACTTACAGCTTGGTGAATACCCAGTTTATGGAATGAAGAGTTATAGTTATTCTATTTCTATCTATATTATTTATTCATTGAACGAAGTTTTGTATACTTTATCAGCTTTAGCAAACAAAACTTTGCATCTCTTGCCTAGTTGTATTGTACTTTAGTCACATATATGTTACTATCTTATTCATTTTTTTTTTCATTCATTAAGTTTATTTAACGTAACATTTGTTTGTTACATGCCCTGATATCGCATGGCATAATCAGGGTTACATACAGAAAACAATGGATACAATATACATGAAATTCTACATAAGATTGAAATGTATTTAAATATAAAATATAACAATATAATATTAAATAGAGTATTAACAATAATACATTCAAAGATGATGCATAGTACATAGTGTAGCATATAATTATCATGAGATTAATATGATAATATTTACAAGAGAGATACTAACTATATACAATTATATACATATCTTAGTAAGTTGCATACATCAACTAAGAGAAAATAAGTGTTAACATATTGATGAAACATGCACTCAGTAAACAGATTCTTAAGTCTCATTAGTATGCAGAGTAATTAACAACTTACCAATAAGAGGATAACATTACAAAATAATGTATCCAAAATATTATAGTCCTGTAAACAAGGCGGATTTTCTCTCTGTTGCAATGGCATAGTCAGTCTTTAGTTGTAATTTGGTTTTTTCCTTAAGAAATACTGGGCAAGTTTTGTCCATTGTATTGTGACAAGTATCAGTTTTATTTTCACGTGAACAATTGGTACACTCTGGTGGACAAAGTATGTTGGGACAATTTTTGTATAGATGAAGCTCACCACAGTGACTACACACATTATCTGTAGAAGTACAGTTTTTTGCAAAGTGTCCAAAAGATAAACAGCGATAACACTGAATAATGGGGAAAAAGTCAAAAACTTGGCAGGTCGTCCAAAGGAGGTGGATCTTTCCCGCTTTTACCATTTTTTCTCTAACCATAGGAGTTACCTCAAGAATCCAGGAGATGTTATCTTGATTCTTTTCATTAAGTGAAAACCTGATATGAGCATTTTCAGGGAAAGTGCGTTCTGTGAAATCGGATCCTAAAAGGTGCCCATTTTGTTCAAAAATATCCTCAATGAGGTCCTCTTTATTGATATCTTTGGGGACTGAAGCAATTTTGATTAGTGGGAGTCTCTTTTTCGGTAGTTTTGAAATTAAGCCCGGTATCTGTTCAACATTCTCCTTAAAATAGTTAGCATCACTCTTATGATTCAAATCAATTGCAAGTCCTCCATTTCTTATTTTTCTTATACGGCATATACCTATTCCCAATTTATCTGGTTGCACATTATTAGTTAAATGAGATTTAGTTTCCTCACTCGTAGCTCCTTGTTTGTCGCTAAATACCAATACTGTATACTCTGGTGCAGGTGGGTCATTTGTAACTGAGGTTGATTTTATTCCCTTTGAAAGGGTATCTCTATAGCTTGGAGTGCAAGAAACTTTTACACTAGCTGGATCATTGGAAGAGGTTTCCTTATGATTATGTACTGTGTTGTATATCCAATAAGGTTTCTTTAGATTTGTTAATTTGAGTAACTTTAAATTCATTTAAATCCTCTTTAGTAACAAATTTTGAAAGTGCTCGTTCAATTAAATTATTTTTCTTTAGTGTAGTTTCGGCTAATTCAATAACTCTTGTAAACTGTGTCAATATGTATGTGAGATGACAATCAACTCCAAATTTAGCATTTCGATTATGCTGGGAATATTTCTTAATTTCATCAACAATGCCATAGGCAGTATCATGAAAAATTTGTATTTCTGCATCCATATTAAACTATAAAAATTTGCTAATTTGTCTAAAATATTAAATTTGCTATCTTAAAATTATCAGCAATGTCTTCTTCTACTTGAGACAAATCTAAAAATATATGATATGCCCAGAAAATTACACAAACGGAATAAAAAAAAAAAAAAACTTCCGGTAAAAGTTCTAGAAGTTTCCAGAAGAGGTCAATGACCGTTACTGTGGAGACTGTGAATGTTGAAGAATGTTGATTTAGTAGAATGTGGATAATTTAAAAACTATTGAAGATAAATGGATGAAATTTTCAGAAAAAATCATATTTATTATCTTCTAAGAACTGCCCAAATATTTTTTAAAAATATCCCACCGGAAGAGAGTTATGTCTTGTCGAAAATTAACCGGAAGTGATTCATATCTCATAAACTACTGGGCCAATAACCCCAAAATTTCTGAAGTTGTACTCACTTATTATGTGCGAGTCAGATTCCGCTATCACTTCCGGTTGACCCATTCCACAAATCCGGATAATCTAATTAGAATATCCCAAATTTTTAAACTTGCACAGATTCTCACAAAATGGTCTGATTTTTATAAATTTGACATTTTCATGATCCGGAAATGAAACGGAATCCAAAAATGTATAACACTATAGGCAAACAATAAAAAATCCACGAAAAAACATTGGAAAATGAAGAGCACAAAATTCCACCATTTAACCACATCGGTACAGCGCCGCCGTTACTATCTTATGTTTTAAGCAAGATGGTTTCACTTTCATGGGCAGATTTCAGATATTATCATTTATTGGTAGCCAAAAACAACAAAAAAATATCTCAGCCAAATATATGATATCAATGTATCACTTGTTCTCCATTTTAAAAATTATTTTTTTTTAGAAAGACTATAATCATGAAAATAGCAACAAAAATATATTAATTATGAAGATTTACATTTTACATTTTTAAGGTTTTTTAAAATAACAGACCAGGCCAGGCTATGGCACATGGTCATATGCATTACCAGTTAACAGAAGACTCGATACACAACGCAAACGTTTAAAAATTATCTCCAGTTAAAGTGAAAATATGAGTCACTCACAAGTCAGTATGCAATCAATCACAACTGACATGGAGCTAGTAAGGACATCATACGTTTAATTGATTAATAAAAAAAAAAAATTTAAAATTTAAAAAGTACTAATGTTAAAATTTCATTATCAAAAAATTTCAAAAATAAGCACTTCTAACAAGAATTTAAAACAAGTTTTCAATTGATGTAGAGTTAAATTAAACAGTTAAATTGAGCTACAATTTAATTTTTAAAGTAAATAAATAACCAAGTGAAACAAATGAAGAATTGATCTCAAAGGAATGGGGCCCCGAAAAACGCGAAGACCTAAGTTGTAGCTTAGATAGCTTAAATTTACAGGTAAATCTGGCCACGTCACTTTACAATTACATTTATAACTAAAATAAATTTTCTATCGTAACTACAGGTGTAGGAAAATGCTGTATTTAAGTAGGCTACCGTACACTTCTATGTGATATTACAAACTTAAATATGCATTTCCAGGAACGTATCTTAATTAACCCCGCTTAATACTGAGCTTACAGGAAATAGAATGGTTCTCTTTATACTTAACTACAATTTTCAAGTACAAATTAGATTGTAAAAGCAAGATCTGCTTTTATCGATTGAATTTGTATAAATTTTTAACAATTTAAGCAGTCATGTACAACAATTAGCATTAGTAATTAAACGACATTACTTTTCAAGTAAGAAGTGCTCATTCATAGAACCAAATTTATGATGATAAAATCGAAATAAAACTTAAAAGGTTATTTATCATTAGTTAAATAACCATTAAAGATAAGAACGCCATTAAAGTAAAATGTTACTTTGATAAATTTTAATTAATTAATAAGTATTCATTATAATTGTAAGAAGTTAAATAAAATTTCTTTTAATTAATAAATTACAAATTATTTTTAATTATTATTATTATTAATTTATTAATAAGCATAACTTACTCAATGTGCTATATTAACCTTAATTAATTTTATTATCAATTAAAATTTTAAAAGATATAAACCACTCATTGCTATACTTAAAAATTTGAAATAACTAGCTATGAAATAAAAATTTAAAGCTGAAAATTAAAAATTAACCTGTGTCATTAATTATGATTATCTTAAAATCTTGGAGTCAAACTTTTCTACGCCACTGGCACTGAAGATTACGACGAGAGCAAAGGATCCACTTCTAGAAAAATGTTTATAAAAATCCTTTGTAACCTGGTGCAATAAACTTCATTTAATTTATTGCACTAGACACACACACATACACTATTGCACAGTATACTGATTTAAGTAAGAACCTGAACAGATTTCTTGATCCAATAAAATATATATCAGTATAGTATGTCTCCACGTGAGAAAAATGTAATCCCTACACATTAGAAACTTTTTCATTTTTAAATAAAAATAAAGTCCGATAATATTGCCAGAAGTTTATCTGCTTACCTACAGGCCTCTATTTTTATTTAAAAACATGGAAAACTTAAACAAAAATAAAAACTATTATGTTCGTTTTGTTTGGTGTCACGACTTGGTGAATTTATAGACACTTGGCAAATTCATCTATTCAGATTATGGATTAAATAGATGAATTTGCCAAGTGTCTATAAATTCACCAAGTCGTGACACCAAACAAAAACAAAAAAAAAAAAAACAAAAATTATTATATTGATGTAAAATTGTTTGTATTGGTAGAAAAAATATGCATGCTGACTCGCCATTCAATAATATTTTAGTTCGTCGATTTCCTTTGATTTGATGTATTTTTGACATTTTTTGTGTGTTTTTCCTATCAAAACATTTTGTATTCTTTGTATAAATAAAATTTTTGTAAAAAAAATAAAACAACTTCTAATGTGAAAACAGCTACGATAGGAATTACATTTTTCTCATGTGGAGACATACGAATTCCTTAACAAGAGCTTTAATTGAATCATTAAATCATTTAAAAAATTTTATCTTTACAGAAATTATACAAATATAAATTTAAAAAATTAAATAATGATAATAATTTAATGTTACTTTTTAAAATTTTATTTAGTCAGTATTATTTTAAACGCTGAGAAACTTTATTTTATAACATAGTATTTACAGGATTTCTGAATGGAGTGGATTCAATTCTAAGTATTTTTACTTTCCCAGCTGTTATATATATAACAGAGGGAAAGTAAGGCGATCGGTCAAAAAATGACCCTCCAAGATTTTTACATTTTTTATACTCAGCGGATCTTGAAACGTCGAGAAATGCAAAAGAAATTCGGGGGTAATTTCTATTTATATGGATGTTAGTATGTGGGGGTGCACGATTTTGTTCACCATGTTTGAAGCTTAATAACGCCTGTGCTTTTTACCGAAAATTTCTGAAATTTTGCAGCGAGGTTTGTGTATTGGGGGGAATTGATACTATTAAATTTTGATAATTAAAAGTCGAAGGGGTGGGGAGATAATTGGGGTCATGTGTATCTCCAGGAGGGACGATTTTATTCGTTATTAGCATCTACAATTTTTTTTTATAAAAACCATCCCTATCCTCAAAATTAAGCTTTTTTCCATTTTATAATAGTTGAAAGTATAAAAATTTTAAAAATAAAATATGATAACAGATGTCGCCACCAAAATTTTAAATGTTGCCGGGAAAGTTAAGCAACTCGTTGCTGGTTTACTTTATTTTCCTTCGAAATATTTCAATCTAATTGAAAATTTTACTTTACGACATCATGCGACATACTGAACTAAGAAGTTAGCAATTTTTCAGATTTTTGGCAATTATTTTTTTTAGATTATTGTAAGGCTAAACGACGCATAGGGTGGAATCCAGCAAAAACTTGCGAACTTTCTAATTCAGTAGGTTGCATGATGTCGTAAAGTGAAGTTTTCAATTAGATTAAATTAAGCTGCCTGGGGTGGAATTTATTCCATGTTTCGAGAAGAGTTAATAAATTTTCAATTAGCGTCAACACACTCTTTTTAATATTTTCATTAGAGTCAATCTTGCTTTTTGACGTTGAAAGATAAAACAAAAACAAAAATAACAGCGCGTGGATAGAAACAAATTTTTGTTTTAATACAGTAATTTGTGGTTATATTTAGATGAAATTAATTTATATTGTGTGTTAGTTTCTTATTTATATTATTGTAATGCTATGTCAAATAAGGTACCGAATTACAAATATCAAATTTAAAATTGTAATAAATCTCTTCACTTTGTTTCCACCCACGCGCTATTATATTATATATAATAAATCACAAATTTTGTAATGTGAAATTGAATGTGATGAGATGCAAGAGTCTTTTCTTGATTGAATTATTGTTTATAAGATTAACATTATTATCTTATAACAAATTGGCTTAATACGAAACTTGATTTATTTCTGTCTCTGCTTTTATGAAAGAAAGAAGAGATTTAGTAATTTAATACAAAGACAAGTTTCATGGTATCAATTATAAATATATATACATCTCGAAATATTATACCGAAGATAGTTTCTTTATAAACAATTTTACTTGTATGAGTTTTAAGCTCTTTTGAAATGATAAAAATTTCGTCTTAACTTTTCCAAAATTGTCCAAAATAGATTAAAATGTATTTATTCGAACTTTAAAACGTTGTTTCTAAAAAACAGTTATGATGGTAAGTAGAGTTTATCAGACCATCCACAGTACAATTGTCGTTCACGTGTTAATAAAAGCTACTTATTCAAGAATTTTTTATTTTTGGATTAGTTTGTTTGGATTCTTTTCCTCTTTGAGGACTTTGGATCCGTCATTGTGGTTGTACAGTACATATGACGCGATATTGGAAGTATTCGTAGTATTCAAACTTTTTATCAACGCAACATTCGAGATTTCGTCTCGAATACTCTCTAGTATTCAAGTATTCGCTGATAATATTCGCACGTCTCTAGTTTCTGGTTTAAAAAGGATAAGTTTTAGTCATAATGCATGAAATCTTTTTGCAAGACAGTCCACTGCTTTGCGAAAAGATGCCAAAAGTTGAGAAATTCTATTAACTTTTTGGCATTCGATGACATTTCAGAAGTTTAGAATAGAAAATATTTTAAAACAGATAATTGAGATTAATTATCGAATTTATTATTTACCGATAGAGCAAACTATTCGGCAACCATCGTTCCCAGTACATAGACTTACTATTAGATATTGTAGTACAGTATTTAAGAGCTTTTTTCCAGTATCGTATCGCTTTCACAAATACGAGACTTTTCGTATCTGGGAACTTACGAGAAAAATTTGTCGTAACTTACACGAATATATAACGATATAACGAAGTATGAACGACGATCGTACTGCAGATGGTCTGATAAACTCTATATACAACTTATACGAGATGTTTGTGAAACAAGATGACAACTGACATTACGTACAGCACATTTATGTGTTGACAATATTTTATTAAAAACATTAAAATAATACTCTTTCCTGCAAATATACCACTGTTTCTGCCATCTGACCAAGTTTTATGTAATTTAAAGGAATGCTACAGAAGTGGAATTTATGAACAAAATTTAAGAGCAAATTTAGATGATAGGCAAAAACGAATTCATATGATTTCTATTGCTAAAAGAATTTCATTATTTGACACATTACATCTTTCGACAATATCATGGAATCAGGGTCTTAGAACACTATTCAGAATTGTTTTAAAAATGATTTATTTTAAATCGACATGAAGACATCTAAAAATGAAGTTATCTATTAAATAGATCGTAAATAACACACCAGAAGATACGAGAAAAGAAAAGTTTAAAAACTTCGTGGGCAAATGACAAGGAAATTCCACTGTCTGTTAAGAGCATCTATGAGCAGTAGTCTTCTTTTCTTTCTTTCTTTCTTTTTTCGTTTCACAACATAAAAGTTATAGCCAAATTTAAAAAGTTGTTGCCATTTGGCGAAAAATTCCCGGTATTTTAATTCTTACTTATTTAACGCATAATTTCAATAAACGTATAAATGGGGTTCGACAGTATATTCAAACGAGCAATTATTTATCATGACATCGTCATAATGCCAGGCTGCAATGTTTAATCATATTTTTAATTTATTTAATTTAAATACGGTCTCCACCATAATGTCTTGCCCCTGTACATCATACTTTTCCCTTAACAATAGAGTCATGCTAGTCATCTATCTAACTCCGCTCTGGACAGTAAGGAAGGTTAGACAGTGGAAATTTATCGGTATACAAATTGTTTAAATTGCAGCACAAACATTCTTATTTAAAGGTTTTAAACTTCTTCCTTTCTATTCTCTTTTATTACTTTTCTTATGAGTAAATAAGCAAAGGAAAAGTATTGCTATTAAACTAGTGAACTCAAAGGATACCAGTTAAATCGTAATATTTTCACTGTTGAAAAATGAAAAAAACAAAAAAAGACAGTTGTCTTGACATTGTTAGCGAGCTGTCTTTTTCAATTTTGCTTTCAAACAGAACATATTTTGTGCGAAAATTGAATATTTCCGATTAATAATAAAGATTTTTGGAATGGCAGGTTTTATACACTCTCGCCCAGCATTTACCTTGCCGGATTATGATAATATGTAAATAGATAAGTTGATCTCAAGATATAACAAAAAATGAAACGTTATGTGACGAGATTCCGATGACAAGTAGAACATCTCCAAAGGAAAACACTAACATTAACAAAACATAAGAAACACACCCTCCATAGAAAAGCTGATTATTCCACTAAAGAAGACGAAACTTCACAAATATAATGTAAATCTTCACAACAAAGAAATTAGGAGCTGTCCATAAATTATGTAAAGCAGTTATGAATGGCTAAGTAATCTTATGTTGGATTACAAGGGAATGGGAATGTTTACAAAGCGTTAGGCAATGAAAGTCTTGAAATCGACTGGTGTTATCTGTTAAATATATTCTGCACAATATTTTTTCCATTATAAAGTATTTCAGTTATTCGTTTTTCATTTATACGATTTCGCACTTATACGTCAATTTTTCGGTACTCTACAGAACTTTTTTCATTTATGCAAGATTCACTTCGAAATGAAAAAATTTAACGCGATTATTAAAAAAACTGGAAAAGCGAATTATGTATTCACTTCATCTTATTCACTATTGATAGAGAATCATCGGCAGATGGAAAAAAAGCAAAGCGAATAAGACGTAAAAGTCGTTATATTTTAGGAATATTCGCTTTGGTTTTTCCGACTGGACGAATTCTTCCTTTCAGCAAATCTCTCCTTTCGGGGCCAGCTCAATAAGTGAGGTGCCTAAAGCAGAAAAATGAGAGAAGCGGAAAAACAAGCAGTTAAAAATATTTTGAAGGAAATATAATTAATAAAAATAAGAAGCCCTGTAAAGTCCCGTAAATGTACTTTACAGTTGTTTATAATTAGGCCGGATGGCCGAGCGGTCAAGGTGGCAGCCTACCACTCTGGGGGACCCGGGATCGAATCCGAACGGGTTGAATAATCCCCAGGAATTTTTCGGGGGGTGGTCCGTTCGGATATGTCGGGCCCCGTCCCTCACCACCCGGTCGCCCCATTGTGGGCCTGGCCGAACCCATAATGGGCCTACTAAATGAGGCCCTCTTAGTGCCCGCAGGGCGGAAAGAGTTAAAAAAAAAAGTTGTTTATAATTAGTAGCCTACTGTACGGTACTGTACATGCAAGAGTTTCGGAGTTAGAAGTCTTTCTAATTGCAACTGATCTGGAAGCAGGAGAGGCAGTTTTACCTCAGGCGTAAGTTACTATCGAAAACGCTCTCTCTAGATTTAGCAGTGTGAATCAATTTCGCTAAGCGAATAAAAATCGCTTTCCGGCTTCTCATTCGTTTCCATTATTCACTATCAGCGTGAGCTAATCTTTAGAATGACCATTCATTCTTTCAATTGACTGGAGTTTCGGCGGAAAGAAAAACTGATGTCATATACTGTACCAATATACAATAAAACCATTGAAAAATAAAACAAGAAACAAATAAAAAAACTTGATCAATTTTTTAAAAGTTTATGACTTAATTTCTTGCTGTTTTACTTTTCCTTTGTTGTTCAAAACTATTATAGTAAATACATATTAAATTATATATTAAATATTATAATACATACAGTAAATTGAAACTTCTTTGTCAAGAGTTACACATACGATTTTGTTATACGGTGTTAAAATTGTGTTGCGCCGTACTTTGTAATGATTATATTCACTCTGAAAGCAATACAAAAATAGTTTCGCTCGTATGTTTTTCTCACTTATGCCATATTTTTCTTAGTTTCTTTGAAAAAACGTATAAACGAAGTTTGATTACATCATTAAAAATTAATTTAGAAATCAAGTTAAAGGAATCATTTAACCAAATAATAAGATAAATTGACTAAAAAAATCACTAATTTTATAATAATTTTGATTGTGCATTTAAAAACAAATATGATAATAAATTTTCTCAAAAACATAATTTATTTCTATGGCTTAATAGCCATACTACAAGTTATTATTATTATTATTGAATATTTTGTAAAAAGTACTGAAATATTCCTTTTCTTAATTCTATCTTAGTTGATTAAAAAAAAAAGAAAATTTTAACAATTAATATTATATATACAAACTAAATTTTTTGTTTGTATGTAACGTTTTGTATTTTATACTTTGTCTTATGCTATATTATGTTGTACGTAAGTACAGTACATGTAGCATTATACTGCTACTGAGTGATGAACTTAATAGCGTTGTTTTGTTCTGTTCTGTTAGTTTATATAGAACAGTGATGAGTAATCTTTTCTAGATGAGGGTCTCAACTGAACGTCATAGATTTCCGTCGGCCGCATGCATTTTTTTTTTCTTTTTTTTTTACGGAGTTGCAGGCTTTAAGCCTGCTGCGTACCAACATACGCTATGACGGCCAGAACACTAGGCACTAAATACAGTATATCTTTAATTATATAAAAACTAATAATATATAGTTTGTTATCACTGATCTTTCACTGCTCATGGTTAAATTTGAATGTTTTTTCACGAATATCCTCTTAATTAGTGTTGCTTAACGACACGAGATAAAACACAGGAAAATAAGATTATATTTGTTGAAACTCCGGCTTCATATTAGGACCTCGTAGGCAGATTGTCGCTCGTGAATGATATAGAGAATTTAAATAACTTTTTACGAAAATAAAGTACAGAATTTTAAGAATTTAATTTTAAAGTACAAATAATAAATATAACTTATTTACTTTTTAAATCACGTTTTGTAATTTTTAATTACGTTTTCTCATACAGGAAATCTTCGTTAGTTCAAAATTAAGGGGATAAAATATTCGGGACTTCAAATTATTCGAGATTTATATATTTCTGTACAATATGCTAAATGCCATATAACTTATGTAATTTATTAAGCAAACGGATACTGCTACTTATACAGAACGCTATTTTCGTTAATTAATAATTAATAATAATAACCACACTTCAAATACATTCCACAAACAGTATTGGAAAACAACACGCAAAAAATGTACTGTGACAAGGACATAATCACAGATAAAATTTACGACTACAGTCTAAACCTCACACTTATTGACAAACACAATAAAATCACATGCATTATAGACATATCCATTCCAAACACTTACAATGTACAAAACACATACACTAAAAACATCAGCAATTACACAGAACTCGCCCAGGAAATAAGGCATCTGTGGAGGTTGGATAAGGTTCTTATTGTACTGTACCTATTGCCCTCTGTGTTACTATGCCTTGACTGATTCGGCATAGTACACAGCAACCTGTATCAACCGAGCATAACCCACTAAACCCAACATAATAATAATGTAAATAAACTGCAGGTAAACAGCACGTGTCCCGTAAAAAGTAAAGCTGAATTTTTCAAAATGTATCCCAAATTATTTTTAAAGTAGCCCAAAAGTATTAAGTCGCCCAAAAGTAGTAGCCTAGAGTCCTACAAATATCTCAATCTGCTAGTTGTAGCCCAATCTTGCAATCCCGAAACCCAGACGTATTTTATGAAATAAGAGAAAAAAGGGGTAGTCCATAGGTAAGGTGACACTTAAAAATGTGTTACTATAAAGGCAAAGTCATATTGACTAGATTAGAGTTGTTTTTGGTATATTGTTATCTTATAGCATGAAAACACTCTGATCCAAACGAACGAGTTTACATACGCATATGACAGTTCGGACACGATAATACACGTCAAGTATTTCGAACTAACCGAATTACTTGACGTGCATATCTCCATATTCCAGGCCAGGACAAAAATATAGTTACGAACTAACGTGATTTCGAACTATCTGAGTTTGAATTAACGAGGATTTCCTGTATTTTTATTAATAAAATGTTTTCCAGGTTTCAATACCTCGAATTTAGAAATGTAAAACATGGAATATATTTTTGTAAATTACAATTCATAATTTGTAATTTAATTTATAGTTTTTGAATGAAAAATTTTGAAGTTGTTTTACGATATGCTCTAGTTCGGAATTCTGAGAGTAACTTTTGATCGTTTTTATGTATTCTAGCTCAATTCTTTATAAAAATTTTATTTTTATTTTGAAATTCAAACAAACAATTTATAAATTTAATCTTACTCTCTTCCTGAGTATTACTATGTAATTTCTCCATAGAAAGCAGTAGCGTAGCAAGGGGAGTGCAAGGGGGTGTATCATGCACCGGGCGCCACTCTCAGAGGGGCGCCCAAATGGTCTCCAGGGGCGACAAACTATATGTGTTTCTGGAGGGGGAAGAGGGGCGCCAATAAAGTGTCGGGCGCCAGTTATGCCCCGGGCACCAGTTATGTTCGCTAGGCCACTGATAGAAAGATATCGTATGTTTTGTAAATTAGGAAACCACACTAGATGTTTGAATGCCGTTTATTTAAACACCAAAGAAAATTATAAATTGTCTATAATAAACAAAGTTTAAATTAAAACGTTCAGACACCCATTGTGGCTTCCAATTTACAGAACATATGCTATCTGTCTACTGAGAATTTACAAAACAATCATTTTATGTAACAGTAAAATAGAATTGTTTTTTTTTTTTAAATGCTAATCAGAACACCATTGTCTGCTTATATAGCTAGCCAAAGCATATTCATTATAAGTGGATTGGACCTACAGTGAATGTCTTTTAAGAAAATTACATCAAGATTTACGAAAGTTCTTATCACATTTGATCTTACAGTGATAGAAAAAGTCTAAGAAGCAAGAGTATAGCTGATCTTGAAATGGGTATAATATTTCATAGTGTTCGGTATATAAGATGCTCATTAAGAAGATAATTTTAATTCTAAATAGAATTTTGTCTGTTGTTTCAAATAAGCTTTTTCATTAAGAAGTTGGCAATTGCTTATATTATCGCTAATACATAGGATTATTTTGTTCAGAAAAATCTCAAAGTAATATCTGTAAGATATTTTCTCTGTTTTTAAATCGCTCTTGTTAAAAGATATAATTCGACTACTGTGTGCTTATTCAGTGAACAGTCTAGAAATTAAACTTGTCAATAAAATTATACTGAAATAAAACGTTTCATTATTATACTAAAATGAAACGTTGATATTAAACGTTTTAATATTGTTTTCCTGTGTTTTCATAAAAAAATATTTTATTAATAACCGTTGCTAGTGTATTAAATTAATTTCGTAAGCATTTTATTTTTATCCAGTTTCAAATCGTTTTCGCATTTTTGGCATTTGATGAATCTATAATTTTAACCATAAATCGAATTATCTAAAAGTTTTAAATCATCTTTATATTAACAAATAAAGATGATTGAACAAATAAAGAAATTCTTTCCAAAATACCTCAAACCAACGCATGACTTGATGCAAAAACGTTATTTATTCTGTGATAAGCATTTCGAATATTTTATCACTTATCTTCAGTTATCGATTATCTAATTAAACTTTGTTGCACGGATCCTTTCTACTTAACTAAATTTAAATTCATTATTAGCGAACCATAATAAAATGTGATGCAAGCATAAATTAAAATTTTAGAACGAAGCAGTTATATAAATTTGAATTAATTGTATTGATTTATGATCCCTAGAAGAACAAATAAAGAAAGAAAATAATAGCGTGGTTCTCTACTATTGGTATTTAAGTTTTATATCGATAAAGAAAAGTAACACTTCTTTTTAATATTTTCCGAATCAAATATATCGTATTATTGTGTTTCGATCGTTCTTATTCTAACACCTAGTTATGAATTTGCAAGTATTGCAGGAGAATCATCTTAAATGATTGAAATAAACTCTGACGTATAAAGATCGTCATCTCGAGATTATGACCGTCGAGAGAAAAAATAAACGTGAAAAATCTAAAACATAATTTAGAAAATACATTAGATGACGTCATAACTGGTGATTATAAAGATTTTACACCACAAATAACGATACAAATGGCTCAATGGAAAAAATCTTGAACGTAGATCATCTTAAATTGGCAACAGTCTGTATATATTCGTTTTTATTTTTCTATCACTAGAAGAATTATTTTCTTATTCTCTATTTACATACATATTGGTAAAAATAAATCATGAAAACTTTGGAATTTAATAATATGAATGGATAGTTTCGTAAAACCATTTTCCAACGTTATTACGATGGTTTTAATGAAACTGATAAATATTGCAGTGATCTTATCTTGCGTCTCTATTGGTTAATGTTCTAAACTTTTTTAAAACAAGTTTGACAGTTTCATAGACTTCAACCCGCTTATCAAATTAAAAGCTAAAATCTGTTTTCTATTTATCGTTCATACTTTTAATATATTTGCTGCCGTTAAAATTATAAGTTCAGAAAATTAACTGAATAATAACTACCCATGTTTGTAAAATTTTTTAAAAATAGTTTCACTTTATATCTGCAATATATATTATTTTTCATATAACTATAACTCCATTTATTATAGTAAGTGGAGGTGAAACGGATTAGTCTCGGCAAAATCACTTATTGTAAAAATCTCCAATAGAAAAAAAAATTAAATTAACTGCAATGTAAAAAAATATACCACAACTAGAATTGAAAGACCTTAATTCTCAAACACTAAGTTTGATAATTAAGGTCTTAAGTTTATTGGGAATGATGATATTGACATTTCAAAAGATATTGCCAACTTATTTTATCTCACTGTAGGGATGAAGTGGATTATACTCAATTTCCATGTGGGGTAAAATGAATCTCATACGTTTCAATCATGTTAATCGAACTAATTAAACACAAACAGCTCAAAACTCACTACATTTAAAAAAAAAGCTTAAAGTAGGAACAATTGAAGAACATTTTTACACGATGGGCATGGAAAAAAGGCCCTCTTACTGCTCGCAAAGCAGAAAGATACATTACAAAACTAAAGAGATGATAGCCTGTTCTCAGGGACGGATCTAGGTTTTTCGGGGCCTAGGGCTTATTGAAATCTAATGGGGCCCCCATTTATTGTTAGATTAAGAAATCAATTGATCACAATAAAACAAATATTAGGCCTACTATAAATTATCATTATTATTATATTATTAATATTAACTATTTTTTACTACACGATAAGTGCTCATTGTTAATAAAAAAGTATTAAAAATTTATGATAATAATTCAATTTTTGTGGCCCTTAATACTTGGGGGCCCAGGGCTTAAGCCCTATTAGTCCCTACGTAGATCCGCTCCTGCCTATTCCTTACCATCATTGTGTAACTAAGCCTGGTCATCTGGTTCCTCTAGACTGGCCCTACGAATTTAACTTTGGTATTATTATTTCGGAAATTTCTTCAGTATCCTTCTGGAACCAAGACTCTCGGTTCTTGTGTAGTTACCCCAACTGTCTAGCTGGCTGGTTTCCTTTGTCAGTTAGACCTTACCTATAATGGGTATAATTTGAGACCAGCCAAATATAATCCAGTTTTACTGAAACCATAATATTTGACTTACTGTATTCCTGAATGAAAAAAAAAATGTATTTACAATATAAACATGACAAGTTAAAATAAAAAAAACATGGTAACAGATGGTCATCATTTCTAATGTGTTCATTCAACTTCGCTAGGTAAGAATTATTGAAATGAATTATTGAAGAATTAGAATTTATGAAAATTATAATTCTTCAATAATTTATTTCATCCCATCTAAACCGACCCAAATCATTTCATAAGCAATGCACTAAGAAAAGAAAGCGTTTTTAGTTGTTGATTACCTCCCCATTAGGCCTATCGTCAAAAATTCCTCTACTTTTGTTTAATAACATATTTGTATTTTTATTTGTAATTACAACCATAATATGAAAAAATGGAAAGAATAAAATATTTTAATCTGGAATATTATTGCTCTTCCGACTAAATTGCTGATACTTATTATATTTTCAAATACACTTCACTCTCGCTAACCTGAACACCGCTCAATCCTAACCAATATAGTTAAATGTTCCAGCCAAAAACAAAAATAAATCCCAGAATAATTTTAGAAACGTGATGACTTTTTAAAATAAATCCGTACCACTTACTCATTATAACATAAATATAGTTTATCGTACTAAATATAATAGAAAGAAATTTTAAATAAACTATATTTATTTGTTTTTAGTCTTTTTCGTTTTTTTTTTCTTTCTTTATATACAACACCGAAATTTCAATCTAATAACTAACTCGAATAACTTCCTACAACAATTTGTTTAGAATAGCGAAAAGGCACTGTGCACTTAATTTTAAGACAAATAAAAAAATAATATAGAAACTTCTTATGTATTGAATATGAATATGAATCTTTATAATTCGCATCATTAAACATTAGCGGAATCGATCCGTTTTGTAGACTCTTTCATAAAAATTTCTAAAAAATCTCACATAATTAAAGCGGAACTTTCTAAAAATAAGATAATTCATAAAAAACAGGTTAAAAAACAGAAGGAAGACAATAGGAACGATGTCTACTAAAAATAGATCGTATTTCATTGTGTTCTTTTACTCTGAGAAAGACGTTGTAAGAAGATGCCAAATTAATTTTTTTTTGTTTGTTTTTAAAAATTTCGTATATTTTAAGATGAATTTTCGTCTTCGATTTTTCTTGTGATACAATTTTTAAATATAATGAAAATTGAGACAAAATTCTTAAATAAATTAAGTAAAAAAAATTTTAAATATAGGGGAGGACGGGGCAACTTCGGCACGTTAAGAATAAGTTAAATTTTGTGTAACAAATACTGCTGTAAACTGAAAGAAAAGCGTTGTTTATTGTCTACCAGAGTGTAACCTTACCATAAAACTGGTTAAAATCAGTTTGGAAATAAAAATAATCATAATAAAAACTTTACAAAAAGATAGCAATTGCCGAAGTTGCCCCCATACCAGGGGCAAACTCGGCAACAGTAATGGGGCAAGATAGGCAGGTATATAAATTTGTGTTATTAACAATGTATAAGTTAGAATTCACTATTAAAACAAAAAATACAAGTTCAGAAACCTATTTAATATTATAACAACGAAATACAACTTCAAAGGCATATTTAAGTAAAGAAAATGTAAACAAAAATTAATTCCAAAAATATCAAACAGATAATAAATGAAAACATCCTAATGCAAGTTAAAAGCAATACAAATGAATTAGTGAACTCAAACAAACAGAAGAAATGAAATATGCTTAAGAGCAAATTGCTTATGTCCTTTACATATCGCAAATAAATTGAACCAACTCATATTCCACATCTGTACAGCCACATGAGTCTACAGTTCACACTTGCAGCACATAATCCACTTTTCCTGAGTAGTTCCATATTGTTCATTGAAATATATACAATAAGTATTCATTGTCATTTTCCGGTTATTTAAGACTTTTTTGCCCATTTTCTTTAGTGAACTTCGAATCTGATTTCTCCAAATCCATTGCCCTTCTGCAAGTTCCTGATTTTTTAAATTTAGTCTTGGCTTCTAGTGTGGCTTTGTATGGGTATCCAGTTATTTCTTCTGCTTGTTGTTGTTTGCGGCCAAATCAAACCATAGCAAAACACGATCAGAAACAAGATCAAAAATACTACCGAAGAAGCCCCAATAGTCATGATTAAGAAACATTAAGTGGAACCCTGAGAATAGGGTATCAAGCCATGATCTAGCCACGTTTTATCCTTCTAACAAGAAAAATAACTTTCGTTATTATGGAATTACAACAAAACATGCCGATTCTATATAAATGTAAGCAAAATATTATAAGAAATTGAATGAAATAGACAACTTATTTGATATTTCAACTACGCTTGTCAGAGAATAACACAGACACCACACTCACAACAAGCCGTCATTAAAACTCAACTGTATAGCCTCTAAAGAGAATTTTCTTTTATTTTGTTTCAAAGAAAATTTAATTGACGAACTTGCCCCGTTAAATGACGAAGTTACCCCTATATTTTTCTCAATTGCCGTAGTTTATTTTGAAATTCTGAATGACTTTTTACATTATGTTTAATATCTAAAATTAACATTCCGTAGAGAATTTTATCGATACAAACGGCAAAACATGATGAACTCTTCCCGAATCTGTTAATTAACTATATTGATACTTACAGTCTGTTGGAGTTTATCAAAAACGTTTATTCATGCTTTCTCTTCAAAGTAATCACAGCTTTGTAATTCTCCCTCTATATATTAATATGTCGATATTTATTTTATTTTAATAATATGTCAGTATTTTCATCATTTATTTAGAACTTTTAACTAATTTCAATAATTTTCAGAAATACCCAAATTGAATACGTTAAAGATTAGCTGAAATATTCATTTGAGATAATCATTATAATGTAGGCTTATAGTAAATGTAGTTTTATTAATCGCATAAAGAATTAAAAAATACTTCTAAAATTAAGCTATATTCAATAAGACATAAAACTCTAAATATGAGAAATGTAAATCAGTTTTGTGATGAATTAAAAAATTATCATATCAATTAATAATAATGATATTATATAAACATGATTGGCTCGTTTTATTAATGATATCATTGATTATTAGAAACTACTTTATTAATAACTTCTAGATATGGCTATTTTTTAGTTATTAGCCAGCTTAAAAATTACTATTTGCTTGTCTCAATTTTAACAGATAATATTGTTTACATTATAAATTTACTAATAAATTGATAAATTTCTACAAGCCCTATTTATTTCAGCAAAAAAGAAAAAAAAACTTTTCATATTTCGATTTTTTGTCATATCGAACTGAAGCTTTATTTTAAAAATAATCTTTTTGTCTGAATACAGTTCAAGAGTAAAAATATATCTATGATATAACGATTTTTGACAAAAGAAGGAAAATATATATACAATATATATATAATGTAGGACCTAAAGAAAAATTTCAATAGAACTTTTTGTTAACGAGAAAGATGGAACAAAAGTTATAGAAAGTTATTTTGAAAATAACAATTATTTAGAGTAAATGAGATATTACTTTTTTGTTTTCTATATAATGATCATTAAAAAATTAAATTATTTCAAATAAATTTTACAAAAATGTAATCATTATTTTACTATAAACATATTAAACAATTACGTTATATATTAAGAAAATCATTCTAATGATTATTAAAGTAGGTTTTTTACATATAATTGTATATAAGTTTTTAAATTATTGAACAGGAGGTACGGCGGCTGTCTGAGGTTATCACACTCAAAAGGAATTTGTTGTCCACAAATGGGAGAAACACATTTTTACGAACAGGGATGTTCGAGACAAAAATAGGATAGTCTTGTAAAATGTAATTATCTTATTGTAAATACAGCTGTTAGCAATCGATTTTCTGAATTTGAATTTTTTGTTACGCAACAAACAAACGTGATGTTTCGAATGTAAATTGATAAGGATAAAAGAAATATTACTTTTATATAAGTTAACGAGTAGCACAGAAAATATTGTTGATTACATAAAAACTAATTTCTGTTTATGCACAAAATCTGGATTAAGCGAACACACCGGCAGGCTGTCCGCTGAATTCGGGTATCGTTAAAAAATTGCCGTATAAAAGCCGCCAGCAGTTTTTAAATATTCGATTTATCTTTTTTTCGTAAAACATATATAAGAACAGTAATCACAAATAGCCAAAGAATTGACAAAGTTATAGGACATCTTTTCCTGGTAATTAATTAACATAATTTAGCACTAAAAGTATTAAACGCCATATTGTACTAAATTTAACTAAAAGCGAGTAATTAATTAATTCATAGAAATCTAGAAAAAAATATCTGAAATGAAGTATGTTTTCTTTTTTTCTTTTTCACTAATGACTCTCTGCCCTGTGGGCACTAAAAAGGTCTTATACTATACTATCGTACATTTAACAGGTTAACAATAAGTGGTGAAGAACAGCCGGATCCAACAGGTCTGAGACAGATTACCCCCAAAAATTCCCGGTGAATTGCTGGCCCGGATTCGATCCGGGATCTTCAGAGATGGCTTGACGCCTTAACTGCCTCGGCCATCTGACTGTGTAAGTGAAGTAGTACTCGAATCCACAACTCTTGCAAACTAGGCAGGCGACAATACCGATTACGATATCTTGATTCATCAAGCAGAATGTTTGCCAACTTTCATACTACATGACTCTCTTGATTCATTTTTCTTCTGTTATTCTTTTTACTTATTCAAAATTCTCTGAGATTTTTAATCCTTTTCTTACATTTTACAAAAGAAAATGCCATTTTAATCTACCAACGTTTGGCAATCTACTAACATGTGACACACAACCCCCTTCTATCTTCCCACCCCCAATCTTTAACCACCAAAATTTAATAGCATCAATTCCCTAATAAAAAATCTCCCTGCAAAATTTCAGAAATTTTCGACAAAAAGCACAGGAGTTATTAAGTTTCAGAGAGGGCGAACAAAATCGTGCCACACACCTACACACACGCATACACGCTAACATTCATACATACGGGGAAAAGAAACCCGAATTTTTTGCATTTCTCGACGTTTCAAGATCTCCTGAGTTCAAAAATGTAAAAATCTTGAGGGAAGTAATTTTTGACCGATCGCCGTACATTTCCTCTGTATGGCGATACTTTTCCTATATTTTTACTTTCTTGGTTCTGTTATATATAACAGAACAAAGAAAGTAAAAATAGATATGTATATTAATCACGTGATAGTTGTCACAAGGTGTCTTTTTTCACTCAGACAGTTGTACAAAATATGATTTTGCCTTAAGAAATATTCTAATTAATCTACACCAGACAACATTATTATTAACTAATATAAATTTTATGCTTAATGTTCAAAAAAATTGTTTATTTATTTAATAACACTTGTTCTCTTCATACTCGTAATTGCAATATTTCACAACACGAATTTATTATTTTTTTTTTCATTTTTCATTGGAATGACACATTTCTTCAATGAAAAATGGTTATTAATAATAAATGTCTCCAATTCAACAGATTTATTCTTGTCATAGCAAAGAAAAATTACTGTTTTCCTTTGGAAAAAAAAAAAATATATATATATATATATTAATATTCTCAAAAATAAAATACGTTTTGATGAGAAATTTCTGTTTTTCAAAAAATTCCATTTATTATATTGCATGTAATTTTCTTACTAATGAAACACTGAGTCATTTATATGTTAAAATAAATATGCTAACGTTTACAAGATTGGTTAATTACTTTTTATTTTATTTTTATTTTAATGAATCATTAATTCAATTTTGTACTTAACGAAAATGGCTTTTTTATGTGATAGCTTTACATTAGGTATCGAGAAAATATTGTTTTGATTGATCTTTATAAAGTTTATATAATGTAATTATTTCATTATTTAAAAACCAACATGTTAATCTTAATAGTAGTGAATTATGATATGATAATTCTATAAATAAATGTTATCCTCGGCATTCTATTTTTGGCATAATATTAAATATCGAATATATTAATGTAATATCCATGAGGCGAAGAAACAATTAACTAATGAATTTGGATATTTATCTTTTATTTTAATTGAAACAATTAAAATAAAAGATAAATATCCAAATTCATCAAATACTTCAAATAACATCATATAATTATCTTCACTTGGGGGCATTGATTAATTAAATTCAGAAATAAAAATAATTATATTAAATTGAATTGAAATATTTATTCATAAGAATTAGTATAATAAGTAACAAAATTCATATACAACTGGCAATGGTATTTTTACATGTTACTGAAATATAAAATTTTCAAAATTAAATTGCTTTAAAAATAAATTTAAAACTAGAATTATTTCTTACTATAATGAAATATAATTTACAGAATAAAGTATTATACTTAGAAGACCCCGTACAATCCTTATAAGCTTTGACCCTTAGTAGAATTTGCTGAAATTTTAATATGTTATAGTTTTTGACTAACTAATAAAAGTCTCAAGGAGGGCGATACTCGAAAATGGCTAGTTTTTTTGCTAGAGCCGCTTGAATATATATAGAAGATGTATACAATATACAGATGGTATATATACGGGAAGTGTATACGTAAAATTATATATAATATACACCTTTACATATGGCAGTTAGATTTTAGTAATAATTTTAATATATAGAAAGATTTTAAAGAAAAATACAAATATTTTAAATAAACATATTTATAAATATGGGAAAACGTAAAAATAAATTTATATTAGTTGTAACAACTAATATAAATTTAAATTTAACAATTTTAAGCATATAATTTAAGTTCTATCACACTTATACACAAACACACATACTTGTATATGCTCAAAAAATTCTCAGATATATACGTATTCTCAGTTGTTTTTATCTCTTAATGTCAAAATCAAAAAAAACTGATTTGGATAAATTCTCAAATTATTAAAAAAATACTTATTTGAAATGGCTCTAGGAAAAAACTAGTAATCTTTAGCTCATGCCAATTGAGGTTTTTGATCAGTTAGTCAAGAATTATAACTTATTAAAATTTCACCGAAAGCCAAAACCCATAAGGATATTTTCTTTTATATTTATTATAATGAATATACACCACTGTTAAACCTTTACTTCCGGCAAGAAATATTACAAAAACGAACAAACGTTTTCGATCTTCATTAAGATCGTAAACGTTTGTTCGTTTTTGTATTATTTCTTACCGGAAGTAAAGGTTTTAACAGTGGTGTTTACATATACCGGTAATTGGTCTAATAGTTTGTATATAATAAATATACAGTTCAATCAAGCTTTCATTTTGTAAGCCAATAAATTTTTAAAGATAGGAATGTTTTTATTGGAAAGACTGATAACTAAAAATAAATTTGAAAATTCCTTACCAAATTCTTAACTTCAGCCTTTTGATCTGTAAATTATGTATTTATTGAATATGAAGCAACTATAAATCATTAATATAAAACGAGTAATTATTTATTGTGACATAGTCACGATGCCGAGCTGCAATTTTTAATCATATTTTTAATTTATTTAATTTAAAATATATGCCTTGATCTTAGTAGTGTCTTATCATACTTTTCCTGTTAACAATAGAGTTATGTCAGTCATTTATCTAACTCTGTTTAGGGGATAATTTTTGAATTGAAATAACGTGACTTCCGGTGAAAACCGTTATAGTTAATCGGAGCCTTCTGCTTCTAAGCTTTCCATATCTGGTTTGACTTTTATTTCATTTATCTAACACCGTAAGGACAGACAACAGTTGGAATTTATAGGTCTACAACTTTTTTAAATTGCAGTCCAATAAATAGATCTTACGTAAAATATTAATAATTTTAAAAAGAGGCGAAAAATACCAGAAATCCAGACCGGAGACAATTTATAAATGATTGAAAATTGACAAAAAAAAAAAACAGCAAATGCAGCACTGTAAATAGTGAAATAAGATGTCATTATCTCAATGTGGCATCCCATAGCTAAATTATTGTTATTATTACCATTATAACGATTGAAGAAGAAATAAACAATACTAGGACTAATTTAATTTAAAAAACTAAAACTTTAAAGCAAATTACATGCTGGCCATTTCAAGTTTAGTTTTTTTAAATATAGTAACTTAAGATTTGGCTACTATATTGACAGAGAATCGAACTGAAAATCGAAAATTGTTTTCAGACCATTCATAAATATGAAAAAAATTTGTTAAACAATCAGATAAACTCTGAAATTGAATGAAATTGAAATTAGGAAGCAGTGTTCCACACCAATATCAGATCCTTTCCAGATAATTATTTACTTTAAAAGCCAACTGTATTTCTTCTAAAAATTTAATGTGAACTAAATTTAACTTGCCTTATAAATTCAACCTGATTCTCACTAATTTCAGTTAATAAATTAATAAGGAAGGTTACAAAATTGCAATATTGTAGCTCATAATACAGTATACACATATCTTAAGTTGCGATGAATATACCGCACACTGTATATGGTAACATAATAAAATTCATAAATAAAAAAAATATACTCCTGTCAAAAATAGTAAATTGTTTCGTGAACTTCTAGTTAAAACTTTATTTATTAAGTTTTAATAAAATAATAATAATATTTTAATTTATTATACATTTTACATGAAATACTTAAAACTGAATTTAAAACTTATCTTTAATACAATGATAATTAATAATAATTGTTAAAATAACATAATAGCATTAACTGTAAAACAAATTATATATATATGACATAATAATTGTGTTAAATAATGTTTATAAAATAAAGTTTTGAAAATGTTTCTGTTGTATAAAGGAACATTAATTAATTAACAAGTAATTTAAAACTTTTAATCTTATACATTAAAAGTTCTCTTCGATATTAAATTTTCAATGATTCAGCTTTTTAAATTAGTTTAATTAAATGAAATTATTTTTCAAATTTTAATATTACTATAATATATAGAAAAAATACAAATTTTAAAGAATGCAGCCGAATGAAGCTTAAGGCAATAGAAATAATGTAATATCAGATTTCTAGTCGAATGTAAAAATATCACATCATCTCGCTATTAACCATTTTTTAAGTGATGCACCGAACTTATAAAAGTAAAAAGCAAAATATTCATCTTTATTTACATTTTGTTTTTATAGTAAAGCCGCATACATAATGTTATGAATGTAATATTATACCCAATGGAAGCTAAGTAATACATCTATTGGAATAGTAGGATGACCGAGATGATTATGACATTGGCCTGCCGCTCTGGGGGATTCAGATCGAATTCTAGCGAGCAACTTCTCATAAATTTTTCTTGGACGATCCATTTCGATAATGGATTATGGTTCTGGGATAACTATGGAAAAACGAGCATTTTTAGCGCCTAAAGAGCAAAGAGTTAAAAATAAAATAAAATTTCTATTAGAAGAACAAAGTAAAGATAATAAAATACTGATAAAAGTAAGAAAATTTGAATAAAATCTATAAAAATTAAACAATCGGTAGATTTTTAAACAGTATACTATGTTTATTATTAGAATTAATATAAATTTATCCTCAATATTTGTTGATTTGTTATTGATGTCAACAAATGTTTGGAATTAAGTGTATCTAATTGTAATGAATTTCTGAATTAAATTTTATAATGTAATATATTTAATGATTTCTCACGACATATGTAACACATTTTCCGGATATAATAAGTTATGGATAATTAGATTTTACAGGATAGAAACTAAAAATTCGGAGAGTGCACATAGATCTTTGTTCTAGTAATCAATCTAAAACTTTTTCATTTGCCGGTATAGGCTACAGTTAATTGTATTGATTAAGTCACTGACACGCCCAACAATTTTGTCACCGACCCAAAAATAGAAACAGAAACAAAGCAAATGAGAGTAGGTCTATAGCTATTTCTAATGTTATTTCTAGCTAATGGAATCTTCATTTTTCTAAAGTTAACTCAATTATTGATAATAATTCCTCGTTTAATAAAGTCTACAACTTATATGAAAATAATGTATAGCATTATTTTTAAATATTTGTATTGATTTACATTATATTTCATTTAGTCTATACCTTTAATGAAAGATTTTCTAGTTCTTAATAAAAATGAAATTGAAAAGGATGATCCTAATAAAAACTAAATATTCTTATTAGAATCATTCTGATTTCATATTTTATATTAATTTAATATAACTTAATTAATTAAGTTACGTTAAACGCAAGATCAAAACAAAATAATAATTTAAAATGGCTATATATTTATTTTTCAAACTCATTTAATACGTTTTTATTATTAATAATATATTTCATAAATTAAAAAATATGAAATTAATTTATGCAGATTTCTTATTGGTAACTTCTGCAAAGTATGATATCAGCTTTTTTAAAATAGTAAAAATGTGATGTCTAGAACAATAGCCGGTTGCGAAACTAAAATGGAGGAAAGTGGTTCGACAGTGTAAGAGAATTTAGTGATTCTATGCATCGAGCCATTAATTTTCTCCTTACTATCTTTCAATTTTGTATCCATTATATTTACCATAAAAGTATATCATATTTTATGAATTTGGCTCCTCAATGTTCCTTCTGTTTTCAAAAATAATATTAGTAGGGTGGTTTTTTGTGACTAGAGATGCCTCAAGTGAACTAAGTATAATAATAATTACATTTAAATTAAGTCATGATTTCTATGTTCTGTATAGATTTAAAATTTTAATTGTTTTTTCATAACTTCTTCATTTATTTAATCCACATTTGTATTAAAGTTATAATTCGATTTTTATTTCACTTTTTTGAATATACTGTGAAAACGGA
This sequence comes from Centruroides vittatus, assembly GCF_030686945.1. NCBI lineage: Eukaryota > Metazoa > Arthropoda > Arachnida > Scorpiones > Buthidae > Centruroides > Centruroides vittatus. Next base: position 2,841,565 of record NW_027120673.1, read on the forward strand.
ATTATTAATAGAATGAGTAGTACAGCCTTTTAATATCCAGCATAAACCGTTAATATTTGTTAAACTGACACTTTCGAGCTCATCAAGTTTAAACTTAATCACAGTTGAATTTAAGTTTAAACCTGATAAACTAGCTCGAAAACGTTAGTTTAGCAAGTAGTGTGTGTTAGATATTAAAAGGCTGAGATTCATTCTAAGAGTATAAACACAACTTTTCGTTAAAATAATTAATGCAGAATATCCATGTACAATTCAATCTTCCAAAGATTGCTTTTGCATTAATTTATTAAGAGTATTCAGTTATTTTAATAAAGTTAAAATTCTGCTGTTGATCGATTTTCATAGCAATTTTAGAAACATGTTTCAAAGGTTATCGCGAAATAAGTAACCACGTATTGAAGCAAATAATAAGCATCGAAAATTTTATATTTAGTTCAAGCTATATCGTTATTGATTCCTTGCATTTATTACATCTATATCTGGTGTAAGTCGATTTTTATACAAAGATTCTTCAATATTATATACTTATAGCATCACATAAGCACTCAGTAGCATTTCTTGAAACTAGAAAATCACCAAATTCACAAGAAAATCTCCAGCTTATTATCTAAAATTACTTATTTAAATACTTCATAAATTATTACTTTTTATTTGTACTAAAATTTTGTATTTTAATTACCTAAATTGATTTGATGAATGAGTAAAAAATGAAATAAAAATCCTTGGGGAAAAAGTAATGTTGTTGAAAAAATTCGATCTCAGGACCAGTGGCATAGCGTGGGTGTCAGCCGCCCGGGGAGGGGGAAAATTTCGCCGCCCCCTTATTTAGGTATTCTTACAAGATATTATTATTTATTGTGAAATTTTGCCGCCCCCTAAAAGTGCCGCCCGGGGCGGGCCACCCCTGCCCCGGGCGGCACTTATAGGGGGCCCCCACTACGCTACACTACTGCTCAGGACGAATACCCTGTCTTCACTCAATCTACTATGCTGAGAGTTACTTAAAAAAATTATTTTTTACTGGTAATTTAATTATAGATTTGAGATTTGTTGGAAATGGATATCTTAAAAAAATGTATTTTAGAACTTTTATTTGTAAATTTTAAAGCAAGAAATTCATATAAATTTTAAAGCCTTTCAAAGATTTGGTTTTTATTGTTATTGAAAAAATAGTTACACGTTTTTGAACCCAAGTAAATCTCAAAAAACTCCTTTACTTACAGTTTGTTTCTAAAAACGGCTAGTTTTGAAATATTTTCGTGTTAGAAAGGATTTGATTCTTGATAAGATCTTATGCTGCTTCCTGTATAAAGTCTCCAATATATATTATAATTATACTTTCCGGTTTGGAGAGTGGAAATGTCAATTTTTTTATAAAATAAAAGTTGAAACTAAATCCTTGCTTAACGTGTCTTTATTCGGCGAAAAATCTGATATTTCAACTATTGAACAAAAAATAAAAAATAAAAATAGAATTTTTAAGACAGTAAGTAGGAAATATAATATATTTCCTGTTTATCAAAACTTCTTTTCAATTTCTTATAATAATTATTATTACAAAAAGCATTTTCAATAATTCAATAATTTCATACATAATTCCTGTTCTAAAACTATACAATAAAATAAATTGAATTTTCTTACTGAATTATAGAATCTAATAAAATTATTGTAAATAAAATATTATAAAACAATCCCTTAGTATGAATTCTTAAAATGAAAAGTTTCTGTTGTGTTTATGAAAGATATTTTTTATTGACAGATTACGTTTAATTAAATAACAATATTTTAGAATATAATTTAAGTAATTATGAAGCATATTGTAGTACATATTTCTGAAATTTTATTTATATATGTTTAATACAGTTTTAAATATGTTTAAAATCATTGGATTTTATTTTAATAAGAGTCATTCAAATAAATGGCTTGAAATAAAATGATAAATAAAAATTAAATTCTAATTAATGCAAATTTTTTACATTAAGGTTAGAATAGTTTATAATTAGAATATAATAATATGCATATGAAATTTATTTTATTATTTACATGGACTTAATTTTCAAATCAATTGGCATTAGGAGTATAGTACTGTAGTTATTATTATATTTTAATTATAACTACAGTACTATACTCCTAATGCCGATTGATTTGAAAATTAAGTCCATGTAAATAATAAAATAAATTTCATATGCATATAGACCTACTAGCTGACCCGGCCACGCGTTGTTGTGGCTCAAAATGTATCTATTATAAATGTATAACACTTCCCCCGTGGGGGGAATTTCAAAAAATCCCTTCTTAGTGTACATTCTCTTGACGTACCCTATTAAAACGCAATCAAAAACGCATCTAAAATAGTATAATAAAAGCCGAGTTCTTCACAGTAAGCCTTAATCCCGTCACTTTTCCCGCTGGGGAATATCGAAAAATCCCTTTTTAGTGTATATTCTGTTGACGTCACTTATTAAAACGCAATTAAAAACGCAAAAAACCGCATGTAAAATAGTATAATAGAAGCCGAGTTCTTCACGGTAAGCCTTAATCCCGTCCATCTCCCCCCACTGGGGGGAATTTCGACATGTATATTATATAAAAACACGTGCGTATTCGAATGCAACGTTGTGTCAAAATTTCAAAGGAATCGGTAGGAACAAACGAACGTTATATTTTATTTATATAGATAGATAGAAAATGATCTGCTTCAGTCCATTCTCACAGAAAAGCAGAATGCCTCACAGAAAAGCAAACTTAGGTCGTCGGAAGTTAGCGCCATCTGTTGGACATAAAAGCCTTAATCCATATATAAATATATTTTTGAAAGGGGGGAAATGGTGTAGGGGTATGAAAAATAGATAGCAGCCGATTCTCAGACCTACTGAATATGCATATAAAATTTGGTAAAAATCGGTAAAGCCGTTTCGGAGGAGTAAGGTAACTAACATTGTGACACGAGAATTTTATATATAAGATATATAAATTAGATAGCTATTATTCACCAGGTGACAGCAAAAAAGTAAATAAATATACAAAAGAAAAATAAAGTTAAACATTCATTTAACACCGTCATTTGTTTGCATATGAAATTAGCACAAAATTGACTGTGGCACAAAACTGAAGTATCACAAATACAAATCGCATACAGTACTGCCCATAATTTGAGTTTAAGAGTGTAAAAGTCACCTGAAAGATTTTGTGATAATACAGTTTGCAATGCAAAATCATGCATTTAATAATTCACAGATACTGAAGGATTCTCTATTTAATATTTATGAAAGTCTATTCACAAATATTCGTTGGGGCTTTATGTGGATGGCTGTTTAGGAGAGCGTTTTATCGGATTTGACTATACATATAAAGGCAAGTCATGAAAATAAAATGAACAGGTATTGCATTGTATAGGTGCATGGTTTATTAAAGAAACCATTAATTGTAAATCTGGTAGAGTTGCTGATTAAACAATTTCCAGGATGTAAAAGATCATTAAATTACTACATAGAATTTTATAGACTTTTTAAATAATCTTTTATATCTGCGGAATATTATCGATAATACTGTATATTCTGTATTATCCATACGTTGCTATGGATAATACATTAGCACCAACTTCTGATCTCAAAGTGAAACTGTAAAAGTTTGAAAAAAAAATAAATATGTATCAATCAGATTCAATGTTAATGTTACACATTGCCTAAAGAAACGTTTAGATTAAGCTACAACATACGAGCAATTATTTTATTGTGACATCGTCACAATGCCGGGCTGCAATTTTTAAGTTCGTTTTTAATTAATTTAATTTAAAATATATATGTTCTCCCCCTCCGATTTGTAGTATTTTGCCACTGTACACCATACTTTTCCTTAGCAATAGAGTCGTGCCGGTCACTTACTCTCCTTTCAGGGGAAAATTTTTGAATTGAAATAACTGTATTAATTAAACTAATGTTAATGAAAAGTATTAACAGATTTATACTTCGATCAAAAAATCAACTTAAAGAAAACTTCTGGAAGTCATTTTTGTTATATAAACAATTCATTGTTGTTAGTTTTAAAAAAGTCTTTAAATCTTCCTGTATATTAACGTTGGTCAGTGATTTGTCAGGTATAAAATTCTTTAGTCCAACTTTTAGCTTTTCTCCAAACATGACCTCGTTGGAGTTTATACCAGTATGATACACTCGATTTTTCGTCAGATGTACAAAACGTAATCCTTCAGATAGGGTTTCTCATTTCCCGGTCTTTTGCTTGTCCCGGGATATAATTAATTATTTTTAAAATATAAAAGATATCTTGAAATCGAATGATATAATTATTTTTCATTTTTAAAAGTAATTTAATACGTTCTGCAACCTCCAAAATCATAATATTAATAATGCTGTGTAAAATATTAAAATTACCTTTGAATTACGTAGAAATTTTCACAAATAGAAAAAATTTATTAAACTTTGTTGGAAACTACTTACAAAAAATGCCTTTAAATCAAGTTGAAAATTTAAAGAAAAGGTGAACTTAGATCAAACTTCTAACTTAGAAGGTAATTTTGGTATTTTAAATAAAACATAATATAAAATTTTATTGTAAATTTTTATAAGATTTTGAAAACCAAAGATGGTCAATACTCCAATTACTCATCTGGTTATTATTTTAATAATGAAAAGTCCCGCAACAGAAAATGCCCTTTCCAATACGATGGATGTGGGTAGAATCGTCTTTAATGTATTTAAGAGAAAACAAATGTTACGTGTTTTTTCACCCGTAGCGTCGAAGAGTTCTTGTTCGTTTTCGAGATGCGTTGCAGTGCTTCTTTTGCTTTCAAGTATTATCGATTTGTCTATCTCGATTGCTTTAATAGTGGTATCAATCTTATATCCCGATAATTCGGCAGTTCGTTTTGCTTTAATAATCAGATTTATGAAGAAAAGCTTCATACTTGCAGACTTCGTACTCGTTTGTATCCTTGCCTAATTTGCACAACCTGGCGTAATGCAGTTATTGAAGCTACTGAGCATAGTTAAAATTAAGACAGCATCGGCGCAATTATTCGAGATATTACATGTTCTGACAAGTAAAGAATTTTCGGAATGCTGCCACAAATACATATTGATTAGTGACAATCTGTGAGATGTCATAACAACCAAAAATTTAAAATACGAATAAGCAGGCTTAAAATTAATAAATACAAATGTATTCTGACAGTTTACGAGTAATTATACTTTCTATTTGCAAAATTTCCTCAAAAAAAAAGAAAAGAAAAAAGTAAACCTTTAAGAAATTTACGGGATTTCCCGGGATGAGAAGAATTTCTCGGGTTAAAAAAACAGCCGGGATTTCGGGATCCCGTTTGAGAAACTCTACCATCAGACCATTTGTTAGTGTTGTTAGTCTCCAACCAAAAAGTAAACATATTTTCTACGTCTTGATTACATCTATCTACTGAATCCTGACTTTGTGAGGATTTGGGCTTTCCATCCATCAGTTTTAACTCAGGCCACATACTACAGAGTTCTTTGATGACATTATTGACGAATTCGCTGCCGTTATCGCTTGTAAAATACTCGATGCACCGAAAATTGTAAAAATGTCTAAAGGAACGTAGGCTGCATCTTTAGCCCTTATAATTTTTAATGGTCGTAGTTAAACGAATTTAGTCAGGTGGTCTTGATACACGAGTGTAAATTTATATTGCTCATCAGCTTGCAACTGTATATCTATAAGGTCAATCTGACATCTCAAGTTCATTTCATTACTTAAAATTGGTTTTACCAAGCCTTAGGAACATTCTGTTTTTTTCTGACAAATTTCACATAAGTTCAAGTAAATTATGAGCATATCTCGTATCTCTTGTAATATTCTTATATTACCTACTTAATTCTTTTACCATACGGTTTCTGCCGCCATAGTCAATAGCAATATGGTCATCATGCAATATCTGAAATATTTCTTCAGTGTGAACATAATACTGTATTTAATCAAATTACCTTCTTTTACAAGCACAATTAATTTTTCTATTTCTCAGATACGTCATATCTATGTAACCCTGATATTCTTCTGGTAACTTCGAAGTCACTTTCATTTTTGTCTCTTTCACTTTTTGTATCATTGTCAAATACACTGATTTTGTAAAAATTTGACTGTTTGGCCTTTTGCTGCAATTAATTCGTTTAATCGGTTGTTGCTTAATGATTGCTCCGTAATCGTTATTTTTTTCAAAGAAGAAAACGCTATTTTAAAAGGCGAAAGTAAAATTAAAATGTTACACAAGTTTAACTACTGGCGCTTGAATTTAAAATTTGACACTAAACGCAATACGCAAGTGCTGATTAGCTAGTGTATGTCGGATGCTCACTCCTCAAGATGCCTTTGTCCAATTGATAGCAGTATTCATAGTGACCGGGTAAATCTGATAAATTACACAGGTCTGCAAGTAAAAAACTGCATAGGATTTTTACACATTTTCTTATAGATTTCAACTTGGTAAAAACGAAAAAAATACCAAAAAAATTCCATCTCGTCAATTTATTTTGTTACACTCAAGTTTTTGTTTGTATTTAGCATAAAATTTAGGTTGTGTAATTTCTCCCGAAAGCTTCTGTTATATTTGTGCTGAATACAAAGTGAAAAGTTAACAAAGAAACATATGTGAGTTTGTGAAAAAAGTTTATTTTGCGTATTTCAAATTGAAACAAAGAGATCGAGATCGAGACAAAGCACGGGCTTCGCATAAAGTGTGCAGAAGATGCAAGAAAGATCTTCGTTTGTGGTTTAAGAGTAAGAAAAACTCATTTTGTTTTGGCATTCCTATGATATGTCGTGAACAGAAAAATCACACAACCGACTGCTACTTCTGTTCGGTAGATGTTAAAGGATTTAATACGAAAAATAAAAAGAAAATATTTTACCCTAACCTTGACTCGCCTATTCGTCCAGTGTCCCATGCACCTGGAAAAATATATTTTTGCAGACCTGTGTTATAAAAAAAACCTGAAATTTATTATAGTGCCCGATTTTATTTGTCATTATTCATAATGACAGAGATTATGAAAAATTTCCGTGTTAATCACTTAGTCCATAACGTATATATTAAAATTTTATAATGCTAGAAAAAAGGCATGGAACATAAACAAGAATTTATTTTTCTACATTGTATTGTATTATTTTTCTTAGTAAATAAATTTTAAAAAATAATATATATATTTTCGTGTATATATCGTTACATAGATAATTGAATATCGACAATTATGTAAATGATCTGATAAATATTTTAATTTTAATAAAATTTTTGTATTTCTTGTTTAATGTTATATTTTTGACTACAATATAACTTATTTTTTAATGCTTAAAATTAAATTTGTACTAAAAAAATTAAAACTTAATGTTTATGCTTATGTAAATAGTTATCTAAATTTTATTTATATAGTTCTGTTTTTGATTTTATTTATAATATAGACAATTTTTATTTTGCTTTTTATTCTTCTTCGTCCTTAAGAAGAAGAATAAAAAGTAAAATAAAAATTACTTATTCATATTATAAATTGAATCAAAAACAGAACTTTACTTTTCATTATTACATCATATCACAAAATATAGATTCGCTATTATACACGATTTTATAACTTTACAAGTGTAACTTTCAGAAAATTTGTTTCTCCTAATATTGCAATTTACCAAGGTAATTTTAATTCAAGAAATTTACAAAGATAGATAAATTTGAACAAAAACCGTTAGTTTCCATCATTAATTACAGAAAGAAAATGAATTATTTTAACTGCATTAAGTACTTACAAAGGCATAAAAAGAATTGCTTCAATTTAATTATTCTCATCCTGCAGGCGTTAAAAACTACTTTTTTCATGTTCATTAGGGATCCTATTAGGTCCAAAACGGGGATCGCAAGGAAGTGAGGGAAAGGACCCAACATAACCAGGTCTACCCAATATGAAACATTGTCTAGCCGATCTGGATTCGAATCCGGAACGATAACAATTTCTCCGTTGTCGATAACAATTTTCATTTATAATTTTAACAATTATACATTTTTATATAAGAGAGTAATTTATATTTCGATATCAATTTGCTTTCATTCTCATTATAAATTGATTTATAGAGATAAATATTAAAAACATTTTTCTTGATATCAATATTAAAGATTTTCTTTGGAATTTTGCTATAAAGAAATAAAATTACTACATATTTAATTTGATACAATATTAGAATTTATATCCTAATAATTATTTTTTTTAAGAAGTTGAAATTAACTTTGTAGACAGGGCTGGCAGAATTACAATTTAATAAAAAGTAAAAATACGTTACAGATGGATACTAGTCCTATCTTCACTGCTTGCAATGGAAATAGTTGTTCCTGGTGATTGGACATGGCAAGCAGTGAAGATAGGACTAGAATCCATCTGTAACGTAAGTTGAAATTAAATAAAATTCGTTTCAACGAATAAACGTTACAAAACAGATTTTGTTAAATGAGGGTGACATTATCTAAGCTTTGAGAAATGTGTGTGTATGTGTGTGGGTGTATAGTTTACACATTTTGGTGATTGAATTGAGTGTTCTGTAAATATAACCTGAAGGAATCAAAGTACTGTATCAATAAAAATTTCTAAATAAAAAAAAACGAAATCTAAATAAAAAGCACTATTTACAGCAATAATTTTGAAATTTCTCCATGTCCATCGATATATAAATGTAAGATGAATATATGTCTACATAAATACAGATAGATGTATAATTCTATTTAAAATTCATTAAAAAGAAAAATAATCCATAAATCTAATAATTGTTCCTGTCTCCAGCAGCTAATTAAATATCTGCTAAAGAAGAAAAATATTGGATATATGATATCAGACGTTAAATTCTTAATGTTATTGATTATTGAATTTAATTTTAATTTTAAAATCAAATCTTAATTACAAGTGGATAAAAGAAATGAAAATTAAAAGTGGATAAAAGAAATGAAAATTAAAAGTATACAACAGAAATTTATTATTAATTAAACCAAGATCGTAATTGTTCTTTCTTATTAATCTCGATAGCCAACCGAAATTCTCATCTTCGAATTATGTTCTAAATAAACTGGCTTAATTGAAATGTTATGCAATTATATGTAAATAATTACTTTCCGCTTGAAATATTAAAAATAATGTTTCGTTGTAGATAAGACAAAAGTATTAAAACTAATGGATAATTAAATGTATACTGTATTTATAGTGTGCAATTCATTTTAAGTTAACAGTTTAGGTTGATTTTATGAATTAGTTTTTGAATTAATAATTTATATGAATAATGATTTGATATAAGTAATATGAATCAATTAATTTTTTGTTCCTTTAATATGAATTAGGTTAAGAACAATGAATAATCTTTTTATACAGATGTAAACATGAATACATGAGTTTGAAACAATGATTTAAGGAATAGTTTGATCCATCAATTCGTATAAGAAACATTCAGATAAATATCACTAATTTTCACCTCTAATTTTCTTAAAATAGATAAATTTGTTTATTTATTATTTATTGCATATTTAAATAATATTTATTTATTATTTTTTAGAAATGTAATAATCCGATTTAATAGAAAATGTCAAACGTCACTAATAGTGCTAGCCTAATCACCGTATCGCTACTGACCTAAACCTATATTCGACCAGCCGAGCGGTTAAAGGTGACTGCCTACCGCTCTGGGGAATCTGGAATCGAATCCAGACGGGTCGTAAAATCCCCAGGAATTTTTTTCGGATATGTCTGGTCCTGTCCCTCACCACCCGGCCGCCCCATTGTGCGTCTGGCCAAACCCATAATGAACTTGCTAAATGAGACCCTCGCCTGCATTGCACTTATGTTATGCGGTGATGCACTAATATGTCTTGTGTTTTGTACAATGAAACATTTACCTGTCATATTTGACATTCTGTTCCGGGTTCTAACTTTGTATTTCGGAATGCACTCAAAAACAAAGTTTCTAACGCCTGCATATAAAAACTACGTTAGTAGTTTTTATATGCAGGCGTTAGAAAGGAGTAGAGATGCAGGCGTTAGAAAGGAGTAGAGATGCAGGCGTTAGAAAGGAGTAGAGATGCAGGCGTTAGAAGGGAGTAGAGATGGCAACTTTGTTCTTGATAACGTTGTCCTATTGTCGTTACAGGCTGAGATTACAACACTCCTCTCGGATAGGAGAAATTAGAACCTTCGTTTAGCACATGTCCGACATAGTATACGTCGACAAAAGGTCTACGATGATTGCCTTATTAATTTTCAAAATAATTGGAAAGAATAGAGTTTTGTCACGTCTCTATATTTTTAACACACTGTATATTATATAGAGTTGAAGATTTTAAAACTTAAATTACTGATTATACTTAAATATAATAGACAAGGAAATTATATAGAATAACAAATTTTAAGTATTTCATAATTTGCTAACCAATTTAATATTGTAATGTAAAGCGAAAGAATGTGACAGGGGTAGGAGAGTAGACGAGAGCTTTTTTCCAATTTTGAAGTAATTGCACCAGTTATCTTAAGGCCGTGACACACTAGGCGATTTCTCGCTCCGGAGACATATCTCTAAGCGACAAAAAAAAAAAAAACCTGTTGATGTCCGGGCGCTGGAAGAGATAAATTGACCTTTCGACATTTCTTACTTGGAAATCGTAAATTATCGCTAACAGCGCGAAAACATGTATTTTTGAGTTGCTTGTCGTGATATTCTTTAATAGTGTGGTTATAAACTGATTCATACGATAGAATTGATGAAATTAATCGTCGTATTCTGTCCACTGTCAACGAGCGAGTATCCTCCATTTTTATTTTCGTCCTGAAAACAAGAGCTGTAATCACGCGATAAATCTACGCGCGCTCATTGGTTACAACGAGCGACAGAGAGACTTTTTGTATCCAAATTAGTAGACAAAGAACGAGGAAAAACGAAACATGTAGCTAAATTCGTAGTTCCGACTCTGAACAGTTTTTTGCATTTTACAAAAAAATTACTTTGACAGCTAACGTTTTTGTCTAAATTTTTATGCAGTCAGCGTAATATTTTTAGTAAGCGTATTTATATAAGACAAATAATAATAAGATTGAATAATAATAATAAGTTGAAGTTAAGATGGTATTGTATAGTAAATTTTGTATTGTTTTGCCATGTTTGTACCAAAAGTCAAGATGCGTCGTCTCTCCTTTCTATTTAGATTTTTGTCTCTATTCTTATTTAGAAGGAAGTAGAGATGACGTTAATTTTATATATATTCTATTGTAATGTAATGAATAGCATTGGTGTACAGTATGTAATTCAATACTATTCTAATTGTGTATTTTATATTTATAGGATGCACTATCACTTATTATGTTACGTATATAAATATTGAATATTTTCGTTTAGATTAAGAGTAAGAAATCTTTAGTTTCTGGTGACTTATTATTGTCTTTTTGGTACAATTTCTATAAAAGTTATGAAAAAAATGTTTATTTTGACATATCGTATGTTTCTTAGTTGTTACTTTCATTGATTTCTCCAAATGATGACTCTACTACCCACAGTACGTCATCTTACCAACCAAAGTAAGAAAGATAGTAAAAAGTACTTTATATATACAGTCGACTCCGCATAAGTCGACACCCCAAGAGGAAGTAGAAATCTGTCGATTTATCCGATGTGACGACTAAAGCGAAGGTGGAAAAACCCACAAAAGTACAATTAATAAAATACGGTAGTGCGTTATAGAGCAGTATAGACTTACAATACATTGTATCCTCCATTTACAATTACTCTGTAGACGAAAAACTGAAAAATTCGTTTAATGTTGTTTGTTTTGAGCACTTACTGTCTCGAGTTTCTTTTTCAACGATCACGAACGCTTTGAAAACATCATCTTCGCAATTGTCAATTGTTGGCAAGTAACGTCTAAGGATTCTTAATGCCTCTGGCATGAGAAAATGCAAAATTGGATTCTGGTGTGACGTTGATGTAGATTGTATATTTTCATTTTGTTTATCTGTTATTATTTTATACATAAAAATACATAAAATGTTAAGGCATTTTATTTATATGTATATATATATATTAATAATAATAATATATTAAATATATTAATTATATATTAATAAATAAATAGACTCCCCCTCCTAAAAAAATGAGTTTGCACCACACGTGCGGAGTGAATTCATTTTTTCAGGAGGGGGTGACGACTTATCGGAGTGTGGGACAGCAAAAGTATGTCGACTTATCCAGTGATGACGAGTTAAACGGTGTCGAGTAAACCGGAGTTTTTTAACATTAATGCCTATGTAAGTCGGCCGGGACCACAGAAACTGACTACTTAACCGATGGTGTCGAGTTATCCGAGTGTCGACTTATGCGGACTCGACTGTATTTGTCATAATTAATTATCTATTATCGTGATTTTAAAAGTAACATTTTTTCTGAAGAGATTGACAACTATAAAATGTCTAGTGTTGCCATAATTTCAAAATCAGAAATCGGGACATTGTGATAAAAACTGATGGATACCCAGCTTTAGGTAAATAATAGGTACAGTACATTCACGACCTCTAACGCTTATCATGCTTACATGACTTTTTAAAAATACAAATCGGAGTAATTTTTTTTAATACAAATAAGCAAATCTGGACATTTCGGGAATAAGTTTCTAATGGGGACGAGGAGTTACAATTCCGGAAAATTTCGGAAAACCGGGACGTCTGGTAACCCAAAGAATATCCCACTATAATTTATTCTTTAATGTTTCATATATTATTGGATACAAAACGATTTTCCGAAATTTGCCCTTTTCCTTCGCTTCACCTTATACTAAAATCTAATATGTAAAAAATGAAAGCTTACAATGATTTAGGAAAAGAATTTATGGGGATACTATAGATTACCACCTATGTATGGAATTTCGGGTCTTTGAGTATATATCTGAACTCAGTAGACCGAGACGAGTTCAACGATACCCCACTTTTGGACTGGAGACGAAAAATAATAAAGTTATCATACTTTTTTCCAGCGATCGCGTTATGATAGGCAGTCGCGTTGCTCTCTCCGCTAACTCGGCCTCGCTATCGCAATCGGGAGTCGCGTCGCTTGCCGTTAAAATTGCCTTTAGTAGACGTTTCCCCTTTTTTTGTTACTCTGTTCAAGAACTACCGTGAATCAATAACTAGTGACGTTTAGCACATGGCGGCCTGCCGGCGGCTCCCCTCCGGGAGGTCAGTCGGGAGCACGAACGGCCGCCGGCCAGTGGGAACGGCCGCCATGTTCGCTGCCATAAGTAACATTAACCGAAATGGCGATCGCGCGATGATCGGAAGTCGCATCGCTCTCTCCACTCTCGTATCGCGTGTTAACCCTACTGGAGATGACCGTAGTCCGACGTCATGGTTTGCAGACTTTACCGCAAGATGGCAGTACTAGCAACTATGGTGCCGTCTTCATGAGAGCATTAAAAAAGCATGGTAACTTAAAAAGTATGATAACTTTTTTTATTTTTCTTCTCCGGTCCAAAAATAGGGTACCGTTGAACTCGTCTCGGTCCCTTGAGTTCAAATATATAATCAAAGTCCTGAAATTCCATAGGTGGTAATCTATACTACACCCGAATTGATCTTGCATTTGGAAAATATTTCTTAAATTTATTGAAAATTATGATTCGAAAATAACAAAACTTCAAATATTGTAACAATTCTCATGAAAATCATTTATAAACAGAAATATCATTAGCTGAAAATCCTTCGTATAAAAATTATATCCCTATTTCTATAAATATTTACTGTAATTTGTGAACATAAAAAGTTTTTCATTATCGAAACGGAACACAATTGGTTACAATTCAAAGAGAAGACAATGGAGGAGGACTGGACGCAGAAAAGTTTGTGCAAAACTCTTGTAGGAATAAACGAAGCAGAAGTATTTAATGATGTATTTATCGAAAAATAAAAATGAAAGAGAGTTTTTAAAAAAGAATATCATGGAAAACACTTGCTTACTAAATATAATACGAATTTTGTAATCTCGTTTATTATGAGATAGATATCCAAAGCTATATACTAGTTAAATTGTTTTCTTAAACTTAAAATAGTATCAACAAATCGCTATCTTCAATTTCTAAAATTTATGTTTTTGTTTTAAAGATAGGATTATTTATTAAAAAATATATTATTACATAAATTAAAGTGAAAAATCAAATTTAAATTCCAAGATCTGGTTTGTATTATACGTTTTGATAACTTTATATTTAAAAATGCAGTAATAAACACCTTATTTATTGCTGAGGGAGTATAATAAAAACAAAACGAACGTTTTAGGTTTATTCAATAAACTATCATCAGGTTAGAACAACGAAAATGGGATACATTATAAATGGAACATAACATATAAAATTAAAAAATACCAAAAAACCGTTAATAACTCAACTAATTAGAATAAAAATGAAAACGTAATTGGTGCATAAGTGTAAAAAATAACATACTACATTGGCTAAACATTAATACAATCTACCAAAACTAAATAGTAGTAACTGATTTTTAAAGCGATCATGGATCAAACTTCAGCAATAAATAATATACTCCCTCAGCAATAAATAAGGTGTTTATTACTGGATTTTTTACGTTTTGCTGAGTACGTTTGTTTGTTCTAACTTTATATTTATTTTAATTTTTTATTAAAATATGTTTATCTGTAATATTTATTATAATAAATTTCATTTACTTTATAAATATAAAGAAACATTTTTAATCTCACTTTGCTGTACCTTTATATCGAAACTTCTAATAAAAAGTTGTATATAAAGTGTTATAACTACATTATGAGACATTTTACAGTAGTAATTTAAATAATATTTGGATTGAAAACAGCAACAAAAATTAACTCAATATTAATTTTCATTTCTCTATTAGAGAAGGCTCTCCAGTAGGGATAGAAGGCCTCCTAGGCCCTTTATTACTTTAATAAGGTTCTGGGGTTTTATTTATTTATTTTACTCTTTCCGTCTTGTATGCACTCACAAGATCTTTTTTTTTTGGTGCCTATCGTGGATTCAGCCAGACTTACAATGGGGGAAACCGGGTAAGGGCTATTTCACACTATAACTGACTCGACCGACCGGTCCGATCCGACCAATCCTATAATGCAGGGGTGGCCAACAAGTCAATCGCGATCGACTGGTCGATCGCGATTGACTTGTTGGCCACCAAAATTGGCTTGGCGATCGACTGGTCGATCGCCAAGCCAATTTTGGTCGATCGCTGGCGATGTCTTCACCTAATGTATTATATTTGTAACCGAACGCAACTGTATGCATGCAGTTATGACTCGACTCATAAGCAGTGAGTGCACTTCGTACTGAAACAGTGTATAAACATAGTATGTATTTCACACTTCCCCCTCCCCACTTAGACTATGCCTATGACAACAAGTCGATCGCGACACATTTTTACGATAAAAAGTAGATCTTATGTGCACAAAAGTTGGCCACCCCTGCTATAATCGGACCGACTAGTAGTAAAAGCATTCACACTGTACGATTATATGTTGGTGACAGACTCGTACGGACCAATCGGAACACGTGTTACAGATCAAAACACTAGCCAATCATGGTAAGTTTTTCAATTTAAACAGAACACATGGCCGTCATGGAAAGCGATCGTGCATTTCGAATTGTTTTAAAACATATTTCATTCGTTTCCAGAAATTGTAGTTCTGAATATGTTACAATTTATCGTCAGGCCATATCTTTGGCAACAATTTCTATTGGAATGTTTTATAGTCAATCACGTACCTTCAACGTTTAGTTTCTTGGAAATCTCCGTTCAAGAATTATTATTATTTTTTTTCTTTTTAATGTTGTTTTTATAATCGGCTCGCCGAATATCATATAGCCACGGATATTTTCTGACTTCGTTTATTAAAGCTTCCGAGAAAACTGTACCTTCCGCCATTTTCTAACTTCGGATAAATGATTGGTTATAGCTTCGAAGCTCTCATTGGCTGTAGCTCACCGACTGCTCCGACCCGACTACAAATATTTAACTTTTTAAATCTGTCCGACTGCTGTTTCCAAGGCAACACGACTTGGAGTCGGTCCAGTCGGTCATAGTGTGAAACAGCCCTAATGGAGACGGAGTCCGACATATTCGGTATAAACATCTCATTTCTTTTACTCTCTTTTGCTTTTGAAATTTTATAAATTGAGATTTTTTACTTTTATTAAGTACTCGCGTATTAATTCATCCTTTGTATTTCTAATAATGTTGTTCCTCTGTGAGATAAATATGTAACTTATTCATAAAAAGATAATGATATAAATTCGAACAATTCTATAGCAAAAAAGAAGTTGTATAGATAGTAATAATTATTATATTATGAAAGTGTAATAAACAATATTTCATACGCATATTCAATATTTTTACTGACCAATTACTGCTGGCTGAATTCAAATTACTATCCAGATATGGAGTGACAAGAGTGTCAGCTCTATGGCTCTGGCTTTCTTCCCCGCATTGGTCATTGCTACATGGACAAAACATAATAAAATAAATGCTGAAGAACTAATAATTAATACGAGTATTAATAGTGCTTTCCTTTGTCGTTTGTAGCATAAAAAAATAATTGTATCAGAATAAGAGAATAATCTTGAAGCAAATAACATTTGATATTAAAATAAATTAAGGAATCTTTTATTGAGTAATAAGAAAACTATTTCGGCAGTTGAGTCCTCGATATCGCTTATTTAGAATAAAAATAAGTTTATTCTAAATAAGCGTTATATTTGAAAGGGCTATAACATTTATATTCAATCTAAAATAGATCGATTTCAAAGGGCCATAACAAGGATCAAAGGATGGATGGATTTTTCTTCTTTTTCAAAACGTCTTTGAAAATAGAAAATTTGTGAATCTTTACTGAAGACTGTTATTGTCAGTGTTCAGAAAACTTTTTGTTGACAAACCTCCTTTTCAGATAGAAATTTGATACGACCTTAATTGTTTTTTAAAATTATTTATTTAGTTCTATTACTCGATACACGTATAACTGGAAGCTTGATTGGTTCACGTTTTTTTGTTTTCATGTCATATGTCATTTTTTAAATCATTTTTTCTTGCTATTGACAAAATTTTTCTTCCAACCCTATATACTATATCCATCCTACAGTACTGATCCTATATTACTGATCCATAATCCACATTCCACACTGCCAAAGAACTTAAACGAAATTTGACAGAATGTTTAAAATGAATGAAAAATCATGTAAAACACAAACAAAATTTTCGGCCATCAAAGAATAATTATATACGTTGTTAACCTAGATTTTTACATTTTTTAGCATATTTTTTTTCGCATGGCGAAAAGATATATATCCATTTATTTTATTAGATATTAATAGTACTATAAGAAGCAGAGGCGAATCATACATTTTCAACGTCTAGCGACAAAGTTACTCATTGTTTAATTATACGTGCTGATAATACATAAACAGCGATTTTTTTAACATTTTCAATGCCGATATTAATATTATCATGGAATTTAACTTTTCTTTCAATATATTCATCAATTTTTTGTAAATTAAAGACACAGTCGATTCAAAAGACCACCATTTATTACGTGCTTTTAGATTAAAACATTTGGACGTGTGTTTTTTAACTAGAGGCGGCCAAGTAGCCTAAAAAGAAAAGTCAGGTCGTCCAAATGTTTTAATCTACAAGCACGTAATAAATGGTGGTCTTTTGAATCGACTGTGTCTTTAATTTACAAAAAATAATTTAGCCATCCGACGAAAGAAACAAAAAATATTCATCAATTATTTAAAATATATTTGGAGAGTTCATGGCTTCCTTTCTCATTTATCGCCGAAAGTACAGTACAGTATATTCTCCTTCTACTCCTTTTTTCGCTATGTCTCTGGCAAGATCAATATATAACTTTAAAAGGCAAATAGGAATAATGTCAGCTTCTTTTGATTTTTGTAGTTTTCTTTGTATAAATGAATGTATTTTAATTAAATTTGATTAAATTTTAAACATATTTAACCTTAAATACATCTGCATATATTAAAAAAAAATTGTCCGTAATTTAAAAGAAAATCCAACGGTTGATAGAAAAAACTAAATGTGAATATTTTATTCTGTATATTTAAAATCAATAGATCGAAAAATTTTAAATATTTAACAGGTTTGAAAGGAAAAAATAAGCAGTTTTTCTTAAAATTTTAAACTATAAATATGAAGATTAGACTAATTCTTTCTTTCAACCGTGTACTATATATACTATAGCCTATATATTAAAGCATTCTATTGACTTCTCATTCATTTATTTTCTTCTATTCCTAAAAGTTGTATAAAATAAATTTAAAAGAAATTTTATTTGTTGCTACTTTACTTCTTAATCTCTTCTAATTTACTTCTTAAACTCAGTAAAATTAAACTCTTTAAGGATTTTTTTTTTTAAAGAAAGAAGTAAGAATTATTTTAATAGTAAGAATCAATACATTTTTAGATGATAAACCGTCCTTAAGTAAATTTTAATAAAAGTTATTTAATTAATAACATGTATGTTGTTAAAATTTTAATCAATTATATAATTATAACTAAGAATAAATAATTAATAATTATTCTGTAAGCCTCGTAGAAGAAGCTTCGCTTACGCTCAGCTTTAATAAATAATTGATAATTGTAAATATAAAAAAAATAATTAATAGTTATATATCTTAATAAATAATTAATTTATATTTACAATTATCAATTATTTAAGCGGAGCTTGTATGAGGCTTACAGAATTGTGTTCGTTCTCAAAATCCGTTCGATAGATTTTGATTAAATTTTGCCATTTTTCATTAATCGAGACGATGAATCCAGAAATGTAATGTGGGTCCATTTAAATGTAAAAATTCCAGCAACGAATCGCTTAACTTTCCTGCCAATATTTAAAATTCTGGTGACGCTATCTGTTACGATATTTGATTTTAAAAAAACTATTTACATTTTTAATTATTATAAAATGGCAAAAAGCTTAATTTTGAAGGTAGGGATGGGTTTTATAAAAAGTTTTAAATACTAATATGAGTAAAATCGTCATTAAGTCCGACCC
This sequence comes from Centruroides vittatus, assembly GCF_030686945.1. Taxonomy (NCBI): domain Eukaryota; kingdom Metazoa; phylum Arthropoda; class Arachnida; order Scorpiones; family Buthidae; genus Centruroides; species Centruroides vittatus. Next base: position 2,860,654 of record NW_027120673.1, read on the forward strand.
TACTGACACGATCGCCCTTTATCTCTCCAGCCCGTAGACCTTAAACCATCAAAATTTAATAGCATGAATCTTTCTAATACACAAACCTTTATGCAAAACTTCAGAAATTTGAAATCACAGGAGTTATTAAGCTTCGAAGAGTGTAAATAAAATCGTGCCCCCCCACACACACACACATTAACATCCATACATACAGAAAAAAAGAAAACTGAATATTTTTGCATTTCTCGACGATTCAAGGTCCTGAGTCCAAAAATATAAGACTCTTGGGGAGGTCCTTTTTGACCTATCGCCATACTTTCCCTCTGTTACCTAGAACAAAGCCACGAAAGTAAAAATAGGAGTCAATGACTTTTTTTTCGATATACAAAAGTATTGCAGTGACAATGTCCGTGATCTCTGATACGACGAGCGCAACTAACGGAATTTAGGCCTACGAGTGAAAAATAAAAACAGTATTTGTGCACCTAACGGAGAATGGGCGCAAAAAATGAACAAAACACAAGAACAAATCAATCGCCATCGATTGCTTTTTCTTGGATCATTTCTCCCTATCTGGCCAGTGCAGATCGTGTATTCCGTGGCCTGCAGGTACGAGGATAGCCTCATTTGTGGCGTCAAATGCAAAGTTCAACTGTCCGCGTCCGTCAAGTACTGTACAGGAATCGCCTCTTCTGTGCCTAACAGGTGCAGGATCGCTTCGGGCTCCGCTACAATTCTATCGCGATACGACAAAGTCGCGCGATGTCCTAGTTCTTAATTATAATTATATATTTGTATTAATTCTGTTCCTTCTATAAATAAGATTACTGTTTCAAACGAGCAATTAAATTGTGACATCGTCACAATGCCGGGCTGAAATTTTTAATCATATTTTTAATTTATTTCATTTAAAATATATTCTCTTCATTTCAAATTAGAAGTGGCTTACTGCTATACATCATACTTTTCCTTTAACAGTAGAGTCGTGCCGGTTATCTGTCTAACACCTTTCAGGAGAAAATTTTTAAATTGAAGTAATGTGACTTCCGGTTTGCATCGGAAGTTTGTGTACAGTTATTCGGGGCCATCTACCTCTAAGGTTTTCATATCTGGTCTATTATTTTATTTATATAACTCCATTCTTGCTATTAAGGAAAGACGGACGGACGACTGGGAATTTATAGGTCTACAATTTTTTTCAAATTGCAGTCCAATTAGATAGATAACTTTTCATTCAATGGAAATAAAAAATATATAAAAAAAAATATTTTTTTTATAATACTAGGAAAAGTTTTTTAAATTCTTAATTATAATTAATTTTTAATTTTTACTGTATAGTTGATATTGATTTCAATTATTAAAATATTTATTTCATTAAGTTGTTAAGTAAGACATTTCAATGAAATCTAATAATTGTCAGATTTCATTAAAATCTTGTTATAAAAGATGTTTTTATAAATAAAAATCTGTTTAATATTTGTTAGAAGAGCACTTGTTCACTACTTGTTAAAGTTGTTTTGAAAAATTTATAAAATAATTCATTATATTATTCTCAAGAGAAATAAATCCTATTTAATGAATACGTTTATAAATTAAAAATTTAATTTTTAAAATAAACTTTTACAGATCAAATGAAATTTTAAAATTTTCATTTGAAAAGAGGATCAAAAATATTAGAGATGGGCGAATATCAATTTTCTCAAATTCGAATATTAACCAGATCTCGAATACTGGAATACTTAGCGAACTTAAATAATAAATAATTTACTAACTAAATAATTAAGTTGTTTTCTCTATTTCAATATGTTAATAAATTAACAAAGAGTAAAAATAAAAACAATTTTCTAAATTTAAAGAAGTCAAACTTCAAATTTTTAATTTTTACTGAGTTTTAACATAGATTCTTTAGGTACTCTTATCATAACTATAATAGGAAAAAATCTTTTTCTGATTCACTTCAATAACTATAATAGATTAACAAATAACACTGGACAACAATGATTTTGTTTCGGGCTCAAAATTAGCATATTCTTATGTATTTTCATCTGCTGAATTCAAAAGTCACCATAAAAATGACCGATTTGCTCTTGCTTTGGAGATACAGTGATATGTTATTTTTTAGAGTCTACATTTGTATTTTGCAGAAAATTTATTTTTTGGGAGTTGTCACACCTCTCACACTGACATAGCAAAACGTTCTCCATATGTTTGTAGGTTATAAACATAATAAATGTAGCTATGACTTTGAGTTTAATATTGCTTCTGTTTTTCTTGGTTAAAATTTCTGGTTTTGGAGTACTTTTTAACTGTAATACTGGTTATACCAAAATGCTATGAAAATGTGTAAATTTAGTGAACAATTTTTGTTATATTCGTAGTGAAATAACATTTTCGTCACAGAAACACAATCTGACGCCTCTTCTGAAGACTGCTTATCACCTTTATTTGGGTATAAAAGTAGGGGCAGGATAAGTCACGGGCTCCACGCTGCAACTCTTGTTCAGTTATACTACGAGAATGACTAAAAAATAAAAAAATGATCTATGGCTTTTGCTGTGCCTATCGTTTGGCGGGAGCCTACAAACCATATGGATGACTGCTATTTCTGTTTGACTCCACTTATAAAGGCAGGATTGTCAATGAAGAAAAAAGAAACAGTTCAATACCCAAATATTCCATCTGCAATTCGACCTATTCCACATTCAGATAGTTTACCAGTTCCTGCTCCATTCCAACATTATGAGCTTGAAATAGAAAATGAAGGAAGTATGGGAGAAGAAGAACCCAACAAGCATTCCACATTCCATGACCCTGATTTTGAGATAAAAGATGATACACCGCAGACTGAATTAAGCGAAATTGAGTGATCTCATTCAAGATCTAGTCTTGTCAAAGAATAAAGCGGAACTTCTAGGGTCAAGACTACAGCAACGGAATCTTCTCCAACGTGAAGTCAGGGTCTCACAGTACGGAGAACGTCAGAGGGATCTGATTCCTTTTTTGAGAAGAAAAATAACCTGGTTGTTTGTTGTGACGTTAATGGCTTGATGAAATGTTTGAATTTGAAATTCAAACATTTTCAAAAATTCAAAAGCACTTTCAATGTTGTTACATATGTAATTAAAATGTGTCGTTTTTTCTTAGCCGTTTTCGTCGTTGCCACTAAATTGCCATTAAAATCACATACTGCCACCTCTTGTATATCACAGAAACTAGAGCTAATAAAAATTTTTCTTTGTCATATTCAATTTTATCACCCCAAAATTAGTAAGATTCCACTCACGCAATAAAGGAAACATTCAAAAACATTTTTTTTGTTGTCCATTGTAATTTACTGTTCTCATTCTCACCTTATGCAGATTTTTTATTTATAAAACAAAAATTCAAAAACATGTCGGATCTAGTATGTTCCTTTTCTTGTCACAAATTAAACAAGAGGTGCCGCAGAGAAGAGGTATGTATAAACAATGGCGGATACAAGAGACTGACACAAAAATAAATCAAATTCATTTATTCGAATTTCAAAATATTGTATTTAAAAAGATTTATGACAACAAATATGTTTAATCAGACCATCCTCATTACAATTGTCGTGCATATTTTTTTTATTTTTATTTTTTTGAGTTAAGTTTCTTTTTGATAACTTCTAGATCCGCTACTATGACTGTACGCACCTATGGCGCGATATTGGAGATATTAGTAGTATTGGAATTTTTATCATAATATTCGAGATAGAAGATCTCGAATATTATGATATTTCTGGTAGAGATGGGTAAATACTATCTGCCATAATTCGAATACTTGAAAATAAATATTTAAGCTAAAGAAATTATTAATATTTCAAATATTTAAATTAAGCGAAATTATACGGTAAGTATTTTAATATTTTATTTTGTTAAATTAATATTAAAGTCGCTTTTTCTTCCAATTTTTCTATTTAGAACATTAGAACAAGTTAAAAACATTGATTTAATATCTATTTCTGAAAAATGTTCTGTTTTAAAATAATTTAAAAATTAATTAATTTATTAGACATAATTTAATTAGTTTATTCGAGAGAATATTATTGTATTGAAAATATATAATGGCAGAGAAAGGACTATTCTCTCTTTAACAATACAGCAAAGTTTCAAGATATTAAAGGTGACTAAAAACTCAAAATCCGTTGTAAAGACTAAATTGATACTGTATTACTTACAAACTTCATAAAAATTGTTCAAAATAAGGTCTTATAAAATACGCAAATTATCGCGCTATAATAGATTCAGCTTAGTATTCATGTACAGTACTTGAAATGCACGGTTAACTGAGTTTTGAACCAATATGTACTGTATTACACGTTTTTGAAAAATATAATTAACATGAATCGACAGAAATCTCTTTTATTTTATGCTATCACAAATATCGTCATCGTTAGGAAAAATGAAAATGAAAAATACTTTTTTAAGTCTGTATAAATCAAACAATATTAATTTTAGCAGTCCGCGCTTTCTTGTATCTGATATAATTTACACGAATTGTTTCAAAATCTCTATTACTGTTTACGCTAAAATGATTTCTAATTATGTTTGGAATAAATTTCATGACGAAGGAATGTGCATTTGAAAGGATAACATAGATAATTAACTGATTAAGGAAAACTTTTATATTCTTAGATAACTTAAAGTACTTTGCGAAAATCATAATATAATATAAAAGGTATTCTTTTAATAAAATATAACCAAACCAAACAATATATAATGAATGTCTTTTTAATTTACAAAACTATAAATTAATCGTTTCTTATTAAATAGTTTTTTAAATATATTTTTTAAATTGATCCGTGCAATCTAAGTTAAAAATTTAGTTTCGAGCTTTATATATTTCATTAGAAATAAAATATTTAATAATAATCAATACATTTTGAAATATTAAAACATTTTACCACAAAAAGAAAATAAAAGCTCTTAGATAATATCTGTTTTGAAGTACTTATTTTCACAAGATTTTAAGCACTTATTAAAGTATAATCTGATAATTAATGTTCTCCAACTTGATTTTTAAGTAATGTTAAGATGAGGAAAATATATTTTATCAAATGCCTAATTAGTTTAAATGGCAGAAAACCATCTTTTTCTTCTGTAATTTTCTTTACTTTTTGAAATTAATCTTCTAAAAAATTTGAATCAATAAATTATAAAAAGAAAATGAAAATGGAATCCAATTAACCAATTAGTATTATTTTTTTTTTAAATAACATTACTGAGTCATTTTTTTTTATTTAAAGGATATTCATAAACTTTATTTCTTAACCTTTAAAGCCTAGTTATTTTAAAAAGAAAAAATTGTCTTGGTATTCAAATAATAAATTATGCATCACTTCTTAATTTGTAAAATCTCGCAATTTTTTGCATTCTCAAAGCAATCTACATTTTACTTTCTTAATAATACATTAACCACTAATAATTTCATATGTATCTTTTATCAGAAAAATCAATATAATAAGTTTTTTTTAAACCAAAAATTAAAAAAGTAATTATCAAAAATGATAATCTACATTTTTATAAATTGAAAATATGAATTTTTATATATTAAAAAGGAGAAATGAGAAATAATTAAGCAACTTTTATATATTAAATTTTTTATCATTTTAAAAGAAGAAAAAAGTAAAAGTTAAAAGACTATGTAAACCGTAATTGTAAAACTTGCTGATTTTATCAAATGTTATGTGTTACGTTTGTTTTTGTAATTGTGTTTTTATTTTTTAGACTGCAATTTGAAAAAAAAAAATGTAGATCTATAAATTTCCACTGTCATCCACTGTCTGTCTGTCTTTCCTTAATCTCGAGAACGGTGTTAGATAGATGAAAGTCAAGATTAGATATGGAATTCTTAGTGCTAGGAGGTCCTAATAACTATATATGGACCGGTATAGACCGGAGGTTCGTGATTTCAATTTTAAAATTTTTCCCGGAACGGAGTTACATAGATTGTTGTTGTCAGGAAAAGTATGATGTGCATTAACAAGACATTAATAATTTGATATTCAATTATATATTTTTTTCAACTAAATAAATTAAAAATTGCAGCCCGTCATTATGTTCGTATTATTTGTTTTTCTTGCAATTTTATGAGGGTATGATTCTTTCTGAGAGGCCAAATTATCACTTGATGAACTGCCTGTAATGTAAATAGGAAAATAAATAAATAAAAACTGTTATTGAATTTTCTCAAACATTACAAAAACATATTCTTTTCTGTTCAAGAAAGAATTTAATAATTTTTAGGAATAAAAGATATTTTAAAAATAATTAGATATTCATAAAACATGGTAAGAGTATTATTTTCAGCTAATCATTGTCTTCATCAATCTTCATCAGATCTGATTAGCTTAATTCTATTGTAATCTGTAAAAGCTGTTTATGCTACTTTTAATGAGTTTTTGTGGATTTAAATAAATTTCTTCAACGGTTATTTAATAAAATGTTTACCGTGTAAATGTAATAAATATCTCGCGATTAATTGCAAATTAATCTTGCTCAAGTAAATTTTCAATAAATTTGACCAAAAAATTCATTTAACTTATGAGATTAAATAATGATAAATGACAAAATGTCGTGACATTTATTTAAAAAATACTCTGTTTACTTTTTTGTAATGTTTGTATATTAAAATTTTCTTTTCGTGAAATATTGTGGCACTAGCATATTTTAAAATATTGCTTTACTGAAAGTACAAATTATCTTCAATTTTCGCTATCTGATAAGGTAATAATTGCCCTGTAAATTGCGCTATTGACTGAAATTTTGATTATTAAAAACTAAGAAAATTGCAAAATTGTTGTTTCTACGTTAATTTATTCAATTTTGTTTTCAGAAAGTTTTTTTTCTCATCAATTATTGCATTATAAAATACAGAAAAATTAATTTTTCATTCTTAATAGCAGTTTCTTAAAACATTATTCACATTCTTTAAAAATTTATAATTAATAATTTAAAAAATTATTTTAACTTTAATACAAATTATATTTTTAAACAACAAATTAAAGAAACACTTGTTTACTTTATGATTAATTAACTACAAAAGTCAAGGATTTTTATTAATTATTAAATATTTTTATTTTTAATTAACAATTGTTTATTTACTTAATTTTGTGCTGGATTAAAGTTTACATTAAATTACAGATTAAATCACGTGTTAAAAAAGGTCTAGCTGAATAAGTATGTGAAAAGTGCTCCCAAACTAAATTGAATTTTTGTATAGCGCGTGATTTGTCTTGATGTATAGCAATTTTCCAGTCCTTATCCTTTTTTGTTCCGTTAGAAACTGAGGGAAACGTGATTTTGGGGCTGAAATTTGAAAAAGTTGTAGAGCTACAAATTCCCATTATCGTCCGTCCGTCCGTCTGTGATTCTTTAATCTCGAGAGCAGAGTTAGATTGATGAAAAATGAGACCAGATATGGAAACCTTTGTGGAATGAGGCCCGAATAACTATATACGAACTTCCGATGCAAACCGGAAATAACATTACTTCAATTCAAAAATTTTCTCCTGAAAGGTGTTAGACAGATGACCGGCACGACTCTACTGTTAAAGGAAAAGTATTATGTACAGGGGCAAGCCACTACTAATTTGAGGTGGAGAGCATATATTTTAAGTTAAATAAATTAAAAATATAATTAAAAATTGCAGCCCGGCATTGTGACGATGTCACAATAAATAATTACTCGTCGGTATTTTATTTTTCTTCGATTTATGGACATTTTATAAAGATTTTTTTAAAATATGGAGCCATTTACCTTAACATTTTACATGTAAAAAAATATTATATTTTTGGCGCGAAATCCGAATTTAAAAAAAAATTTATGCGAGTAATTATATCTTAAATAAAAAATTTTCTTCTTTTGAATGAAAATTTTTAAATGCCATTGTATTGTTTCTCCAAAAATAGAAATTTAAACTTCTAAACTAAATTTTTTTAATTAGTAATTCTTTTTCCTTAAGCACGCCCACAGAAATATATCGATTAGTTTGAAACTTTGAATATATATAAGCTCCTTATAAACATTTGGAAAATCGATTAGACTTTTTTTGAGAACGTTTCTTGTACAGGCTCTATTATTGGTGGTCATCGGAGCATTTTGCCCTGCCTGACATTTATAGAGGACTAAAAAACATTTTTTTACAAATTACAGAAATAATTTCTTGGAATAAATATTAATAAAAATATTTTTCCCAAGTTTTACGGATTTTTTTAAATGGAATACAATTTTTAATGCCTTTTTTTAATATACTGAGGGCCTAAGAAGGGTAAATGACGCAGAATCTATCTATTTCTGATCACGTCAATAAAACTATATGTTTTTACTTCAATAAATTAAAGTTAAATGCTTGTGGAATCAATCATAAACCTTTTTTTACCAAAAACTGAAAACACGTTTGTTTTAGAAATCTACTTTTAAAGTCAATAAAAGTGGCATTTTATGATCCGGATTAAAATGTCAAACGGAATGTATGGTTAGTGTTGATATTTTAAAAGCATTTATATTTAAAAGTATATAAAAGTAAAGATTAAAGTAAAATTTTTTGATATGTCACCGTAAAAATATAAACATTTTAAGTAAATAAGATAAGTCTATTGGACATTTTTTTCATTTTACTTTAGAAAAAACAAGTTAATTTGAAATATTTAAACTTCACTATCTGTACGTTTAAAAGCGAACAAAATCATTTAGTTCACACATCTTTGCTTTTAACAAACGATTATACGTCTGATGGTGGTCGTCCAAAAAAGTATAGTCGTTTTTTCCTATATACTAAGTTATCGGCAGAGCCGTCCAAAGGGAAGAACTGGAGATATTTCCCGGAACCCGGAGAAAACTTAGAGATCATAATGTTCCTACTCCTATAAAAATTAATATTATTTTTACTATCAGAAAATAAAATCTTTAAGACTGCTTTTTATTAATAAAGAAACATTCTATGTATTTCATTTTTCCAAAAAAAAAAAAAATGTCAAAAGAGGCTGCCTCTACTCCAAGCGCTCGACGTTCCTGGTTGCCAGTGTAACGAGTTAATAGCGAGGTTGAAGCCGAAGTTTTAAACGCGAAAACGTGTACGTCGGATGTTCACTGCCGCTTTCCTGTAAGCCTAGAAGTTTGACAATGGCGTTTTGAATGTCGAACACGATTCTACTGACTTTCCAAACGCCATTGCCAAACTTCTAGACTTACAGGAAAGCGGCAATGAACGTCCGACGTACACGTTTTCGCGTTTAAAACTTTGGCCTCAACTTCGCTAATTACTCCTGTGCTTTTTGCCGAAAATTTCTAAAATTTTGCAGGGAGGTTTCTTTGTTAGGAGGATTGATGCTATTAAATTTTGGTGATTAAAGGTCGAGGGGTGGGGATATAAAGGGAGTCGTTTGTATCTCCAGTAAGGTCGGCATTCGTGATGATTTTACTGGTTATTGGATTTACAATTTCTTATAAAACCTATCCCTACCCTCAAAATTAAGCTTTTTACCGTTTTATAATAGTTAAAAATATAACAAGTGTTTTAGTAAAATATGATAACAGATGGCGCCAGTAAATGCTGCCGGAAAAGTTGAGTAACTCGTTGCTGCTTTTTAAGCAATGTTTTATTAATGAAGTAAAGATATTTTTAAAAAAATTTTTTTAAATCTTAAACATTAAATAGGATAAAAATTATTTTATGATCAAACAATTTTCAATAGGCCTACACAATATCGCTATTTCAGAAGAACAGTGATATAAATGCCGAGTTATTAATTTTTTACTAAGTGCAAATGAAAATTTTTCATATTTGAGGGATTTATTTCCAAAACATGCTAAATCCAATATTAAACTATTATTGTATTTTAAATATTAAGCCCTATGTTGTACCTATTTGCATGACATCTTTCAATATTATAAGTCCATATTGCTGTTAAGGCATTTTATGTAGGAAAGCTACAGCATTTCGATTTACTTAACAGTGGCCTTTTTTTAAAATATATATTGGATATATATATATAATTGTAAAGTTTAGGAATAATGTTCTCATTATGAAATTATAATGTACTCTACCCGAGATATATTTATGAGCAAAAACTTGTATACCTTATTACACATATAGAAATTATTTTAATTAAAAGAAGCGTAAACTTTTTTGCCCTTTTTATACTTTAAAATAACTCATACAATGTAAAATATTTAAAAAATTCAACAACTGTATTAATTTACCGTTTTATTTTCAAAACATTTATATTTAATTCTTTTCAGTTAAATTTGAAGTTTTTGTTTTATATTTTGCATTTCTTTATAATCAAACAACTTTTTCCAAGGACTGTAGTAGGCCAGACAATTTAATACAAAGCTGGACACTTTTATCTAGATTAAAGTGTTCTCCCGGACAGTTTAGCATACCAGACACTTTATCTCGTGATACTGGCCTGAAAGAACTTTGCACAAGCCATTAACAAAATAAATCAGGATAACTTCTTTAAAAATTGTATTGAAATCAGTTATTTTTATCCATCATTATATGTAATCTTTATTCTCATAAAGAATATTTTTCATCAGAATAAAAATTACATATAATGATGGATAAAAAAATAATACATCTACCACAAATATAGTTTTTAACGTTTACTACCAAAAAAAAAAATTTTAATTATTTTCATTTATAGGTCTGAAATTTTTTCAAATAGCTGATCTATAAACTCTCCCTGTCGTCCGTTCATTTGTCCGTCTGTGTCCGCTCTTAATCCCAAGAACAGAGGCGTTAGATACATGAAAATCGAGACGAGGTATAGAAATCTTAGCAGTAGGAGACCCTAATTAACTATATACGAACTTCCTGTCCAAACCGTAAGTCATGTTATTTCAATTCAAATCTTTCCCCTGAAAGGAGTTAGATAGATGACCAGCACGATTCTATTGTTAAAGGACAAGTATGATGTACAGAGGAAAAACACTACAGTACTAATTTGAGGTGGAAAGCATACATTTTAAATGAAATTAACTTAAAAATTTGATTCCCTGTAAAAAGATTGCACCCCTGTATTGTGACGATGTCACAATAAATAATTGCTCGTTACATTTAAATTATTTTTTATTGTAAATTATTGTATAATTTTATTTAAAAAATTATTGATAAATTATATGCAAGCTAGTACAATATCACCATAACTGATGCCAAGTGCCACGAAATTTCTATGGTTATTACGCATTTAGACAAATGATCAAATGTCCATTAAGATATTTAAATTTCGCCCTTTCCACAAACGAACGTTTTGTATGAAAGGTATCATTATACAATAAATACTATGATAACTTATTTTTCTCTTCTTCTTTACACTTTACTAAAAATACAAAAATTTTGGAATTGGTACGCTATCAGAAATTGATAATCAAGCGTTATTTGCCCTACCCGTGTAAAGCATTTGAAATTTGAATATAATCTGGGCTCTGAACTTCTTATGGAGAGCTTGAGTTAAACTATTGTTCTGTATTCCAGCTAATTAGAATTTGAGGTGGTCCTTTCGTAATGAGTATAATTGAAATCAACCATACAGTTTGTATGTATGAATATTAGCTAGTTTCCATCAGGAAAACTCAAATTAACCATAGTAAACGGACTCGATCTATGATAATTATTAGGAGAAAATTAGGAGGAATTCAAGTTTAAGAGACATCAATTTATGATATTCTTGATGGGTTAGTTGTATTAATTCAAAGCGTTTATTCTCGTCAGTAATTATTCTAATTAAATGTCTTTAACTGATGTAAAATAATAACAATTTAATTTAAAAACGTGAAAATCATTTCCAACTTATGTTTCCTATCTTCTGTCATTGATTGTCTCCTCATTATTCGCAGCTTACGATTCAGATACGCCAAATAATTAAAAATTTTATCAATTTTTTCTTTTTTAATAAGACATATTTATGAAATGATTTACCTGTTTTATTATAATATACTCGTTATAATTTTTATATATTAATTTAAATAATTTACACTGTTTTATATTTACATTAAATAATTTATAATATTTTGTAGTATTAAACAAATACTTTATGTTTTGTTATATACTGTATATATTATGTAAGTTTTACCTGTAATAACCTATTAATAATACTTATGAAATCTAAATAAAATATAAGAAAAAACGTTTGTCTGAAAAATGAAAGAATTCTAATATCCCTTTTACGTATACATTTGATGAAACTTTTTCAAGATAATTAACAAAAAAAAAAAAAAAAAAAAAAAACTAAAAGTTTTGTCAAACTCTTTTCATTAGCATTCGATGCTAATGAAATTAAAGTTTCTACTAAGACTGGTTTTTCTTCTGTATTAACAATGCGCAAGAATGAGCAATATATTTTGTATTTCTCTGGTTTTAATGATTTTCCCAATGTTAATATTCCCAACTTACTACCAATTTTTCTGTCATTTTACTCTTTTTTACACATATTTTGCTTCTAATAAATTATCGTGTTGTGTAGTCTTCTTTTACATGATATTAATTCAAATATTAAAAATATACAACCGTTTATTTGTTTACAGAAATTCGAAACCAAATAAAACGTTGATCAATTTACAGGAAAAAATTTAATTTAGTAATCGATCAAAAGATCAATTTAGTAAACAGTTTAAATTCATTAGATTTTAGAGGATTTACTATGAAACCTTTTTTTGTAAGAAAAAAGTCAAAATTATACTACGATCGCGCTAGTCCGAACTAATTTGAGACCAGTGGTGGTTCGGATTAACGAGGGTATAATAGACCGCCTTGAGACTATTTTTTACTGTTGTAAGATACTTTACAGCAGCAAATAAAGGTTATAATTGTTAAGTTAAACAGGGTTACAGAAGGAATAAGCAGCAACGCCCACAACACGTGAAATGCATGATTTCAGTTTACATTATTTTAGTTAGAAGAATGGTAGAGTCTGTTCGGTTTACAAGGGGTTCGGATTAGCGCGACTGTAGTGTAATTAGAACGGTCGCGCTAAACCAAATAATTTAAATAATTCTAAATATTTTAAGAACGGCATATTGGTAATATGGTATATTGCACATTTAATGCAATTATAGTACAGTGGACTTCGCTTATATACAGTGTTTTGTAATCACGGATAACGTTATCAAAATTAGCAAATTCCAAAACAAAGTTATAACTTCGCTTATTGAAATCAAATTCGGTTGTTATTGTTGTTATTACCTTCGGGTAAATAGGTCTTTCTGTACTTTATTTTCGTGCTTAGCAACTTCAACATGTGGTTAACATGCAATCGTTATAAGCAGTGACGCAATCAAAAAATTTAAATCGAAGATAAAAAACTTTTTGCCAGTTTTTGATTATAAAATTTAGAATAAAAATAATCACATTTTGTAATGATATTTAAGCATTACAAAACGGTAAGTAAGATGTGCTATTTTATTTTTATTTTTTTGAAATTTGGCAATTTTTTTTGGTTTCTTTGAAATTTTATTTAGGAGAAGCCCTTCCTTTTATGTTTCTATGCCTTTTACCTGATTGTGTCAACGGTTATAAATTATTCTTATCGGTCCTAACTAATACTTTAAATGTTTGCGCACAATACAATAGTTTAAACTGCTGGCATTTTGCTAGTTATTATTGAAATTCGTAGCGGACAAACAATACTAAATAAATAAATCAAAGTAATTTACATTTTCATCCAATGAATTTCCATCATAAATCTATTCTCATCAGTTGATCTATTTTTAGAACAAATATCAATTTACGTTTTATTATAAACATTATCTACAAAAGTTTTACAATTATTCCTAATTGTTTGAAATAATAGAAAAATATAAAAAATAGTTTGTTTAATATAATGCTTATCTTATTAACTTTGATATAAAGTATTATAATATACACAGAAATAACTTTATTTTTCACTAATTCATTAATTTAATTAACAAATCGCAAACTTCCATTGAAGTTTATACTATATTATATTACGATTATAGATAAATTTAGATTTAAAATATATTAATTTAAAAGCAAACATTAATTAAATATTTTACGAAATTTTATTTAAAAGCCATAATTAAACTCCTGCTTATTTATTATTTAATTATAACAAATATTTATTTTAATTTATTAATTTGAAGACTTATCAGTCTTCAAATTAATAAATTAAAATAAATTAAAATAAAATAAAATAAATAAAATAAATTAAAATTAATTTGAAGTTCATCAGTCTTCATTACAAAAATTTATTAATAACCAAATCTTTAATAACTAAAATTTTATTTTGCTAGCAATTTGTATTAAAAATTATTATAAAATTTTTTCAGCTATTTCAGTCAAAACCGTCCTTATAAAAAAGTTTGCCTATTTTTTGAACAATAAATCGAAACATTTTCAGTGGTTTAAAAAAAATAATTTTTCCGCCAAAAATACGTCTGTCGTTAGTAACTAAATCTTAATATAATATAATTTAGAGATCGTTCAAACAACGGAAATCAATACACTCAGAGATAGAAGCAGAAATATTATCCGAACTTTTGGATAAAGAAGTAGCTGTGGGAGACATTTTATGCAATGAAACAGACACAGGAGAATTGAATGAATCAATTAGTCTTATGGATGTAATAAATCCACATATTTCTTCTACTTTCTACATTTAGAAAATGGCAAATTCTATCAGGAACATCTGTTCAAGTTCAGATCTGTCATTTGTTTTAAAAGAAAAAGAGATTTTTCAAAAACTACAAATTGAATATAGAAAATTCTCATTTTTAATAGTTATTTCAAGTCACAAATAATGTTTCATTTGTGGAATATCAACTAAAATTATTAATATCCAATCTGGTGCCCATCAACAATCATTTATAAATAGAAGCGTATAGCAGATTTCTTTAGGAATTTGTTGTTGTCCCAGTCATTTGAAGAAAAAAGGTTCAAGCAATTTGCAAATACCAGAGTACTAACGTCGAATAACTGAAAAAATATCTTGAATACCTTTCAGTCTGTAGCGAAAATACAATAAACGATAAGATAGGCAATTTCACATTTTTGTAAGAACGTCTTATTGTAAGTTATTTGACGGTTCAACTTGATAAAACGTTATCGAACTTTGAGAAATAATGATTTCTATGTGAAATTCACAATGTCGAGATGTCATTCAAGCTTTGGTTGTTTTTATTGAAACTTCGTATTGGAAATTCCGAAGCTGGATACACAAGAATGGTAAAATTAAGGCGACTTTAAATGTCAAATAACTGGTCACACACTGGTATTGCTAAAAAAACTGTACAATGTAAAAGATAAGTTAATGTTAATTTTTGATGGAATATAATAAACATACTGTGTATGTTCACAATGAAAAAAGGTCAAACAACAAAAATATGTTTTTATTTATTTATGGCTCGTAATTTTATAAATGGTACGTATTGATATACGGCAACGCGACACAAGAGCGATGCGCCGAGAGGAAAGCCTTTCGGGAAGTCTTTTATGGGAAACTGGCTCCTATTTAGGTGTTACTAACGTAGGAAACCCAGAAAACTCCTTGCGGCTAGTCCGGTGGTGAGGCGTGAACCCATGATCAGTATTCAGTGGTTTCTATCCATTCGGTCACTGGTGAGCACTTTATTATGGCTCTTTCTGCCCTGTGGGTACTCTTTCCTCCTTTTCTCATTCCTATCGTGAGTTCAGTCAGATCCACAATGGAGACGACAGGGTAATGAAGGACAAGGCCCAATATATCTGGGACAGTCAACCCATAAAAAAAGGTTTTGCGATTAGATCCAGGATTAGATCCCCAGAGCGATATGCTGACGCCTTAAACGCCTTGTCATCCGGCCATAAAACAACAAATATCAAAGATTCTATTCCGGCTAAAAGAAAACGCCTTTATATAAATCGGCTAATGTTACCTTAAGTGCCAAGATGGCGGCTCGTCTCTGATTCCAGCAAGGAAACAGTGGGACGCACTTTCTAACCTAACCTAACCTATTCTAATAAATTACCATAATTATTAGCAACCAAATTATTAGAATAGGTTAGGTTAGGTTAGAACTGCGTCCCACTGTTTCCTTGCTGGAATCAGAGACGAGCCGCCATCTTGGCACCTAAGGTAACATTAACCTATAAAGCATTTACAATTAGCACAACGAATGGATATAATGTTGATACGCTTTAACATTTTTTAGTTAATCAAAATAGTGCATAAATAGTGAATAGATTTTAGCATATCCAAATGGTGTAAGTTTTATCGAAAAGGGTGACATAAGAATTATTAAACGAGGTTTCCGAAATGTTAAAGCCCACCAGTGTGCCAGTGGATAAAAGCACTAAAAAAACTGATAGTTGGTCATGGGTTCTCGCCTCGTCAACGGTGAACGGCTGGTCATGTGAAATTTTCCGGGTTTTCTTCACGTTTGGTAACACTTAAGAAGATGCCAGTTTCCCATAAAAGACGTCCTGAAGGCATCCCTCTCTGCAGATCGTTCATGTATTGCATTGTCGTATACGAATAAACCAAACCAAGATGTTAAAGATCAGCTGATAAAGCAAGGCTATGTTGTTTTCATGCTAGCGCTTAAAGGTAAATGAAAACAGCTCACAACTATCAAATCAAATAAATCTCGTAAGGTTCGTTTAGTCATTGAAGCAGTTCACGACAAAACAGAAATTAGCGACTACTTCATCAACAAACATAGAATAAATTTCCTCCGAAAATCCGTTTCTACTGTCGTGTCGTCTTTTTTCCTTTTTTTTACGTAATAAAATTGATAAACCCTTGAATTTTTACATTGATCTTTTGATGCAGTATTAGCTAGAATGACATCCAAAGCTTTGACAAAAGAAGTTTAAGAAAAACATTTGAATAGGCGGAAAGTCCCAATCAAACAGTTTAACACCTTCACTCATAATAGATTTTCCTGAAAAGACAGAAAAATATTTCAAAATAATTGATAGAATCGGATAAATACAGAAGTAAGTAAAGCGGAATTTTACGTGGCTGAAATGATGGATACTGATTATCATATTTTTCCTTTTTCTAACAATTATATTATTACGTTTGAAATTAAATCTTGACATATAATTAAGAAAACATATAAATGATTTATTGATTACGTACCTAATTCTATTGAATATTCTTTAGTAAAGCGTTACTGGTGTGCACAAATAATATCGCAGTGTGCCGATGTTCTCACTTAGCTACGATAATTTAATATTTATTGCATACTCAATATCTTTTCCAAAATTGAAAAGTCAGCAGAGATTTTAAGTAAATTGTTTATCGAAGAATAACTTTAGTAATAAGCGTAATTAACGAAGATTAATTAAAGACTAAAAATACTGCCGGATAAGTGAATTCTTCAGATTGTTGAATGCTACTTTTCAAGAATTCTAAAGTGTTTAAATTTATTCATAATATTGTATACGTTATATAGCCCAATATTGATTGGATAAAGTTGCATTTTCAATCTAACAGAGCAGATCACGAATCAGACAAAAGCGGAACACACGAAAGACTACCTGTCCTAAATTATGACTGGTTGGAATATAGTACTATGTACACTTATGCACTGCTTTTGTTATTTTTAGTTATTATTTACGGTAGTTATAATTTATTTAAATGTTTATTTTTTATAATATTTAGTAGTATTTTTATTTTAGTGTCATTTTCATTTTGAATAAAATAAATGATCGAGAACTTAATTTAAATGATGATATTTTAGAATTGTAGGATTGATGGGATAAGGCAAGGCAACACATAGGCGATCTGCCAAAAGATTAATACCCCAGAGAGGACTTTTTGCGGGAAACTTACCCTTATTCAAGTGTTATACATAAGAAGAAAACCTGGAACACTGTACTTGGTCACCCCTTGGTGAGGCGCGACTCACACCGAGCATTTAGTGATAGGCTCATCGAGAGTTGATATAGAATATGGGGGTAGATCGGGCCTCTTTTGTTTTGTTTTTTTTAATAAATAAGAACATTCAATGTTTCTTTATTAATGAAAAATACGTATAAAGATTTTATTTTTTGTTAGTAAAAATAACATTAATGTATACGGATAAGAACTATTACGGCCCTTCAAGTTTTCTCCGGTCTACAGAAAAATCTTTAGCTCCCATCTCTCGACGGCCCTGTTCAGTGGTCTTATCTTCTTGGCCACTGGTGGGCGCGGTAATATTTTAAAGTGGTGTCGGTTACTTGAAAGTGCCGGTATTTTTAATGTTGATAAGAGAACTGTTTCTGTACGAGATTTTATACGAAACTTATCAGCGTTATTTGTTAAATTATGAGATCGTTTTGCATAATCAATAAAAATTAAATTTTTTCATTGTTTTTAATTTAATCATTTCGCCTCATACTATAAACGAAAATCTTTTCCGAAAAATTAAAAAAAAAAAAAAATCATTATTTTCCCACTTCAAAAATTATTTATAATTACTTTGTTAAAAGCTATATAATGGTACTTAAAAAAAACTTATTGGATTTTCAAGTACAAATATTTAAAAAAACAATATTACAAAATATTAATATGCATCAAATTTTAAAAATAATTTTTAATGTATAAAAATATTTGATAACAGTTGAAAACAATGTAGTAGTGGTTTTTTCCCGAATTATTATATTTCAGTTTTATAGCCTTTAAACTTTGTAAGTAGAAGTAATTTAAACATTTTTGGCTTAAAATAAAACATTACAAAAAATGTTTCCAGTACAGGAACATTTTTTGTAGGAACATTGTTGTGTAGGAACATTTTTTGTAGGAGCTTTGTTGTGTAGGAACGCATCCCCCGCGATAAGCGGGGGATGCGTTCCTACACAACAAAGCGCTAAACGAAACAGCGTTAAACGAGGTCATTTAACATAGAGTAAATAGGGAAAAGGAAACACGCGACCAAAAATAAACAGATTTTACTTTAATTTTAAGTTACTTTTTATATTAATTTGTATAATAATATATGTTAAATAACACATAAACATGCGCAGAAAAATGTAAAGTTCATTTTTTGTGACAAAGGACCTGACTTTTCTGAAATTCTTGTTTTTTTTTTTTTTGCAATAAAGTCGTGAAGTTTCATTTGTCGCTTTTTTCTTTCCTTAAGCAAATGTCGGTAGCAGAAGATCGCATAAAAACGCCTCGTTTCCCTTTTGGCACTCCTTTTAAAATCGGGATCATTCGCTACAATTTGATCAACGATTTCAGTTATCGTTACCAAACTTTTACTAAGGAAATCTGTAGAGAAATTGTTTTTAGAATCACTATTTTCCAGTTCTACGTGAATTCCTTGTTCTGCCAGTTCTTGAAGGTCGTCGTTGATAAGGTTCTCACCAGAAACCTGCAGTAACTCCTCAATATTCTGCTCGTCTACATCTTTTAGTCCTGCTGTATGGATTAGGTTGTTTGGTCAACTTAACGATACAGCGATAGGCTCTTCTAGTTGAGAATTCTTGGACACCTTCAGCCATAACTTCTTCCACAATTCGTTCGTGCATTTATCAGTTAATTCTTGCCAAGTGAAGCCGATATTGCCCATGGTGTTATATTTTTTTACAAAATTGCACCAAACAAACATAGATTTAAAGAAAGTACACCTTTTTGCCACATTTTTCTGATTGGTTCGTGTTCGTAAATAATCGATTCTATAAGAATAAATGAAATGTCGCGATAATTTAAATCGGCGTAAATTTTGAGCTTTTTTTTTAGGTTTCGAGCAGACCGCGTTATATCGAATCAACATTAAGCGAGGCAGCGTTAAGCGGAGTCTTACTGTAATTTTAATATATTTTGGGGAGAGAAATTATAATAAAAAGTTGAAGTTCATTATTTTTTGATTTTTGGGTTACAGTTTTAAAAAACTGTAACCCAAAAATCATTATATTTGTGGAATATTTTTGTGGAATATCATTATATTATATAGTGGAATATTTTTGGGTTACAGTTTTAAAAAACTGTAACCCAAAAATATTCCACTGTCCCTATAAAATTCCACTGTCGTCCATTGTCTGTCCTTCCTTATCTCCAGAAAAATTCGGCATAAGGCCCTAATTAAATACATAAAAACTTCTGATACAAACTGTAAGTCACGTTATTTCAATTTAAAATGCCTTACCCCTGAAAGCAGTTAATAGATAACCGGCACGACTCTATTGTTAAAGGAAATGTATGATGTGCAGGGACAAGCCACTACTAATTTGAGGTGGAGAGCATGTATTTAAATTAAATGAATTAAAAATATGATTAAAAATTGCAGCCCTGCATTGTGACGATGTCACAATAAATAATTGCTAGTTCGACTTGAATTTCATTTCTAACAATAAGTAAATCTTTTATACTGACACTTTTTGAATGAAACAATACGAAATAAAATTTAAAATTTTGATTACTAAAATTCGGTTTTTCATTTTTTTTAACTACTACATCCACATCTTTAAAAAAATCTGTAAAATTATTTTTACCTCTTGGAAACATATTTACAGAAAAAACAATGGAGACAAACAGTGACGTAACTAGAAATTTTAATCCCTTAAGCAAAACAAGGTAAAAGGTTCTCCAATGATGAGGGCTTAGACCATCTACATTTACGACGTTTTAAAACTTTTTTACAAAATTTTAAAATTTAAAATTGTTATAAAATATTATTGGTAGGTTTACTAAATCTTTCTTTTGCTGTAAGCAAATGTAATATCAAACATCAAACGAAAAAACAATCAACAAAATAAAAAGTTTAAGTTAAACAAATACAAAAAATTATTAATATTTTTCTTGTGTAATTAAAAAATTCTCCTATTTATACTGTTCCGTAGAAACAATGTTCAGGGCCTGGTCTGGCTCCCTTATGGTTTGGGTTATTTGTTTAGGCGACGCCGCAACTGTGGACAATCTACCGAGAAGAGATGCTTCCCGGGAGGACTTTCTATGGAAAATTGGCCCCTACTTAGATGTTACTAACGTGAAGAAAACCCGAAAAACTCCACGTGGCCAGCCCACGTCTAACTACCAGTGTTCTGTGGCACGTGGCAGCCCACTTCTAACTACCAGTGTTCTGTGGTTTTATCCACTCAGCCACTGGTGGGAGGCCCTCTTAAACCTCGCTTTTGCACGCTAAATAGCAGTTACGCTAATGGAGACATATTTTGCCATATTTTCGATGAGAAAAATGTATTTGAAACTTTTATTTATTTTTTAAATTCGAATTTCACGCCAGAAAGTTAAAAATAAATTTTTTAGATGTAAAATGATAATGTAAATGGCGCCTTGTTTATATACATCTTTTAAAAATGTTCATAATGTGAGGAAAACTTGAAAGTCAAGTTTTACTTGTTTCTATGAATCGAAAAAGATTAAAGACTTGAAAATTGCTACGCTACGGTTTTACGCCAAAGGAAATCAGATACTATATAAAAAATTCGATTTGATTTGAGGACCTTTCACGAGCGTATTTAGCTGGACGCTTTAGGAATATTTTAATTTCAAATCGTTACAGAATCTATATTTCCTATGGGAGTTAATATGTAGGTTTTTGCGTGATCGCTTATCCTCCGAAGAGCCGGCCGAAGCTTTTTTGCTTGATCAGACGAAATTACTCGTGAAGAGATGGGGAAATTCTTTCCGGAAGATCTTTTAAGAGTAACTGGCCTTATTTAGAGGTTAGAAAGGTGGAGAAAACCCGGATAACTTTACATGGCCAGCTCGTCCTAGCGAGGCGCGAACCCACAACCAGGGTTGGCTACTGGTGGGTCTACAGAATATTTATCGTTATAACATTCTAAATATTGTTTTTTAAATGAATATTTCCTAAGCTATGTTAATTTTCATTGTGTTTCCAAGCATGTTATTAACTTGATATTCACAAACAGGAAACTGACATTCATAATCTGAAATAGATCATTGTTATCACTTCAACATATAAATCAAGGGTCTCGCTATCTGTATCTTAATGAGATTCGCTAGCACTAGTCTCAATTATTCTCATTACGAAGTGATTCGATCCGAGATGAAGTTAGAATATAAAAGAAGCGAACGTAGCACTTGACCCAAATTTCCTATTAATTCACGACTTACGGTTTAGGTATAAACTCGAATTTATCAAGATAAAAGAATTTCTTTTTGAAAAATTTTGGCAACACTTTGATCCTGGAAGATATTAAAAAGGATAGAAAGATCTCTATTATTGTGACTTTTATCTAAGTTAGAAATATCGTCAGAAATTAAAAAGGATGTGATAATCGATCATATTCATATCTCATTCATATTTGAGAACTTTAGTCACTTCTCATCACTCATCCATTCTAATCAATCTCATTGCGGTTTAGATTTTCCTGTAATGAGCAAAATTGTAGTCGGCTATACGTAACAGTCTTTACATATTGTGCCACGCATCACCAGACATCAAGTGCAATCTGTATTCAGAACATTGGAATTAATAATTTGCAAAGTAATGCGAATGTTTAAATTGCGTTGATTAAGTATAAAAAATTTATTTAGGAATTTTAAATTTCGTGACTAATTTATTCAGGAAATTTAGTAAGAGGATAAAGAATAGAAAAAGTAATTTAAAGAATGAGACAAATTTCATGAGACAAATTTCTTAATGAATCAAAATAGGATTTATTTCTAATAAAGAAATTTATCATACATAATAAAATAAATGAATATTATATCATCAATAATAGGTTTCTTGCAGTTAATGCGGTTCTTAGAGATTAGTATTAAAAATTAAATTTATTGTTTAAGCCATTTAATTTGGATTTATATACTGTATAAAGTATTCTTACGAAACATGAACTGATTCGATTTTATTTTTTAATAGACAAAAGAATCACTCATACTATCGATTATCTCTTATAATTTCTAGATCGAGTTTCTCTACCGCTCAATCAATGACATGATGGACTTACCTCGAGCTATTCATATGTAAAATGATATTGCAGAAAAAATTTCAGAACATCTGAGGTAAAATAATTGAGAAGTATTTTATCTTTTATTCTATTCAAATTAATGCGTTTATTAAATGACTAAATTAGGTTTTGTTCAGCATTTCTATAATTTAGCAAATTAATATATTTTTAATATAGGGAAGACTGAGAGAAATTGAGAACTCAACAGTCTTTTTAGTCTGTAGACCCGTTAGATCTTTTCTCGTTAGAAAGAAGAAAGTCGATATTGTGATCGAAAATAGACAAAACAGATAGATAGACACATCGGTTATTTCGTGTCATCTGATGTATCGTTCATTTGGTTTGTCTCCCGTCATGCGATATAACGATGATACTGAAGTCATGTTAGGACTAGTGAAATGGAAATGAGTTAACAGTTAACGTAATTTATTCTCAAACTGTTACCTATAAGTTAAAAGTAATGATTGTTACCATTGAGGCATCTCTCCCAATTGGTAACAAGCCTGGTAATT
The DNA here is from genome assembly GCF_030686945.1 of Centruroides vittatus. Lineage (NCBI taxonomy): Eukaryota > Metazoa > Arthropoda > Arachnida > Scorpiones > Buthidae > Centruroides > Centruroides vittatus. The sequence goes on from NW_027120673.1 coordinate 2,884,033, forward strand.
AGATGTTTGTAGAAGTTCTTTGGCTTCTGCTTCAGGAAATCCGTAACCACCTCCTGTACCTCGGCGTCAGAGACGAAACTACAACTCTTCGGGTGCTTCAGTAATTCACCGAACACATGAAAGTCGCATGATAAAAGGCCTGGATTGTAGGGTGAGTGCTGCAAAATTTTCCACTTAAGATTTTTAAGACTTTCGCGAGTTATGTTGGCTTATTGGCAGTGTGCGGTTTCGCATTGTCATGCAAGAGGATCAGGTCGTCTGACAAGCTTTTGCGCTTATTTCTGATTGCTGTGCTGAGTCATTGCAGGATTTCACCATACAGTCCGGACCTTCACTATGCTACTTTCATGGAAATTATTGAATAAAGCACCTGAAGGGTCGCAGTTTTGCCTCGGACGCAGAGCTGCAGGCTGTAGTCACAGGCTTCTTGAAGGGAAACCAAAGGATTTTTATTAACATGGAATCACCGGGTTCTTTACCTAGTAGGACAAATTCTTTATAATTCACTATTCATGTTCCTGTAGCTGTTAACTGTTCTGATGCCATCTTTAATAATAAAACATAAACATGTTTTATAATCTGTATGGGATGATTGAATTATTTTAAATGTACGAGAGTATATTTTAAAATTTCGTAAGGGTAAAGACAGTATAAGAGGTTGGAAATCACTTCGTTAAAAAAAATATTTTAAAACACTACTCACAAGTCAGTTGCATGTATTTATTTGACATAGATTGTCTATTTGGTGTTGACACCAAAAAGATAAAAAAAATCAATAATTTAATTATTATAAGAATATTTTCGATACTTTTGTTATGTTCAAAATTCATTCATCCAAAAGTTTATTGACAGTTTCTAGAAAATCGATAAGGTGAAGAGAAAAATAACATTAAATATTTGATTGAAGTTATCGCAACAGCAGAATTAATAAATTAAGAAAAATTTTCTTACAAAATAGTTTCATTAAATTTTTATTAATAAATTATTAATTTTATTTTCTGATCATTTTAGACGTATAGCCTTGAAATTATTGAATTTTAACTGTGTAATCTTGTTAACATTAATAAATTCAATAGAGATCATTCAGATATGGCATCTGCACTGCAGGGGTATATGTAAGTTTTGTGACTTCGTGACAGGAGTGGGGTGTTAGTAGAGCGACGATGTGATAAAGATTCTGAGAAATTTTCCTATTTGAAATAATTTTTTGCCAAAATTACTATGCGGAAATATTTTAATCAATAATCAGACAGCAAGTTCTTGTTTATTTAAATAATTATACTTCAGTAGAAGCGCTGTACAAATATGCTGTATTGGAAGCACTCTGGTAGAACTTTTAATGTGAAGGGATAATGGCAACAATTTAACCTTTAAAGATACAGGTTACAGATAAAGATACCGATATATAGCAAATTATCTTTTGTCTAGGAATTATTAATACAGTGTCATTAGACTCTGGTAAATCAATGAATCTCGTTTTCGTTATTGCCTATTTCTACAATTAGATCGCCTTGTCAGGAAATATAAATAAATTAACGTACTATAGATGTGCTTTATAGAAATGTTTTATTTTAATATCTGGGTATAACAGATCAAGTGTGACATCAGCATGATATCACCAATTTTAAGTCCCTTTTAACTACCTACCCTGTCAACAAGTCCCTTAACTACCTACCTACCTACCTACTCCTGTCAAGTTTTGTCACAGGAGGTAGTGGAAAGTGTGACATATTTGAATGATGAATTTGTCTTAACAATAATTTTATATAAAAATAGATTTAAGAAGAACATTAAAACATTAATATTCTTTTGACAAAAATGTTAATATTAAAGTTAGTTAAATTTATATTAAAAAAAAGAAAATTTATGGTAATTTCTTGAAAGTAACATCGGTTGTAAAGGAAATTAGCTAAAGTCATTTTTAGAAAAAGGCCATTATCTTAGAAAAATGTTAAAAAGTTTTTAAATATTAATACAAAATAAAAAATAAATTAATTTTTTACATGTTAATTCAATTAAGAGAATGGAATTTGTAAATATTGGCTACTATCAACATTAAAAAAAAAACAAATTTAGTATAATTTCAATTATTATTTTAAAATGATTCTAACTACTTTTTCTTATTATTTTTATGATTTTATAGATTTTTAAGATTTACGTTTTTTTAAACGTCCTCCGCATGTTACATGCCTTTAAATATTAAATTATAATTACTCAGCTTTCGACTCGTTGAATATTAACACACTTCATTAAAAATAAAAATAAAAATACCTAGTAATTAGTTCGTATAAATTACTATATTTTTTTTTTTTTTAAAATGATCATTTTGACGGACAAATTTATTATTATAATATAATGATTGCACAAAAGATTTAATTAAAGTCTGACAAATAATAAATGTCGAAAGATTAATACTGAGAATAAATTTATATAATACCCAAAAAATTAATATAAACTAAATAATTATACATTTTTAGTAATAAAATTAATAAAAAAATAAATTATTTAAACTAAGTTTATTACAAAAAACTAAATAATAATTTTTGTTCAAATTTTTTAAGAAATTTTCAAATATATTTCACAAATAGAAAAATATGTAAAGATTAAATTAAAATTAAATATTATTTAATGTTAATTAAATTATTATTTAAAATAAATAGACTTAAATACGCTTTTAAAATTAAATTAAATAGTTTATAAATAAAATTGAAAAATTAAAGAAGCAATTACTTTAATGGACTATTTAACTATTAAATTTTTTTATTTAAAAAATTATTTAGAAAATTTAAAAAGAATTATTTTCAATACAATTTATTTAGATTTAATTTTTGAAGAATGTTTTTATTTAAAAATAATATTTGATCATAAACATTACGTCTAAAATTATATTCCGTAGATAGTTTCGCATGATTTCTAAAAATTATTTTAATAAAATATTTATTTCTAATTTTTTAATTCTTATTTCTAGGACGATAAGCCGTAACAGTAAAGAAAAAATCAAATCAAAACTTGTGGTAATAAAATTATCTACAGCCTACAGCTTGAAATTCGAAGCTTAACTGGATAACTCTTGAACTAAAGAAAAATTTATCTAGAAGAAGATGAAACAAACTTTTACACAAAATCAATTATTTAAAATAAATACTTCTTTTCCTTTCCGACATAAAAACAGAATTAGTCTTGTTTTTTATGAAGGTGTAGAGTTGAGTATGCAGTTACGTTAAGAATATTGATTAGAATTTATCAGAAAATTTAATTGACAGTAGTTATGCAGGATAACTATTCGTTTATAAATCCGTTAGGAAACCATTCTATAATTTTATTAGAAAGAGATGAACATTTGGCAAAAGCAGAAATCGTTACTTTATCTATAATGTTTGCAGTTATGGTTGTCGGTAATTGTTTAGTTCTTTTAGCATTGATGGGACGTCGTATACAAATGACACGCATGTATTATTTCCTATTCCATCTTTGTCTTTCTGACCTGGTGACCGCATTTCTTCACGTTCTTCCTCAAATTGCTTGGGATATCACTTATAGATTTCGAGGTGGATATTTATTATGTAAGTTAGTAAAATATGTTCAAATTCTCGGTCCATATTTATCGTCGTATATTCTGGTGATAACTGCTATCGATCGTTACCAAGCTATTTGCTTTCCATTGACAAGTTTTTCTTGGACTCCAATTAGAGGGAAAATTATGGTACTCGTAGCATGGATAATCTCTCTTTTATGTTGTATTCCACAGTTATTTATATTTTCTTATCAAGATGTACAGGGACTTTCCGGTGTTAAAGATTGTTGGGGAACATTTATTCAACCTTGGGGTGAAAAAGCGTATGTTACGTGGTATACGATATCTGTATTTTTTATTCCATTTATTATAATTACTTTTACGTATACCCGAATTTGCTTAGCTGTCTGGAAAAACTTTCGTGAAGAAAATTGTTCTTCTAAAGAAGAAAAATTATATAATGTAGAAACAGTGATCGTAACAAAATCGAATACTTCAGATGAGGTGGTTGTTCGAAGGAAAACACCATTATCTAGACGACACAATATGAAAGGATTGAGTAAAGCTAAAGTAAAAACAGTTAAAATTACTGTCGTTGTGATTATATGCTATATTGTTTGTTCGTGTCCTTTTATATGTGTGCAGTTATGGGCTTACTGGGATCCTCAAGCACAATATTCTAATATCTGGAGAGGTAAGTCATTTCAAATTTAAAACACCTATTGACATTTGAATTTAAGTAAACATAAAATGTTTTAAGTTATTTGTGTCGATATAAACAATAAGACTAATATAAATAGACAGTATAACTTATATTGGGTTCATTCAAGATCAAGTTTATTTTATTTGATCTAGCCACCGTTTGTGTGGGCCAGAAATTGCACTTAGGTTGTTCGATAGAACTCTACAATAAATAGACAAAACTTAACTTCTGGCTACCTTGTGTGTGTATATATATATATATATATATATATATATTAAAAGATTATGCTATTATGTAATAGAGCATCCCAGACAATCATTTTATTTAAAAAAATTCTTTAAAAAACAAGTTTTTGTAGAATTATAAAAGAAATTATTTATTATTTCTGACGTCAAAATAATAATTTTTGATTTTCTTTTAATTACCAAAAATACTATATAAGCTGATTTACAATTGGCCAATTCAATTTGCTGTGTTAGAAACTTCAAAACAATATAAATATCAATGCTAACCTCCAAATATTATTTTCCCTTACAACATTTAAATTGACCAATATAAATTTGATTTTAATAATCAAAACTTACAAGAATTATTTGTACAACATACAATTTATAGTATGTCATTTTCCAGACATGACACAATAGACGCCTTATGCAAATAAATATTGAAAATTTTAATACATTTTATTTATTGTTTTGTCACATTTAATAATAATCATGCAATTTCAGCTATTTTTAGATTAATATCTAAAAGTAAGAATTTAGACTGACAAATGAAATGAGTGATAGATGGGTAAGCTCACCGTAATATTTTCTCAAACCGGAACAATTTTGAGAAAATACTCACAACAGAAAACAAAGCCTACTAGGATAAGTAGCTATGATTGAAAAGGCTAAATAAAGAAGTTGTTAACAAAAAAAAAAAAAAAAAAAAAAAAACAACGAGTTAAAAGCAATTTTTAATAACTCAACTGAACATACCTAATATTAAGTTATTAATATTTATTTAAAAATTCTATGTTATTTTTAATGGCATCAAATTTAATGCAATTTAAATCAGTACCTTTAAAATATGACAATATATTTGAGGAAGTTTCTTCCGCTGCTACTAAGCTTGCCTAATGTTTTGCACATTTAAACTGATTTTTAATGTCCGAACGCTCACGAGTTACTGAAAATTCTGAAAAGCACAGATCACATTTCACTTTGTCAATAAAATCACAAACTTTTTTCAAAAACGGATAGACCTAATCGTTTTTAATTCATCTATAAACACAGTTTCTTATTGGTATTTTGGAGATTAAATTAATTTAATGCACAGTACAAAATAATCGTAAATGCCGAATAGCAATTCGAACTCGACTAAGATAGGACATGCTGAACAATGACGTGGCCAGTGTAAGTTTCAGTGTTACCAACTCTAATTGAAACAAAATATCTAAAAAATGAAATAAAAACATCTGGATCTCATAGGCCACGTGTTGTTATAAATTCTGTGAAAAAGTACCTGAATGAAAAAGTAAAATATTTAAATTCATTAGGCCACATGCTATAAATTTTGGAGAAACATCGAGACAACATTAAAAATACAGTAAAACTTCGTTTAACGTTACCTCTATTAACGCTGATTCGATATAACGCGGTCTGCTCGAAGCCTTAAAAAAGCTCAAAATTTACACTGATTCAAATTATCGCGGTATTTTATTCATTCGTATGTAATACGCTTATTCCCGAACACGAACCAATCAGCAAAAGATGGCAATTCGTCTCAGCGCTGTACTTTCCTTAAATCTATGTTTATTTGGTACAATTTTGGAAAAAATATAACATCATGGATGCCATAGGAAATATCGACTTTGCTCGGCAAGAATTAACTGATAAATGCATGAAAAAAGTTATGGCTGAAGGTATCCAAGAATTCTTAACGAGAAGAGCCTATCGCTGAATCGTTAGGTTGACCAAATTGTCAACCTGATCGATACAGCAGGATTAGATGTAGACGAGCAGGATATTGAGGAGTTACTGCAGGTTTCTGGTGAGAGCCTTACCAAAGACGACCTTCAAGAACTGGCAGAACAAGGAATTCACGTAGAACTGGAAAATAGTGATTCTGAAAACGATGAACCAAAAGAATTTCTCTACAGATTTCCTCAGTAAAAGTTTAGTAACGATAGCCGAAATCGTCGCTGTTTCATTTAGTGCTTTTTCGTCTAGGAACGTATTTTCCGAGTTAAGCGAAGTCTTACTGGTCTTAGATCTAGCTACAAAATATTTAGATTGGCAACAGTAAGTGTAATAGAGGGGATATTTTAGTTTCCAATTGCCATTTTACCCGAGGCACTATTTTTACTTTTTGTATATTTGACACTTAATATTTTACCAAATATCCGGGACAAAATGACAAACTGGCCGAAACGCAGGGACCACACCGTTAAACCGGGACAGTTTCGGTTAAAGCGGGACGTTTGGTAAGCCTATAGATGGGATGAATACAAATAATTTTAGTCAAATGAACCGGAATTCGTCTTGTGAGATAGAGGCTCCTAAACTTTGGAAGCGGTTGCTGTCCTATGATGCATGAATACAGAGAAACCTGGCATTACCGATAGACATTCTATTAAAATTATGCATGGAATGTTGTTAAATGCTCAAGAAGGACAAATAAAAATCTGTGAAGGGCTATTTTAATTTTCAAATAGTAAAGATGACTATTTTATACAAACAATAAGTCATACATAAGTGAAACAAAATACAGTCTAAACAAAACTCTTTAAAATAAATACCAAAACTCCTTTATTTACATCCACACAAACTGTACATCTTCGATATATTGATTCTCTGACACGATTAAAGATTTATACATTATTCTGAACTGAACCTGCTACCACAATAATGCGTCTCACTAATTCTGCTGCAACTGGAATCTTGTAAACTACCGTTCAGATGTCCCCAGAGAAAAAAATTGAGTGTTAAATCTGGTAATTTTCCAGGCCATAGAAAAGACCGCCTCTTCCTATCCATCTCTGAGGAAAACTACAGTTCAAAAATTCTTGACAGAGTTATCAAAGTGAGGAGGTGCCCATCATATTGAAAGAGCATTCCTCTTCTTACGACAAGCGACACATCTTCCAATCGTTCAGGTAAAATTCCCTCCAAGGAAAAATCAGCAAATGTTGGCATTTAATCTCAAAGGTAAAATGTAAGGTCTAATAAGGTAATTATCAATAATACACGCCCACAATCTTTGTTGGTTTGATCCTGAAGAAGTGGATAAGGGATGTCCGAACTCCAAAAGCGAAAGTTGACTGTTGAACAATCCTTCTCTTGTAAACAATGGTTCGTTGTAAACGATATGAATAAAAGAGATTCGTAGTTTAATTAATACTATTTTAAATACCATTATGAAATCTCTTTTCATGCTGGAGAATCTACAGCTCTTAAGCGTTGCATAGTTTGATGGTAAGAGGGGTATAAAAACTGTTCATCTATCAAAGTCAGACGTTAACATCATTCATCCCAACGATCGGGCAATAGCTCTCGTGAGAATTGTTGCACAACATGTTGAATCATTAATTCTTTAAAGCTGTCAGTTTTTATTGAGCATGGTCGTCCTTATCCATCTGATCTTTTAAAATTCCCTTCTCTTGCAATTGATTACGGATAGCGTCAAACGTTGAGTAGTGAGTATTCGGCCCGGGTACAGTTGACAATACAATCTTTGTGCAAATCGTCCTTTCCATTTAGCTTACCCGTAAATAAGATGCATATCGACTAGCTCGGAGATGTGAATTTCTCCGTTTGGTCTGATAAGGATTCACTTAGTCAACATAATTAAATGCCACATAGGTTTCACATCTTCACAAGTTGACAGTAATGTATTGAAGAAATGCAAGTTAGAACACCGATATTTTAAGAGAGGGAATTTAACGTGAAAATGCAAATTTTATTATAAAATGTACCGTACACTCTCTTCCATTTTAATTGATCGTATTAAAACATTGCACTTAAATAAAAATATTCCTTTTTTTGTATTTTGGACTTTTATTCTTTGTTGAAGTATTTTACCGACTATATATAGTATATAATATATAGTCGGTAAAATACTTCAATATTTTATTATTAATTGCATTTAAAATTTGATATGCAATTAAAAGTGGTTTATCAATAAATAAATAACAACTAAGAATTCTTTGTTGTGATTTTCTAAGATGCCTCTGTCTACGTTTTTAAAACTGCTACACCACGAAACAAGGCGTCACATTGACGGAGGGTGGCTATACTACACGCATGCTATGCATAACAGCAAAGAAAGTTTAGGAGACTATATCTCGTAAGGGGACTGCGGCGATCCTTAGTTCATAGGATCAAAATTGCTTGTATTCGATCCCTCTACTATTCATTTCATTTGTCAGTCTAATTTATTAAACTTTTAAGCTGATTATAATTATATTCAAATTCACTCGTTTAGTTAAGAAAAGTGATTAATAAATGTCTTTAAAATTATCAGAGTAGTATTTAATTATTTAAATTATTCCCAGATTTTTTAAAACATTGTTTATGGCTAAACAATGTTTTAAAAAATCTGGGTAATTTAAAAACGTATATAATAAGGCTTCCTATTTAAATTAATAATAATTTTAGCATTGGTTTATGAGAATTCACCGCCTAAATAAGGAAAATTTTAAGGAATTAAACTCGAAAAATCAGAAGAATGCTATGAAATCTCGGCAATAATTGAACTGATATGCGAATAAAATATTTAAGTCCAAAATATTTATCATTTACAATTAAATATGCCAAAATAACATCCCTTGTAAATATAAAGACAAAATTATTTTAATAATTAGTATTATCATAACATAATCTCTCACAATCTAGAGTCTCCCCGAATTCTAGATCCAGTATTATTATTGAGAGCCAGGAGTCACCCATTTTAAAAGTGATAATATAACGACATTTTTCGCATAGATAGAGTAGGCTTTATCAACGATCTCTCACTGTTAGGAACCTCACACATGTATCGATGTTTGAACCAAGTTTGTGCTTGGTTCAAACATTCAAACTTGGTTCAAACATTGTGCTTGGTTCAAACTTGTTAAAAATGATATTTTTTTAATTATTGCTACAGTTATTAAAGTAAACTAATAATTGTGCTTGGTTCAAAAATAAAGAAGAATAAAGGCTACTTGGAATTCAGTACTTATAGTTAATATTCTAATTTATACAATATTATGTATGATATGATGAGGCTTTACATTATATAAGGCTTTCTTAGGGCCTCTCATAATCTAAAACAGAAATTGTGGTTAAGTATAGTCATTGTTGGTTTAAACTTGTCAGCAGCTGATAAGAAAGAGAACGTGAGAAAAGTGTAAGACGAAACGAAGTGACGATGACAAGATGAAAAGGAACTGCTTAAAATGTCTGTCGAAGGAAAATCCATGACACCGTCTTTGTCTTATTGGATTATTTTATTACATTTTGTATTGAAAAGCCTGACATTGAAAATTGAGAAATCAAAGTAATGAGTTAAGTCATTAAGTGGATTCTCAATTTTTATTGGTAATTTGGTAACTTAATAAGTTGCGATACTTTTAGTTTTTCTCGTTAAATATTTCTCGTAAACTTAATAAGAACAAATTATATTTTAAAAATATCAAGTTTTGTAAATCGAATGGCCGAGAAAAAGAAATATATTAGTGTGATGTTCCATATTGTTATATATTCATTTAATAATTTATTATCAAAAACACGTAATTTGTAATCATCTTGAGTATTAGATGTTACTTAAATTATTAATGTTTTGTAAGAATGAAATTTCTAAATATCTTCATAGACTAATACAACTTCTATACTATCTTGATAAATTTAAAATATATAAAAATTTTAAAGAATGAAATAAAACTAATTGAAAAAACTGACTGACCAACTATGTACAGTATATGTTTTTTGTTGTTCAAGCTTAAAAGTTATCTCGATGCATGATAAGAATATGGAATTGTATTATATGAAAAGTATTATGGAAGTTTTATTTGCTTCAAAATATTAATATATGTTAATATTTGAAAAATATTTTAAAATTATTATAAATACCCTAATTAATATCTAGTACTTGAGATATTTGCAAATCATAGAGTAAGTTGGGGTGAAATGAATCACACTAAGCTTTTAGCATCATATTTTTACGAGATTTTATTTTTGTGTTTGTCCTTTCGTGCCACTGATCCGTTGAAGTTTCTAGAAGTTAAGAAAAAAAGTACTTGACGAAACTCGCTTCAATTTCGTCGGAAAAATTTTTTTGTGTCTGTGCATGAGCGAGAGCACCTAAATTCTTCTTAGGTTATTATCACACAAGCAATAAATTAAAATATAACATCTATACAGGTATACCTTGTCTTACGTCGGTAATTGGTTCCAGGAGAGGCGACGTAAGTCGAATTTACTTGTGTAGTTACGACATAAGTCGTAGTTTCGACTTACGTCGTAAATAAACGCCAATAATGAGCACTTAAAGACCGCTAAATAAGACGACAACACATAAACACAGATGTTTTCATGTTTCGTTCTCTAAGATTTACGATGATTATACTAACATTTACTACAAATGTACATATTTTAATATGATTTTATGTGCTTTTAATGCTTTTCTAGTGATATTACGACTTCAATGTTTGTGGCGGACGGATTTAAAGTCGAATAAACTGATTTAAACTTGATTTTTATTTTTCCATATACTTTCTTGACAAACGACGTATAATCGGGAACGACGTAACTCGAGAGCGACGTAACTCGAGGTATACCTGTAATTACAAATAAAACTACAAATCTGTTATTAAGCAAAAGTATCGATTTTTGATATTATTCTGTGTTGGGCCTAATGTGGCGTTAGTCAACAATTAAAAATGCTTTCTTTTCGTACTGAATTAGGTAATGGACAGGGGTGGAACAGCCACCCTTATCCATTGTTCAAAATGACGAAACTCTGATTATTTAAATTTTTAGATAAATATATAATTTTTAAAGTTTAAACTTCCAATATTTTCGTACCTTTTGTACGTAGATTATTTAATAGTAGGTTTATATAAAAATTTCCAGGAGTAAATCTCTGGGATAGTCCATAACCCCAGACCCTGGTAAAATCATTCCAAAATTTGCTAGAGTCACCTATATTATAGTTGTCTAATTACGCCCTCGAACTGTAATGAACACGATAATAGACAATTTGTTATCATGTTCTTTTCATTTTAACGTCATTTTATACTGTAAATGCATTAGAACAGTACTTTTATTCAAGAATAGTTAGTGTAGTATTACGGCTTTAGTACAACTGGATTATATGTGGATTAATCTCAAATTTTACCCATTATAGACGTCCACAATGAGAGCCGTCAGACATTTAGTAGGGGTACCTAGACAAAACCTGGAGGTCTTGATTCTCCAGAAGGCTAAATAATTAAAACCTAAGTAAAATTCTTAGAAACCAGTCCAGAGGAACCAGAATCCTAGGACCACTTAGTTACATAATGTTGGTCTCTTATTTTCATTTTTGTCTCTTAAGACACCATTTTTCCATAATTATCGTATAGACCTAAAGAATGTTCTTAAATTCTTTTTATTTATTTTAATGTAGTGAGTTCGTTTTGATATGTCTATGTTTAATTAGTTCGATTATCATAATTGAAAACATGTGATCCATTTCACCTCATAAGAAAATTGGCTATGATCCACAACAATAGAAATAATGATCCATTGAAAATTAAGTTTGATCTATTTCAACCCACCTGCTATATCTTTATTGATATTAAACGAATACAGTATATAATATAACAATATGAATATTGCTAATAGTTGTTATATTATCTCTATAATAATAAATATTGATTAAGGTTTTGATTATAGAACGCCACATTCAGAAAATTAAGACTTGGGGTTATTGTCAGGATATCAAAATATTTAAGTAGGAATAAAGAAATTTTTCGGTCGATTTGTTTTCCAGTTAGTAACTGATCCCTGAAAGTTTTTCCTACTTTAAGTAAAAGAATTTTCGTTTAAAAATAGTCAGAAAATTAACAATTAAAAACATAAAAATTTAGCTATTTTTTAGTCATGCTAACATTTTAAATTGACATTTAACTGAGTTTTTGGTCATCCTACAAGTAAACAAAATAATTTTACTTAGTCAAAATGTAATTTTATTCCAAAAATCTACAGCATAATTTATATCGATGTTAATTTAGGGTCTAAATATACTCTTACTATAATAATGTCTTAATGCGAAAGTAAGTTAAAACCAAAAATAATAATATAATAATCACTGAGAAACTTTACTATAATATTCTCTTTATTCATTAGAATTATCTTTTGACTTATACTTCTTAATCCACTGTTCGAAAAAGTTAGATGAACAGGGCACTTATTATAATTTATCATTTAGACTTGATAAACACTAATATTGTGTGTTTTTTCTTCAAAGACACTTGGCAAGTTTTCTATCAGATATCTTTATTCGTTCTCGTTGATACGGTACTCTGTCTGTACACGTTTCGGGCCCTGCCCCTCCTCAGTCAACTGTTGATTATCTTTTTTTAAAAAAATGTAAAATCTTGTTAACTGTATACATTACGGTTGTAAGAAGTTCATCGACTATAAAAGGTGAACGATGAACTTCTTACAACCGTAATGTATACAGTTAACAAGATTTTACATTTTTTTTTTTAAAAAAAAAAAGATAATCAACAGTTGACTGAGGAGGGGCAGGGCCCGAAACGTGTACAGACAGAGTACCGTATCAACGAGAACGAATAAAGATATCTGATAGAAAACTTGCCAAGTGTCTTTGAAGAAAAAACACACAACATTAGTGTTTATCAAGTCTAAATTATAGAACAAGACACGGTTTTATAAAACAAATAATTTATCATATTAACGAATTATGTTATTATGAATATTTTTGTTAAAAGTATTGACAAATGAAATATTTAAAAATTTTAAATATGCACTATATAGTTCATAGCTGTATCGGAAATAAAATAATATTTCGCGCAAATCATATATCAATCAAATATATAGATTTTTATATAAATAGTTTTATAAGAGAAAATTATCCAGAATAATAGCAAATGCATTACGGTGAAAGGGAGAAAGCTTTTTACGGAGTAAATTTTCCATTACCATTAGTACAATTATTAACCAACAGATGGCGACAGATGATGATACTACAATTATGTTACAGCTCGTCTCAAACAGACATGAATTTACATACAAATTTCACCTTTCAGCTTAATGATTTTTTTTATCGTTTATGACTAGTATACTCTATTGATTGATTGAAAAGTTTTTCCGCTTACTACCTGACATTTTCCTTTGAAGTGTAAAACTAATGCAACAGATTTTTTCATTATGTTTTTCAACAGTTTTTTTAAAATAATATCGTAGTAATTACTTTTTAAAAGCAACTCACTTTTTTCATTAAAAAACACAGAGTTACAAATAAATAAATAAGTTTTATATAAGTTATTCAATTTATATAAAAAAAATTACAGTAATTCTGTATGCTTTTTTTCAGCTTTAAATATTTAAAAAGGAATTTGAATAAAATTAATTTTATACACTGTATTATCAAGAAAAATTTATAAAAACTACGAAAAGTGGTTCTTTGAATTTAAATAAAATATGAGAAACTCGGATAGAGTTGGTTTTTTTTTAATCTGATTTATAACAAACGAGAAAACTGTCTAGTGTCGTTTTCTTCTACATTTACTCATTAATATTCGACTTTTAAAAATTATATAATTCTCCATATGTAGTTTTAAATTTTTTTGACATCCTAACAATGTATATTTTAAATAAGAACTGATATTTTGTTTAAAATATCAGTTCTTATTTAAATAAATGAAAAAATTATTATTAAAACGGTAGGGAAGTCTGTAAGAAAATGTGTTTTTAAAAATGAGATTTTGATTTTCATATTTTATAAAATTATAAGTAAAATATTTTTTAAATCGAATTTAAGCCGTAACTCTAAAAATCAATATTTTCCAATCTGAATTATGCATTTTTAAAAAAGTTAAACATTAATATTGTTCATATATTTTCTTATTGCGAGACATTAATGAACACAGAAAATAACAATACTCAAATGAGTTTTCTTCGTTATAATCAGATTTTAAAAGTTCTACCCGAGTTTCTCATATTTTGCTTAAATTCAAAAACTACCTTTTGAAGTTCTTTTAGAATTTTTCGAATAATATACGAATATAAAAGTTAATCTATTCAAATTGCTTTTCGAATATTCAACGCTAAATAAATAAATAAATAAATAAATAAATATAAATTACTACAATTCACTTTGATTCATTTTATATGGTAACTGCCTCTAAAATTGGAGAAAAATATATCTTTTCAGATTTTCAGCGTAAATTCGATAGCAGTTACGTAGAAGATTTACTTAACATTCTATGTTTATGATAATCAAAATCTTATTTTTCAAAATAAATTTTTTGATAGACTTCGCTATTGCTTTAACAATAATTTTTTTTTTATTTAGTTAAAATAAAAATTAATATGTTTGAAATATAGAATATTAAAAATTGCAGCCCATTATATCAAAAACGGTTGTTCATATTTATAGATAATTGCATCATTTAATAATAGTTTTCTCTTAGTATTTCTAATATTTGCTCTAAAAATCCATTTAAATTCTTGTAATTTAAATCTAATTAAGTAAACTTGAAAATAAATTACTGAACGAGATTTAATTTCTTAAGATTTTAATGTTATAAATCTGTATATTAATTAAATTCAGTTTTTCCGGTGGTTTTCCAAAAAAGAAAGAAGAAAAACACCTGTTGTATAGTTTTTATTTCTTCTTTCATGCAAATTATAATTGATTTTCTCTATTTTTATTATCTACAAAGTTCATTTAACTTTGTAGTCCCTGAAGATTTTTATGCTCATTTAATACAATTCAAACATATTTAATTTGTATTGAATTGATTTCATCAATAATATATTGAAGTTATATTAAAATTTCTTTCTGTTATTGAATATTTAATAAACGTTCAGTATGTTCATTACAAATGATAAAAGAAAAATTTTGATTTACTTTTTAAGACTACACGTAAGGCTACATGTTCTTTGAATTATTTCATTCTTACTGAGCTGCAATTTTCAAATTATAGACTTATACATTCCCACTGTCGTCAGTCTGTCCGTCTTTCGTTAATCTCGAGAAAGGAATTATATAGGTCTAGATGAAAATCGAGACCAGATACAAAAAGCTTAGGGGCCAGAGGCTCTATTAACTATATACGAACTTTGGATCGGAAGTCATGTGATTTCAATTCAAAATTTTTATCTTAACATATAAAACGATAAATAATATACCACTCGATCTTCTAAGGTGTACAATATTTGCGTGGGTTGCGTGCGGTGAGTTGCGTGCGGCGTACAATATTTGGTGACTTTTACCACATTTTCTGTGGTAAAAGTCACCTGAGGAAAAAAAGCAATTGCATTTTCAGATTCAGCGTGAAAAGTTACATTTATTTTTAAAGTTAGACATGATTAAAAATTACTGTCTGGCATTGTGACGGTGTCACAAAAATTTAGTTATTATATAAACAGTCTAGAAATGTTATATTTGAATATTTCATATTATGGAAATAATATGACTTTACTGACTTCTATCAGTTTATTTGATTTGCTAAAGAATTGGAAATTTCATATTTTGTTCCTTCAAGCACGATTAGAGGAGTGTTGTTTAATAATCTTTATAGACTAGTCATGCGAAAACTAGGTTTTCCAGAATTTGTCCAAGTTTTCGTTTGATATCAATGTTTGATTACTCCAGCTACAAATACTTTAAATCCTGCTGTTGGAAAAATCATTTTTGGAATCAAAATTGCTATTTATTAAAAATTGAACACTTCAATATTTATTATATATTAAAAATTGTTCGTTTTATTACATTTTGAAATTTTAGAAATATTAAAGGTCGTCGTCTTAAATTTCAAGCTTTAAACCTGAAATATATTTGAAAATAAGTTCTTTAATAGTCCTTACTCTATTTTAGTCAATGTTATAAAAATTTATTGATATAAGTAAAGAATTTTATTCTTTTGGACTCTATATAGTGCGTATTTATTTTAGTAATTAATTATAAAATATGTTCTAAAAATATATGTACATTAACAGGTGTTTCAAGTTTTATTAAAATTGTTTAAATTAAAAACTTTAATTGCCCAAAAAGTCTACTTGATTTTAGATGTATGCCCTCTTATGACTTGTTATACTATATCTTAATTTTTTTCCATAAAAACTACGTACTTAGAAAATGTCGAATCGACGATTACGTCTTTCATATAATCGTCACTTCCACATTCTACATCTGTAATCTCGAAACAAATGCAATTTTTAGCATAGGGGGTGAGGTACACTCCATGGTACGTAATGTGCACAAATTCAGAGCAAAATTGAATCTTGAAGCAACATTTTTCCCTGAAAATCGAAATGCATACTCAGGACTGCATATAGGGTAAACGATAGTTATTGGGACTGCAATTTTTAATCATATTTTTTAAATTTATTTAATTTAAAATATATGCTCTCCACCTCAAATTATTTCCCCTTTCCCCTGTATATCATACTTTTCCTTTAACAATGGAGTTGTGCCGGCCATCTATTAACAATTTTTAGGGATAAAGTTTTGATTGAAATAACGTGACTTCCGGTTTGCATCGAACTTTCATATATGGTTAATCGGGGCCTCCTGCCTCTGAGCTTTCTATATCTGTTTTGAATTTCATTTATCTAACACTGTTCTGGAGATTAAGGAAGGAAGGACAGACAGTAGGATTTCATAGATTTACAATTTTTTTTTTAAATTCCAGCCCAATTAACAATTTAATACATATGACAACTGTTTATTAAGATTTTATATTTTAAACACATTTGATTGTGTTTAAATACAATAATTGAAGTAATAATTAATAGTATAATTATGCAATATTTATATAAATAATGAATGAGATAATTCTTGCCCCTTCTAATATGTTTTCATTTTTATATATTTATTTTGAAATAGATATATAAAGTGAACTTTAGATGGTCTAAATGAAAACTAACATTTTTATCTCAAACTTATCTAGACTCGAAGTACACTTTATGTAAATTAAACAAATAAAACTATAAAGCAAACGTGATGAACTAATTACGTAAATTTAAGTCATTTATACATTTACTGATTGTAAACGTAGTAGAATGACGTCAATTAAAATAAAAAAATGTATTCTTTAGATGAATAAATATACTTAAAAGTTATTTGAAATTGCATTTATGCATTTGTACAAATTAAACTAATGGAATAATTAGTGTAGTAAGAATAAAAGTTGTACAGGCTGATCTAGAAGTAATAGGAAAGTTAAGACAACTCAATTAATAATAATAATAATATTTCTTTTGTATTATTATTTAATAATTATTCCGATTTTAAATTCACCCAAAAGTGAAAAGTTTAACCTTTGAGGGATTATTATAATTGTGTGGCAATTCATTAATGTAAATAGACATAGGGATAAATGCGAAGAACATGTCCTCCATTTTAACTTGAAAAAATGTTTTTATATCGTTCAAACACACTCGTAAAATCCTCTTTTTCAGAACAATTTGTCCCTCCAATCATAATTTTCATCTGATATGTCTGATTAGACATTATTCTAAATAACTATTGCAATCAGACTCTGTTTTGTGTTGTCTAGATGTTAAATTTTAGACATAAATTATATCATACTCCACTAATAAAATATTTCTACTAAAATATGAAATTTTTAACTGCCTTATTACGTCTAGTCTATTATTTATTGTTATAAAGTATGTATGTGAAGAATTAATTCAATTTTTAATAATTTTTTTCAGGTCCAACTGTTACGATTCTCATGCTATTGGCAAGTCTGAATAGTTGCACTAATCCATGGATATACCTATTTTTTAATCAAAACTTAATTCAATCCTTGAGTCAAGTGTGTGGTTTTAACGTGAAGAAGAAGTCTATACGACAAACGACTGATGTAAATCATACAACTCATACTGACGACGAAAAACATTCTATACGCCAAATGGCTGATGTTAATCACACAGCTCGTATTGACGACGAAAAACATTCTCATCACTCAGATTTATGAATATCGCATACAAATTTACATATCATTCATTATCATTATTCGTAACATTAATTTATATGTACAGCCTGATTTTAGTTGTTCAATTATAATCGATACAATTAAACAGCTTTCTATTCATTTTTCCTTTGATAATCCTGCTTAAATAAATATTAATAATATAAATTATTATATTTTACTGATTTTTCTATAATATAAAATAGTCTCTTTTCTTTCTTCATTGACTCTTTCCACGCTGTGGACACTAAGAGGGCCTTTTTTTAATCATACTAAACATAAGTGGTCAGGCCCATAATGGGGACAGATATCCTGAGATTCGATCCCGGGTCCCCCAGAGCGTTAGGCTGATGTTTAACCGTCAGAAAAATGATTTATATCTATAGTATCTATATGTATCTTAATATCTTGAATAATTCTTAATATTTTAATCTTAACTGTAAATTAAAACCATATATTATTTTTTAATTTGTTAAAAAATATTAAAACATTTCAAATTCTTTATACACTGTACATTTATGTAATATATGGCAATTTTAAAAATTCTCTTTAAAATTTTTTGAGTGTGAGATTAGTAATGTAGAATGAATAGAAGAATAAAGTGCGTGAAATTCGTTCTTGTCAAATTTAAATAATGAAAACAATAAAAAAAATCTATTTTAAATTTAATTTTGTTGCTAATTTCAATAATTTTTAGGCTTCATAAAATTAACTACTTACAACATTTTTTTTTTCCTGGAATATATATAACTCAGTTAACTAAGACCGTTATCCGGATGCAGACAAGTAAAATAGATAGTAACTGAAAATTTGACACAATATATAAATTCTGTAAATTGTTAATTGAACATGGAGGATTTCGTTTTAAATTATTTTTTCTTTGTTAGTACAAACAACAATGAAACTATATAAAATACAGGAGATACAAAACGTCTTCACTTCCGCCCTTTCCAACCACCAAGATCAAGTCTTCCTTCGCAGAGACGAGCTTTTACTGTAGACTTCGACTGTACTACAATATGCAAAACAGTTTAAAAAGATGATAAGCCATAAAA
This sequence comes from Centruroides vittatus, assembly GCF_030686945.1. Classification (NCBI taxonomy): domain Eukaryota; kingdom Metazoa; phylum Arthropoda; class Arachnida; order Scorpiones; family Buthidae; genus Centruroides; species Centruroides vittatus. The sequence continues at coordinate 2,903,478 of NW_027120673.1, forward strand.
TTTTGTAAAAATTGTATACTTAATTTTAAAATTGCAAAATTCCTGGTGATTGGAAAGAGCGAAAGTGAAGACGTTTTGTATCTTCTGTATTTTCTATATATTGTAAATATACCGTCTGTCATTTTTAAATTAACAATGAAACTCTTTTGTTTTAAACGACATAGATTGAAAACTACGTTGTTTTAAAGTTAGCTGAATTTTGGTTTATAATTTGTAAGTAGCTTGTCTATAATTTTAGTTGGAAATAGAGAAACAATTGAAAAATGTTATTCGCTATTTGCTACTATCGTTATAAAATTAATAAAAACTAAATGGATATAAAATTATAATTTATTAAATTATTTTTAAAAATAATTTTTTGTATATTATTTAAAAAGTAGTCGTATGATGATGATAAATATTCGGGAACGAACGTGTTTGGTCATCAGATCATTGAAACAGGTGTATATAAATTCAAAACGTCATATCTAAAAGATTCATTGAGTAAATATTTAAATTTAAGCAACTTGATAATAATTTCATGGTTTTATTAGTATAACGGAGGAAATGAAATTTCAATTTAAAAAGAGGTAAAAGCCTCTCCAGAAATTTTTTATTATTAACTGAAGAACTTTTTCTATAATAAAATTTCTCATATAATTAGCATCTGAGAAAAAAATATTCCATGCTTATTACTATTATCACTATTATAAATGCCTATTAGATTATTTTAAATTTTTATTTATGTCTTTAATCATGAAAATATAATTCCTTCCCTTTCTTTTCTTCCACTGTTCAAGTAGAGATAATGATCTTTATCCTTGTTTTCTGAAAAAGATTTACACTGAAACAATTACAAATAACTGAACGTTAACTTGGAGAAAAGCTGATCTCCATGAGCTTCCATATAAACTACGAGTAAGCAGGAACATAAAACGTACTTGGAAAGTTAAGTGCATCATACTTAAACGATATATTGATGACTTCTTAAATATCGTTTTAAGAAGTCATCAATATTAATTAACTAGCCTACGACCAATCACCCCAAACACAATCAGTTTCCTAAGACAAATAGTTATAAATTTTATCGACATATTATCAAATATATTATCGTGTGCTTATTTTACTTTGTTCCGAGTGTATGCTAGAATCTATTTAAATTACTTTACAATAATCCATTAAAAAGATAAAAATTAGAAATAAAGTCATTTTATAAATGTCTATCCAAAATTGCATGTAATTTAATGAGAAAATCAAATTCTCTTCAAGTGTGCTTTTCAAAATTACTTAAACTTTCGTCACTTTCGTTTCTTAACGGATAGCACGTCTTATTAAATGTTTTAATGCTCACCAGCAGTGGTGGATACGAGGGAAGGGCTATAACGGAGGGGTAAGTCTCCCCATTGACATAAAAAAAATTAAAATTTATATGTTCGAACTTCGAAACGTTCTTTTTAAAAACATTTACAATGGCAAATACGGTTAATCAGACCATCCGCAATATAATCGTCGTGTGCGTGTTAATAAAAGATACTTATTAATTATTCAAATATTTTTAATTTTTGAGTTAGCCCCTTCTTTTGAGTAGGCCTAGGATCCGCCGCAGCTCACCAGAATAGAATTTCTCGCAAGAAGATTCTAAATTTGTGTTTAATATAATTCCATAATATATTTTTACTTTATCTTAGAAATATTTGAATGTACACTATAAATTATACTTCATATAGCAATATTACATCGTTTAACTCAAGCACAGAAGAGAGTTCATCTTAATACTTAACACTTATAATCATTTAGAGCAGGGATGGGCAACCTTTATCTACGTAAGGGCCGCATTTCAAAACTTTTGAACTGACGCGGGCCGCACACAAGAGAAAAGAGGGGGGAACTGTCGGTAAATCACAATTCTTTATTCATATATAATTATAAATTAGCATAGGTATACTTAATATAGCTTCTGGCACTGATCTAAACGTAATATATCGGAAATATTCGGTTAAATATCAGTCACTGCTAGTTTTAAATTAGTTTCGATGTATCTGTTAGCCGGTTTCTTGTTTTAATTTTTACTAAATTCATTGGGAAAAAACTTTTCACAAATATAAGTTGTAGAAAATAACGTTTGAATTTTTGTCGAATATCTCATTAAGCTGGGAAATTGATATATTTATTCACGTTTTATGCCACGCGGGCCGCAAAAAATATTACTGCGGGCCGCATGCGGCCCGAGGGCCGCGGGTTGCCCATCCCTGATTTAGAGGAAGGTGGGGCAAGATGAGGACGTTAAAGTTTGAAAAGTCATAAGATGGCAACCACTTTGATGAGAACAATAATTTTTTATTCTCATCAACTACAACATTTGGTAATATATAATACAAAATTTAATTTTTGAAAAACGTTTTTAAAAACAAGAAAATTTAATATTTTAAAATTATATGTAAATGCATCATCTTGCCCCATCCATGGGGTAAGATGGGGATATTATTTTTATATAGAAGAAGGACAGATTAAAATGGTTAAACTGTCGTTTTCTTCAATATTGGCACAAGAACAACGGCTTGTGCCCATTTATCACAACGGCTACATTTATTATTATTTTCCGAATAAATAAGTATAAAAATTTAAACTTACAGTACTCGTATTTACTTTACCAGACGATAGTCACTTCGCGCATGCTCAGTTTCGCTATTTTGTAAGCAGACGATATTTTTTTTTTCGTGGAAAAAATTTTTATTTCTATTGTTATCTCACATTTTATTTCTTGTTGTGAAGACCACCATTTCCCCCCTCCAAAAATACCTCGATGTAAGCATTTGTGAACTGTTATTTACGACATTTGTAAGAATTTTTGCTTAATCACTTTATTTTAACTTTTTTGCTAATTATGTATTTGCTTGAACTTTGTTAGAACTTTAACTGTATCTTAAACAACAACCGAAGTTGTAAGAGGAAATTCGCTTATTTTACCGATCTAGGGACTCCCCTTTTCCAAATTTTAATATCGACTTAAAATGATTTATATAAACGAATTAGAATAAAACGGTTTATTATCCAACTATCAGAAATCTCACAACATGCCAAGGAAAAGAGGAAGAAGCAATTAAGTAATTAAATTAATTTGTAAAGGATTAAAAATATAAAAATGGGAAACATCGTACTCCCCCCTTTTTCACGGCACCGAGTGTCTCGACAAGGCTCGGACTTCTACAATGTTTACACATTAAACGAAGAACTTAGTCGAAGTAATCAATGAATAATGATGAGAACTGCCACAAAACAAAGATGAGTCACATCAACTCGATGATAACTCTACAAAAGTTCGGTGTCATTACCAAATAACAAAATCAAACAATCATCTCAGCTACGATAACGACACCGCCAATAAATCATCACCCGATGACGACACTACCAATAAATCATCGCCGAATGACGAACTTTCTCATGCTGGAAGTGTTTAAAAAGAGGGCTCCAGCCCGATCAAGAGGCAGACAAGAGAGTAGACCAGAGGCGGCAAGACAGAACCAGGACAGAGGAGAACCAGAGAGACGGAAAGAGATAAGACATACAGAAAGACAGAGAAAGAGAGAGTGAAACAGGATCAAGAGACTGACCGACTGTCTGAACAGACGGAGAAGACATCTTGTTTACCTGGTATGTTGTGAGTCGCGTAGTTCGAATACCCCCGTTAGGTATCTTTCTCGTTGTATAGATAAAGATAGGTAAATTTCCAAAAATCGGATTTGATAACTTTGTTCCGAACTTTCATTTTTTTTGCTAATAAATTCCCTTTAATTTATTATATCTGACTCTGCATTCTTCCTCCTGAGAGACTTTCTGGACTTCGAAGTGACTCTTACCCTCGCGCTTTAATCGGCGGTGTGTCCGGTAAAACACACCTGGTGGCAAGACCCTATCCAAAACGTGCTTAATATAAATCTTAACGGTCCCGACACCCCCCATTGTTAAGATAGTATTTAAATTTAAAAAATGTTTTCATAAATAAAATAAAACGTAAAAACATAAATAATAAAGTAATACAGTATATACTGTATAAATTTATTACAGTTAGATATGATTTAAAAGTGGAATATCTCATTTTCTATAAAAAGATCATTTTTAAAATTATTATTTTATATATTCGAAAAGGTGATATAGAATTATCAATGACAACGAATTTAAAACTAGTTCACTGCATTATATTGCAGTGCCTCTAGCCAGCAGCAGAATTCGTGGCCCATCTTGCCCCAACGTGCACTTTTCATATTGACTGAAACATAGGTCAACTTTATTTCAAAACTAAACAATTTCAGTCTTAAAGGTTACTTCGAATACCATAATATCTTCATCTAAAAGGTAATGTAAAAGTTCACAATAATACTTATTTTGTAGAAACTTTGTAGCAGGCATAAAATTAAATGCAGTATTACTGAAACATGGAAAACTGTCTTACTTCCAAACAAAGAAAGCGATTCGGACGTTCTCTCGTCCCATGATCCCTTTTGAGGTTGACATTTAATTCCCCAAATAACAGCATGATGAAACACGTTAACCACGAATAAACAGACGTCCCCGTCTTACCCATGTCCCCATTTTGCACCACCTTTTCTTATATAGAAATAGTGTTTATTTAATATTTTAGAATACAGTATTCTAGACATTTTCTGAAAAACTCTAATAAATATCAAACCAAATTATTGTACAGTATTTGTTTTCAATCGAAACGAATTAACAATAGATTTAAAACTAGTTATACAAGTTCATCATTGATGCGGAAAAACGTGGAAAAACTATAACAAAACATTTAAAAAATTAAATAATTGTTTTCAATCAATAAAAAGTGAAATTAAAATAAATTTAATTTCTATTTCCTCTTTCTATAATAAATTATAATGTGATGTCAGAAAAGTAAAAACAAAAAAGAACTGAAATTTACATTCAGTACTCTACGCCTGAACTAGAAAAATTAAAGTATCAAATTCGCTTTAAAAATATATTCTGTTTATTAGAAATTCGTTTTCTGTTTTGTTTAGATATTCTAAAAGTAAAATGTAGAGATTTGAGAACAGATTTATTATTTAACTTTTTGAAAAATTCGGTTTTGCTTAATAAGAATTAAAGAACGATGTTCTTATTTAAATATATGAGTAATAAATCTGTAAAATTATCATTATTATTTTACTAAATTAGATTTGACGAATAAAGCAAATTAAAAAACTTTGTCTTAAAGTAAAAGAAACAAAACAAAGAATTTTTTTTTTACATTTAAATTATCAATATTAGTGGAAGTGGACAGAGAAAATAAAAATAAATAAATAATATGCCGTTACAAATTAATTAATCGTATGTCAAGGCCTTGCACACGATTAGTTTTGAGGCTCGCTTGATAATTCAAACAGAAAAATTGCTTTGTTATTTTATATAAAACGTATATTTTGTACCCGTTCAGTTCGTTCGATTGGATTATTTGTATACTGCAACGCGACATGTGGGCGATCTGCCGAAGAGAAGATGTCTCCCGGGAAGTTTTTCATGAGAAACTGGGCCTTATTTAGGTGTTTCAAACACGAAGAAAACCGGGAAAACTCCACTTGGCCAGCCCCGAACCCGCGACTAACTGGAGTGAGTAAAACCACTACCAGTGTTCAGTGGTTTTACTCACTCGGCCACTGATAGGCCCGTTCAGTTTATCCTTAGTCTACTGTATTGTGTTATTCTATACAGAATGTCTCATTTTCATTAGTCATCCAAAATATTCGGACCGAAATGTTCTGCATTAAGAATTTGAAAAAATAAGAAACAGCTATCTTAGCTTTTACAAATAAACATAGTTTATGCTCTAATAAACGGAATTAGCGTATAAACTGTGTCAATTTCATAATCTGTATTAAAATATCCAGTCACTCTCTTAAAGAACTGGCAATGTTTTAGTTAAATATAAATTTGAAACATATGTTTATGTTATTTGTTTTAATATTTAATCTAAAAGTCAAGTAATTTTCAAATAGCAATTCGGTATTTATATTAAAATGCGAACATAAAATTATTGAGGCCACGTATCGGATTAAAAACATACGTTATTCTCCAAATCATATAAGAATTTGAAGTTTATATTAGTTATATAGTGATATATTATAGATCTTATATTGAATTAAGTAAGAAGTAAATTAGTTTAATTAAGATCTGTAAATACATAATTTGATTCATATATTACTTTAAAAATTATATCATAATCATATATTCTAATATTTAACCAGTATTCAAATAAGTATAAGCAACTTTTGTATTATCAATAAACGTTTCAAGATTTCAGATCACTATACAGTACTTCAGCCTTAACAGTAGATAAATTTACTTCATCTTGTTATCTCTACGTTTTAAGCACTGATATTCCTTGTAACATTAGCATTTGACATATTCTGCAGGTATGCATAGTGATTTTCAAGCTGATTATCATAATGATGTGGTATCGCGACAAATTTGTATGAGTATCGAAAGATTGATGCCTAATAATTTAATATTCTCAATAGCTATTAATTTGCAACTGTTCCAAAAGCAAATTAGTAGCTATTAAATATAACATAATAAGGAAAGCAAAAATAATAATAATACCTAATAATTTATTTAATGTTTAAAAAATGATTGATTGTCAGTTGTGCTACGATGCTAAAGAAAGCGAGTTAAGGTTAGTTTCAAAATAATTGAAAACCAGCGCTGTAACAATAAAATTGAGAAAGGATGGGAGATATATGGCGTATATATATCGAAAAAATGTCAAAACAATTCTACTTATGTCTTTGAATGAAAATCATTTATCCTCACTTTATCTTGCCATATACAATTAACTACGAAATTTAACTAAATTCACTTTCAAAAATTAGAAAACTGTAGGTCTATTCATACCTGAGAATGTAATATACTTATCCAAAAACTTCAATCTTTATTCGTATTTTTCTTATTTTTCACACTTAATTCGTTAAACAGACAATTTCGTTCAAAACTTGAAAAAGATAGATAGTATACGGGATCGTAATTTTAGATTTTTCACGTCTTCATCTTATTTTTATATTTTCTTTCTGCATAGTAATTTATACACTAAACTTAATTAATCTTAATATGACTATCAGCCAACCAAATACCACATGCTACAAATACTACGTCAACTCTGTCAGCTATTACATTAATTAATCAGCTGTAATTAGAGTGCATTACCAACAAGCAAGCGGGCCTACACATATATTTTCTCTGACAATATTCTAAAACTATGCTTAGCAAAATTAAATCTGATAGAATTTGGATCAAGCTAAACTGGTAAGTTTCGAAGTTTCGAATGCAAGCTCAACTTGGAAAAAAACAATAATAAATAATGATTTTAAACTCTATACTCAATATACAGCCTGAATTTTTTGACTTCGTTACTTTAAGTATTAAACATTTAATAAAAAGGAAGATAATAAAACAAACTTTTATTCCTAGTATGTACTGTAAGTCCTCTCAGTTTATTCATTTATTTCTTTTATATCAAAAAGATTTCACGTACACATATGATGAGTACTGGCTCTTATAAAAGATAACGCTTCTACAAATAGTTTTAAATTATCACAGTATTCATTGTATAATGATATCTTTAATACAAAACGTTCGTTCGTGAAAAGCGCGAAAATTAAATATCTTAATGGACATTTAATCATTTGTCTAAATGCGTAATAACCGCAGAAATTTCATGGCACTTGGCATCAGTTATGATGATATTATACTAGCCTACATATCATAATTTATCAATAATTTTTTAAATAAAAATATACAATAATTTACAATAAAAAATAATTTAAATGTAACGAGCAATTATTCATTGTGACATCGTCACAATACAGGGGTGCAATTTTTAATCATATTTTTAAATTAATTTCATTTAAAACACATCAGAAACAGAATTTTGCAGCCAAATCAGAAACCGAGATGGAATTTTACCTTATTTTCGGTTAAGTTAAACTTATATTAAAATATTAATGACCAAAAATCAATAAATCTATTGCGTCAAATTTCATTTCCAGAATCTACATATGCTTAGAGTTTTGATTATTATTTATAAATAAATATTTAGTTAAACATCATACAGTACTTTTGTTTGTTAATCAATTTGGACCATCGGTGATGATTAAAATGAGCTACAATTTGTATGTATTTGTTTGAACTGACATTTATAAAAATTTGAACACAGTAAAGAACATCCAATGTAGAGACTATTTTACCTTTTCACCAATGATTTCTTATCTATCCCTATCCCATATATATTAGTACCCACATTGCCCATCAACAGGACCGTAGATTTGGGGCTTCTTTCGTATACGTGAGACATCTTACGAGTGTAAAAACTGAAGTAGGCCTACTGACTGACACACTGACTTCTGATCTAGCTAGTCAGGATTCAATTCTCTGCAGTGAACAAAAAAAGTATTAATTGCTGCTTTGGTGTTCACTCAGTCTTCATAGTAATGAGTACAGTACACATATCCCTCGTTTTATGCGATCGATTTTTTTACACGGGGTAAAAATCAAGTTATTTGAAAATTTTTAAATTTAACTTTTCGGTAAAATTGTGTTCTTTTTAGAAAAAAAAAACTTACTTTTTTGTTGAAATCAAGAGTTAATTTATTTTTTAACCACAGTACAGTACAGCAATAGACATTCAGCATTCACTGATGTACCTGTACATATAGTAGTGATATGTACTGTACTGTACATCAGTGAATGCTGTATGTCGATTTTATCTTTCCTGTGATACCTTGTGTTTTCTATATTTACGCACAAATAATGTTAACGATCAATGATGTTAAAATAAAAAAAAACTCGCAATTCTTTGTAGATTACTTGTTTTTTTTTTTCTCGTTACGTTGAAGTTGTAAATCCTATCGAGCATTTTCCTACGAGATGCATGTAGGCCTATTGTACGTTTTTACTCGAATTTTTGGTTTTTTACACTGCATTCTTTAGAGCGTATCCGCCGCGCAAAAAGAGAGATAGGTGTACCTTCTCGGCAGTAAAAACAACTGGAAGGCAACTCAACAGACTGAATAGCGACAGCCGGCAAAATTTCCAATTTCGATACCCGATGCTGGCTGGTATCGATACTTTTGTGGTATCGGGACATTCCTAATTCTGAATCATAATAATTTTCCAAAACGCAGTAGTGGTGAAGAGACCCAGTGGAGAATTGGAATTCGGTTTAGGAATATCAGAAATTTGGCATGAAAAGTCTGTCCTGGATATATCGTACTTGTTTCTCATCGCCCGACCTAACCGTTTGGATCTCATAAATATGATTAAAACGTCCTCTTAGTGCCGTAGAAAAACGTAAATTGCATTCTTTAGGAAATTTCTGATATGTGTAAATGCAAATTTGCATTTTTATAAGTAATAATTTTTATAAATAAATGATTCAACTAAAATAATAATAATAAATTCAAAAATACCCATATTTCATTTTTTACTCTGGCATATCTTTTTTTTTTTACTCTTTCCGCCCTGTGGGTACTAAGAGGGCCTCTTTTAGAAGGCCCACTATGGGTTCGGCCAGGCCCACAATGGGGCGACCGGGTGGTAAGGGACGGGGCCCGGCATATCCGAACGGACCACCCGCCGAAAAATTCCTGGGGATTTTCGACCCGTTTGGATTCGATCCCGGGTCCCCCAGAGCGGTAGGCTGCCACCTTGACCGCTCGGCCATCCAGCTTCTACTCTGGCATATCAAAAAAACAGAATTCTTGTTTTAAAAATTAACCCTAAATTAGTTTATCTGGGGGAAAAAGAAAAACAAAAGTTATAAAATTATACTCCGCAATTTGAGCCTTATTCTAAGGTGTTTCCTTATTGCACAAATATCAGTTTTGTGTTGGCCGAGCCGATAAATCCAAGCCTTAATAAGCTGTTCTAAAAGGCATAAATAGAAAATAAAGACATTAGCACAAATCTTACATCTGTATAATTATTTATTAATTTCAATCCTCGTTTAATATTAATCATTAATCACCATTAATCATCATGCACAGTGTGCACTGTGCCTTCCATGTGATATAATTTACTATTGTATACGATAAGTGCGATGTGGTTGTGAATTATAGATTTAAATAACAATATTGATGTTGCTGCTGCATAAAAAATATCCATTGTATGTATTCAAAACAAATGGTAAATCCTACCAACATTCCTTCCAGAGCTCTTTTTTTCGTGGGCCGAATAAAATATACAGTAAAACCTGTATAAACCAGAATCAGACGGTACCGAATATTTTTTACGTGGTTTGTTTCCGTTTTAAACGGTTCTGTTTTAATGTAGAAAATCGTTCCGTTCCGAATAATTTTTTCCGTTTAGGCTGAACTTTTATTTTTATTTGGGTTCAGTTTTGGATGGGTTTTATCGTATTCTGTGTAATTTCGATAAATATTTTAACTTTAACATAACTAGAAGAAAGAAATACTTAGAAAACCCAGAATCGGACAATTAATTACTGCACAAATATGAGATTCCCACTGCTCAATTCAAAATTCCCATTATATATTTTGTGTCCAGTTGCAACTTAAAATATGCCCTGCGGCAAATCTGTCTGTGTGAAGACAGATTGCCGCAGGCATATTTTAATATTTTATTTTACAAAACTGCTCTATTTTCATCAAAATCGAGATTCCATGTTTCTAAAATGCGGGCTTATGATTTTAGTGTGATAAAATCATAAGCCCGCATTTTAGAAACATGGAATCTCGATTTTGATGAAAATAGAGCAGTTTGTAAACCTAGATTTATTTTAATTTCAAAAGACAAATAAATTTAGACTGTATAAAAATTAATAAAATTTATTATCGTATAATCATACAATTCAACAATATAAGACATGTTTTATAAACCTATAGCTTAAGTAACTTAGCTTTTTATAATAATAAAACTCACGTGTTAAAACAATGTGTTAAACTTCTTTTTGTTTCTGTATTTATTTTTTATCATTTACATTTAATCAATTAAAATAAGTACTTCAAAACAATTTTGTTAAAATTATACTAGATTTTAATCTTAGCATCGATTCCTTACAATATATTAACCATGACGTTGACCTTACTAAACTAAAAATAATTATGATATGATAATGCATTAGAGATTTGTATTAATCTCTTATCATCTACATATAATTTATATCAGAAACAGATTAATAGAAGTTAAAATTAACATAAAAGTCACATGCTTGTTCTTATCAGAGACTCCCGTGCGACTCTTTTCGTCTGTGTTGCCCTTTTCCTAATCCCCAAGAGGGCCTCAAATTCCATTATCAACAAACAACTTCTGGCCTATTCCGCAAATATAAAAGAAATTAATGAACGATATTTGTCCATGTCCTACGCAAAGTCGTATATTGACCAAGATTTGCCCGTGAAAACATGGAATGTTTCTTGTTTGGAAGCCAAGTTATTCCCGATTGCAACCAGTGCTACTTATGAGAGCTCTAAACCGACATTGAATCATAGTTTGAAGCTTGCATAATGTACTATGCCCTTTTGTATGGTTTACGGGCGCAGCTTGTTACTGTGTATGATGTTTAAACATGAAACGAACTGGAAGTATCAGGAAGAGATATGTTGGATGAGAGAGATGGCATAGAGACAAGACTATAAATGATTGAGACGACCCAATGTTAACATTAACAAAGAAAGGTTTACTTTACTTCTTAGCCATCCGAGAGCAGCAGAACAAGTGTACAAGCGTTTATATAATAGTTGTGAGTTACGCCACCCTTTTGACACCTGACCAAAGTACACACATACTTTTAGAAAGTGTATGGTGACAAGAATTCTACGAAACTCGCCATAAACAATATTCGCTACAAGATAGCTTATGAAAAATGTTTGTACGGATTGATCCCGGATCTTCAAGAGTGCAAGGGAGATGTCTTTACCCGTTCGGCTACCCGGTCTATTCTTAGATAGCATCAGGACTTGCTGGAGGTTTTGTGGGACCTCGGAAAAAATTATTAGTGATGTTCTAAAATATTTGCAAAGAAAAATTTATATGATTTTATTAAACATTATTTGTGATGATAAAAGGACAATGAATCGATATACTTAAATTTAATTAAAATATTTCCCTTATTAATACATCACTGAAATATCCAAAATTATTATATCAAATTTTCTTAGAAATTTGAAAGTGAGGGACCCCTCCGAGCGCGATTCGTCGGTCTGAGTCCCGGAAAACAATGTCTGAGCGACCTTGGAAAGCACATACCGTTCCTTCGAGAAATCCAGAAGGAAACCTGGCCACATTTGTTCAAAGTCCTCATATATTAAAAATAAATCTACAGTTTTCATTTATTAAATGCTATATACCCATATGCCAAGTCCTTTCTGAATATAAGATTCGGAATTTCCTAGTCGCATTTAAGATTGATCTTAGCATTTAATTTCACATAGTATTAACTTTCGATAACAGTTTTACTATTGATACAACCTTTCATTTATTTATGCTCAGATGGTAGGCTAATGTAAAATATAGTTCTGATCCGGCCGGATGGCCGAGAGATCAAGATGGCAGCTTACCTCTCTGAGGGACCCGAAATCGAATCTGAACGGGTAAAAAATTCCAGGAATTTTTCGGGGAGTATTCGTTAGGATTTGTCAGACCCGTCCCTCACCATCCAGCACCCCCCATTGTGGATCTGGCCATATATGTATATAATATATACCGAAAAAGTGAAATTATATTGAATTATCTGGTTTTAACTACTTGAGACAAATACGTAGATCTATTCAAATATTTTCCTTGCGGAAAATATATTCATAAATTTTTATTATCATTATAATGGCATTTGACATTCAGATAAAGGAAACGGGAAAGACAAACATCTTATTTACTTTTTCAATTTTTTAAGCTTTCGAAATTACGAAAGCAAATAATAATTGCACGCTACAATTAAATCAACCATTACAACATCTAATTACATGCTCCAAAGATGAAATTGTATAACTATATGATATATATACTATTATTAACATTTTTTCTATAAGCATTAAATATAAAAACAAACAATTTCACGTCTTCAGCGATTATTAAAATAAACAACAAAAATTTATAACTTCTTAAGTAGTTCATTCAGTATATTCATATAATAAGACAAATCGTATTTCATTACGACATCAACCCGAAAAAAACAGGACTTTGGATTGCGTACTTAACAATCAAATGTCATCTAGATTTAGTACATATAATTTAATTCCGCGAACTCTCTCTGTGTGTAGAAACGTATTTATGACGCACTTCCTTTCACGTGGTACAGACTATCTAATGACGCACTTCCTTTCACGTGGTACAGAATATCTAACCATCATACGGGCGGGTTTTAACCGACAGATACAAATACAATTCAAGGATATCTGTCGGAAGGTAGGTCATTCGGAGCTATGTGATACTTCTTCCATTTATTTGTAAAGGTTAGTCCTTTAAGTTTTTATTTATATAATTAACTAATTAAACGGTATGCATAAATATTTATAAGTGTGTAAGGAGATGAATGATACACACGTGCTTTTATTATAGAATTATCAGTGCATATACATATGCCAGTTCATTCTTTTAGGAATATAATTACTATCAATGGACAGAACTGAAGATAGTCTATTCAAAAAGTAATGCATGGTATCTGTACTGTACATATATATAATAACATTAAATTAATTAATTTCAAAAATAATTTAGGTATAATTTATTTATTTAGCTGAATAAATTTATTTTAAAGATGAGAAAGCTTTAAAAATTTTACACATATTTTATATTAAGGAAATTGCTTAATATTAAAGGAAAAAATATCAAATTATAATAATGTAGAATAATATAACAAAAAAAAAAATTATTTTGCAATGAATCGTTAACATACAAAAATATACAAAAATTATGAAAGTATTTGCCCGTATATTAACAATGAAGTTTGTCTAATGAGACGAGTTTGAATAATTTCTATAAAATTTCAACTTATTATTAAAAAACAATTCAATTTCATTATTCAAGCTTAAAAGTTTTACTCAAAATAAAAAAAAATAATTATATTTGAATATTATTTTAATTTTCTTAATTTATTTGTTTAGATCTTTAAATACAAGAAAGTTGTGAGTCATTTTATGTACTGTACAGTACAGTACAATTTAAATTTATTGTGAAAAGGAATGACAATTTTGATTGTTCATTCTTATGAATTTGGATGTAGTAACATAATGAATTAATAAAATGAATTTGTAATATACTTTTTTTTTTTATTAAACATCATTTCAACATTTTTTGGTAACAGTTTTTATGTATTAATATGAGTTTTCTTACATTAATTGAATCTTGTGTTATAGTAAGTTTATCAAACAGCAATTGCTCATTTCTATGTATTATAAAAACTTAAAAATATCTTATTAGAATTAGAGAACAGTTTTGTTATTAAATAAAGTGAAAATCAGACTTAATACAAGAGAAAGTTTGATGAAAAACAAATATAGTTGCTATGGTAACTTAGCCAAGAAAAATAGATTTTGATGAAGAAGTGCACTTCCAATACTTTTTGAATATATTTAAACACACTTATGATAAAAAATATGCTATTACAAAATTGATTGGATAATTTAAGAATATTAAGTATTAAGATATATTTTTACTGATATTTAATCTTTTGTAAAAATTCCTTATGTTTAAATAAAAAAATGTCAGAAATATAATTAAATAATTGGAATAATTTATTAAATATTTAAAAACTTTTATATTATTGACAAACAATGAATCTTACAAGTAGCCAACTAGATATATTCAGTGTTTTATATAAAAATTTTTTCTTGATCTAGCATATTAAACCTGAAGATGGCTTATAAAAGCAGCCAAAAATGTTTGTTTTATTAAAAAATAATATATTGGATCAAAAAAGTTTTTTGTATAGAAATAAAATATTGCTATAAACTCTATTTTAAAACTTTTTTTTTTTCCAAGAACAACAATTTGTCTTTCTATAAAGATTGAAGTACTAGTAGGTTTATGTTTGTTCTATTAACATATTTTTCATATTTATATTCTGTAGTAATAAGCTTGACTTATTTTTCCCTTTACAGAATTATATTAAAAAGTCTCCATAAAATACAGATATATACTGTGTAGTCTATCCAAAAGATTTATAAGTATCTATATATTAAGTTGAATATAATTTAGTTTAAACAAAAACATTTTTTAACTATAATAAATCATTGAATTATAAATGTAATAACATAAATCATTTGATTATCTGTCTTTATGTTAGGCAGGCATCTGTTTAAAATCCTTATCAGTTCACTGTAAAGTGATATATCTGATATTACTCATTTATGTATATAGTAATATTAGGTCAGTCTAGCCTTGAAGTTGTAGAACAAGGATAATATAGTAATTCCTACCAGTTATTTACCATCTAAAGTTAATATTTGTTAATATAAAACTTTTATAAAGTATTTGATATAATTAAAAATAAAGTCGCAAAATTTTAATATTAAAAAGTTCAAATATATTTAAAATATTGCCAAAGAATTTCAAAATTTCAAGTAAATTTTTTAAAAAATTGAATCATTTATATTACTAAAACTAAACATTTAGTTTATACTATTTTTTAATTTGTAAACTACAGAACTTATTTTTTTATTGTTAATTTTGTATTAAAAATTTTCTTTTGTATTTTTGAATGAATTCTTCAAATAAAAATACATAAATACAAAAGTATAAATTAATGTTGATTTTTATATATAAATAATCTAATTCTTAGCAAATCAACTTAATTAGTAATTTCTATAAATATTAAATGTCAAATGTACAAACTGCTATTTAATATTTTTTATGTTGATGTTTATTCTTTTACAGGTTAATTACTCTTTCACAGATGCAGAATAAAGAGAAATGAATTCAAGTTATTTTTATGAAGAATTTCAGTCAGTATGAAGTTGTTGAAGAGTTTAAAAGGCTATATCTAGACTGCCGTATCTGATTGCTGGAAAGTCTGATTACAGCCTGTTAATCTTTGGCAACTTCGTATTAATTGCAGGTTCACACCATCAAAATGATTTGAATTTGTTCCTCCTTTCCAGTACCATGCTTCACCTATAACAGAATAAACAGTTAATGTTACCTTAGGTGCCAAGATGGTGGCTCGTCTCTGATTCCAGCAAGGAAACAGTGGGACGCATGTTCTAACCTAACCTAACCTAACCTATTCTAATAAATTACCATAATTATTAGCAACCAAATTATTAGAATAGGTTAGGTTAGATTAGAACGTGCGTCCCACTATTTCCTTGCTGGAATCAGATATGAGCTGCCATCTTGGGCACCTAAGGTAACATTAACCAAATAAGCAAACATCAACTCCTATGAGGGCCAAACTTATTATACACTCTGTATATATCTGCTTTTTTTATAAGAATAATTTAAAATTTTGAATTTATAATATTTCTAAAAACTTTTTGCTACTGATTTTTCTGTACAATAATTTTACATTATTTTATTCTAAATATTTTTAATAGTTTCATAAATAGTTTTACTTTAACTAATTTATATTAATATTGTAATACAGTAATTTACCTTCTCATTCTTTGGTCAATTATCAATAAAGTCATCATTTTTAATAGAAAATTACATAAAGTTTAAGCTTTTCATATTCAATCACTTTCATAAAACTTAAACAAAAATACATTTTCTATATTTTGTAATCTATTTAGCATATAGTTTCTGTCAATTTTATAACTGTAATTATTCACTATTTATTATTTAACGTTGAACAAGTGTAATATTACAAATCACATAACTATTATGTATCTCTCTAAACAATAATATCCATTAAAATTAAACAATGTTATCCATGTCAGGAACAAGATTTAAACTCATAATACTGTATGTGACACACTGCCAAACCAGGTTTTTCTATTATAAATGAAATAATTTTGAAATATAATTTTTATTTTTATTAGTAAAGACAAATAATAAATGCATGATATTTTTGTGAATAAATAATAATTGTTTGATATGCTCATAATTAAAACTTCAAATTATATTTACAAATAAATCAAATATTCTCTCTTCAATAAAGTAGATATTTGGTTTATTTTGTATTATCTGCTAATATAAAGTAAAAAAGTAATAAAATTATAAACAAATCCCAATATAAAGTACATTTTTGCTATATTATTATGATTTATCTTTGCTAAAGAATTACAGTTGTCCCTTGATAGTCCGATGTTTTGTAATCCGACATGCTCAGTAGTCCGACGCACTTCCTGTCAAGGTCCCCGTGTTCAAAGTGTGAGCACAGTATGTACATATTTACATATGTACATAATTAATCTACCTACGTTGTAGCATTTAGTTATAATGTTTATAAATTATTGTACGTACTGTATTATTTATGCCTATACATACTGTATGTACATTTATTGGCTTCCATATTTTTTTTAATAAACTTGTTTTAGTTAATTGAAATGGGTGTTTCATTTCCATATTCACCTAGACAGCATTTTACTCATAACATGTAGGAATATTATAAGCTACTGCTAGCAAAACAATGCCAAATATGTAATCACTTTCGGTAATCCGGACACTTTTGGTAATTCGACACCCCTTTGGTCCCAAACATGTCGGATTATCAAGGGACAACTGTAATTGAAAAAATTTCATTTTAAAATGAATATTGTTAATCTTTTAGTATTAATTGATATGTTACTAATAAATTCTTTTGTTCAATCTATCTAATACTATAATATACAGTCAAACCTGTTTTTATGCGCTCTTTTTATGTGCGATTTTTATTTGTGCGATTTTTTTATTTGTGTGGTATAGTTGGCGACTAGTCTCGTGCGATTCGTCATGTCTCACGTTGACTTATTATAGCTAAATAAACTTATTATAGCATAAATGCACTTATTATAGTAATATTATTGCATGAATATGCGAAAAATGAAATAATTTACTTTTTAAGTCAACAAAACACCACCTGGACAAAAATATGTAAAACAGACGATAGACCAGACGATGCAGACAAGTGCTGACATCTGTTGTCAATAAATTCTATTTCGTACGGTTTTGAGTTATTTTCTATGTGAGACTTTTTTTATGCGGTCCCTGTTGACCGCATAAAAAAAAAATATTTTTTAAATTGTGTTGCGAAAACTATTTTTTACAGCCATTCGTGAAGTTTCGTGCGATTTTTTTTTTTAATGCGTCTTTTTTAATGCGGTCCCTATCCCCCCGCATAAAAACAGGTTTGACTGTATATTAGTCAAAGTAATAATCACAAATAAGTAATTCATGTCTTAAATGTTTAAATTTCAGTTTATATACATACAAAATGTCTTCTATACGACCAAATAGTAATATAGTAACTAAACCTTTTCCTATAAGAGGTAAGCAAACTTTATCTTGATATTAATTTTTAAATATTCAGATCATTTTTAATTCATGAATTTATTTTTTTAATAATAATTTAAATCTTTTTTTTAACTTTTTAATTAATATGAAATCATTAACTGCTATGCAGATTGATTATCAATTATTTGAATAATATATTGTATATTTTTAGAAAATAAAAGCAAAATATAAAATTAGAAAGTATAACGTATTTCTCTTAATTTTTTTTAAATTTCATATTTTTAATTAAATTGTTTTTATTTTTTATGAAAACATTTTCAAGCTATTTATTCTGCAATTGTGCAATTTAAAAACATTGTATAATATTTTTAATATAGAAATAAAATATAAATTGAATTAAATTTATAGATTTCTACAAAGATAATTAATTTGTTATTGAGAGTAGTAACTTCCAATAATCAATCATTAACTTCATCATTTATTTTATGTTATAAAACATAAAATATAAAAACAATAAACTATGTACAATTCTAAGCATATACAAATCTCCTGGAGGCTAGTTCCTTAATTCTGATTGGATATGATGCCGTCAGTTTCTGTCTTCAGCCATATTGAATGTGTTTAGGAGAGAGTTCCTTATTACCAGAGACAATTTGGCTAATTTATTGATAAAATTGGATATAAGGTATTTTTCTTTGACCACTTATTGGGCTAAAAAGGGTAAAAGTCCTAAAAATTTTGGAAAATGGCTGTCTGAATATATGGTCAAGCCAATAAAATATGGACAGTTTCTATTAGCAGTATCTGCTTTCATTCTTCTGAAATGGAGACATTTGTTTTATAATCTCACTACATGTAACCTAGAATTTGATGTAAACATGTAGTAAAACTGTTAATTAAGTTTATAGCATTGACTACTTAAATTCCAAGATTGACATTCATGAAGAAAAATGACTTGGGCTGTACTTTTAAAATGTCTGATTTTTGTATTTGGAGAGATAAGCTTGGATTTCCATATACAGTTGAACCTGTATCTTGAATCTCATGGGAATGATAAAAAAAATCCAAGAGAGATAGGTTTCAAGATATAAGAGATTTCTACACAGTAAACACTAATAGATTTGATTGGAGGTTGATTTTATTAATACACTAGCAAGTACAAGTACAGTACATATCAGTATTAGGTATGAATAAAACCTTTTTGGATAATCTTAACAGAAATAGTTTGTCAATGGTCTCTAATGCCTGACTTTCTTCAACCAATAAGGCACAAGCCAACCTTGTAGCATTAACCCACCAGTGGCCAAGTGAATAAAACCACCAAACACTGGTGGTTTTATTCACTTTGTTGTGGGTTTGTGTCTTGTGGTTGTGGGTTTGTCTGGCCAATGGGCTGATCATATAGAGTTTTCTGGATTTTCTTCACATTTATAACATCTAAATAGGTAAAAGTTTCTTATAGAAAGTCCTACCAGGAGGTTATTTATATCAACCTTAACTCAAATATTTTCAATATTAATACCATAGTTTCCATCACCAATCTAAAAATATAGTCCAAAGTTATGATGAATAAGTAGGATGCTAGAATATCCCTTTGCAGAACTCCAGCATTGATTGGAAAAGAGTCACTTTGTAACCTATTGACCAGTACTCTCAATGAGAACTCTGTACATTTATCATTAACTTAAATTCACATAATCTATGTATGCAAATAAATAAAAATCCATTCCTAAAAATCAGTTTTATGTTTTAAAAACATTAGAATTGATTTAAAAAAGAAAATAACATATTAATAATCATTATCATAAATGTTAATTTTCATTACTTTTTTTTATATGAAATAATAATTGAAAATTCTTAAGTTTTATAATATTTGAGAAAAGATCATTTCATTTCAAAATTACAATTAAATTTTTATCCAATTGCCTTAAATGCCCTAGGAGCTTGCAATCATACACACTGTATTTCTGCTATGATGATGACAACCTCTTTGAGAAAAAGACAAGAAGTTTCTTCAACCTGCAGGTTCAAATTACTATAGAGCTGCTCCTATGGCTATGTCTGATGCATCTACCATGACTGCTGATGTAATAGTTGAGAATGGGTAGGCCAGGGTTTGCCAGATATCCTATTTCTCTGATTAAAGGTAATGAGGTAATGTCAGCCTCTGTTATTCAGGCTATCTTGTTTTTGTCATTTTTAGTTGCTTCCATCAAAAAATCATTAAGCACTGAGTCTATGCAACACGGAATATAAATTGATGATAAAGGTTACCATAGTAGAAAAATGGTGTAGTTATTTGACCTCTGTTGGATTGGGAAAGCCAAGACTAGTCTAAACTGTATTTTGCAGTAATTTAATCCAGTGGTCTTCAAAGTGAAGTATGCAAAGTGATACTTGGAGGTATGCCAAGTTTTCCTTCAAAATATTGTGTGTGTGTTCTGTTTGCAGTCTGTCTAATCTTACAGTAATCCTCCTGAAGAAGTAGGTTCACAATCACTTATGATCATACATAGAAAAAAATTCAAATTGCGGTTAGTGGGAAATTTACAGGAATTATGTATTTGTAGTAAAAATTTAGCAAATTTTTCTGACACAAGAAATATGAGTACTTTATTCCATAAACATAGATTTTATATGTACATTTTTCTAATTTATTTGAAAAGTTTTATTGCAGACAAGTGAGATTCATTTAGACTCAACATTCCAATTCCTTGTCCGAATATGTATTCAAGAACCCCAAAACAATAGATTTTATATTATATTATATTATGGGGCATACAACTTATAATTATTTTTATCTTAGGGGTACACGATCAAAAAAGTTTGGAGATCATTGATTTAATCCTCTCTGAGATGATAAGATGGCCTTGAATACACTAAGTTCAATCACATGCCAAAGTCACAAAAGCATTGAAATGCCTAAGAAGTGTTGGAAGTGCTGTTCTTTGTTGACAGAAGCAATCAGAAAACATCAATGTAAGGCCATGGTTCTCAATCTGGTTTGCAAAACATGGATGTTCCATGAAGCCACTTCAAATGTTACGTGAAAATATCAAATATACAATTAAAAATTGTTGCAAAAGAAAAATCAATACAATGTCAAATAATTTTTGTATGGGAATGTAATCAGCAAACACCAATGTTGTCATCTACTAGACTGAGTGCACTTGATTTCAAAAAGGTTTGCCACCCCCGCTTTAAAGCTGAAGTATTGTAAGTGTTCCATGGGAAAAAAATGTCAAAGTTTAGTGTTCCCCTACTTCAAAAAGATTGAGAACCACTGGGCTAGCTTACTTAATTTGCTATCTGATATGGCTAAAATATGCTGCACATGTGTTGATAGTCATGGCAGAAACACAGATTTTTAACAGATCCTTGTCTATACAATCTGCTGTTCTGCTTCTCATTTCTAGCAGTGGCTGTGATGGCTTACATCACCAATTGTATGCTAGATATTGGATCTCTATCTGTGCCTTACTGTTTTCATACTGCAGCAAAGGCATTATTTTTAAGGTTTGATAGGGTTGTTCCTTTTGGATGATTGATTGTAAGATTTCCTACTATTGATAACCCTTTGGGTTGTAATGTTGTGACCTGTGATACCATGTGACCAATTTGGTCATTTCTGTGGTTATTCCTGTTAGGAATGGTACAATTCATTCTTGACAAAAGCAACTCTGAGGATTGTTATGCCAGAACTGCAATATCTTAACTGAAACTCTTTCAACTGAGATATGTCATTCTGAGCTAAGTAGGAATTCATTACTGAGAATTCTTCACAAAGAAGCACTGTCCACATGTTTGACACTAACAATCATATGTAATGATGTATTGAACAGTAATACTTTGACAAAACAAATATGTTGGTGTGGAAAATCAATGATTTAGCACGTACCTTGCTGCTTATCGGCATTTATTGTGAATCCTAGGCATATAAGTGATTCCAATGTCCTGACCACATGTTTACTCTGGTTAAATAAGTTGTGTGTTTGTGTGTTTTGCCCTACATTAGTATCTTACCTTTTTAAAATCATATCTGGCTTACCATTTGTAGGTATGAAATGAATAATGTACATTTAAATATATTTGTTAACCATAATGTGATTTAAAAATTGTTTTTCACATTCATGTATCATGAGTAGAAACCAAACCCTGAATCTCCGTAAGGACTGCTTTAACCTTGTTGCCCATGTTGCTGCACTCAAACCACTTCTGTTTTCCCTGTAGCATCACATGTGCTTGATATTTCTGCTAGAATTATTTGGTTGGTATTTCTGCTAGAATAATTATTATTTTGCTGTAGATTAGGTATATAAGTGATATTACAACTTTAATAAAATCACAAAAAATATCTACTTTTTAGAAGTTTTTCATCTAATAACTAATATTTTTAGATAAACTTCTAAGACTCTCAGGACTTTTTACTTTAAAGTAAAATTCTTGGACATGCTACATTTATAGATAGGTCTAGAGCAGTGGTCGGCAACTGGTGGTCTGTGGACCATTGATGGTCCGCAAGAAAATTTGGTTGGTCTGTGGAGAAATTTGGACGTTGATCAACTGAAGGTTACGTGAAGTATTACGAAAGAAATGAAAAGTGCTTAGTTACTTTTTTCATTCATTGGGGGGTTTTATTCGAATCTAAAACCAAATACGAAATGACTGTTATCAATAAATAATGAGCAATAAACAATATTGTGAGTGCAATTGTTGTCCTTTGAGGAAAAGCACTAAGAATCCATAAACTTATTTCAAACAAGCAGCAATGAACTTTAGGCTTGCATTAATTTGTTATAATTAAATATGCAAGTTTCATATTAATATAGTAAAATTGAACTTTTATGATCATTATTCTACAGATTTTGTATTGTTTAAAAAAATTCATGATAGTGGTCTGCGGGATTCAAAATTGTGAGTTCAGTGGTCCATGAGGTCAGAAAGGTTGCCGACCAGTGATTGTGACTGACTGACAGACTCTGGTAGATATGACTTTTAGAACTGTTGTATTACCTCTTATAATTTTCAAGTATTCAATACATTTAATTAGATGTATATTGGTTTAGTTTTTGTAAATACTACTACTACAAATGTAAATTGCAGTGAAGTATAAGGAAAATATTGTGGAGATCATTAGCATATTAATGAAGTTAATCATATGTACAGTACATCAGAATATTTTATCTCCACATTTTGTCTAATGAATATAAATATAAAAAGATTGTTATTTTTACTAATTGCAACTTTTGAACATTGTGTACACAATCATAAGTGATTTATTACTAAATACAAAATTGTGAACTAAAAGCACTAATCTGCTGATACATTGGAGTATGAAAAATTAAAATTTTTCAATTTTTTTTTTAACTTTTTAACATTATGTTGTTAAAATGTACTACAGGATTTGTTTAATATATATTATATGTAAAATTGTCTTTTCATTGTTATATTCAAAATTCTATAATTAATAAATCAATGATTAATCTTATTTCATGAATATTTACAAGATTATGTAACAGCCTAGTTATTATGAATGCATGATTTGCATTTTGTTTTTCTTACAGAACTTTTTACTGTTATATAAACATGGTAGTAATAGACAAAATAATTATTTTCTTTTCAGGAATAAACTCTCTTATCTTACAACTTCATAAAATAATTTTGGTTTATGGCTTATTTTTAATTTTTCTGCTACTTATGAGTTATGACTAATTTTTTTTATAATAGAGAATAATAAATTTTAAATTGAGATTATTGCAATAAAAATAATATGTAGTTATTTATAAAACATGAAAAATTATTTAATAATAACTATATTAGGTAAATTAAGTAACAACAAATTATGAAATATTATGTGAAACTTATGGAAAGTTTAATTAGAGCTAAGAAAGAATGAATTATGATTCATCTATGCCTAATTTATTAAATGCCCAATAATATATTATTATCAGAAAAATATTGACATACACAAAACAGTAAGGCCTCAATTTAATAGATAAAAAATTTCTGCCTAAAGGAAATAACTGTAGAATCTTTTCTTTATTTACCAATACAGTATGTTAAAACAGATTAGGGTAAATGAGTTAATGAATCAATGAGTATAAATTACTCAATATACATTATAATCATATTTTATTTGTATTTATACATTATAGCAATTTTTTAATATATCCTATACATTATAAGTTTGTTATTAATATGTTTTTAATACACTTTTAATTTAATGCACTTATAGCAATAACAGATATTCTCTTCCCCTAATTAATCCATTAAATTGAAAGTTTACAGTACTTTAAACATTGAGACTTTATTATAATATTTATATTTAAACAAGTAAATTTAATAGGATAGTTAATTCTTTTTATTATGAAATTGATATCATTATTTTTATAAATATTGAACAAGCACTTCAGTTGAAAATTATCTTGAAATAATCAAATAAAGCAAATATGATTTTATAAATCTTACTTCAATTATCTAATATTATTCCTACTTTAATCAAGATTTTTGTTTACATTTCATCTGATATAATAGAAATATTGAAAAAAAGTTAATGTATTATTATAAAAATAAATTATTAGTGTTGTGTATTAAAGATAAGAGAAACTTGGCATTTCTTATTAACAGAGAACTATTATGAATAAAAATTATTTTAAAGAGAGCCTATATTGCCAAATAAATCATATTCTTGGCACTTTTTTTTTTGATAATGAAGATAAAATAAAATTATCTTAATTTTATTCCATAAAGTTTATCAGTAAAATCAACCTAAATTAATAATTAGTACAGCTTCATTAATTTTGCTAATTTTCATTTTTGAGATTAGCATTCTTTAGATAAGATATGTCTTCTTAATCGTGTGCTCTATATATCATAAACTGTTTTTCTTTAGACTTCAATTTTGTAACACACCTAACTCCAAAATGAGAAAGTTTAGAACTACAGTTTATAAATGGTAGATATTCAGTAATTTACTTTACATTGTTTCCTGAAACTTATGAATATGATTACAGTGTGAGAATTAGTTTGTACAAAGTTATGTTTAAAGTTACAGATCAAAAATATTTTTATCATCAGTAGACAAAATATTTATAAATTTTGACTTTTTTGAATATTGTCAGATTGTTATGTAATTAATTAATCATACACAGGAAAGATGTTAATAAACCTAGGACTTTAGATAACTTAAAATAGAACTTTTTTGCAGAAATAAGCAGTTTATCATTTGAAATTTTGACAACAATAATAGAACATATGGAAAGGGTCCAAATATATGAATGAAATGATTATTTGCCAGATCTAACATTCTATACACACTCAAACAAAAAAAACTTACAGAATTAAACTGAAAACAGGAAACTGTTATAATCTTTATTGAATTATTTAAAAAGTTGTATAGTTAATAAAAATTAGAAAGTGAGTTTTGGGCCACTTTGTATAATCTTTTTCAATATTGTTGATTTGGAAGGAAAATAAAAAATTTGGAGGGTGGTTATTTTTTAGTTTTCAAATAAAAGTTTCTTTTTTTCATTTAAGGATCAGATTATGTACATTTTATTTATCCAGCTAGTAATTGAATAGTATACCAGAAAATTCAGACAGGAATTTCTGTTTCCTTACTGAATGATCTATACAAATTTCAATTTAGTTGTAAAACATAAGTAAATGATGTTGAGCAATATAATTAATTACTGATAAATTAAATAATACAGTAAATGAGGACATAGAATAAGCCAGCTATATTGTGATAACATAGTAATTGAAATTATGTAAAATAGCCTTGAGCTAAATTCCAGTTGCTCCATGCTATTTCACAATGAAAATTTTATAGATTTTTGATTAATATCAAAATTATGATTATTTAATATAATTAATAATGTGTAGATTAAAAGTTTAATTAATGTCAATGTAACAGTTTCCTAATCAGTGTTACAAACTATTAAAAAATGTTGCATATAATTTGTAATTTGTTTTAGTTTGCCTGACAGAATGTCTACATTGATATTATGCAGAGCCCATTGTTACTATATTATACTACTACATTTATTAAGTAATTTTTTTAGATGTTTAGATTGTTTTTAACTTATAATCTTAAATTATCTATGTTACTCAAACTCCTGTATCCTCATATTATGAACATGAGCATTTAAATACCATGGAAACATCATATAAAGAATCTACAATATATTCTTCTACATTAATAAGATTATCATGTTATCATATGATAATCTTATTGTGTATCTGCAAACACTTATCTGTACTTTTTATGCAAACATCTTACAAACAATGCATGTCATCAGACTGAAGTCTGAGATGAATGAAATGCTATATCTTATTGAAAAATGTGGATTAAAATTGACTAACTTTCTTCACTCTGACAGGCCATTAAATATTGGAATGCAATGAACAATAATTTTAAACTTACCAGTAGTTTGTGGAAGTCAAAAAGATAACTTAAGGAGGATTTTATTTATAATATATGGAAAAATTTGATTTTTGATGGGGTAATTAGCTATGTCATAATCTTGCACAAGCAATGGTTTTTTTTTTTTTTTCAGGAACAATTGAAAAAGAACATTAATCATATATAAAATGCAGAATAAACTAAAACATTTTCCTTTCTGTCTTGTCCAATCACCAGGAACTAAAACATCTTTCTTTGCAAAGATGACCTTTTATTACAGACTGTGCCTGTGCAATATTATGTAAAACAGTTTTAAAAGGTTCACTGATGATAAACTAAAAATTGTAAAAATATATACATATTATATGTATATAAAATTATAATTATAATAATAATTATAATTTTAATTAAAAAGATAGATGTATATTTACAATATATAAAATACAGAAGAAACTAATAAGGCTTATCATCAGTGATCCTTTTTAAAATTGTTTTACGTAATATTCCAGAGACATAGCATTTAATAAGTCTCTGTGAAGGAAGACTGTTTTAGTTCCTGGTGATTGGACAGAATGGAAAAGAAGATATTTTAGTTTCTTCTGTATTTTATATATTGTAAGTATGTGTCTGCCTTTTTAATTGAAATCATTAATCATGTTTTCCCAGACATACTATACTTTTTAACTATTGTATATATAGTATTAATCAGTTGTAATAATAAAAAATTAATAAATCAAAATCTAAAGACTGTTTAGTCATTAACTAAAATATCATTCAATTTTACTTTTGGGGATGAGATATAGTGGAATGAAAGTTGAAGAATGGTAGCATTAATCCTTTTTTAGTGTTCTTAAATCCAGTTGTAGAAATTAGCAACTTTAGCCATAGTTGACTTGGAGATTGGCACAATAACTTTAAAAGGTTTGCTATCTAAAAGATTTATAACAGCTAAAGTATTAGATCCAATGAGAGAGTTATGTAACATTTTAGTTATTACATTTTGGTAGCGTTAACTCTAATGTGATTTAAACTTTGTTATTGTATCCAATGAAAATGTAATTTTTATATTTCTATTAGTATATAGAGATATCAATGTAGAGTTCTATAGATATGAAATAACTTTAGAAAAGCATCACTGCTATTGAGAAACGTTTTATTCAGTTTAATTATTAAATCAACCACAATTAACTTAGACCTGCATATAATACAAAATAACAACACAAAAACAACCAAATTCCTATAATCAGTTTCAGTGGATTTTAGTGGTTTCTGCATTATTTTAATTATTAAATAGTAGTACTTTTATATGCATTTTTTACATGCTGACTTTTGTTCATTTTATTTAAAAAATTTAGGTGATAGAACAAATTTTGTAAATTGTCCTCATGTTATTGCTATGGTTGGCTTACCTGCAAGAGGTAAAACATACATTGCCAAAAAATTAACACGGTATTTGAATTGGATTGGAATCAAGACACAAGGTAATTTGATTTTATAAATTGGTTATATAAACAGTCTTTAAAGTTTTATAAAAGTAAATTTTATTTTTAAAATAGATTTATTCAATGATTTTTAGTATATTATTAAAATTAAATATAAAAGAATCTATATAATACAAATTTTCAGTATTTAATGTGGGAGAATATAGGAGACAAGCTACAGAAGCGTATAAAAATCATGATTTCTTTCGTCCTGATAATAAAGAAGCTATGGCAATTCGAAAGTTAGTATAATTTATAAATAGCTGTGTTACCTAGTTTTGTAAATCAAATCAATAATTTATTTTTTTTATAAATAAATAAAAAGTATAAATTGATTCAAATTTTTGAAGTCCAGATAATTTCATACAAGATTAGAGTTCTGGTTGTTATATAAACTTCATATACATTTAAAATGTGACATATATTTATGTAGGACTTTCTTTTCGTCTTGTCTCCTACTTTTGTAACTTCGCTTGTGTTTAGTCCAGTAAAGACACTTAATTGCTTACTAAACTAACATTTAATTGTGACACTAGACATTACAATTAACGACATAAACACTGAACATTAAATTTGAATCGTCTCGTCTTAGTGGAAAAGAAAAATGAAGTCCCGTCTGGACTCGTCTTCCGTCCTCTTCCCGCCTTTTCTCCCAAAACGTCGTCTGGCTACACCCAAGTCTCGCCCCGTCCCGCTCTCGCCTTCGTCCCTCGCCGTCCGATGGCGCCCCGCCTCGCGAGGCGGGGCGCCATCGGACGGCGAGGGACGAAGGCGAGAGCGGGACGGGGCGAGACTTGGGTGTAGCCAGACGACGTTTTGGGAGAAAAGGCGGGAAGAGGACGGAAGACGAGTCCAGACGGGACTTCATTTTTCTTTTCCACTAAGACGAGACGATTCAAATTTAATGTTCAGTGTTTATGTCGTTAATTGTAATGTCTAGTGTCACAATTAAATGTTAGTTTAGTAAGCAATTAAGTGTCTTTACTGGACTAAACACAAGCGAAGTTACAAAAGTAGGAGACAAGACGAAAAGAAAGTCCTACATTTATTATATGGACTTTGTTATTATAAAATAATAAAGATAGCAACTGTCTTTCTCATCTTTATTAAGTGATCAAACTGGAAGATTCCAATATTCAGCAACTAGTTTTTGGAAGATTCCAATATTCCAATCTACATTAAAAATGGAATATTGGAATCTTCCAATATTCCATTTTTAATGTAGATTGATTTAATTTAAATGTAATAAAAGATCTTTTTGTTTATTTTTTAATTTTAATAACAGTTTTTATAACCCATTATCAAAATCAAAGACTAACTTATTTAAATTGGAGAATTTTTAATTTAACATCCACTAAGTATTATTCAAAAGTTAATAAAACAGCAAGCAATTACTGAGTAAGACAATTTGATAAATTTTGAACTGCTTTTTTCAGAGATTGGAAATTTAAATTATTGATTTCTGGAAAAAACAGTCCAAAAATTATCAACTGTGTTACTAAAAATTTAATTCATTTGTTTTGAATTTGAATCAATTTATCTATTTTAGACCTTACTAGAAATAGGCTTTTAAATGTTTAATTATTTCACTTTTTACAATAAGTTATAATATATTTTGATTATAAATTTCTTTGACAAATAATAGAAATTTGTATTTTTATTTTAACTTTGTAGAGTCACAATGCCATTACAGTATATACAAATATTTGAAAAATATTTTAAGATTTTCAAGAAACTTATAAGTCTTTCCATCATAATTTTTAAACAACATTTACAGATGTTTTTGCATTAGTGTGTAATTTATTTATTTTTAAATATGATTTTTTTAACAAAAAAATAATAAATAAAATAAAATTATTTTTGAAATGAAGGAATAAATCATTGTAAACAAAAGAGTACTGTTTGTATGTTTTGATTTTTGTTTTATAACTATTATTAAATAAACTTAGATCCTTAGAACTTTAGATTCATAGAGTTTTGTAAGTTAAATTTAACTTAAATTTAAATTTGATTTACATTTAACACATTTAACAAATGAGTTAAATTTCTAGAAACAGTTGATAAATTTTGGACTGTTTTTTCCAGAAATGCAGTTTTTAAGATTTTTTTGGAATGTTTTTATTTAATTGGACTTTGCTTTGAATTGTTTTTATTTTAATCTTTCATTTCTAAGTGTAAGAATAAAAGAATACAATGTTTGATATTATTTTATTAAATCAGTTTATTCAGATAGCACTGTTCCTCCTGAAATATTGATGACCTCAATAATTATTAGTCATTTCCATTAAAACTTAAAACTTTATAAGTGTGAATTATAAAAGTATATTTTTCATTATGATAGAGTTGTTTATTCTTTTTAACATAATTATAACATATAAAACATAGTTATTAGTAAGGAAATATCAAATAGGAAGCAGAAATAACAACAAAAAAACATAATAGACCTTCTATTTATGAAAATATGTGATG
The DNA here is from genome assembly GCF_030686945.1 of Centruroides vittatus. Lineage (NCBI taxonomy): Eukaryota > Metazoa > Arthropoda > Arachnida > Scorpiones > Buthidae > Centruroides > Centruroides vittatus. The sequence goes on from NW_027120673.1 coordinate 2,934,198, forward strand.
TTCAAAATGAGGTTTGAATATTCATATATATATGAAAAGGTCAGGTTGAAAAGCAGCAATTTAGTAAAGTGTATTATTTGCTGGGTATTCCTGGTATAGCATAGCTTCATTATTTGTACTTAGTTAAATTCAGTTTTAAGTGTTGCATAGTTATATTTATTTATGAAATTTCAGATTTTGTGATAAGATTAGTTGTCCTTAAAATATTTTAATAGAAATATAAACTTTTAATTTATTCAACATCTTTTTTATTCTTTATTTTGCTAAGTGTTTAGAAGTCTTCATAATAGAGCAAACCTTGAGAAGAAATTTAATTTAAGATTGTTATAAATTTCTAATCTTAATATAAACAAACATCACATTGTATAAAATAAAATATGTTTTCAAAAATCTAATTTTTATATGCATTTAGATCCACAGTATAAAAAATATTTTACTTTATAAATTTTTATTAAATTTAAGAGATTGTAATAAGTATAATTAAACTGTTTTTTGAATGATATAAATTTTGTAGAACTAACATTAAATAATTACTGTTAATTCTAAATTGCCATTTTATAATTTTTCATGATTTATTTTATTTATAGTAAATGTGCAATAGATGCATTAAATGATATGTGCAAATGGTTAGATGAAGGTGGAGAAGTTGCTGTAAGTTGATAAATAAATATATAATGATAATTTAAAATAATACTGCTTAATAATAATACTAATAATAATAATAATCTATTAATTTTAGGTATATGATGCTACAAACACTACTTATGAAAGGCGGGTACTTATTCATAACATAGTTTGCAACTGTTTTGGATTGAAGCTATTTTTTGTGGAATCAATTTGTGATGATCCAGAAATCATTGAAGCAAATATTATAGTAAGATCTACATTTTTGTTTGGATGAATTATATCAGTTTATCAGGTGAAATAATCAATGCTTTAATTTTAAAATTTTTATCTAGAAAAGTGTATTAATAAAATTTTGTGCTAATCATTAATTATCTAGGAATATAACAAAAACTCTAGTACAAATTATAAGAATAAAAATAAATCTTCATTTTAATGCATGTTTATAAATTATAAATCTAGCATTTTTACTTTGCGATACACTTTTTATTTGAGAAATCTGTTATTAAATTTGTAGAAATCAATGAGATTTCATAGAAAGAAATCTTGTTAATTTTGAATGATTTCTGAAATGTGTCAAATAGAATTTGCATAATTTTAAAACTTCCATATGTCTTGTGATTATATTTTTGGAATGAATCTTAACTAAGCCATAACTATAACACTTCTAACCATAACTAAAAATTATTCAACAAATAAAAATAAAAATGAATAAAACGATTTTCTTGTATTGAAATTATTGATTTTTAATGGTTCATTATCAGAAATAAAATTTATTGATATTGTTCTCTTTTATTATCTTATAGTATAATACATTTATTTACTATCTCGATTATAAACTTTATAAAATGAACACAGAGATCTTACAGAGAAGGTTGTATGGTAAATACATTAGATTTTTTAAAAACACTTTCTTAATTAAGAAAAAAAGATTTGAAATATACAAAAGCAATCCAAAAATTAATTTACGTTTTAGAATTAATAAAAAACCCAAGTGAAAGGAAACATTTTTCTTACATACATTTGAAAGCCGCACTTTTAAACTGTTTTTCAACATGGCTCTATTCAAATTGAAGCACTTAACATTACAGTACAGCAACTTATTAATTCCATTGTCATAGATCATCTGAGATTTTGCCACCTGAGAGACTTCAACCACTCATTCATGCCTGCCTGCAGTTCCGCATTGTCATTGGAGCACTGTGTTGCAAGCCACAACTTCATGCATGGAAACAAATAGTAGTTGCTTGGTGCAACATATGCACTGTACGGCAGATGATCAAAGATATCCCATTCAAAACTGTCTAAGAGCTGTTGAGTGCGATTGGCATGTGCAGAGGTGGGTGTTGTCATGAAAAAACAAAATATTGGAACTCAGTTTTCCTCAATGTTTGTTTTGAATCATTCTTCTTAACTTTCTTAATGTTTTGCAATATCTCTCAGAGTTTATTGTTGAACCACATTTGAGGAAATACATCAGAAGCACACCCTTCCTGTCCCAAAAAACAATTATCGTGATCAACGTTGCTGACAACGTTGGCACACATTTCCTTGGTTTTCTGGGAGAACGTGTGTCCTCACTCCATAAACTGGTTTTTTGTCTCACAGTTCATGTGTTTTATCCAAGTCTCATTCCCAGTTACAACATGATTGAGAAGTGAGTCACCATCTCTGTGGTAGGCTTCCAGAAATATCAACGATGCTGCCATGTGCTGTGTTTTGTGGTCATCTGGCAAGATTTTTGGTATCCATCTGGCACAAAACTTATGGTAGCCTAGCTTGTGTGTTACAACCTCATGCAACAAACTCCGTAAAATTTTGCTTCTATAATAGATAGCAATTACAATATCTTTTAACAAGACGTAAAATTAAATAAGGGTAATGTATAAATATATTAACAATATAGCTCAAAAATGTGAACTATAGGAGCTCAAATCACACCCACTCTTGCAGGGGGGAGAGGGAGAGGATTAATGCTTAATCTGAAGAATGGTTTCTACTGTACTATTTTAGATGCGATTTTTTGTTTTTAATAACTTAATTTCCAAACATACAATATTTACCAAATCATCCAAATCATTTGCCTGAGCAACGCTGGGCTCATTTGCTAGTCTTACATATAATACCATCCAGCATACTAATTCCCTCTCAACAACATAGCAGGCATGGTTTGAACTCCTGTAGTTTACATTTTTGAGCTATATTACTGTTGTTATATTTACACATTTCTCTTGTTAAAAGATATAAATCACATTTTACAATGACTGTGGGATTGTATTACTGTGCATGTATGAGCTTCTACCATCTGGAAGCTTTTCATTTTTGAGTTTGTTCAATGGTTTGAATTTGTAATTTCTGTTCTACATTCCCTATAATTTACCAAAATGGATGAAAACATTCGTATTAGTAAACCTTGGTTTAATGTTAAACTGATATTGGTGTTTGAGTGAATTTTTTATTAATTATAACCAGTTTCTAGAATGGAAATTATTCTCTTTACATTATTCAGTCATATCAAGTATTAAAAATTACATTTTAAAATGGCATTTAATAAAAAATTTTGGACTCACTTGTAATACACACCAGTTAAAGGTTCAAGTGAGTCCAAAATTTTTTATATTCACCCTGGTGTGCAGTTGAGATTCGAATGGCATTTAATTTTTAAACAATAGGTAATATTTTTTTCCTTTTGAAATAATTATTCCCATTTTCATATGATATTTTTATTTCATTTTTATAGATTTCTCATTTAAACTGTTTCTTTAATTAAATTATTCTAGTATTTTCTTTTAAAACATAACAATTTAACTAATTTAAATTATATTTTAAGAGTGAAATTTTTATTATAATGATTATAATTTAAGATAGTAAATTCAGATCTTGGATTTTACTTTGTGTAAAAACATTTTTTTATAAATTTTTTAGTATGCTTAATTAAAAAATATATAGAACTGTTTTAGGAATAATTGAATTTCATATATTAGAAATAATTTTTTCTTTATTAGTCTAATTTTCTATGCTTTGTAGTTGTTAGAACTTTAAATAAATGAGATTATATTGATTAGAAAGGTAACAATGATGAAAATGAATGTTTGACAGATGTACATACAATTATTTTAATTTTTGTAGTGCTATTAATTCAATGTAAAATTCTACTCTACACTTGATAGCTACTTTGAATTCTTATTGGTTTGAAAATAATTTAATAATCCTATTTTTGATATTTTCAAGTAATAGCTATGTTTAAAATTAAATAAATACTACAATAATCAATAAATAAATCACTGATTTGATGAAATTTGATAATTTCTTTTTATAGGAAGTTAAAGTTCATAGTCCTGATTATCAAAATCGTAATAAGGATGAAGCATTGCAAGATTTTGTTAAACGTATTGAGCATTATCAAATGTCATATCAAACATTAAATGAAGAAAAAGAAAATTATTCCTTTATGAAAATTTATAATGCTGGAGAAAAAGTTATTGTTCATAGACATGAAGGTTTAAATTTTATTTACTTATTTTGTTAATACAGTCAAACCTGTTTTTATGCGCTCTTTTTATGTGCGATTTTTATTTGTGCGATTTTTTTTAATGCGAATTTTTAATTTATGCGGTTTTTTTTGTGCGATTTTTTTTTTTATTTGTGCGGTATAGTTGGCGACTAGTCTCATGCGATTCGTCATGTCTCACGTTGACTTATTATAGCTAAATAAACTTATTATAGCATAAATGCACTTATTATAGTAATATTATTGCATGAATATGCGAAAAATGAAATAATTTACTTTTTAAGTCAACAAAACACCACCTGGACAAAAATATGTAAAACAGACGATAGACCAGACGATGCAGACAAGTGCTGACATCTGTTGTCAATAAATTCTATTTCGTACGGTTTTGAGTTATTTTCTATGTGAGACTTTTTTTATGCGGTCCCTGTTGACCGCATAAAAAAAAATATTTTTTAAATTGTGTTGCGAAAACTATTTTTTACAGCCATTCGTGAAGTTTCGTGCGATTTTTTTTTTTTTTTTTTTTAATGCGTCTTTTTTAATGCGGTCCCTATCCCCCGCATAAAAACAGGTTTGACTGTATATAATTTTATAAATGTTAAAAAGTCAAGTAATTATACATGATTAGACTATTTTAAAATATAAAAAAAATTACTTGATATTTTTTCACTTTTCATATTGACATTTTGTTTTTCTAATTAAGATTTTTAGTAAATAAGTTTAATTCCATACTTATCTATAGATGTATTCTTTCAGCAATATAATAAGTAACAAGTGATATTTTAAAATAGGTGATAATTAGAATATAATTGATAAATTTGCTGAATTACAAAAACTGTAAGTTGATAAATTTGCTGAATTACAAAAACTGTAAGAGAAATTATTAAATATCCTTCTAGTTTAAGTTGTAAATTATAATTAAAACAGTAATATAATTTCTCATATATTCAGATTTTAATATTAACTTTACATGATATACAATAGTATTTTTCTAAAATCAAGTAATCTATGTTATTTTAAGTTAATTACGGGGAAAAAATATGAAAGAGAATAAATTTTGTTGAGGCATTTAATTTGATAAAATTGTGAAATTTCAGATTATTGTTTTCTTCTGACTTTGGAAAGTTTTAATTTTTCAGTTTAAGATGCCATTACAATTATAATTTATATAAGGAACCATAAGATCATAAAATACAAGTTACCACAATTAACAAACTGTATTCTTTAAAACAGTTGTAAGAGAAATAAGGATATAAAACTCAAATATCTAGACCTTTTTCCCTGGACTTTAACCAATTGGTGCAAATTTTATTATGCTGATTAATGAAGTAATTTCAGACCCCTGTTCCCAAATATACAGAACAGGGGTCTGAAAATAAATATCTTATGTTCAGAACCCTTTCCAGGGACTATGTCTCCTGTAACTTCTCTTTGGAGTTATCCTCCCAGATCTGCCTTTTTCTGTTAAGTGTTGCTTCTTAAATTTTCTACTGGATTATCTGTGTTTTCTATCAAAATTCAGATATGATACTTTGTATTCTGTCTTTAGAAACCTGAAACATGCTTAGCAAGAACACTATCTACAAATTAAAGAACTAGTAGCTATCATTCAAAAAATCTAACACACTTAAACTCCATTAAATTGTGCTTGCTTTATATTAATATAAAATTTAAGGCTAGTTTTTGCACAATAAATATTGTTTATATGGTAAGTAGAAACAATTCACGTTTATCTGGAAATTTATATGACTGTAGTTAGTCCTTTTCCTTAGCATGGCTGATTTATTGTAGAATATTGTTACTTTTATCATTTTATTTGCATAAATCTCATAGTATTGCATACACAGTGACATATTGTCATCAGGAATCAGCTGATGTCAGATTCCTAATGATGATTTTTATAAATTAATTGCTCTTGCCTGCAAAACTATGAACCTCACAAAATGAATGAATGAATTATATTTTTCAAAGAATTTTGTGCAAAGTTTTTGTGTCATTATTTTTGAAAGTTTAAAAATTTTAAATCAATTTTAATTATTGCTTTATTTTTACTTGATTTTTTAATCATTTCTATAAATATTAATTAAGTTAAATTATTAAAAATATTTCATAATTCTAAACTTAAACTATATTTGTGTTAAATTATACAGGGCATATACAAAGCAGAGTTGTATATTATCTTATGAACATTCATATTACACCACGTTCTATATATTTAACACGGGTAAGTTGTTTTGTTTTTCATTTTGAAATTTTTGATGCGTTTGTTTTCCTTTTTTTAAAAACATGAAAAAACTGTGTGTCATATATCAATATTATATTTGAAGTTTTAATAAAATATCTGCATTACCTATATTAAAACAAAAATAGTCTTAGAGTTAAAATACAATGAATTAAAATATTTTATTATTGTAATTTCTACACCAGATAAATTCTGTTAATTCTTGGATTAGTTAAAAAAGAATATTGGTTTATAATTAGTATTATGTGAAAAAAATATGAAAAAATAATATAGTCTATTTCCTTGATTCTAAGACAGCATAATTGAAGTCAAATTTTAAGATTTTTTTATGAAGGGAAATATTAAGTTTTATTAAGTAACAAATTAAAAAAATAATACATATGCAATAGGAATTATTCTGCAGTTTTATTTCTGCAGTTTTATTTCTGCATTCTTTTATATATGTAATAATTATTCACTTTATTTCTGCATTATAACATCATCTTAAAGACATTTTAAATGTTAAAAACAAGTTTAAGTTAAATACTTGTTACCAACAAGCCCATTTGAATTAATATGATTGTTGAATATTACAGTCAAAAGTGTGTATTATTGGTACTGTATATAATGTTGAACACTTATGTTTATCACTGATTGATGTTTTAAATTACAAAAGTGTAAGACGTCATCAATTCTAATACACTTTTATTTTGGATAAGTAAAAAATGGTAAAAAAGAAATAAATCTTACAATTGAAGAAATAAGAATATTTAACTAGGACAGTGCATGTCTTTGTTGTATCGTGGTAGAACTGGACAGAAAGAAGCAATCCCTGTACCAATGTTCCCTCTAATTTTTTTTGTAGCTGAGCGGAACATGTACTTCTCTGAGCAAAAAAATTTTTGCTGAGCATATATATATATATATATATATATATAAAATCTTATTTTTTCCTATAAAAATTAAAATAATTAATTATAAAGTAGAGATTAAAATTGATTTTAAACCATACTTCCATACAAAATATTATCTTTTGTCAATGATTTAATGTATTTAATCAAAATATATGTAGCAATAATCATGTTGCAGACAGAGTGAGAAATAAGTAAACAACAATTCAAATCAGTGTGCATGCTTCCCTGTGTGGCACATAAATTCTCATGTGCGGCAACAATTTGAGCAGTGCACAGCCGCGCAGCTTAGAGGAAACATTGCCCTGCACTTGCCAGACATAGAAGAGGCTCTCCTTGTACCTGCTGACCATGGGAGAGATGATCCTTGCAATGGCCAGGTACGAAGAGGCAATCCAAGAACAAAGAAATTGCCATTGATTGCTTTGTTCTTGTGTTTTGTTTGTTTTTTCATTTAGATTCCATAAGGCACACTCAGTTACATCAGAAGCATGGACATTATCACTTTAACACTTTGTTGTGCATGATTGTGCTACGACCTTATCTCAAAAACAAAGTCATGGACTCCCTTTTTTATTATGCTTTTGGATTCTTCATCACAATGGAAAAATAGCAAAGATTAATTAATCAAAATAGATTGAACAGATTTTGAGAACAAACACAACTCTGTAAACCTCATAGAAGAGACCTTCACTAACACTAATGCTCCACAATAAGTATATTTAGTATTACTGTTTGTTAAGGAAACCAAGCTTTCTTTAAAACTTAATTAGAAACATTTTAAACTTATTTGAGCCAATCTCAATCACCAAAGCCATTACAAACTGTTAAAATATGGAATATGCATGCAAATATTTAAATGAAAGGAACAGAATGTATAAATTTAAATAAAAAGAACACTCTTCTGTCAATTTAAATATATATATATGTCTACAAATTAAGGCACTTAGCAAGTACTTTAATTTGTAAGAAATGAGCAAAGGTACACAAACCCAAGATATGGGATGGAAGGGCTTATATGAATAAAAAAAAGTATCACATTTATATAAGCCTTTTTTCCTGTATCTTGGGTCTGTGTACTTATGCATTACCAGAAGGTTTTGAAAATTGGGGTTTAACTTTCCAATAAAACCACAGCAATTCTTATGCAGAATACTATGTAACAACAAGGACAAATTAACTACATAACTACATTAGGAAATTCAAGTGTACACATAATTACCTTATAACACCAAAACAATGATGAAAAGGCAGTATATATCAGTTTCCACAAGTAGAAAATTACAATGCAGAATATTAGAACATCAAGATGACATTTGTAAAAATAAAATTTCCACAGAACTATCTAGAAGGGTTCTCAATCATTACTTTACATCCCTGTGGGAATGAATTTTCCATCCTCGTACAGGACTGCAACTGTTTATTTATCTGGGAAACATTATTAATTGAGAATTAGAGCTGTGCCATAGGCCCTTTCTAGAGTACCCAAAAATATGGATTTCACTATTCAATAATTTAAAAAATTAAATCACAGATGCCAATAATTTTCAATTATAATTTGACCGTTAATTAAATGTGTAAGTTTAATAGCACACCATTTAAATTTAACAAATGCACTCCAATTAGAACATATTAAAGTTAATGTTAAAATTCATATCAACATTCTAAAATTTTTTTTTGTTTTGCCTGAAGAAGACATTCTATACATGTCAAAAGTGCTTGAGAAATATTTTGTACTTTTTTGTGTTTTACTCATCAAAACCTTATTAATGCTGATTGTGCTCATCAACTTTTAGCTATTAATTTTTAACCATTGACTGAAAGAATATAAATAGCATGTAACATGTTAGAATATTTTTTATTAGATTATTTTGAGTACTGCTTAAGCAAGCTCCTTGGAAGTGTAAGTGTACCAGTTTAGAACTTTGGCACACTATAAAACTGGAGTGAAAGGAATTTCCTATGGCAACAATTAGATGGGCTTTAAAATCCTGGATAATAAGGCATTGTTTAGTAGATAAACATCATGCTCTCACATCTTTTCACATCTCACAAATGTGAAATTAATTTCGTTTGAAACTGAACTTACTAAAGTTGTCACATTTTTGCATTATGACCCTCAAGTATATTTTATCTACTGTTCTTTATTGAAAATGAAACAGAATAATAATATCCTCTTGTTTGTCTTTGAACATAAGTTAAGGACAGATATATAAATGTGTTGTTAATTAAAACTTAATATATTAAATGCATCATATTGAATTATTTTTGTTTTATAAATATTTTTGATTAAAATACATGATAGCATTAGTGTAATTAAATTGATAAATTAAATTTAATATTAATTATATGTGCAGCATGGGGAAAGTTTACTCAATGTTCAAGGAAGAATTGGTGGAGACTCAGATCTTTCTGATCGAGGTTGGGAGGTAATGTATACAGTTTATCATTTAACATTAAATAAAGTTTTAATATATATTTTTTTGATAAGTTCATAATATTGATAGATTTTTCCAAGTTTTGATGAATTGCAATTTTCCAGTTTTATGTAGCATATTTATCATTAGTTTTTTACATTTTAATTTAATTTAATATTACTCTTTAACTCATTAACTTTGATTTATACTACAAACAAAAATATTTTTTAAATGAATGAGATAAAGAAAAATTTTTATTTTATAGAAATTAAATTTTTTCATTGGAAGTCTGTTGATGATGATAGAATAAGTATATTTAACATTATTTCAAAATTAAATATTAGCTAAAAGCAATAAAAACATAATACAATTATTTTCACAAATGATACAATATAGTTATACATTACTAACATTAATACAAACATTTTAATTTACCATATATTTTTATAAATTAGCTTTAAGAAAATTTAATTAAAGCAATTTTTAGTAAAGTTGAAACTTAAGTATTAAGTGTAACAACTATAATTATATGTTAACACATACTTTCATTTAATTAATATAATTTCTAGTAGGAAATATGTCAAAACTTAATGTTTTTGGATTACTCGTTACTTTTACTTAAATAGACAATATTGCTTCTAACAGTTAACAATCTAACAAATCTTTAACAATTAATTATTTGAATAAAAACAAAGGGCTTTAGAAATATACATTAATTAGACAGATTTATTAATTTCATACTGATTAATGGTATAATCTGTGGCTTTGGAAGCATTGCTGGCAATGTCCTTCTGTATATTGTAATCAGTATTAAATCTGTATCTTTCATAGAAGTGATTAGTTTGCAAATTTTTTCATATTGTTTGTTATTATATTTTAACTACATGTAGATATTCTTTGAAAGAAGTAGTAAGTTGATTAGTTGTTAATTTGTAATAAATTACAATAATTTATTTATTATAAATAATAATTTTAATCAGTTTGATCCTTCAAATTTTAATTACTTTGGAATTGTTTATTTTTAAGTTAAAATTGTTTTTCAAAATTATGAGATATAATTTATGGAATGCGTTCTGTTTATAATATTGGCCTTTTGATAGCCTCTTATTTTAGAATTTTTAAACCCTGTACTTCATAATTGAAGTACAGGGTTTAAAAATTCAAATTTAAAAAGGTTTGACTGTACTTCAGTTATGAAGTACAGTCAAACCTCAGTGTTTGAATGACTTCACAAACAGAATTTTAAACTCATATTTTCCCTGGTTGCCATACGATAACTCACTTGCTGAACAAGCTGCTCAACAAGAGCCAACTACAGATTAGAAAGATGCAGACAGTCAACTCCCTATATTTCCTGCAATAAAGTCAATGGCCCAACCAATCAGCAACTGGACTACTTTTTTAGAAGTTAGTGGCACTGAGATTGCCTGCACCATTAGACATCACAACATGAATCATCAATGATTTTGCTATTTTGATTAGATTTCAATGTTCATGCAGAAAAGATACTAGTAGAGCATCGATTATCAAAACAATTTGGGACTGGGGTCATTCAGATAACTGATCATTTATGAAAAAATATATTAAATACAAAACTGTACTGTATATATTTTGTATCAAACATCTTACAAATACATACCTTACATAAAGTAGTATATTAAAGTAGACAGGCCTACAGTTTAGGTTGGCAGGGAGGGAGGAAGAGTGCTGCAGTGCCACAGCATTAACGGAAATTTGAATTTGCCAATTGGAACACTCTCAGTTAACCGATGTTTCAGTTGATTGGTATTCAGATAATCAATGCTCTACTGTACTTTCATTTTTTACTGTACACATTGTAGTTGAATTAAAACAAATGAATAAAAACTGTGTTGATTGACATTTGTGTAATATAAATGTTTAATCCAAGAATGTTTTTAAAGGTGCTTAAGTCAAATTAAATGACAAAAATTTATTATATATAGTACAGTGTTACATTATATACAATATTACATTGCATTTGTAGGCATTTTTACCATGAAATACAGCTAAAAAAAGTAAAAAAAGGGGGGTTTTATTTTGGGGATCAGAAATGGATTGATCTGTTTTATATTGTTTCTTATGGGAAAATTTGTTTTGGTTTTAGAACAACTGTTAAGAATGAATTATGTTCAGAAACTGAGAGTTTGTAGTTGATTCTAAAGTGGATTAAAGAGTTTTGGAATTATTTGATAGCTAAATATTCTGAAAACAATTAAATGATGTAAAATGTTTTAAAAAACTTTGAAACTAGTAATTTATTTATTATCAATTATTTATTGTATTGACACTCTAATGAACCCATACTAAGTTTAAGTTTCTCCCAGCATGATGAAAAAAATTAACAAGTTAAGATTAGTGTGTTTGTTATTTTATTTATTTTCCTGGTTTGTGGAAGAGTGGAACATTTAAAATGTATTGATACTTTCTGAATATTTTTCATAGAGAATTTCAGTAATTACTTTATTGTTTACATTGAAGTGTTAATAACATCTTATAATAATTTTAATATTGAATGTTGATATTAGCATTTAAAATAAATTATTTGCAACTGTTGAAAGTATTAAGTTCATTTATTAATATTATTGTTAAATAATTTTTCTTAGAAGTTATGTATTAAAAAATAATAATTGTTTTTAACAGTATTCAAGAATTCTTGCAAAGTTCATTGAGGAACAAAAAATTCCAAATTTACATGTCTGGACTAGTCAAATGAGACGTACTTTACAAACAGCTAAAGGAATAATTGCTCCACATGAATGCTGGAAGGCTTTAAATGAAATAGATGCTGTAAGAAATTTATTATTTATTGAATTTTATTTTATCAAGAAAATATTTCAATTAAAATAAACAAAATGCTCTATTGAATTCTATTATGTATAGCCAAAGATTAAGCTTTATATATTTTTCAATAATTTATGTCTATAATTAACATTTAACATTTAACAGTGTTAACATTTTTAAAAAAATCTTTGCATTTAGGTTATTTCCTAGCCCGTTTTTATCAATGTAACAAATGAAAAAAATATAATTTAATTAATTATTTAATTATGTTAATAGGAAATTATTAATTAAAATATTCACATTTAATTAAAATAAAAAGTTAGCAATGTTTATATTCTATATAGATTGTGATAAAAAGTTTGAGTTTTTTTTTACTGTTTTGAAATAAAATAATAGTAATAATTATATGATTTTAATCGCTAGTAGGATTAATAATCCTATGAAAAAATAGATATATTTTGCCTAAAATTAAGCACATTTTCTTATTCACACTATTTATTTAACAAAGTTTACTTCTCCATAAAATCATTTTTATGATGATGATGAGCTGAAAATCTTTCATAATCCTAAAAATACTCTGAAATATGAAAGATACTTGTTTGGTCTCCAAGAAAGCCTAAAGATGTAAATTTTTATTATTTTAAATTAATATTTAAAAAATTATTCAAATTAATCTACAGGGTATATGTGAGGAAATGACTTATGAAGAAATATTTGAAAAATATCCTGAAGAATTTGCTGCTAGAGATCAAAATAAATTTCATTATAGATATCCTAGAGGAGAAGTAAGTATTGCATGTTGTTTTATATATATATATATATATTATATATATATTAAATATTAATTTAAAATATTTCAGTCATATGAAGATCTTGTCGCAAGACTTGAACCAGTTATCATGGTAAGTAAAGTGTATAATAAAATGAAAGTTTTTATAATAAGTAGCTTAATAAAAATGTTAACATGATTTTATATTCTAGATTTTTAGATTTTCATATATTAAGTTAATAAATATATTAATCAATCAATCAAATAATCTTAATCGTAATAGGCATAACCTGTTACAAAGGGAGTTATGTTTTCAACAATCAGTTCTTCTCAATTAATCAATACAAATTTTTTAACATAATTATACAAATTATAAATTGTACTTATTGTTGCCACATGAATCATAATGTACTGTACATCGCACTTTCTGTAATACATTTCTTTAAACACAAGAGATAAAATTTTTTCCTGATATCGTTAGCCTTTTCACATACACATAACAAATGAAATTTTGAGAAGTCCATGTTACATCTTGGACACAATTTATTAGAATACACATATACCTTATTGTCTATCAATATAACATCGCTATTGAGACGGAGTTGAATAAAGAACCTCTTCACATTGAAAGGTAAATTAGAGACCATATAGCTATTTATATTAGGAAAAGTCAATATTGTGCTGTACCACTTTGGTGAAATTCGTAACCGAATATCTTCTATATCTTGAAACAATAAATTATCCAATACATTTCGGGTTAGTTGGTTACATAGATCTTGACTGATTTCTGGACAGTATATTAAAGGTTCTATTGAAGAACCAAATCTATTTACCACTTTTGTCAATTGTCCAATCCAATTCCTTTTTGAAACTTTTTGTAATGATTTATGGTATAATAAATGTACAAGCCTAGATGCAATATAACCACTGTCCATAAGTTTTATAAGAAATTTCACACATCTTTTAATAAATGGTGCAGTGAGACTGAATTTACTTAACTCTAACCTTAAGGTGCTACCTGGCACTTTGAACTCCAATAAGAACATTCTACGAATAAATTTGTTCTGGATTGCATCTAACTTCTGGTAATTAGATAAGCACCATATAAGTGAAGCGTAGCTTATTGCATTGTAAACTATTGAGTTAAACATGTTAAACTGTACATGGATATTTTTTAAGTTAGTTATAGAAAATAACTTAATTGCACCATTGATTAATCTGTCAGCCTTAACCATCGTTGCCTTGATTTGTCTGTCAAAGGATATCATGGAAATTAAAATTATTCCAAGAAACTTAATCTCGTTTAGCACTTTTAGTTCTTCATTGTTGATGTGAAAGGACATGTTCCTTTTGGGCAGTCTAGACCAATTTCTAAGTACCATAATGTGATTTTTTTTGGACTAATATTTAATTTTAACTCCTTAAAATAATTGGTAATTGTTTGAATTTTTCTCCTAAGAGCAGCTGCTGTTGGAGCAATGATAACAATGTCATCGGCATAAGCAATGGAATGGATAACAGTCTCATCAACAGTAAATCCATCGTCATCATTAGTAAAACTATTTTTTAGATCAAAAGTATAAAAATTAAAAAGATGTGGAGACCAGGGGTTTCCCTGTAACAAACCACGTTCTATCTTGAAAGGTTTCCGCTGTTTATTATCCTGTCTAATGATTGCTTCTTAGTGACCAAATAGTAAACCAACTATTTTCACTATTGAACTATCTGCTTAATATCGTGACATTTTATTTTGTAAGTCTCTGATATTTACTGAGTCGTAAGCTTTCTCTAGGTCTAGAAATAATGCAAATACTTTGTCTTTTCCTATAGAGCTGTATTTGAACAATTGACCACAAAATAAATAAGGCCAACTGCGTGCCACCTTTCTTAATAAAGGCAAATTGGGTCAGATTCTTCAAATTTCCTCAGTCTATCCACTCATTAAATTTTGTAACTAGCACTGTTGTAAAGAGTTTTCGGAATGCCAATAGTAAGGCGATAGGACAATAATTTCCAGGGTTCGATCTATCTCCTTTTTTATATAACATATGAAATATCACATTATTCCATTCAACAGGAACTACTCCGTTATTATAAAATTCATTGAATTGTCTGGTCAGGTAATCAAGTATTGGTATTGTTAACTTTTTGATCACTACATTAGGAATGTCATCACTTCCAGTTGCAGTTCCATTATTGAGCTTCCCAATGCAGCATTGTATTTCTTGAACATTAAAAACCTTTTCCATGAGACTTATATCAACATGTGAATTATCCATAAAATTTCGATTTTTCTTAGACCGATACTCTGCAGAAAACCGTTCAAAATACTTCTGCCATATGCTATCTGATATATACACAGGCCTCCTCCTCCTCTCTAACCGGTCGGCGGAACCTATTTATTATACCCCAAAACTTTTTCGCATCCTTCGTTTCTATCAGATTGTTGTTTAAATCAGAAAAAATCTTCTCTTTTTGGCTTTCAAAAAACTTCTATAGATTCTTTTATTTTCTACATATTTTTTCCAATCTGATTGGGGATTAGTTTTCCTAAAACATGATAAACTCCTCTGTTTCCTAATCTTGTAATAATAACATCTGTTGTCATACCATGACTGTATTGCTGCCATAAATTGCCAGGGCAATAATTGATGCGACAAGTTTCTAACACAATTAATTTTTCGTAATTTCTTAACGGACCAAATTCTCTCTCCTAATATAATATTTCATTCAACATATTAGGAATTTCTTCTGATAGTCTCCGTGTATTAAATCTTTTGCTCCTTATTAAGCTGGACACATTGTATCTCTGTGTATTAAATTGTGAAGTATTGTTACTCTCCCCATAACCCAGTAGAGCCAACTGAACTGGGAAATGGTCTGACATCTCCAGATCAAGCACTGTCATCTTAACTTGTAATTAAAGTAATTCTTCTGAGCAAATGAAGTAATCTATTACTGATTTACCAACATGACTTATGAATGTATATTCAGCTGGGATATCTCCAGCTACCCTACCATTTAGTATAAAGAAGTTATTATCCTGAACAAACTTTAATAGATGTTTGCCCAATGAGTTTATCACTTTTATTAGCAATTTTTACCCTGTCGTCTTTATTGGCCGTATCCAATCTCTCTCCAATGTGGCTATTAAAATCGCCTCCCAGCCACCATAAGTCTAATTAGTTATTCCACTGGTCGATCACTGTTTGTAGTTCATTATAATATTTGGAATTATTTGTTGAAGATGGAATATATATTAGTAATATCTCTAGACTTGTTGCTTTCCATAAAGCTTGGAGTCTTGAATCCAAATCTACTAAAGCCAAAATATACCATGGCATAACTTGAAAATGTATTATATAACCAAATGATTTCTTAATTAGTAACAACAACCTGCCTGCTGGTCGACCAAACTTCTGAGTCCTAAGTGCCTCGCTGCATAAAATCCAACATTCTTCCTCCAGATCCAAATTTTCCAATTTAATGTTATTGGCCATCCACGTCTCTGTAAATCCAACGACTTCGTGTAACGATAGTGATATAAGACATGATCATTCGTTTTTTTGGAAATGCCCTGAATGTTCCAGAAACTTACACATATTTTATTAAATCCTGTACAGGTACTATTAGTGCGTGGGCATGGAAGTTTCGCCTCAACAACCCTATTATTATTAATAGTCATTTCAAAGTTTTCTACATTGTCTTCCTCATCCAGTGTAAGGCCAAAGTTGCCAGTAGCTTGTTTCCCTATAAAAAATGATCTACCAAGATAACTTCATTCGAGTTGATATCGTAGGTAAACACGTTACCCTCTTTTATATAATAGTCATCTCTAACAGTAATTTTGCATCCCTTGGATTTTTCTTGGGATATAATGGGTATTAGTTTTTTCCTCCTAATCCTTGACCGTTTACATAAATCGGCAGTAAATACCAAATTCCTATTAAACTTCTTAAGACTATTTGACTTTGCTTTCCAAAATTCTCATAAAATTGAATTTCTCTCAATTATAGAATTAAGTGTAATTTTGACTATTGATTTATTATCAGATCTTGAAATTTTAACCAAACTTTCCAAGGAACAATCTGGCAGATCTAACTCATTCTTAATAAAATGGGAGATCTCATCAGCAAGATCATTTGTCTCAAACGGGTAATTCAAAATTATAATGTTGTTCAACGTTCTTTCATTAATAGACTTATCGATCTGAAATTCAAGCATACCTCTCAGTTGTTTGCCCGTCATGATCTCTTGTTCAAGTGTATCCATTCTTTGAAAAACCTTATTCAACTCCTCCTTCAAATCTTTATTTTCCTTTTTCAATGATATTATTTCAGTTTTAATTGTTCACAAATCAGAGTTTAGCTGGGTAAACTTTTCCTGTATCAAGTCGTAAACTGCTTTAACAGTATACTTCGACTCATCAGCTTCATGCTCTTCCACTTCTGAGGTCTTCACAAAATAGTCCTGGATATTTGCATCCCTTATTGTCCCGGTTTTTCCTTTCGAAAAGGATTCTATATCTTGATCTTGGTCTATTTCTACAAATTCCATTAAATTGCTCTTTATCAGTATTACTCATATTACCTTTTCGGGGTCTTCCACGCCCTCGTTTTTGCATATCTTCGCACTCTGTAGCTTGAGGTGATCTAGTCAAAGGGCCTGGATTGGGTTCTATTCCAGCGATAATCAACAAGCATCTGATTAGCCTAAAACAAAGTCTATTTGTGTTTATTAAGATTATCTGATAAATCATTGTTTTAATCTTAAGCATTGAAACACTCGAACTGTACTACTGAGCTCTGACAAAAAGTCACCAACAGTACCGACTACCTGCCAACTCCCCCCATAAATATATCAAATATATAGGGAATTTAAATTAAAATATTTTAACCTATTTTTCTTAGAAAATAAAATTATGATAAAATCGTTTAAACACAGAAATAAAAATTATATGTTGATCTTGATTCTGCCAAATAATAATAGTTTTCTAATGATTTTAAGCATTTTTTTTTTCCCCCAATGAATTTCAGATATTTACAGATTTATGTATAGTACATGTATAGTGTATGGCAAACTTCTTAACTTCTAATAAGTGTATGTTTCAAAAAGTGTTTTATCTAAAAGTTTGTGTAGAATCATAATATGCAATAAAAAATGTGGGTTCCCATTTCTGAAGAAAATGAAGTTGACCATCTTCACCAATTGTAATGTCATCTAAGATAAAATTGGTAGCTTTAACTTATGGCCAATGAAGTCTAATTTTTTTGCTTGAATGATTGTTTTTTGTAGGATGTGTATTTTTTGAGTTATTTCAGTGGATAGATTAAAATTAACAAGTTACAAGAACTAAAAAAAGACATTGCATTAAAGTGGTGGTCCACTTTAATGCAATGTCTTTTTTTAGTTCTTGTAACTTGTTAATTTTTGTAAATTTTAAATACAGTGGGTGTTTGATGCTAAAGCATTACATATTACTGATGATGACTGATTATATTAGTCATCATCAGGCATTCAAAAACAATCATTTTAAATAAATTTTTGCATTGGTAAAAAGGTTGTTTCTTCTTAATTAATATGACAAGTAATTTGCTCAGGGTTTTTGCAAGTCTTTGTCTTTAAGTTTAATGATTAGATAATTTTGGCTGATAAATTAATAAAAGCTTGAAAAATTAATGGTTTGGAAAGGTTTGTTGTTTAAATCTTACTTTGAGTCATTCTTTTTCTAGATTTGTTTTTTCTAACTTTTTAAATCATCGTATCGTTGGTGATGCATAATATTTCTAATACAATATTATTTTGTGAGTTGATTGAATCACTGTGGCCACTTGTAAGTCAATTGCTATAATTGCAGCTGTCTAGATGCCCTTCCACATGTTTCACTCATTCTTCTTCATGCATGAATTGAATGATCTTGATGCAGCGACCAGTAACTTGTCACAGACTCGACAGATGGCGCCGCTCCTCTAGAGGCCCCCATAGCCTCGTACACGAGAACTCGATTATTCCGGTGGTATTCTGGGATACTTAGTTTGTTGGATGTTAGCAGCTAGAGCACGTGTAGCTCTAACGTGTACGGTACTTGTACTGATTGTTCGCAATAAATATTGTTATAGTTTTAATGATAGTCGTGGACTTTACTAAATCCTTTTCGTCTCATTTCGATAAGCGACGTCCGTAGTAATGATGGAAATGGATGGGCGATGGACCGACAGTCCTTTGATTCACGTGTGATCCGCCATTGCCCTCACTGGTGACCCGAACGTGATTCGACGTGAATTCGAACAAAAAGAAAAAAAAAGAAAACAAGAGAAAGCAAGATCATTACAACGTAGACGACGCTCTTTGAGAAGGTGAACTACTCGCCCCACGTGGCCACTCCAGACCGGCAAATTCGTCTTCCATTTTGTCTGTCCGCAACTACAATCTCTCGCCAGTGTAAGTCATCTAGCACGGGTAAGTGGAGTTTCCTGTTCCATTTTACTTTCGTTCCGTTGAGTGGTTTTCTCTTTGTGTTCCGAAATGCCAAACGAAAACGATCTCATGCCCGAAGTCAGCCGGGTAGCTCTAAAACTTCCTCAATTTTGGGACAAAGAAGCCGATTTATGGTTTATCAATATCGAAGCTCAGTTTAAACTCGCCGACATATCCCATGATACGACTAAATATTACGCAGTGGTTTCGGCCCTCAATTCGGAAGTGTTATCGTACGTGAGCGATATCGTTAAAAACCCTCCTAAGGAAAATTTATACCAAACATTAAAGGATCGACTCATAGCGGAATTTTCTGATTCCGAACAAAAACGAGTGAAAGATTTGCTGTCAAATGCCGTTTTAGGAGATGATAAGCCATCTCACCTCCTACGTAAAATGCGTCAACTGGCTAATAATAAAGTCGGGGAAGAGTTTTTAAGGACACTTTGGATTCAGCGCTTACCCAAAGAAACACAGGCAATTCTTTCTGTTTCCGATGGGGATTTAGACAAATTAGCCCAAATGGCTGACAAAATTCTCGAGCTAACACCTCTGCAAATTGCTGAAACTAATTTAGCAACGAATGAAAACTGCACGCATGCGGCTATAAAAGAGCTCCAAACGCAGGTTGCTGAATTAACGGAACAGATTAATCGCCTCTCAAGGCCTAGCGACAGGCAATCTCGCAATTATAGACACCTTCGGAATCGATCTCGGAATCGCCGGCGTTCGCAGACACCAGTTCGTCCCCACGTGAAGGACCTATGCTGGTACCACGCGAAGTTTGGTGATCAAGCTAATAAATGTAAGGCTCCTTGCAAATTTCGAGATCAGGAAAACTAGCTCGGAAATCACAGGTGGCGCAATGTGATTTCCGAATTAATAACACAAGCCGCCTTTTTGTTTACGATCCGACCTCACGTCGTCATTACTTGATCGACAGTGGTAGTGACGTTTGCGTTCTACCATATAACGCTGCTATGGCATTAAAGGCACCCGCCTCATTGACACTTTATTCGGCAAACAATACCCCGATAAAGTCTTATGGCATAAAAAACATAACCTTGTCCCTTAATTTAAGGCGCCAATTTACGTGGCCTTTCGTAATCGCAAACGTCAGCAAACCAATAATAGGTGCCGATTTCCTAAGAAATTTCGGTCTTCTGATCGACTTAAAAAACGCCTGCATCAAAGACCCATTAACGTCCTTGACAACAAAAGGTTCCACTCACCACGGCGCACAAGCTAACATTACTTTAATCGCTTCTAACTCGGAATTTGGCGACATTTTAAACAAGTATAAGGATATTCTTCGGCCATATCCAGCTGACACTAAACCCAAGCATAACACGGTCCACCGTATTATTACTAAAGGACATAACGTTTTTTCTCGTCCCCGCCGTCTCAATCCAAAACAGCTAGAAGTTGCAAAAAAGGAATTCCAGTTAATGTTACAACTAGGCATTTGTCGACCGAGTAATTCAAATTGGTCTAACCCCTTGCACCTGGTACCCAAACCGAACGGGGACTGGCGTCCCACGGGGGATTATCGTGCCCTTAATAAAATAACAGTGCCGGACAGGTACCCATTGCCTCACCTACAAGATTTTGCCCAGAATTTGTACGGGAAGACCATATTTTCCAAAATAGACCTAACGCGAGCATACCATCAGATCCCGGTCCACCCCGAAGACGTACCTAAGACCGCAATTACAACACCCTTCGGCCTTTATGAATTTTTGTACATGCCGTTTGGTTTGTCCAACGCGGCACAAACATTCCAGAGATTTATGCACGAAGTGTTGCATGGATTAGATTTTGTTTTTGTTTACATAGACGACATCCTGTTGGCAAGTAAGACAAAGGAGGAACATTACGTTCATCTGGAAAAAGTACTTGGACGTTTATCAGAATATGGTATCCGAATAAATCCAGCTAAATGCATACTAGGTAAAAGCGAATTACCTTTCCTAGGTTATTTAGTCAACGCCAGTGGCATCAAACCTCTCCCTCAGAGAGTAGAAGCCGTCATAAATATCGAACAACCCAAAACAATAAAAGAGCTCCGTAGATTTTTAGGCCTGTTGAACTACTACCGCCGTAATATTCCACACGCTGCCCAGGCCCAAGCCTTGCTTTGCAACTATTTAAAAGGCACAAAACGATCTGACAATTCGGAAATTTCATGGACAGATGAATCCAAAAAGGCATTCGAGGAATCCAAAACTCGTTTAGCAAACGCAGCTCTACTAGCTCATCCAGCCCCTGACGCACACTTGGCATTGCAGGTTGACGCATCAGATTTTGCCCTTGGCGCTGCACTACATCAGATTACTAAATCCGGCTTAGAGCCGTTAGGATTTTTTTCGCGTAAACTCACAGATGCGGAGAGGAAATATTCGGCGTACGATCGTGAGCTATTAGCCGCTTACTCAGCAATTAAACATTTTCGTTTTATGGTGGAAGCTAGGCCTTTCACATTATATACAGACCACAAACCATTGACATTCGCTTTTCTCCAGAAAAGTGAAAAATGCTCCCCCAGACAATTACGTCAATTAGATTACGTAGGCCAGTTTACAACTGACATCCGATACATAAAAGGAACGGATAATATTCCAGCCGATGCACTTTCTAGAGTTGAAGCTATTGTTTGCCCTTCACCCATAGATTACAAATTAATTGCTGACGAACAAACAACCGACCCAAGCCTCCAAACACTTTTGGAAAATAATTCGACTGGGTTACAGCTTAAAAAACTAATATTACCGGAAAACCAAGTAGAACTTTATTGTGACGTGTCCACCGGTAAAATTCGTCCTGTTATCCCTGAGACGCAAAGGCAAGCGGTTTTCCATGCCATGCATGATCTTTCTCACCCAGGCAGTAAAGCCACGGTGAAGCTAATAACCGATCGGTTCGTATGGCCAGGTATGGAAGCCGACTGTCGCAAGTGGACAATGATGTGCATCCCTTGCCAACGTGTCAAGATTACTAGACATACTAAAAGTCCAATTACAAATATCCCCGTTGAAAACAAACGTTTTTATCATATCCACATCGATCTTATTGGTCCGCTCCCTACTTCCGAAAACTATTGCTACTGTCTCACTATGATTGACAGATATACTCGTTGGGTTGAAGCTGAACCACTGCGGGATATTGAGGCCGACACTGTGGCCAAAGCTTTATATCGGATTTGGATATCTCGTTTCGGCGTTCCCGGGGTCATTACCACCGACCAGGGGCGCCAATTTGAATCACGCCTATTTCGGTCTTTGTCCATCCTAATGGGGTCCAAGCATATACATACATGCTCCTTCCATCCCCAAGCTAATGGTATGATCGAAGGTTGGCATCGGACATTAAAGTGTGCTCTAAGGGCCTACTTAACGGAACGGTGGACAGAGATACTCCCTACCGTACTGCTTGGGTTAAGGACAACGTTCAAGCCTGACCTGCAAGCAACGTCCAGTGAGTTGGTCTACGGACAGACAATACGTTTACCAGGTGAATTCTTTAATCCTACCCCAGCAGACATAAATACTTCCGATTTCATAAAAACACTAAAGGTTTTTTTCAAAAACTTAACACCGACGCCAACAGCATCACATGGGAAGCCCAAACTTTTTGTTCCCATGCAGTTAAGAGACTGTAGTCACGTTTTTCTTCGTTATGATGCCGTACGCGCTCCACTGCGCCCTCCCTACGAGGGACCATTTCCTGTGGTGGAGAAAGGAGACAAATTTTTCAAAATTCTGAAAAACAGTAAAGAGGTGGTCGTCTCCATCGACAGACTGAAACCCGCCTTTCTGCTCAGGGAGAAAGAATCAATCAGCCCTACACAGCCAGTGATAGACCAACCCAGCAACACGGTAGCTGGACATACCCAGCAAGCAGAACCTGCAACCGAGGCAAAAACCTCACGATGCGGCCGTAAAATCAAGCTCCCAGTGAGATTCGTCGATCGCGGTCGCTAGGAGGGGGGTACTGCGGCGACCAGTAACTTGCCACAGGCTCGACAGATGGCGCCGTTCCTCTAGAGGCCCCCATAGCCTCGTACACGAGAATTTGATTATTCCGGTGGATTCTGGGATACCTTAGTTTGTTGGATGTTAGCAGCTAGAGCACGTGTAGCTCTAACGTGTACGGTACTTGTACTGATTGTTCGCGAATAAATATTGTTATAGTTTTAATGATAGTCGTGGACTTTACTTAATTCCTTTCGTCTCATCTCGATAAGCGACGTCTGTGTAATGATGGAAATGGATGGGCGATGGACCGACAGTCCTTTGATTCACGTGTGATCCGCCATTGCCCTCATGACATTGCTCCTATGTACTCATACGTTGTGCCAAATCAGTTGTCTTAAATCTGAATACCCATGGGGGTTCTAGATGCACCTTGTTAGCCTTTATCATTTCTTAATAGTTTGTAAATGGTAGGGTTTCTTTTGTTGCAAATGTCAATATTGCCTGTCTCAGCAGTCTCTCTTCACATGCCTTTGAGTGTGTGATTAAAATTAAAACATTTATATGTCTTGGTTTTTCTGTTTTTTCATCCAGAATCACCATTATTATATTTACTATGGAATGGTGCA
This sequence comes from Centruroides vittatus, assembly GCF_030686945.1. Classification (NCBI taxonomy): domain Eukaryota; kingdom Metazoa; phylum Arthropoda; class Arachnida; order Scorpiones; family Buthidae; genus Centruroides; species Centruroides vittatus. The sequence continues at coordinate 2,958,533 of NW_027120673.1, forward strand.
CAAAAAGTAACTCCAAGTGCAATACAGTAGCACTGGAGTTGAGTCTCTAGTGCTAGTGTATTGCATGGAGTAAGTGAACTCATTAGTTGCATGTAACATTGTTGAATACATTTCCCTGATCTGACAATGTGTGATATTTTGGGACACTTGGAAATCAAGGTGTACAAAACAATAACTGAGGGACATCAGTTGTGCAATTGTTGCCATCAATGTCAAAGTATTATGCTGGATGTTCCTAAACATGATTCAACATGGACAGCTGTATATAGATGTGACAGGTGATCATTTTCAACATCTATGATAGTGATACCAGCCATTGGCTTTTGTGTTTATTACTGTATTATTTTGTGTTTCCATGTTTCCATTAAGCTATGAACTAGGGCTACTTTTAGATGTGCCACTTGTAGTTTGTTCAATCAATTATAATATATAGTCATGTTCAAATGCAATCTCTCTTAGGTAATTTAATTCTTGGTAAGTCTTTTGGAAATTCCAGAATATTTTAAATTAATAATTAATAAATAGTCAGTAACCGATTATAATTTTGATAGCATAAGTAAAGTTCTGTTATACGTTGAATTAACTTCAAGTTAAAGAATGTTTCTAAGATATAAAATAAGTTCATACTTTTAAATTTTGTTGTATATGACTGAGTAATTGGGAAAATAATAACCAGTATTATTAATTAAAGATATATCTTTTTTTTAAATCAATAAATCAGGTTCGCTATTGGTTTCAAATTCATACTTCATCAATAAACTTTTTAAAATTGTTCACAAAAACACTATCATGTGATAAATAATATTTTCATAAAAATTTATCTATTAAAAATAATTAATTTGTTTATTTCAAGTAAACGAATTTATTATTTTTCAATTCAATATAATTAATTTTAATGAATTTAATCAATTAAAAATATCATAAGTTTTTAAATAACTGAGATTGTTGAAAGTTGAGAAACTCTAAAATTGCATTAGATTCTATATTAATAAGAGAATTTGTTTCTAAATTAAGCTAGACACAAATTAATGTATTATAAACAGTTATCATAGTGATATGATCTTATTTTAAGTTTTAAAAAATTATTCATATTCTTTGTAACTTAAAAACCTTTTCAATCTTATTAGGAATTAGAGCGTCAGCATAATGTTTTAATTGTTGGTCATCAAGCTGTTTTAAGATGTTTACTAGCTTATTATTTGGATAAAAAATCAGGTATAGAATTATCTGTAAACATTTTTAATAATAAAATAAAAACTATACATTGGAACCTTGCTTAATGAGCATAATTTATTCCAGAATCTTACTTATAATGCGAAACAATTTTTCCCATATAAATTAATGTAAAATACGATAATGTGTTCCATGCCAAAAAAATACTCAAATATTTTATATATAATGTTTATTCAAAGAAAATTATACAATATACATTGTTAAGGAGTGTGAATCATCATCATTATTTTTTCTAGCATGGAATGAACCAACCTGGAATGCGAATTCGATTTACAGAAAACCAAAAAAATCTCAAATATGTTTGATAAACACACCAAATGATATGGCAAATTCTTGGGCTATGTAAAGGCTATAATTAAATATTAGAAATTAATTAATTTGACTAGAAGTAGACAGTTATACTTCCATCTCATATTTAATGTAATAATTATAAATAATTAATTTTTAATTTAGACATTTCTAAAATTTAATTTGGAACTGGTCATTAAATTTAATACGAGATGGCAGCATAACTGCCTACCTCTAGTCAAATTAATTAATTTCTAATATTTAATTATAGCCTTTACATAGCCCAAGAATTTGGCATATTGTTTGGCATGTTTATTATATAATAGGCTATGGTTGTTAATGTTTATACATAATATGTGTGAACATGAGTTTGGAAAAATGTTATGATCACAAGTGACACTAAGATGTTGTGTTTTGCACTAGTGGAACGAGTGCTAAACACAAACTGATAGATAATGTTCACAATCTGGTTCTTCCTCTCCTCATCACTTATGTGAAACATTGCTCATTAAGCAAGTCATTTTTTTACAATTTGTTTTGCTTGTTATGCAAGGTTCCACTATATTTTATATTAAGAATAATCTAAGATTATTTTATTAATGTAAGGTATATAATAGTAAAAATATTAAATTTATATAAATAATTGTTTCTTATTATAAGCTACTTAATAAAGGAATCATTCCAAAATAGAGTTTCTTGACCTGAGTGGAAAAGGGGGTCAATGGAACAAAAATAGGTCAAGAACCCCCGTTCTAAAATAACGATTTTTTTTCTTTTTTACATTAATACATTTTAATTACAATTGATCAGATTATAGTGTGTCATATTGGATTTTAAAGCTTTGTTATAATTGTGAATTCATTATGATACTAGTAATTCGGTCTTCATAACTTTTCTGGTATAATAATTTCTGTTGTTAATTTAAGTATTTTTAATCTGATTTTGATAATACTATGCTGAGAACAATTAAGTTTGTTTATATTTTAATATTACCTAAATTGTTAATTAAAAGTTAACAAATATTACTGAAAATGGCTAAATTGATTTATATAATTAAGACAAAAGAATTTTCATTTTTTGTTGAGAGAATACTTATACTTGAAAAAAACAATAATAATTTTAACAATATATTTTATCAGACTTAATATGTAATTAAATAAACTTTTAAGTAAATAATTTAAATTCTGATTTTAAAGGATTGAATTCAGATATGCAATATTTTATGAAAAGTTAAATATTTTGATAAACTATTTGATAATGAAAGTGAATTTTATTCAGTTAACAATCCTTATGAATATTAATTAATTAAAAAACAGTCACCTTTTGTTCATTTTCATATTCTAGAATACATTCCATGATGACCATGATAACTTTCCTTTTATGTTACATGATCTCCAAAATTTAGAAATAAGGAAAGGTCAGATCTAGTGTTCTTGTTTTCCGGTCTTTTCTTTATTCTGAGTATAGAGAATTCAGCCTGCATTCAGATTCCCTTCCATCAGTTTGTCATACCAAATTAAGGCAGTCAAATATTTTAGCAAAAACCAAACTTTAATCAGACTTGATAGTGTACGGTAGAAACTCAATCCTGTGTAGTTAACAGGATGCTTCTTATCCTTCCTTGACCACTTTCAAATTCCTCCACTTCTCCTCTCTTCACTAACTTTACCATCCTCCTACCTCTACTCTGACTCTGCTTTTTCCAACCCACATCCCTCTCCCCCTGTTTTCCTGCTTTTCTCCCCCTTTCTTTTATGACTCTCTGTCTACCCTTGTTCAGTTACTTTCTCCTCTTTTACAACCCTTTGTCGAAAGTAATAAATCAAGGTAGACAATTTCTTGTAAAGAGATTAGATATGAACTGACAAATCTGCTGTCAGGGAAAGAGTACATTTGATATCACTATGTTGGATTATGAGAAAAGTGAACTGTGTTCAGGGATCCTGGAAAGGAATGATAATTATTTTTCATTCTTTTTAATATAATTTAATACATTCTGCAATCTCCATGATAGGCCAATATTGCTGCGCAAAGTATGTTAAAAATTACAAAGATTTTCACATATAAAAATGTTACTTGAAGTTTTATTGAAAATTGATTACAACAACAAAAACAAAAAATGCTTTTGAATTTCATAGAAAATTTAAAGAAGAAATGAAAATTACCTACAAATTTCCAAGAATAATATAACAAAAAATTATCAATGTAAATTTTTATAGTAAGATTTAAAAAAACACAAAGATGGTCAATACTTCAATTATTCAATCTTGTACTTATTTTACTAATGAAAAATCCAGCTGCTAAGAATGCTTTTTCTGATGCTGTTGATGTGGGTGGAATTGTCTTTAATGCTTTTAAGAGTAGAGAGATGTTCTGGGTTTCTTGCCCATTGCCACAAATATTTCTAGTTCCTTTTCAAGATGATTTGCAATATTTCTTTTGCTATCTACTAGTCAAGATAGAATTAGCAGGTACTTCAAAAAGATGATCTAACATCTGCTTTGCTGCTGAAATTAACATAGACTTAGTTGATAAGTTTGGTAAATTTCTGTCACTTGCATAAGTTGCAAATTTTTCATAATTTTTTCCAATATTGAGAGAAATACAGCATGAGGCCAGTCAGTTTCTCATTTCTGCTCTCTGTTATGTATCAAATAAACAACTCCTTTAGTCTTTGTGAATAAGGTATGTTTAGTTGATTTAAATCATTTAAAATGAAAGAAAAAAACCTTCTAATGAAAGTAAAGTCAATCTTTCGGTGCAAGCTTTAAATTTCTGGAAGAAAAGAATTAGCCCAGAACAGGTTTGAAGTCCTTCTATGGGCCAATTCTTTTCTTCAGAAGTTCTAAATTTAAATTATCATAATTATTAAAATTAGCTCAAAATGATGGCCTAGCCACCCACCTCTGGACAAATTAAATTGTATCTACTCATTTAATCAGTCTTATTATAACTTGATAATTTAGCAGTTCATTTGGGTTTAATTAATAATTGGGTTTATGCAGTTGCTGTTTATATACTTGCACAATTTGCACAACTTGGAGTAATGCAGTTACTAGAGTTACTGAGCATGGTGACAAATTAAGACAGCATCAGTGCAATTATGCAAGATATTGCAGGTTCTGACAAGTAAAGAATTTTCAGAGTCCTGCAATAAATATATATTAATGATTGACAATTGCCATAACAAGCAAAAATTAAAAAAACAAAAATAATAAAAAAGCTTTAAAGTTAATAAATACAAATGTATTCTGACAATTTGAATTAATTTCCCCCATTCTATTAGCAAAATTTCACCAACTTAACACAAAATGAGGAAAAACTAAATTTTTAAGGAATTTGTGAGCTTTCCCAGGAAATTTAAATGTTTAAAAAACAGATGAGATACTTAGATCTCAGGTAGAGAAACCCTAGCCAAATCATCATGGATTGTATTCCAGAACATGAAAGTGAATAAAAGGACTATTTTGACAAACTTTGTCTTCAATATTAATTAATATGAAATTTAAAATCATTTACATATACAAGACAAATCCATGTGAAATCGGACATTCCCAAAAAACTCTATAATATTGACTAGCATATTCATTTCATAATAATCATAAGAATTGTTAACTGAATAAAATGAATGTAATAAATTTCAAATTAATAAATGTTCTTTTATTTAGATAATTTCTGTTTCTTAATCATTTTGTATAAGCACAATATGGTCTTTCTACATTCATTTAAATAAATTTTGGCTAGAGAGATTCAAATATTAATTAGCTTTAATTGTTACTAAATTTTGAGTATGGTTTATAGTAATATTTTTGTTTGCCAAGTTTTATTCCACATTTTTTTTTTTTTTTCAAATATGATTTGTTTTTCGGAGTTTATCTACTTATAATTTCATTTAAGGAATTTAAAATGTGCAATTTATATATAATAAAGAAATTTAATTAATTTTTTTATATAAATTTTATACATATTTAAAATTTTAGATGAATTGCCATATTTGAAAGTTCCATTGCACACTGTGATTAAATTAACTCCGGTTGCCTATGGTTGTGAAAAAGAAGAATTTAAGCTTCCAGTAGATGCAGTTGATACGCACAGAGATAGACCAGAGGTTTGTAGCTATTTATTGGAAAATATAAAAATAATTTATTGTAATTTACATCATATAACTAGCATTACAAACTAAATATTTTATGAACAGTTTTCTTTTTCTAATTCTTTTCTTAGATAAAATTTTTATTATTCTTATGAAAAATGCAATCTTCTTGTTTAACAATACAGTAGAGCATCGTTTATCCGAAAGCTGGTTAACCGAAAGCTTTCCAGTCGGACTGTGTCGTGCTGAATCAAATGTTTTTGATACTAGATTAACTTCTAAAGTATAATTTTTTTGTTTTTATATTTTTCAATATATTTATTTTGTTTGCACAAAATAAAGAAATAATTTTTAACGATACAATAGCCTCGATTATTATTATTCAAATTTTTGTTTGGCTTAAAATCGATGAAAATTCAACACGAAGCGATACGCAACGGAGAAAAATTTCAACATTGGATAGGTTAATATATATTTTTGCACATAATTTTTTTTTTTTTATCTGAAAAATCAGTTATCCGAACAACCCCAGTCCCCAATTGATTCGGATAAACAACACTCTACTGTATTGTCTTTCACACTAAAAACATAATAGAAGGGGTTTCATTCAAATTTAATTGTTTTTAATGGAGATATCTTGCCAATTTTCTATCACATATAAAACTAGTTTTTTAAATTTCCATTTAGAAATTATTTGCACAACATAAACTTGAATTTTATTGTGGAAATATAAGAAAATATTAATTCATAAATTGATTTTTCTGCCTGATTATGTTTGAATAAGACCTGATTTTATTTAATTTAAATAAATAGAAGTATAAATGTATTTCCAAAAGTATTGGAAATTAAATTTATGAAGCAGTTTTAGAAAGTTTAATAAATTATTTTTATATAGATTATTAATATATTAATATAACCCTGCATTAAATCATTTATGCTTAAAATTCTGAATTTTTATGTTCTGATTTATTTTAAAACTCAGTGTATTTTTTATAGTTTTGAGTACAAAATTAATATCAAAACAGAAACAAAAAAAAACTATAAATTATTATTTTCTATAATATATAAAAATCATTAAAGCTTGTATAAAATTAAAATGTAACTTTATTAAATTCAACAGCTACATAAGTAATAAAATGATCATTTTTTACATCTACAAAGAGTTGTATTGAAATTAATTTTCATTCTGTTGATATTTTATTTATTTGGGAGGCAATATAATTGACTTTTAGAATGTTTTTTTTTTCTTTTTATATATAATAAAGATTAGATACATTAGATCTATTGGATTCATTAATGAAATTTTGTTTTATTAATGTAAACAAATTTATATGGTTAATAAAAAATAAATAAACGTAAGAATATATAGTAAAATATTAGAATGAAAAGCATTTAATAGCATCTGTGTGAACAGAGCATACATAGTTATGGAAATAAAAATTTCTGAAATTTTTTAAATCTTCATTTTATCCATAAACAGAAACAGATAAGTTATCAAAATACAGTATTTGTAATTGCAGCATAAACATTTTTTGTGTGCACAAAATTAATTTAATAATGTTATTGATATTGATTTGTCACAAAATCTTATCTTGAAGATATATAATATAACCAAAATCTAGTTTTTAATAGCCAGTTATACAGTTAAATTGCTGAATTCAGGCTAAATTAATTGTGAATATTTATCAAAAAACCTACCTGAAAATAATCTGGCAACTTAGAATATATGATTGGCTATTAAATTGAACTTTGATTATATAATGTATTAATATTTATACATCATGCTAGAATAAGTATGAAAGCTAACAGAACTTTAGAGGTTTTGAGCCTTAATGTCCCCAATCAGTACAGTGGCAATTATCCTATACAGTCTAAATAAATATATATTTGAAAGCAAAGATTTGAGAGAGATTTTAAATAGTATCTTAATGACAAGCAAAAGTTTTAGATTCAAATTCCCTTCTATATTGATCTTTCAAAATTTTCTAAGTTGTTTAATTAAATTCAGAATATTAGGAAAACTTCATTTTAATTGTTTTTATGTTCATTAAATAATTTAGTAATATAATGTTAACAATAGTTGTATATAGTCAAATTATGTTTTTATGAAATCAATAAGTAGTTGAACTGTTAATAAGCAAATAATGTCCAAAGTGTAATTTTCAGTATATAAAATATATTTGTCCACCTCAAAGAATGTAAGCAAAATTCCATGTATAAAAAATATGCATATTTTCATGAGGAATCAATTCTTTATTCTCTGGTAATATAAGAAATTTTGATTCTCCCAAGCAACACCATATTGAATTGATAATGCCTAGACAAAAAGAATGAAATTGCTATTTCTGTAATAGCTTGGCTAATTAAGCACAGTCAACCGTTTTATTTATTCCTTTTCATTATTATATAAAACCAACCATTGACATTTTGCTGACAGCTCATTATATTCATCATTGTTATTATTATATTGTGCTTTTTGTTTTGCTGTTTCTGTCTTTTATTCCATATGAATAAAAGACATGAGATTCTTTTCCTTTCACTTTTGTATGGGATCTTTTTTTTGTCCATACCATAATTATTTCTAATTAATCATCAGCATTAACATTTGTTAAATTATACTTTATTTAATAATAATTTATCAATGCTACTTTCAATAAAATATCTTCTGTTTCATTATATCCAATTGCAAATCTGACATTTCTATCAGCCAATGTAATGATAAATACATGTTTGAAGAACTCTTTTACTAATCTTTTAGTAATATTAAAAACATTTTAAAAAATAAACAATACTAATTTGAAAGCATCAATCTCATGAATCAAGAATTATCTTTAATAATTCCTGATTCATGGGACCTGGGGCTATGGAAATTGATGAGATTCTGAATTAATGATGGGCATGTCAATTTCAACATAACTGTTTATGGCTTACTGACTAGAATCAGTGAAAGTGTGGTTAATAAGCCAAATAATGTCTTTACGTTGATTTATTCTTGATTAAATATTAAATTTTATTGGCTCACTAATCAATCAAAACTGAATTAAGCATGAATTATTACTAATTGTATTCATTGTGCATTTCAAACAAAATAGTTGTATATCTGATAAAAAAAAAAGAGAGAGAGATTTAACTTTGTAATCAATTAGATACATTTTAATTTTTTATGTTTTATATGCATGTAAAGAGTTAATTTTACTGTTTTAAACATGTTTTAATGTTTTAGTACTCTATATCATAATTGCATTCAATCCATATTGATTGGATGATGGTAAACCTGTAAGAACGAATAACTGTGACTTACACTATTATAAATTTTTATTGCTTGTGATGATTATTTCAATTTGTATTTCATTTGAAATTTTGTTTTTGTTTGTTATTTATAAGTTGTTTTAGTTTTGTTAGCTTATTTTTAAATACACTTGAAATATTTAATCAGTAATTGATGTGTCAAATGTAACTTCCAAAATATTACCAAACCTGAAGAATGGGTGTGTAATGTTCTTATACTTTATATTAAATCTAAAATTCCAATTTTACTAGCTTAATGATTAAATTTTCTGAAATAATTTTTAATACGTTGCATTTTAATCAAAATAACAGCCAAAATTGGTTTACCTGTTCTTCTATACTGAAAAATTAGTTAAAAGTTATTAAAATTTTTTAATTATAAAAATATATAGCTTCAGCAATTACTTTTTAATCATTGTTTTGAAATGCTGTTATCATTATTTTATTACTAATTAATATTGTAATATAGTAATATTTTAAAAATGTGATTGTTTGGTGTTCAAAAATACTATCATTTTTTGAATATTAAAAGATTTTTTTGACTATAGATTCAATGTTTTTCAGTCATTACTTTTTAGAAAGGGCACATTGGTACATAATTTTTGATGTTACAGGTCCCAGGACGTTTAGAAGACAAGTTCAGATCAAAAGAATAAGCAGTATTAGATCAGATGATAATCAGAAGAATATTTAAATATTTAATTTTGATGACTAAAAGTGTTTTTATTTTTTTATTGAAAAATGTATTTTTGCATCATATGTCTTTTTGTATTTGGAGTTTGCCACTGTGCTTAATTTTGTTTTGATACAACTCAGTCTAGATTTTACATTAGTAACAAAAACAAATTACATATGAGATATTAAAATTATATCAAATTTTATGTAGAACATATTTGAATAAAATGGAGATGTATTTTATTAAAGAACGATTTTGGGTTATAATGTTTAGATAATTAACTATACAGTATTAACGAGAATTTATATATGGAATTTTTAGACTAAAATTAGAAGTTGAAAATTTTGAAAAGATAAATCTATACAATTTTGTATAGAATGATATTTGAAATAATATAGAAACAGTATGTTCATAATTTGATAATTTGTAAATTTAAAATAAAAAAGTAATACTTGCATCTTATTTTGCATGTTGAGTGAATAGTAAAGCTTTTTATAATGACTAATTGTGAAATCCTATTTAAAGCAAAACAAGTAAAAATGCTTACAGCTGCTATAAATATCTTTGCATGGTACTTAACTCTTAACAATTTAATGTAAATTATTTGCTTTAAAAGCTTGACATTGTAATCAGGATAATCCTGGTTGTACACTGTAAAACTGTATTCTTTATTGCTAAATAAAGATTAATTATGACGATAATGGAATTTTATTTTTAAATGTAAACAGTTTAGTTTGTTATTTGACTTCAACACTGTTTATTGCAATGGGTAAAATTTAAATTATCCCTATTAGAAATTATAATCTAATGATCTTCATTAATGTATAATTAGACATGATAAGTTTAAAATATTATGAATAACATATTATTTAGATTATTAATCAATTTCTGTTTTTTATAAGACTGATTGATTTATTTGGTATGGTTAACTTTGTTAAAAAATAATTTTAATGAATAAGAATTTGATCTAATCTAATAAATTTCTTATTAAACATTCACAGACACCTTCTGTACTGGTTCCAGCAGGTACAGTACATTTTATTGGGAAAAAATGAAAGTTTTTCGATTACTTTCAGAGACTTTAATCAGGTTATATGTTTCCATAAATCAAATGCTATTACTCAAACAACTTTTTAAAAAAGGAACAGTCTATATGCAATGTGATCATATTCAAATACAAAAAAGTAAAATGTATGCGCATTACATTTTATTTTTTGAATTTGAATATTGTTTGAATAAAAAGTTGTTTGAGTAATAGCATTTGATTTGTGGAAACATATAATAACCCGACGAAGGTCTCCAAAAGTGATCAAAAAACTTTCATTTTTTCTCCCAATAAATGTACCTGCTAGAACCAATATGGAAGCTGTCTGTATTTTTATTATTTTCTTATTAAATATAATAATTCTAAAAATTATCATATACATTTAAAAATAAACATCTTTTTATTTTATAAAATGATTTTAAATTCATCAAAATAATAATAATCATCATTACTTTCCTTGAAAAAGTTATGATAGAATATGGTTGATTATAGTAATAAACATATAAATTACATATTTATTTAAAGAACTTGATATCCGGATAGAAAAATGTTTTTAAAAGTGTTTACAGATTAAAATCCGTGTCCATTGCTAACATGTTAAATCTTCTAACTACTAAGCTAACAACACACATTTTACAGATTTTTCTATCAAAGAATAAAGATGCAGATCTCCCTCCAATAATTTTAATATTTGTAAAATTTTTTAATAATAATTTACTGACAGATTTCAGAAGTATTTAATTTTGTGTTTATCTCTGAGCTGTTTTCAAATTGGAAAGATATATAAATACTATGTTAATTTAGATTTAACATTTTATAGTAGCATGGGATTTGGCATTAATCTACTATGCAGCAAGCTACCTTCTTATCAATTTTGATCTTTTCTTCAAACACTTAATTGAATTTTCTTTAATGCAATTTTTCTTTATTTAAATGTTTGCAATCTTTTTTAATTTATTTTTTATTTGGTAAAAAATTATAAATGCTTTAAGTATTTTTAGAAATAAAGTTTTCAAACAAAATCTTATATTTTATCTTTAGAAAGTATAGATATATATGACCATACATCAAGGTAACCATTTAATCAATATGTTAGATTTCTATGGCTAAAAGGAAAACTTTTTCCTCAGCCTTGTAATAAAAGTATGGAGAACTGTTAATCCAAATGATATCTCAGTATAATCCTGGTTAATGTTTATTTTGTTCTGGTGGACATATTTTTTATATTCTGTGGTAGAGTTTCCACTTTGATTCTTGTTTCATTAGCCACTTGTTTGTGTTTCGTGATTAACTATTCTGAGATAATGTTGAGAAAAATTATGAAGAAAAATTGTTCTCAAACAATTAGAGAATTCAGCATGTTATCAATCATAGATTCAGAACCACCTGATAAATGTATTCTGTTCATATTTTATTTTTCTAAGTTATTTATTGGTTTGAATCTTTTTGAAATTTTCACAATTTAACCACAAACCATTCAGAAAAACTCTTTTTAATAGAGTTATGTTTGGTAATGTAAAAAGAAACAAATGAACAAAGATTATATTTTTCTTTTACACATTAGGATTTACACTTTGGATATTATTTGTTAGTATGAATGATTATTATTTTCAACATAATAATCAATATTTTATCTTCAGAAGCTCTCTTGGTCATAGATAATTCATTTAATTTATAATAATAATTTTCTATGAAATTAAAATATATAAAGTTAGTTAAATCAAATTTTAAAGTAAATATAAAATTAATTTACAAAATAGTTAGTATAATTTCTGTTATGTTTAAAGTGAAAAAATATAGTAATTTCATTGATTATATGCGATTTAAACACGAGGGGTAAATTTTATTTTCTGTTCGGAACAGTGCCTTTATTCCTTCAAACACAATGAAATGTTAGCTAAATACACCAGACTGTTCAACATCCTTTATTCAATTCTTTACCTTGCTCAATACATTAGCCAAGTCATGTTTCTGGCTTAAGAGCCCCTTTTCAGTCAACTCTACAAAGATAATTTATTCTGTTACTACATTATACTGTATATTTTTGTTTAAATAAGTTCTAATGTACCTGTAAAATAAGACCTGGGCTTATCATAGTTGTAGAAAAAGGTTGCAAACATTTCATTTCTAAAACAGTGTCCGAATTGTTAAATTATCTCTACATATTACACTGTAAATGAATTCACCATCAGTACGTTATTTATTTACATAATAAACCTACTCAACTTTTCACATACTTCTTTTTAAATTTGTAAAAATTCTTAAAATATCTTAAAACATCTTAAAACTATGGTATAACTTCTAAAACATTGTTATAAAACCTGTCAGTTACATTCTTCTGCTAACAGTCCATTTGGGACATTACACCCAGCACTTCTGACAACTTGCATATTTTGTGGCTTGCTAATTTTGATAACATTAACCAACTGATGATGATATCTGTATTTACAAAAAGTGGAGTTTACTATATCTGATATTGATTTGTCAATAAAAAAGTAACATGTCGTGTAATAGAAAAAGCATTAGACTTTTAAAGAATAAAGTTATCCTAATAAACTAGTAAATGTCTTGCATTGGAATAAATAAAGCATATGATTATTAATAAAATTTGAAATAGATAAATTTAATTAATTACTATATGTATTTAATTTTTAATTTCATAACTGTGAGAAGTGCAATTTCAAATTCCATTTTTATACACACACTTTTTTAATATAGTAATAAATGTATATTAAAAACTTATTACAATTCTTGATTCTAGAATCTTTGAAAGGTTTCTAAAGTTTTGAAAAACTTCAGACTTTTAATAAGGGTAACACAGGACTGATTCTTCCATCATACACTTTAGGCACATACCTGAAATGTATGATGGAAGAGTCAGCCTTATGTTTACCTTTAGTGAAAGTTGAAAGTAAATGTTCCATTAGACACTTTAGGCACATGCCTAGAGTGCCTAATGGAACATTAGTCTATGTCATATGTTGGGGATGGTTAAGTATGAAAGCATTTGCAGTGTTTTATAAAAAATTTTTATTTTATAAGAAAAAGTAACAATAGGAGGCAATATACTTTTTCTTACTTAATTATCAGGTATACCTACATAATAGGTATAATTTTTATTGTATACCTACATGGCTACACCTTCCATATTAAGTCAACTCCCAAACATACAATAGACTACTACTAGGTTAGATATAAATTATGGATACCATATTAAAGAGCCTATGGCAAAAGTATATTATACAATCACACACTTTCACTGAGAGACTTAAGATATTAACTTTCAATATATGATATACTCATAAATGGGTGGAAGCCTTTTACCAGTGCGCGTATCATCACTCTAAACCAAGTAACTACAAATGTTTTCGAACCTTAACGGCTCTTCTTCAGGTAACGATCCCCTAACAGAATGCGCTTTGATTCAAAATTGTGAAGAAATGCGATCCGGAACATTGTCCCGACCCGATGACGTCAATACGGACTTGCACGCTACGCTTGTCGTGCTGTAACTTATCGTTTTATCTAGTAGGGCCTGCCATGCTGTCGATACAGCTATTTTGTTCTTGTAGTTAATGCAATTACCATCATTAATGATGGTAATTCAAAGGTAATTTTTAATATATGAAGCATGCAATGCCATAATGTTGTAAATGCCAAAAAACAAACTTTTCAGGAGAGAGAAAAAACACTTTTTCTAATGAACAAACTTTAATCAAATGCTATAAAAATTATTTTAACAATTTACACTTTGGAATAAAACATTGGGTTTAATTTCAAACACCTAAGTATGATAGTAAGGAAACAAAAAAGTTTAAAAACAGGGTTAGAGCCATAACGTTGTAAATGCCAAAAACAATTGCAATCAAAATTAATATTTCTACAGCTGAAAAATAGTTTTGAATACCAAAAACTTACATTTAAATTATTAAACACAATTTACAAATTCAATATCAATTTTAACATTAAAAACTGGCAATAATCTATTAGTGACTGCTTCCTGGCTTCAACAATGTTGGGCCCACAGTTTTGGTACTTGAACTGGGCTGTAATCTTTATCAATTGTAATATAATTATGATAAATAAAGGAAAATATAAACAATAAGGTATTAATTTAGTGTAATAAAAGTTAAAATGTATTTAAAAACTTCAAATTTGAAAGATTAATGGAAGTATAAATAAATAACGACTAACCCGTTACAAAGCTATACATCCACAAGAGCCGAATTATCGGGCTAGAGTTGGCTATAATAAATAAATAATTAATAAGACAATTTGGCACTAGAGCTTGGCATTAGGCACCATCTCTTACTAAACTTAATAATTATAATTAAATTAAATAAATAATTTTAATAATTTGGAACTGGAGGAAAAGAAATCGGCCCGAAGCGGGACTCGAACCCGCAACTTCTGCTATCCGTGCAGACACGTTACCAGTTACGCTACCCGATTAATGGAAGTCCGAATATCATTTTGAAATATCAAATAATAAGGTGATACAGGTTAACTATTAATAAACTGGGATTCAGTTATCCGGTTCAGCGTAAAAAACTCACTGCGTTACAAATTGGAATAACAAAATGATGTAAATGTAAACCGTAACATTTTATGCGCCAAAAGTCACATGGCTTGCACTTTGGCACTTGAATTTATGTGCAAGCCATAATGTTTTATCTTCAAAATATAGCCACTTAGAGCGCCACTATTGCCACAATATTTTTTTGTAGGAAAAAACATTGCCTTTAAAATTCATTTCTTCAATAAAACGTATTTTGAGAAAAATGACATTTACAACCTTATGGCATTGCATGCTTCATATATCTTACACAGCATTATTAATATGATTTTGGAGGTTGCAGAACATATTAAATTATTTTTCATTTTTTAAAGTAATTATATCATTTGATTCTAAGATATTTTGTATATCTTAAAAATAATTAATTCTATTTAGAGATCCTGGGAAACAGTTCACTTTTATCCCGGAATCCTGGGTCAAGAGAAACACTGGGAAATGAGAAACCCTAGAGCTCAGTATTTTGAACAATGCCATGAAAAATGTTGGCAAAAGATTAAGTTTGCAAGAAATGTAGAGGCAGTTATTTGCATAATATTGTCTTCCACTCTTAATTTCCTATCTCTCAGGATTACATTGTTAATAAAAACTTCATTTTACCTCAAAATTCAATTCTTATTAAACCAAAGTAAATCCTGCAACTCTTATTGAATTACCTTGTATAATTAAGTGGAGTTAATTTTATTTACAGAAGTCACCACTGAACTTAGACCAGGCTGCAGTTAATGTGTCATCCAATAAATAAGTTTAAAAAAAGTATCTTTGATTCATTGCATGAATGCTTTACATAATTTAGAACAAATATACAGTAATTAATCTTTATTTTTGCTAAATATCAACTTGATATCTTGCAAGTTTAACAAGATTGAGCCAGTCAAACTTGAGTCATCAAAAAACATAGACTGCTGCGTCATGCCCGTCAATGAACGTAGACCATTGCATGTTTAATATTTTGTTGCATCACCTTTGCGACCAAAACACCTTCCATATGTTTCAGCATGCTGTTGACTAGGTGTTCACATTCATCTGCCGTTATGGAATTCCAGATAGTTAAGATGAAAGCTTTTAGTCCTTCAACAGTCCAAGGGTGTATCTTTCGCAGATGTCTCTTCATAATGTAACATACATTCTCAATTGGTGAAAGATCTGAGCTGTTGGATGGCCAAGGAAGAACTTCTATGTTCTTTTCTGCAAGTCACTGTTTTGTTTTTCTGCTTGTATGACATGTGGCCCCATCCTGCTGGAAAATGCAGGTTCTATTTGGATATAGCTTTGCTATGGATGGAAGTAAATACTGTTGTAAAATGTTAATGTATTGCTCTGAAGCAAGTGTTCAATCAACAAATGTCAACTGACCCACACCACTGGTGCTCATACATCCCCAAACTATGAAGCTGGAAGGAAACTTCACTGAGTGGTATCACAATGATGGCTCATTAGCTTGACTGGCAGATCAAATGACACGTTTACTTTTGTCTGTTGCTGATAATTCAAAGTTTGATTTATCAGACCACAGAATTTCATGCCACTTTTGTTGAGACCAGAGACCAAATTTGGCTCACTGTGCCTGTTTCTTCTTTTGATGTGCTGTTAGCAAAGGTTTCTCACGAGACTGCAAGAAGTGCAGTCTCGTGTTAAGATGCACTTCTTGCAGTCTCCTGCATGTTGTCGAAACAGATACATTCTTTCCAGTTTTTCACTGATGTCCAGGAGCTTTGTTAGGTATAACATGGCTGTGGTTAGTGTAATAAACAATAATCTGGTGCACTGTTGATCTTGCTTAGCATTAGCTCTTTTCTAATAGCTCTCTCAGACATGCTACGACTTTGTTCAGCAATCATAGCATTCCTTAAATCTTCTGAAACAGCTTTTTCACTGGTCATTGTAGACAAAATGTAAAGGTTTGTAAATAAAACTAAAAAAGCACCTTATATCATTCACAGGATCGCTGCAAGCTAAAGTGAGGCTAAAATAATCAGTTGTTTCAGAAATACTGCAATCGTAACATTATTTAAATGCAAATTATCGGCTGGTCTGTGTTCATTGACATGGATGATGCAATGGTCTGTTTTTTGATGCCTGTGACTCAAGTTTGACAGGCTCAATTTTGTTAAACTTGAAAGATATCAAGATGATATTTAGCAAAAATAAAGATTAATTACTATATATTTGTTCTGAATCATGTAAAACATTCATGCAATGAATCAAAGCTACTTTTTTTAAACCTATTTATTGGATGACACGTAACTGCGGCCTGGGCTAAGTTTAGTGGTGACTACTATATAAATTTATATTAATATAATAATTTTAATAAATATGCAAACAAAGATCAAATATATTAAATTATCTGGAGTTAGTATGAGAAAATTTAATATGACAACAAAAAACTGAAATCCTTCCAGTAATAATGTTATAATGTTTTAACAAAATAAGAATGTTTTTGTCCTTCTGAGGTCTGCATCAGGTTTAAAAATATAAGTTCTATAATGGAATGTCTGCAGAATTCAAATTGTTATAAATTTGAATTCTGCAGACATTCCATTTTAGAACTTGTATTTTTAAATCTGATGCAGACCTCACAAGGAGATCAAAAACATTTGTATTTCATTAAAATGTATTACTGGAAGGACTTGACTATTCTGTAACACAAAGTATACAACAGAAAACTCCAGTTTGCAGAGAAGTTTTTTCCCTACTGTATTTATGACAACAATAATGATGATTAAAATTTAAAGATAATTTTTATATTTTGAGAAGTAGTCTATAAAATTTAATAATAATAATACTATACTGTGTATTTCTACATTAAAAGAAGTTTTTATCTAAAAATATTAAAATATAATAATTTTCACATTGTGTTGAAAGTATCATCGATTAAATTTTGGTTTAACAATGGCAAAGTAGATGAAAAAGAGAGAATATATTCCATTTCTTTTATTTTTTGCTCTTTCTGACCTGTGGGCATTAAGAAGGCCTTGATTTTTCATGTTCATTATGAGTCCAGCCAAGCCCACAATGGGAGTAGCCAGGTGATGAGTGATGAGGTCCAATATATCCTGTGCAGACTGCCCATAAAAAAATTCTTAGATGGAATCCAGACAAGCCACTCTAAGTTCTTCAGAGTGGCAGGCTAAGACCTTAGTTGCTATGGCCATATAACCATGAAATATCCTTATTAATTAAAAATTAGTGTACAGGTATACCTCGCCTTACGTCTGTAATTGGTTCCAGGAGAGGCAACGTAAGTCGAAAAACGACGTAAGTCAAATTTACTTGTGTAGTCACGACGTAAGTCGAAACTACGGTGGAAAACACCAATAATGAGCACTTAAAGACCACTAAATAAGACAACACAGAAACACAGATGTTTTCATGTTTCGTTCTCTAGGATTTATGATGATTATGTTAACATTTACTGTAAATGTACATATTTTAATATGATTTTATGTGTTTTTAATGCTTTTCTAGCTATATTACGACTTCAATATTTGTGGCGGACGGATGTAAAGTCGAATAAAATGACTTAAACTTGATTTTTATTTTTCCATATACTTTTCTGACAAACGACGTATAATCGAGAACGGCGTAACTCGAAATGATGTAACTCGAGGTATACCTGTATAATGAATAACAATTTTAATGAATGTTATTTTTCACAAAAATTCAGTTGTTGTATAAAATAAGATTAAATAATTATATTTTAAACCAGTAAGAATATGTTTCAAATCTATTTTTAGGTTTAATATACCTTATATTTGTCAAATATTGAATATACTTTTTTAAGATTCTATAAATTTATAATTTTTAGATAATCTTAATTATTTATAAAAATGTTTTGCAGTATTATGAATTATTTATTATTAAAAACTTAACATGTTCGTCTTTCTAGAATTGTGAAATAGAAAGATCCAGAGAAGATGCACTGGTCACAGTACCTCTTCACTTCTGATGCATGATAAATGTCTTTAATTAATCAACAAATACCATAAATACTGAAAATAATATTCAATCAAATATTACCACAAAATTTTTATAATAGTCAGTATATATATTTATTTATATATCCATTTTTAGATATTTAACTTTCAACATAAACTTTTATTTGATACACAGTATATCTGATGTCCAGTATATCAAGAAACACAAAATATTCATTACAAAGGGTTTGGTTCTAATTGATATTTGAAACATTTACTGATTTCTCATATCTTAAACTCCAAAATATTATAAAGAATTGTTTATTCCAAAATAATGCTTATTACATTAATGTTTTTTTATATTATTTTTCAAATTTTGAAATAATTGATTTATGATGCAATTTTTTAACAAAACGCTTGTCTTCCATTTAATAGAATGTTATGTGATAGAGTAGAATATCTGAAATATAATTAGAAGTTCAATGCAATTTATCAATAGTGCCAAATTACTCGCACAAAGAAATGTTTTACTCAAACTCAATTTATAAATGGTTATCAGTAAGAAATAAAATTATTTTTTATGTATTAATATATCTAATACTAAAAATATTCATTTTGTAATTTGTTTAATGCAAAAATAAAATAAATAATAATGGATAATAATGGAGACTGTAAAATACCAAAAAATTATATTTACTATATTTTTAATATGTTTACTTGATACTTTTACTCAGTTTTCTTACTGTCCATGCTCATATTAAGCCAAAATATTGCAATAATTTAATTTCACCAATCATATAAATATGGAGAAATTTAATAAATTCTGAATTATTAATGTGCAACGACAAATAAGCTTAAATAATAATTTTATAAAAACTATGCAATTTTAACATATTTATTAATAAATTTTATTTACAATCTCAATTAATAAAAAATATATATGACTGATTATATTCATTTAATTAAGAAATAACTTGATAAATTGTGACACTGCAAAAATTAATTAAATTTTGACAGTTTTAATTATTTAATAATTAATTTTTCTAATTATTGTTATAATTTGTAATCTTAGCTGAAGTTGCAAAGTATTTAAATTCTTTTGTGTAAATTAGAAGTTTCTGTAGTATAGTAAATTAATTAACATATAATATATCTAAAAATAAGTTTGACCTGTAGTTAAAGAGCTAATTTTTTAAATATAAATCATAATATTTGAGTTAAGAAATAGTTCATTTAAAAATGTCAATGATATTGATATTTCAATAGCAATAATAAACAATACTTGTTCCACATTTGTAAATATTCAACTGTGAAGAAAAAGATTTTACTGTCAATCAATAGGTGCTATGCATAAAGAGTTGTTGTAATATTTTGACTGTTGTATAGTTTATTAGAATTTTAGAGAGAAATATTTATCTTTTTACAATAGTAAATGAATATGCTATACATTTACATAAATTTACTATAGAAACTTTCTTTATTATAGATACTTTCAATTTATTAAAAAAAAATATTGGAAAATTCAGATATATTTTTAAGGTTTGTTTCTTTGTAAGATATTAATTTTGGCAGGCTGATAAGTTACTGCCCTAACACAAGCAAACACTGTATAGTACATGAATGACTGTACATATTACTCAACATATTCCCCCTTCCTGCAGTGGCATTCCAAAGTTTTTATCTCATTAAAAAAGTTCAGAATATTGGTCCTCCCAACAATTCCTCTGTAGTCCATGTCTTCCTTTTGGGTGTCTTTTCAGATGAGGAAAAGATGTAATCTGAGGGAAGTTAGAAATAAGGTGGATGTTGGACTCATTTGAATGTTAATTTGCTCAATTTGGTACTGTTTTTTTCTGAGAAGTGCATCAACTCTATTTTATTCAATTGGGCATTGCAACTTTGTCCAAACCAAATGCTGAGTGTCTTATCATTCATTTTCAGTAAAAGTATCATCAAAAGTTTATTCAATTGTGTTGCATCATCCATTTCTGTCTGTTAAATAGGTCAGGCCAAGAACTTATCAGCCTGCCTTCATAAAATAATGATTTTCATTAAAATTTGAAAATATTTTTATAAAAACTACAATTTATAGGTATTGTAATTCTGTATTGTTTTCAAATGATAGAATCAATTTGTTTGATGCTAATAAAATAAATAAATCACATTTACAGACAAAAAATGTCTTTTATTTGGAAGTCTTGTAAAGAAATGTAAGTTGTTCATTAATTTTCTTCCCGTATAAATCAACCAGGAAAGCAGACCAGGCACTACAAAGCTTCAATTGTTCGGACATACGTTAGGCAGCTTTTTACACTTGCTCTGTATTTTGTGCCTGATCTGGCAAATAGAAAGAAAACAAATTACATCTTGTTCCATTCTGTTTGTGGCAACAACAGTTTTGATTTATATTAATCTCACAAGACGTTTCAGGAAAAATGTCAAAATTATATGTCGGTAAATGAATAAATTTACAAAATTATTCCGAACGTAACAATAAATAAATAAATCTTGCCATAAACAGTTTGAAACAAGAAGTCTTGCATTATTAAATTATGCATATTTGTTGACAACATCGATAAGAGATTTCTACCTCTTTAAAATGGACATGTAACTTCACAGACTACATAAAATCATGAGAATTGACATTACAAAGCTATTTGTGCAGTCATAAAATCCTACTGTTCACACCATAATAAAGTAAAAAAAAATTCTTTTTAATATTGAAAATATTGACTTTCAGCAACATTAAATACTATATACTGTAAACACACATCTTAAACTTGCTACGTGACTAAATGCTTCGGCCATTAGATTCGACATCGTTACATGATGCAATCTCCTTAATGGCAAATACAAATCAATAGATCTGGCACTGTAGCAACCACATTAGTTGCTAACAACTTACATCAGTTTAATATACAGTGAAATACTAAAACAAAATGAATAGCATATGATAATGGCCCTGAATATTTACATATCTGTGTATATGGCAATGCAATTGCTACTGTTATCTTACTTTATAACTACAAGCTCAGCGCAAAAGTTATCGCACATTACAAATTCAGATTTAAGTATGCATTGCAGGATGCAAATTTTCAAATTCTATAGTGAATAACGAGGCATATTTACCATCAATAATTATGAACTTTACATAACACTATATAGTTTACATTATAACTCTCCTAAACGTCTCACCCAAAAAATTTCAATAATTTCAATAAATTGAAAAATAAAATGAAATAAAAATAATAAACATTTCTGGTCCTCTTAATAATCAAAATATAAAATTGTAAATATTCTGTAATTTCACCATTAATAAGAATGTTAATAAAATTAAATAATGAATAAATCATAAATATTCATAGCTGTGATGCTGCAATACAAAATAAATAATTTTTAATTTTATTCTATTGTTTATTATGACTAAGGTTCTTAAATATTTTTATTTTACATTTTATATGTAATGATGTGTATTTTCTATTATACAGGCTTTTTTTTTTCTTTTTTTTGGAAGCCTTCTAATGTGAAATCCATCTATTGATCATAAATAGTATATTGGTTCAAATTATTAAACATATAAAATGTACAACTCAGTAGAAAAAGAAATTTATGTATAACATGAAAAAAAATATCACAAAATCCTCTGAAGAGGATTTTAAAAAGGAGAAAAAGCAGAAAATTAATTGCCACTCAAACAAATAAATATGTACTAATGACTAACATTTAAGAGATCTTAGACAGTTAATAGCAGCCTGTTCGATTCTTAATTCAAAAATTTAGTGTGCCTGTTATTAAATTAAGATGGAAAGCATTACATGCATAGAAGCTTCACTAACCTCATTTATATGACTTTGGAAACTGCAGAAAATCATATTCCCTGGTTTTATAATAGTTAGGAACAAAGAAGCAGTGGCTGTTCCACTAGATCCTGAATTAAACAGGTTGCCATACAATTGTAAATAGTATTCACATTTCAACCTAACAATTGCATGTGGTGCCATTTTACAAATGACCTAGACTTTACTGTGATGATTATTTGGTTAAGTTTTGTTCAAACAAATGTATACCAAATATGCAGACAGGCTACAATGACTCAGTAAGGCAATGTCCATAAGATTTAAGATTAAAATGGCCTGAAGACTCTGTACACAGGCAAAATGAATTATGCTACACAAACGTAGCAAGTGCAGACGGTGATGTAGTGTCCTCCTCTTTTTTCTTCTTTGCACCGTACTGGCCGATGAACGAGCCGTCTTCTGTAAATTTACTATTTTCTCCCTCTCCATACTCAACCATACTGTCTGTCTCACTTTCTGGACCTTTTATACTACTGTTCAAAGATGTTCTACTACCACGAGGAGGATTTTGATTTTCAACACTGAAATATTAAATAACAATATTACTATCATTACACACATGCATTAATTAATTTCTTAAATCATTTTTTACAATATAAATATACAAATTTCACATAGAAACTATTTATATTTAATATTAGAAACTAAAAAAAAAAAAAAAACAGGAATATACAGAAGGGGTGCACATAAGCCCTGTAAAATACTTCAATGTGACAGGTCACAAATATTTTAATCAAAATCAGGTATGCAGTAGAACAACAAAAATTTAAATTTGCATGTTGGTCTTCTACATAGGTTAAAATATAAACAAAAAGCTTGTAAACATATTTTACTTTTATATGTATTTTATTTTCATGTTTTTTGGTTTGTATATTTCTATTTTAATCTACATATGTGTTAGCACTATTTTAATTTAAATTTATATTGATCATATAAACTTAACATAACAAATCTAATAATATGAAATAACAAATATTTGCTTAATGCCAATGAGTACATTTTAACCTTGTGTAGCCCATAACACTTACCAGTAATATCTTTTGCCCAAAATTATACAATATACATTATTATGTTAAATTTTAACTGATAAAGCATTAGGTTGACCAATATAAGGACTAGATATACATTTATATCTATCACATTCTATATAATGTATATTTTTTTTATATTTGGTGACACAATCATAAATGACCTAAATCTATAACATATGCCAAGAAATTTTAAAATCAGCAAATCCACCTGGTTTTGATTATAGAGAAATTTTTTTTATATTTCATGTACTACTACTGCTATCATTTTCCTTTAATATCTCTTACAGAAAGAGATTTTCAATATATTTTTTATATATTGTTGTTGATTGTAAGATTTCTCTCATCTTAGAAATATTCACACGGAAGGGTATAAAAAAATTTATTTATGTTAGCAATCCTACAATGTCTGTCTGTCTGTCTGTCTGCATGCCATATCAGAATCATGTTATCAGCGAGCACCTGGCCACAGGTTAATAAGTGGTTAGTAATGCGCTGAGGTGTATCCGGGGAAGTTACACCAGAGTGGTTCCTCATTGCCTTCTCTGGGGCGCAATGTTACACGAGGGGAAATGCCTTCCAGGAGGTCTTGTAAGGGAAACTGGCACCTATTCAGGTGTTACAAACATGGAGAAAACCCCAGAAAACTCCACGTGGCCAGCTCGTCCGAGGGTGGTGCGAACCCACGACCAAACTCCCAGTGTTTAGCAACAGAACCTCTCGGCCATTGGTGGGCAATCGTACAATGTACTAATTCTAATTGAAACAAATATAAAGTCAACAGTCTTGAAATTTGACACTGACAGTCACCAAAACATCTTTACACTTATTCTGTGTGTAAAAAAAAAGAGAAAAACAAATTCAATTGTTGGTTTGTTAAATCAAACATTAAAAAGTTAGTCTTTAAATTGACTTAACTTTTTGTTAAACTAAATATAAACAGTTATCTTTATTGATTTTCAAGAACCATAATTAAAAATTATTATAGTAAACTATATTCTGCATTAAAAAAAATATTCTTTCAAAGATAATTTTAAAAAATGATGATAACATAAGTAAATTGATATTTCGTCACACTTACGGTTTATTGTATTCGTTAAATCCTCCCTCTTCCGGATAATCTAATTCTCCACCTTGCGCAGCTTCTTTTTCATGTACAGAGTATTTTCCTCCTCTGTTTCTCTTAATTAGACATACAATAATCAACAATAGAAGTAACAATGCTATAGCACACATCATTCCTATAAACCATGCAGCTGTTGCTATATTTGAAGGTTCTGGAACTGTTAATGCTGAAAATATTAAAAGTAATTATTCATCTATACTTTTAATTTAGAAAATTTTATCTAGAAGTGTATGAATTAACATTTATGATATTACTGTATAATTTAATTATAAACTTTTTATTATACATATAACAACACAATTCAAATTACAATTTATTTAATAACAAAGCTCTGTTTAGAAAATTAATCTCTGCTAATTCTAATATTTTCACTTATGTTTATGATTTTTAGAATTTCATTTTTATTAAACAATGAAAATAAATACAATAGTTTTAAAAATAATTAATAAACTATGATTTATAATAAACTTAATGACAAAAACAGAAATAAATATACAAACTTCTAGCAATAACAATAGTTAAATCAAAGGTTTTTATCTGTTAATGCATTTTTGGATATTTAGGCTATATAAAATAATTACAATTGAGTCTGCAAATGATTGATCTACAGTTTCAATGACTCTTTTAACAATGTCCTTTTTAAGCCAGGAAGCAGATATGCAATTAGTGTTCTAGCAACCCAAACAGTGCTCAGACTGAATGGGTGAGTGATGATATGCTGCTTAAAAGGCACACCAGTGAAGAGAAAACTGTGTTAATTACAATGTAAGATTTACAAAAATGTTAGACAGTGATGGTGACAGCAGATATTAATTTATTTTTTCATTGCCCAATTCTTAAAAATTGCTGCATAGCTTGGAGGAATCCAATTTATCACAATTCATTCCTGAATATATATATATTCTTTGTTATATCTTTTAAATCTTAAACATCTTTCAAATGTCTTTTGAGACTCAGAAGTGCTAGAACAACAACTCAGCAATTTTGTAAACAATCGAAATTCCGACGCGATTTTAGGATCTTCACAATTTGTAACAAAAAAGTGCGAAAAATATAACATGATATGAACCGGGATTTCGGAGGTTCAAGCAGATCGAGAACACGTGTCGGGGCAGTAGACTCGTTGACTGGACCGAAGTAAAACATTTGTTCTAAAACAAACGCGACACTGTAATGAACGACAGAGGAGAATGTCCACCAAGTGAGAGAGAGGTGTCAGGTGCTCATATATAAGAATCGGGATGTACACAATCAAGAAAAGACAGGAGAGACTTATGGTCAAAGACAGCTGTTAGATCACGTGAGCCCGGGACTGTCTCTGAGGGGGAGGATAGGCGGACACAGAACATCTGGCCGATCAGTCAAGCCAGATGTCCAAGAAAGGGGGGCAAACAGTATAAATTATGAGCGTAGTTGTCAACATTCGGGCGCCATCCCCGGCCAGACTTGGTTTCCGTCTAGCTTAGAAACAGACGAATGACCAATCGGGGAAAGGGACCCAAGACCAATCGAGAGGGGAAGATTCGAGGGAAAATCGCATAAAAATCCCCGAACCAAGGTCGAGAAAGGAGAAGACGAAGCTTTCCACCTGCCTGCAAGTGTTCGTCGGAACGTCTACCAGCCGCCCACTCCCTACGCCGACGTCCGCCACCGGTTCTACGGACTCTTCTTCCCCACTGCCCCCTCTTCATCATCCCGCACCCGATCGCCGTCATCCAGAGCTCCTAGCCCAACAGACGATCTAGATCGCACCATGTATTATTCTTTTGTAAGTTCGCTTTAATGTTAAAATAAACGGTTATTGTAATCTTTGCCTCTGCTCCACCACCCACATACGATCAGTCCCTAGGCTTTTCCTGACGCGCAATTAGCTTATTGTCCCTAAATATCGGAAACTTACATTGGTGAACAAAACGATAATCGACGTTTTAACGCACTACGTTGATGCGGATCAGAGGAACTGGGACCAGATAATCTCTTATGCACTCTTACCCCTTCGACATCGTTATTGAACCAAATCGACCCCGATATGACATAAGCGAAAATTACGCGGGCGAATTAAGTGAGGATGACCTCAGCCCATAAATTAGCTCAGGAACACGCAGAAAAGGCCGCGAACGATAGGAATACCTATCGTTCATCAACCTACCTATCATCATAATTCCTACCTATCATCAACATAAGCACAAGCCGTAGAAATTTTCAATCGGAGACAGAGTCTTCGTTAATGAGGTAGCTATACCCGCGGGAGTGAAATGAAAATTGGCCCCGCGATGGCACGGTCCATATAGGATAATTGCGGAAACGAGCCCCGTAGATTTTATAGTCCAACACATCCAATCCGGGAAGACATTACATACGCATGCTAATAGGTTGAAGCCTGCAATCGCTAGGATGGAATTCGTACCATCCGATGTAGGAGAAGAAAACACCGACATTCAAAACGCAAAGTCATCAACCCCAATCGAAGCGCAAACTCAGATAGAATCGGTTGACCCTTGGAATGAAATTATTTTAGAGTCGCCGCAGCAAAGCCAGTTAGATACCACAAACGCAGCCGGAGACAGAGCGGTTGATCAACCTGCGACTCCGTCGCAACCTACACACAACTATGCTCTCCGAAGTCAAGGGCCAGTAAGCGAATATCCCTGGGTCCTTCCAAAATCCTCGGGAATTATACAGCCAGAAGTGGGGGCGTTGCGGGAAGCGGAGATTGCCGAGAGGGCTCAGCAGAATGAGGACGGCTGCCACCTCCCACTCCGACTGAATTATCCGGCAATTGTAAATGGTATCTCCTCTTTCTCTTGAAAGAGAGGATATCATCTCCTAAACTGAGAGAGATCCATTGTAAATACGCGTGCGCATTTAAACGAATTGTCGCGAAATCGGAACTAGTAGTAATGTAAACTTCCTTTTTGATAGATAACGATGGAAAAATCCGTAACAATGTATTTGTTCATGCTGATAAGTTGCATTCTGTATGAAGTATCAACGATTGTGCCCGCCTTGACCAAAGGTGTCGTATTTCTACATCAAGGAAACCACGAGCCAGTGAACCATGGTTATAGAAATATCGTTCGAAGAATATGACAATTACCTTCGTGGGTTACACCGTCACCTAACCTCTTTGACTCCTGTTGTCAAAAAAGGGGAACAGAAGCAAAATGATCCCATGAAACTCTTATAGACTTTAGCTGACGTAGAATTGACAAACTTACAACAATCCCGCGCCGACTTCGAGGCGGAATACAAAGAACTAAAATCGATAATAACTATAGGAAACCCCTCTCGAACAAAACGAGGATTGATCGACGTTGGAGGAAAAATCTTAAAATTCCTCTTCAGGACCGCTACATCGGAGGAGGTTGAAGCAATGAATAGCCGGATAGATAAACTATCCCGCAATCAACAAAAGTTTGTACATATATTAGATGCCCAAACAACCGTCATGAACCGAACCCTTCAAGCGGTCAAGGACATCCGGAAATACATCGATATGATGATCCGACGACAGGATTATTTAGATAAAGAACTTAAGATGTTCAGTTATGCATTCATCGTAAGTGCTGTCATGGAATTCCGAATCGGCGTCACGAATCTAAAACAAGCAATCGAGATGCTAGAAAACGATGGACTTAGCTCGTATTTCCTGCCATGGTCACAATTGGTAGAGACGTGAACGGAAGTAAACAAACACTTGCCCAGTGGAATTTCGCTGATCGAGATTTTAAACGAAGACAACGTCTTTAAATACTATCAATGGATAACCACTACAGCAGTAGCACTTCCGTCAACACTAAGGATTTTCGCAAAGTTCCCACTAATTACTCCTGAAGGATATTTTGATCTGTACGAAGTAGTGAAATTCCCCGCTTATTTCCCCATCTCCAAGACATTTGCCCATTATCAAACAGAATACCCGTACATCGCTTTGTCCAGGAACCGACAGGTTTACATGTTATTGGAGGCCCACAACTCACAAAAATGCACGACTGGCTTGACCACTATCTGCGCGCCGGAGGTTGCAGTCTGGAGGCCTCCGTATCAATCATGTGAATATGCCTTATTCATTGGCAGACGAGCCAACAGTAAACCAACTCTGTAAAAGAAGTGTGTCAGTTTATCCAAAACCAGTGTTCCATCGCATCGACGAGGAAGGAACTTGGATATACTCCACCCTGTCACCTTTAAATTTGGTCATCGAATGTAGTCAGCTGAAAAACCTATGACGTTCATCAGTTAATATGATTAAGCTAAATAACATGGGAATCTTTAAATTGCCTATGACTTGCTCCGGCCACGTACCCGTCGTGCAGCTCACGTCGCACTTCCAATCACGGACTTCCTTAAAAATTGCGCTTTGAAACCAGCAATACCGGACGATCTCAATCTTACGGAAGCGAGGATACTGCGGGACTATATCCAAGAAAATGTCACCTCAAACATCCTCTGAACCAACGAACACGACTGGTCATTGGAATTTCCGGGATGGAAATTACGAGATATAAGCCGAGTAATAAAATCGGTTAACACAGATATTCTTTCAATGACACCGGGTGTGTTAAATTATCCCGTCTCGGCATGGAGCCCGACCCTCACAGCCTCCATTGTTATTATTATTGCGACACTTCAAATTGGAGATACCACAAACGATTACGCTACCTGGGAACCCAAAGATCCGCGAGTCCTTATTCCTCTTTCCGACGGGAAGAGCGAATAGAACCGGACGCAGCGGAAATGATCGAACTGATACCGATAACTGCGAAAGCCGGATCATCTTCGGGTGTTCTGGAAGCAAGAAAGGACGAGAGGGAGAGGTTAACCGTATCCAAACGGGAAGAGGTTGTGACACCTCCCGTCAAGTTTGAGACTATCCTTACCCAAATGAGACGATTATAAAACGGCGCGAGAGAATTAGACCAGCTAAAATAATAGTATTTTATGTTAATCCCTTGATTAGAGAATTAAGACTCAACCAAACTTTCTTTCCCTTTTGTGTAGACGAAAATATGGAAGAAGATCGAGTTGTGACGATCCCAACGGAAAACTCAGACCCGGAACAAGCTCCACTCCAGGAGTCCCCTCCGGATCCCGTCCTGGTCTCCTTATTTAAATGTCCAGCCTGTTACGACTACATGGAACCCCTACATTTCAATGTCCAGCAGGACATACAATCTATACAATTTATATACAATTTAAATACAATTTATTATTCATCCATGTTAATCACCTATGTCATAATCAATTTATTGTAGTGTCATTTATCTATATATATATATATGCCTTTTTTTCTATTTGATCTGTTTGACAATTAACGCAAAAACTGATCTGTCGCGAACGAAAATGTTATTCGACAGCAGTCGACAAGGTCCGGTCGAGGAGAAAGAAAATAGGACCACTACCGCCGGAAAGGTGGAGATCGAACTGACAGTCCGAGCTGCCAGGTAAAATGTTGCTAATCTCAGAACAGCATTTTTAAATGGCGGAGAGCCCCGTGAAGATACTAAAATCGCGTAAGAATTTCGATTGTTTACAAAATTGCTATGTCCGGGAATTTCGGAGGTTCAAGCGGATCGAGAACACGTGTCGGGGCAGTAGACTCGTTGACTGGACCGAAGTAAAACATTTGTTCTAAAACAAATGCGACACTGTAATGAACGACAGAGGAGAATGTCCACCAAGTG
This sequence comes from Centruroides vittatus, assembly GCF_030686945.1. NCBI lineage: Eukaryota > Metazoa > Arthropoda > Arachnida > Scorpiones > Buthidae > Centruroides > Centruroides vittatus. The sequence goes on from NW_027120673.1 coordinate 2,989,341, forward strand.
AGAGAGGGGCTTTGTCAGGTGCTCGTATATAAGAATCGGGATGTACACAATCAAGAAAAGACAGGAGAGACTTATGGTCAAAGACAGCTGTTAGATCACGTGAGCCCGGGACTGTCTCTGAGGGGGAGGATAGGCGGACACAGAACATCTGGCCGATCGGTCAAGCCAGATGTCCAAGAAAGGGGGGCAAACAGTATAAATTATGAGCGTAGTTGTCAACATTCGGGCGCCATCCCCGGCCAGACTTGGTTTCCGTCTAGCTTAGAAACAGACGAATGACCAATCGGGGAAAGGGACCCAAGACCAATCGAGAGGGGAAGATTCGAGGGAAAATCGCATAAAAATCCCCGAACCAAGGTTGAGAAAGGAGAAGACGAAGCTTTCCACCTGCCTGCAAGTCGTAACGTCACCAGCCGCCAATGTTCCCTCTAATTTTTTTTGTAGATGAGCGGAACATATACTTCTCTGAGCAAAAAACAATTTTTGCTGAGCAGATTCTGAGCATATATATATAAAATCTTATTTTTCCTATAAAAATTAAAATAATTAATTATAAAGTGGAGATTAAAATTCATTTTAAAACATACTTCCGCACAACATATTATCTTTTGTCAATGATTTAATGTATTTAATCGAAATATACGTAACAATAACCATGTTGCAGACAGAATGAGGAATAGGTAAACAACAATTCAAATCAGTGTGCATGCTCTCGTGCGCGGCAACGATTTGAGCAGTGCGTGGCCGTGCAGCCGCGCAGCTTAGAGAGAACATTGCCAGCCGCCCACTCCCTACGCCGACGTCCGCCGCCGGTTCTACGGACTCTTCTTCCCCGCTGCCCCGGGGCTTTATCATCTCGCAACCGGAACTCCTCGCCCGACAGACGATCTAGATCGCACCGCGTATCATTCTTTTGTAAGTTCGCTTTGTTAGAATAAACGGTTATTGTAAGACACTTGTCATCTTTGCCTCTGCCGCCACCACCCACATACGACCACATACGACTGGTGTCCCTAGGCCAGGCGTGGCCAACAGTTTTTGCCCCCGGGCCGAATTGGAAAGAAAAAACTTTTTTCACGGGCCGAACGAAATATTAAAATTAAAAAATGTTAAATACAAAAACGATTCATTTAAGTAAATAAATGTTTAAATATATTAGTATTATATTTCTAGCAAAGCACGCGAATTACTAAGTTAAAAATCTACATACATCAAAGAACACCGGGGATGTAACAACACTTTCTGGAACCTTTTACCGGTGTTAGACGCAAAACGAAAAAGTTAAGTAGCTAATATTGAAAGGTTAATCGCGGGCCGCATAAATTCATTAAGCGGGCCGTATCTTGGCCATGCCTGCCCTAGGCTTTTCCCGACGCGCAATTAAGTTATTGCCCCTAAATGTCGGCAACTTACAAAATGTAAAATAGTCCAATTGCTAATAGCCAAAAAATATGGTTTAACTAGAGACCAGATTATTCTCATGTTTTGAGATATGTTTAGACACAGTGGCAAATCCAGAAGAACCCAAATTTTAGATGAAATATTGCACAAAATTTTAATATTTATAAAATTAATGGTGTCATTGGTGACCCCTGCATCCACTAAATGTGGGCTTATTCAAGTCTACGGGGCTATTCAAATCTGTGGGTTTATTTCTAGTTTTTGTCTCTTCTGCTTTGTTAAGCAGAAGGGACAAAAACTAGAAATAAACAATTCCTGTGGGTGGTGGTCACAGGGACTGTTAAATAAAAAATATTAATAATTGATCTAGTACAGGGATTCCCAATTTGTGGATAAAATTTGGGATTCTGCAATAAAATCCATTGAGTCTAGTGTTATATGAATGTGCCAATGCAGATGTGGGACTTAAGGTGTAACTGTTGTAGTCTTGGAGTGAGTCCTCTTATGACATCCTATACATGCGCTAGAATTATTTATAGCTGTTTTGGGGATAGTATATGAGGTAGTATTACAAGGAACGGGATGATAGTTGAAAAGTACAGAAATAGCGTTACATAATTTAGTGATGATCCCTAATTACAATTTTGAATAGGTTATAGTAATCCGTAGCTTAGGTTTATCCGAGTCCCATTTTATAAGTGTGTTTTAAATGCGATTGGGATGCGTTTATTCAACCCCGTGGGTCTAACTGAATATGTACTGTACAGTATTATGTAATTAGTTTACTTTAATAACTGTAGCAATAATTAAAAAATATCATTTTTAATAAAAGTTTTTTTTTTAATTTGATATATGTTTTTCATATATTATAAGATCAATTGTAAAATGAAGACTTCATAAGTTCTCTGCACACTATGCTTTGTAATATACCGATATTATGATTAAATTCAAGTCGTTAGGCAAGAGCATTCAATTCAATGTCATATTAATTCAGCATTCCATTGTTTCTAATAACCAAATCCCTCTGATCCCTCTTCCTAACAAATATCCCTGACATAAAAAAGGAGATCACTGATCTGCATTACTTCAAAGGGGATAGATACACCGATCTGCATTACTTCAGTACTCTATATTCACAATATTTTCGTAGGAATAATAATTAAACACCAACTATATAAGTGATCTAGAATGTATGTAGCCTATAATAGTGGATTTATGCAATTTGTATATTGGAAATATTCATTTAATTTCATTTTCAAAATTTAAATATAAGACACTGGTTTTTTTTATGATAAAATTATTTTTCATTGCAATCACTAAAGTTAAATTAAATTAAAAATTAAATTATTCACTGCACATATATGTTGTAAAATTGTTGCTTAGCCTATACGGTACAGTATGTTAACCAATACTTTTACTTAAAAAAAATCATATTTTATTTGTTTGTTAAATTATGGCAACGCAACACTTGAGCGATCTGCCTGGGGGATGCTTCCAAGGGAAATTGGCCCCTATTCAGGTATTACAGATGTGGAGAAAACCTGGAAAACTCCACGTTGCCAGCCCGTCCGAGCGAAACATGAACCCACGACCGAACTCCCAGTGTTCAGGGTACGAAGACTGCTTGGCCAGTGGTGGTGGACCTATTTTATTCGTAAAACTTAGTTATTTATATAATGTACAAGCAAAGGATTTTTAATCTTCATCCGGAAACAAATTCCACAATTTTAAGTAGGCTAATTACTGTAATTTTAGGTCATAGCTTAATAAAACGTTTCACAAACAGCAAGAACTTATAGTAACAAGTACGAGAGAGATTATTTTATAGAAAGAAAGGAAATGTTTATCGAATGTTTAAGGAAATGTTTATCGAAAAGGGTGGGAAAAGGATTATCGAAATAACATCCTTTTCGAAAAACATTTCCTTTTGTATGAAACCATAACATCTGCTAATTAATACTGTATACAGCATCAGAGTGTGAAGCAGGCCTTGTCGCATTCATTATAATTAAATGTCAGTATTATTTTGATCAAACTGGTAAAAGATTATAATTTTCTTATAATTAATAATAATTTTCTTTTATTACAGTTTATCTAATTAACTTTTATACAGCGCCGGATCCAATAGGTGCGAGGCCCGATTGAATTTTTTTTGCGGGGCTCCTCAAACTTTAGATAACAAAATTAATTAACTGTTAATTTACATATTGAAATATGTTGTTTTATTTTTAATAATAATATACCTAGATATTTATTTTTGTAACATGTACTATTTTTAAATATATAAATTTTGACGTGATGCGGGGCCCCTTCAAGCGCGGGGCCCGATTGGCACCAATTGCTCCAATCGCATAAAATCCGGCCCTGCTTTTATATTAGTACAGTGAAACCTGGTTAACTCGAATCGGTCGGAAAAAAATTCGGACTTCCAAGTTATGGAGGTTCGGCTGAACATTGATATTTTGTGCATGGGTTTATCGGTGACCCTTAAACTATCCATACGATATTTTCGTGACTCTTGTTACGTAGAATCGTCGCGTCAATGTAAACCTCTCGATATTATCCAGAAACTCGAAAATACTTAACTGTATGGGGTAAATACGCTACCAAGAAATTCTTTCTCGAGTGATTGATCAGTTCATTCCTAAGTGTTTTTAATTGCGATATTTAGCGCCCACAATCCATATGCTTATTATTTTTTATCACAAAAAACCAATACGACTGTTATACTTTTAATATTTTGCAGTGAAGGTTAAAATTTTTACGTTGGAATGGAATCACTTTTTAAATTAATTTATCCATTTACTTATTATGTCAGCTAGTTGGAGAAATTCGTCAGCAATGAAATAAAAAAAAAAAAAAACACAATTGTTCGAAAAAAGCAGGTTCGAAAGGCACTAACAGTAAGTAGGTCATGCATGCTCCCAACCCGCATAACACAATATTTTTAGTCGTATGTGGTTTCTGCTCTTTATAGAAAATTTTTGATTAGTTTATTCGATAGATAAATATTAATTATTTTATTTAAACTCTCCAGAATTTTAATTTTTCGTTATGAAAATACTGTACCAAAACCTCATTCGAATTAGCCAGTTTGATTTATCATGTAAATCCCTATGCTGGATGATCAGGGGAAGAAAATGGCTTTGAGTTAACCAGGTTCCACTGTATTTTCATTCGTTTTTACCTTATTTGAAAGATTTTTTTTAAATCTACTAAGCCGGTTATATCTTAACAGATTTTTAAAATTAAAGCTCAGTCCATATCTATAAACACTCCCTTTTTAAATTTGCATTATAAATCTATGAACACAAATATTCATTATCGAAACGGAATTCGAACTCCAGGGGAGGTTTATTCTTAACTAGTTGCGGTATCCAATGGTAACAGAGAGCACGTTGCAAATTCAAAGTCACAATACACGTAAATATACTCTCGTGTACTTAAACACGATTTGCTGTTCGAATGTTTTGAAATTGGCAATTAAATCTTTTTCGGATCCACTTGATGAATTTATCAAAAGTTTTAAATAAGAGATACTGCAGTAGCGTTACTATATATTTTCAAATAGAAAAAAAAAAAAAACCACAGAATTCAGCTATTGCATGAATGACTTTATATAAATACTTTTATATAAAGACACTTACATAAATTTGTATAAATCCTGACAGTTGACACTTTCCTATATATATGAGCTGCTCATCGGCCAAATCGATTAACCCCACAAAACAAAAAGTACAGAAATTGATAATATATGTTATTTTCTAAAATTCCTTTTAAAACTAACTTTAAATAAACACTGTAGGCCTATAATGTATTTTTATATGTCGTTACATTACAGCTACACTTTAATGTAACAACATATAAAAAAAGCAATGCAAACAATGTAAAACTAACAATTATTCTAAAGATATACCAATGGAGTTAATCGATTTGGCCTGTGAATGGTTCTTATACGCAGGCTATACTTATTGATATACAAATAGTAAGAAATATAGGCCTAGACATTTATAGTATACGCATAAGTGTAGAGTCGAGTCTGCTTAAGAAAGCACCTTCTGGATCACTGCATGGTGCTCCCTTATCCGAAAAACATGCTCATCCAGGGGTTCATGGTATTCGAATCTCTCCAACCCTTCATACTTTAGGAACTCTAGATAACTTAATATATCTATAAACGTTAAAATTCATTATTACATAAGTTTACTGTTTCATTTAGTTCCCACTCTTACATCATAAATTTTATCGTTTTATGGAATAATCGAATGGGTTTACAGTGTATTTGCCAGTCAAATTACTTTCGTCTCATTCTTGAAATATAGTAGGAAACCTAACTGAAAATGTGAACAACCTTTCTCCAAAGTTTCTGAAAGCTCTGTAATGGGTCACACGGTATAAAAATAAGTACAGTACTATAAGAATAAAGTTATTTTCTATCAAATTTTATTACCACAACTCACGATGGTGCAATAGTTCATTTTCATATTCATGCAATAAGCGACTTAAGAATTTAGTTAAGAAGTCCATAATTTTCTTTTAGATACGATTAGCCTATTCGCATCTTTTAATCATCTCGATCTGGTAAAATGCCTCATAGTCGATAAAATTTTCGTCTAAATATTTTTCACTATGCCCAAATGAAACAGTACATCTGTACGGGAAACAGATTTGCTGATTTGTAAACAATTTCCGTTTCGTCTTCATCTTCCTCCAATCGTTTTCTTTTAACCATATCATGTATTTCACCAAATCTCCACAAATACTGTAATGACAAAGCCTTTTGTCACCATGCCTCGGATGACGACGTTCCTTGAGATTAAAAATAGGCACTTACGACTCTTCCTTGAAATAATGCATCCCTACTTCTTGTTGTGTCCGTAAAATAAACGATTACTTGTCAACTTTATTATAATATAAACGTAACTGTGTGATAATACAACGTAACGTTGTGCCTCCAGGTCTAAGTGCTACTACAGCTAACGCACGACTGACCGAAGACAAAGGTCAGAGGTGCGGAGTCGCCTAACTAGGTCAAGGGGCAATTTGGTGTGGGTTATCCCCTGGAGATTTACATACATAATACTTCTGCTCTAAAAAATGCCGCCCACGTGACACTCGTTTAAACGAACAACTCTACTATCCGATGCTTTGTTAATGGGAGTCCCACTAATGTGAAATATAGGAGAGAAAATCGGGGATGTGGGGGGAGTGTTCTCCAGCGAATTGCTCCCTTATCCGATGCTCCGTTAAATGGATTCGACTGTATTTATGCTTTTAAATGTAAAATATGCATTATAATATTTTTAAAAAATTCATTTTTCATCGAAACTTACAATCATTTGATTTGAGTCGCGTAATTGTCATACACAGTATTATGACATTATAATATTCTTCACCAATTTAATGTCATATTCGGAAAAAAAAACATTCAGAAATTAAAAATATAACATTGAATACTTTTTTACCGATTCGCCTTTAAAAAACACAATTTATTAATAAATACGTTTTACTTATTACCAATAATAGCAATTAAGAAAGCAATTTAAAATTAATAACATAAATTTAGAGTTATCTACAAATAGCTTCTAATGTGTTACAGAATAAATAAAGCTAGTGTACTAATAACTATTTACTACTAATTTAATTCAACTTCTTAATTAAAATCTTTTCTAATTATAACGCTAGAATAATGAGTGATGGACGTTTATGAACATTTTGGTGTATAACTAAACTAAATTTATAGCCTACTTGCTAACTGGTGTTTAACCTAGAACAGTATTTCTCAGCATTTTTAAGCCCAAGGACCAGTAAAATGTCTGAAAAATTCTACATACCACTGAGTAATGTAGGTCTAATTTTTGTTAAACCTATGTGGGAGTATTACAGTACCTAGATTTGGGACATACTGTGCCATTTATAACGTAATAAATCTAATAGTATGTTTTGAGTACATGTGAAAACATAATTAAATTGGAAGTAAACTGTTAAAAGTGAATCATCGTTGAAAAAGGTTTTAATTTTCATTAATTTTAAGTCTGCCTTTGGACCACCTGTCTCATCGAGGACTGTGATATCACGCTGACCTATCCTTTTCAATGGATAAAATCCTTTATACATTTGAAGAGGATAAAGGAATATTGAAGAAATCTTTGAAGGAGTGATGAATGTTGTCAAAATAATAAAACTGACAGGCTTAAGTATATTAATATAAGCTATTCATAAATTCACTATCCATATTAAAATATTGAAATGACAAATGTTTAATAGGAAAATATTTACTGAACAGCAATATTTGAATAGTATTGTTTAGATTTTAATTTTTTTAGTTATTTCAAATTAATTTGAAATTTTATAAATGTACTAATTCTGGTTCTTATAAATGCCAAGTTTTAAAATTCTTTATTAAATCTTAAAATTTTGATAAAATTAATTTATTCATTTTATAATTTACTAAATGATTAAGGAACTATAAATCATCATTTACAGTTCTTTAAAGTTGATGTTTCAAATCAATAACTCATAAATATATAAAGAATTCTCCTTCTCTGTTACATGAATTTTAACGAATTACATTATATTCTCCATTATACAAATGAATTTTTAAGTTATTTTGAATTTCAATTTTGCTCATTTGAAAGTTAAAATATGTTAATTTTTTTTTCTTTCGTACATTGGAAGATTTCCATATTAATTCGACTGAAAATTATTGTTTTTCGAAAGAATTTGCATTAGAATCTCTCAGTATGCTACACTGAGCAGATATAATCAGAAACAATATTCATTAGAAATGACTTTTCTTTTGTAAATTTGACGAATTTTTCAAATTTAAACTTAATTTCACTCCAAATGTTTAATTCTTAAATACAGTAATACTCCGAGTTACGTAGCGACTTACGTAAATTTGCAGTTACGTAAAACGTAACTGTCAAAAATTGGAAAAAATCTGAATAACGTGTAATTTTACAAAGAATTATTCTATTTTGAAATATTCATCCATTCATTCTCTCTTCCTTTCTTTCTTTCGCACTGTACCGATTTATTACTTTATTGCTCTGCTAATCATTTAATTTTCGGTCTAATTGTAAGCACGTACAGGGCACTCTTTTATCGTAAATTCTTTTATACAAAAGATAATAAATAATATATGTACAGTACACATATAATAATAAATACAGTATTGAGTTATTAATTACGTAGTTACACTTAAGAAATTTACAAATTCGACTTACATAAAATTCAAGTTACATAAAGGCCTACGGTCTGTATTACTTAAGTAACTCGGAGTATTATTGTAACGATTAATTTAAGAATAACGAAATTTCAAATTAAACCAATTCGGATTGACTAAAATTCATCCACGGTTGATATAAATTAATTTGAAAAGCACTTATACAGACTCATCTGGAAAAATTGTCAAATGCATACTTTAAGAGTAATTTACACGATACTGTTGTTCACAAGACATTTATCGCTTGTGTTTTGAATTTTGAAATAAAATTTATTCTTTTACATTCCAATTTTTAACTTATAAAATCATTTTTCCAAATTTATCGTTATTTACTCCAGACATAGGAAATCTGCAATCTTTTGTGGATTTATGACTTCAGCGGCCCAATAAAATATAGAGCAAATTTAATTTTGGGTCATGAAATTACATTTACTGTTACTTTTTCAGTATAAACGTCTATCGAAATATATTCAGAATATATGCACAAAAAATATAACACTTATGTAACCTGCAATAAAACCTGAAATTGAGTACGGTCTTCGGAATAAAAAATGTTCCCAAAGATTTAGCCAGTTATCAATATAATAGAGTTTCGGAAACTCGACATTCTGTAAAAATTGTTCAAGAAAAAGTTATCTAATTTCTTCCTTTATAACAAACATCGGAATCAACTGTCATCGTTATTTACTGGCGACACTTGAAAATAGCATAAATTTCACACGTTAACAATGCACATAACTCTTTTCCAAGGTGCCACTGAAAAACGACATGAGGAGAATGTCACTAACTCGAAAGTAACCAGTAGATAGCCAATATTATTTTTAAATTAAAAATTTTTTAACAGCAATTAGAAATAGTCACTATTGGTACATAGTTAGTACGTATATGAACTTTCACATATAATATCTTTACAAAACTTCCACTATATCATCATACGGTAAAACTCATCAACTTCTGTCTGCATTAATCGCTTGTCCATTAGGTCATATGAATTTTATGGCTGTTGTCAAATTTGAGAAAGGAATTTAGATTCATTAGTGATAAGAAAATTAGATAGTACCTCGTTTGTCAACAGGATAATCACAGGTATTAAAATTATATCGTTAACATTTAATGTCTCCAGTCCTTGCAGAGTACTGTACTTTATTAGCTGCTATTTTGATAACTATATTATAATATAAGTTATCAAAATAGCAGCTAATAAAACGATATTATAAAATAATTCTCATTTATGAGTATTGCCGTTTAAAAAATCAAATATTTGTCATGAATTATTTTGAATTCAAAGATACTATATTATTAAAATAATACTAGATCAGAAAAAAACTCTAGAGATGAGATCAGGAGAGCAAGAAGATTATGGAATAGGGTCATTGTAGTCTATCCATCAACAATAAACTTGTCTAAGAATTTGAGCATGTGTAGCAACTTTTTGAACTGCTGTATTTGCTACAAAACAAAACTGTCTTGTGATGTCTATAGTTTTGATATCTTAATCTGATCAATAAATTGTAGCTAATGTTTATATACTTCAGTATTTTAATCATAAATTGAATTTAATGCAAAAACTTCTATGAACATGTAATGGTTTTGAATAATAAACATATATAATGACTCATGATATAAAGAAAACAGTAATGCAAATTTAAAGTATGAAGGTATAAGGTCTAACTTTAGTTTGTATACAAGGTATCCATCTGAGAGTAAAGAAAGATGCCAGAATCTCTGTATTACTGACCTATTCCATCAACTTTAATATATATGAATGAAGATAAAAATAAAGACCCAGGTTGCAAAACTTCATGTACAAGATCAGTTGTGGCAGTGGTGAGGGACGTATATATACGTTAAATTCTTTTGGGGGTATCACCAGAATCTAGCCAAAAACTACCGCAAAAAAAATTCACATAAAAAATGAATTATGTAACAATAAAAAAAGACTTTTCTTTACTAGACATAACTGTTTACAAATACTTTTTCTAAAACGGAAATGAGAAAAATTGCGTGAAAAAATACTTTAAAAAATTTTTCGGGTATATTCTCCACTACTAAGGGGTAGAAACCATACCTGACTCTCCCACTGCTGAAAGGTTTAATATATATGAATGAAGATAAAAATAAAGACCCAGGTTGCAAAACTTCATGTACAAGATCAGTTTTCATTTCAAGTTTTCTAAATATAACATACAAATTCCAAAAATATTTATCCCAATAAAAAATATCAAATTCTTCTATTTAAACTGATTGAAACATTATCCAATTACAAGGAACATTACTGAGTTAATAAAATTTAAAAACAATTGAAAACATTAACATTTCAGATTTACACATTTTAGACCATCTTATAAAATAATTTTCAAATTAAAATTTAAAAAGTTATATAAACTCAAACTAATTCAAATTTATTTCATGAATATTTACTGAAAAAAATTTGTAAATTTTTGGAAATAAAGAATGATTTTAATTGAATGTAATCTCACATTATATGAATATGATTTTTAAACTACAAAATTCAAATTTTTCCATGATTGTACAATTACATACAATTACACAAACAGAATATTCTAATGTTTAGACCAGGCCTCGGCAACCTGTGACTCATTTCAAGTGACCCATTTGAAATGAGCCCACATAAATTCAAGACATTGTGGAAAGATTTGGAAAACTCAGATTATGATCTTTCCATGATATCAATGTGTTGGGCTTCACATCCTACAAAGTTTTCATCTCTGAAAAAAAATGTGCTTTGCCATTTTGTTGGCATTTGGTTCAACTTATAAATGTGAGCAAATATTTTCATGCATGAAATTTATTTTAAGTAAGAACAGGAGCAGCTTAACTACCGAAAATTCAGATGGTTGTATTTGTCTTAAAATGACAAACTATAAGCCAGACTTGACTAAACTGAGGTCTCAAGTTCAGCATCAGGGGAGCCATTGATGTCCAAGAGAAAAATAAAATTCATTCAGTTATGTTTGTTTTTATAATAATTTTAATTTTAATTTTTATGTTTTAAAGTTTAAAGCGTATTGTAATTATTTTTTCAATAAAATTTATCTTATTATTCACCAAAAAAGACTGTTTTAAAATGAAAATACCACTGACCCGAAACGTCTTCTTAATACACACATTTCGTTATTTTGACCCACAGCGAAAAAAGGTTGCCGACCCCTGGTTTAGACTTTTTAAGTTTTGGTAAAAATTACATACTAAATGAGCCTAAATTTTCTTTAAAATCATATGTCAATAAGTAATATTCAAAATATTAAGCCATCTTTTTCAAATTAACAGTTTTTGATATATTAAAATGATTATAATATATTAAAAAGTAATTGTAGTAAATATTTTTTTTTCTGTTGAAATACTTTAACTAGAAATTAAGAACAGTAATATTTTTTTAATAAATAAATTATTGTTATTCTTTTATAGAGAATCAATTTTCAATTTTATGCTCTTTGTAAAATAAAGATTTTAAAAAAACTTAAACTTACATAAAAATTTCCTAAATTAAGATAAAAAGATTTAAATAAATCATTACTTATAAAAACTGTATATAATATACATATTGATATAATACTTGTGTTATTTTTAAAAAAATTATGTTTATTTGTCAACTAAAGCATTTCAATATACAAAATTATATAAACGCAACAAAAATAAAAAAAATTATACAATGCTACAGACTAATTGTCAATTAATAAAATCTTTTACTGCAAATTACAATATAAATTTTCTCAAGCATTTACATGTATAAAAAAAAAACAAGCAAAGCAAACAAAATAATTTCATTTTTAAGTCCTGTCAAGTCAACTCAAGTTTATCCATTTTTAATTTTTGTGTCATTCTAATGAATAAAAAATATCATTATTACATTTTTTTACTTCATTAAGAAAAAATATAATTATGAAAGATGTTAACAGGAACAAACAGTCAATAAATTTGAATATATTAAAAGGGTGAAGTTACCAATCAACTGGCCATATAAATAATTGTCATAAAAATGTGTGAAACTTGGCACTATTCTGTGAATTATAATCATGTGATACAAATAACTGAAATCATTTTAAGTTATTTGTACTGCTTGTATTAATTTTACTTAACAGTTTCTTGTATCAGATGTTTTATGATCATAAAGTTTAAAATTTTGAAAATTAAACTACATTCTATTGTTTTTTATGTTCTAAGTTATTAACTGAAGAAGCCTGAACAAATTGTGAATTGTAAATAACATTTATTATTTTAAATGTAAGTAAATTAAATAGAAGTAAACTAATTCAATTAATTAATTTCCACTTCTAGATAATCAAGAGTTGACCATATTTTATGAGACTAATAATAATAAATTTATATATTAAAAATATATTTCCATTAATGATAATGTGATCTTGAAATAGACTTCATTTCTTCATTTTATAAAAATGAAAATTTCTCAACATTCCTGATAAATTTGAGTTGTTGTTCCTGTTTTAAATTATCAAATATTGATGATTAAAATATGAAATTTGTAGTTCTTTACTAATGTGGTATAAGTGATAATTATATATAAACCATATTTTTAAACTGGCATAAAAAAATACTTATTAACATATATGCAAATAAGCAACAATTAAATGTATGACTTTAAAAAAGCAATAAAAAATAAATTTTACATCATAACAAAGAATATACAATTAATATAAAAATTATAAGATGCAGTAAATATTTGTCATTATATATATTTTGCTAAATAACGATTTTAAGGTTTAAAATTCTTTTATAAAATTTTATTTAGTAACTTTTTAAATCAAATTTTATTTTTATTCTTCATCAAAAATATATTTTAAGATCCTCCTGTAAATAAAAATTTATATCAAATTGAACTTTTAATTATGTGATAATTTTTATTAAAGTAAAATTTTTAAAATATATAAAACATATACCATCTTTTCCAATCTAATTTGTCTTTCGAATTCTTATGTTCAAAGTAAATTCCTGTAGGAATTTATACAAAATGCATATTAAATTATCACTCCCTATTAATAATTATTTTTCAAATGTCATATTGGTTTAATAAATATACTAATCTATTCCTGGTTATGTGAATAGAGAAGTTAAAGCTTTTAGCAAGTTTTAAAGCCATTACAGATTATTCAAATAAAATAGATATATCAACTATGTTTGCAAAATGTAAATGTCAAAAACTAGGAAAACACCTAAAATTAATTTTATAAGAATATGAAAATATTAATTATTATATCTGTTATATATTTTAAATTTTTCAACAATATATGTATTAAAAATGAAGTAAAATCTTTCAAATAAACTTTAGAAAAACCAACTCTTATAATTTAAAAATTTTTAATAAAAAGCTAAAATAATTATAATATAAACACTATTTTTATTAAATCAATAAAAAAAAATGTCAAAAAATTTAGTATTATATTTCAATATAGTCTTATTTGCTTCTTTGCACAATTTTTAAGTTGGTTCACAAATTGGATAATGTCATCTAAAAATATTTCTAACTATTTAATAAACCATTTAAGGGATTTTTTTGATATTTAAAGATGTCAAGTATTATCAAATATTCATTTATATGAAATTTTGCTCATGATTATCTTTAACATTATTATTTTTTAATTAACATATTCTCTAGAAACTTCTTTAGAAGTACTCTAATTACAAAAAGATTTATAAATACTTTTGTTGAAGACTCAAAAATAAAAGATCAACACCTATTAAAATTTTACTTGTTTTTATATTAATAGAGAAAATACATGGAGTAATCACCAAGTTTTTCTTTTATTTGTCTGAAATGTTATTACTTTTAAACATTAAAATATATATATATATATATATATGTAATGTATTCGTATCTTTTCTGTTGAGTATGATATGAATTTAATTATTTTCTATTTCGTAATTATAATATAATAATGATGATAAAAATAAATAATAATAAAAAAAACAGGCAATGAGTTGCTCAATTTTCATGGCAATATTTTTTAAATTTTGGTGGCACCATTTGTTATCATATTTTATTTTAAAAACTTTTTATACTTGTAACTATTATAAAATGGCAAAAGGCTTAATTTTGAGGGTAGGGATGTGTTTTACAAAAAATTGTAAATGCTAGTGAGTAAAATCATCATTAAGTCCAACCCAACTAAAGATACACATGACCCCTATTACCTCCCCACTCTCCCGATCTTTAATCATCAAAATTTAATAGCATAAACTCCCTTAATAAACAAACCTCCATGCAAAATTTCAGAAATTTTTGAAAAAAAGCACAAGAGTTATTAAGCTTCAAACACTGTGAACAAAATCATGCCCTACACACACTAACATCCATACATACAGAAATGACCCCTGAATTGTTTTGCATTTCTCAATGTTTCAAGGTGTCCTGAGCCCAAAAAATGTAAAATTCTGGGGGGCTTATTTTTTGCCAGATTGCCATACTTTCCTTCTGTTATAATAGCCAGGAAAGTAAAAAAGGTAGCTTGTTTATTTACTATCACTAGCTAGATGACTAGCTAGTCAGGACAATAAAAGCATCAATCTTATACAATAATTTTCATGACTGGTTTGATTTAAATACGTCAAATTCCATTCCTTAACATTTGGTCAAACTCTTGACAGATAAGCAAAAAAATATTTTTAATTCATGTAGACTGAAAAGAATTTAAAATAATTTATAAATATTACTTTATGTTGAGTGAAGATTTTGCCTAATTCTCAGAGCAAAAATCTAACCTGGGAGAACTTTTATTCTATTTGTTTTAAATAATGATATTTTTTAAAAATTTACAATTCTTTTCATAGCATTTGGAATAACAGTAAAGCAGATTGACATGAAATTCAATAATATTCTACATTTAATAATATTATATTTTATTATATAGATTTATAAATACTTTTATTATACAAATATTATATTTTTAAATAGAATATTTAAAAATATTATATAAAAATATAAAATTTAAAAATCCTTACAAAATTTCATCAGTAAAAACACAAATAACTATCATATATAGTATTGGATCAAATATCTAGCTTCCAGAAATCCAGAATTACCAGAAAACTGGCATTTTTTTTTAAACTGGCAAGTTTTGAATTTGACAAGCTATAGTACAGCAGATATACTACAGCTGTAGTTTGCCACGTGGCCATTATGTTTTGGTTTTCATGATGTATATATTGCATGATACCATTTCCAGTGTGACTGCTGATATATGGTGTGTTAAAAACAGTTTCGTTATTTACTTTCCATTCTTTATTAAATTATAAATATATATTTAGCTTATGTCCAGAAAAATCTCGAAATCTGGACCACTTACAGTTCTAAGGTTGCCAGATATTTCGTCTAGTACTGTAATATTTTATAGCTTTCTTGTAAAAAAATGGCATTAGTTTTATTTTTTGAATCAGCACAATATATATTCTATTTTGCTTTAATGAAAATGCAGAATATTACAGAACAAAAATATGCATATCATAGTTCTTCAAATAAATTTTTGCATTAAATAGAACAAAATAAACTTTGTGTTATGGCTAGAAATGACAGGAAAAACAAAACTTCATTAAAAACCAAATTCTGTTAACCTGATGCCAATTTTTAAAATATGGAAACTGTTGAAATTACATACTTGAATTTTATTTTACTTAAAATGTTAAATATTACTATAATAAAATCGGTTTTAGTCATGAAATTTTCATATTAAAATAATTTTGTTCTCAATTCTTTCTTCGCAATTTGGAATAATTATAATAAAAATGAATAATACAATATTCAATGAGAATAACTGTTATGATTTCATTTCTATAACTTCATTCAAACTACCCATATATTTTATAAAATTTACATAATTCAGTTCTAAATTATTTCCAAAAAAATTAATATTATGTGTAACTATTGCTATATATTTATTATAATGAAATTAATAAAAAGTTGTCAATTTATTATTTATTACAATATAAAAATAAATTTTAGTGATAACTTTTGCAGTATGTTATTCAGATTATTACAAAAAAATGGATAAAATATGTTGACAAAATAATTAATATTTTCTCCTTAGTTATAGATGAATATAAAAAATACATTTATTCGTATAAAAAATGCAATTTCTTTAAAGTTTCTAACATAATATAATTCTTAAACAGTGGTATTAGAAGCTTCTATCACAATACATCAATTCCAATTTTCTTGGCAGAAATTGGAAGCTGATTTTGTTTCATCCATTAAAATAAAATTTCCTGTTTATCCTATTATAAAATCATTAATATTCATAACAATGAAAATCTATATTATTAGTATATCTATACATATTATACTATTCATAAGTATTTTAAATAAAATTACCAAGTCCTCCGGTTTCAATTTCTTCTATTTTGCTAGCAGTTTGAAAGCCTCCATCTACAGCAATTACTTTTAATTCATATAAAGATCCTAATTCTAATCCATGTATAGTCACTGAGTCTTGATTTTCTTCAATTGCAGTACTTTCCCATTGTGTATCACCTACAAATTTTATTATCATTTATTAGTCACTAATCATTTAAACAAATACACATAATCAAATAATAATATCATACAATTTCCAATATCAAATTAAGTTTTTCATATACACAACACATCAATACCAGCACACTTGAAATTAAGAAATATTTACTAATGGTTTCACCTGTTTATAAATACTTGGGAGTCAATTGAAATCTATAGGGCACTTATGAATGGAGTAGGAATTAATTTCAAAGAATGGACACACTATCCACAGTGTCACATGCTTTCTTTGAACTTTCATAAAGTTTTCTCATATACAACTCACTAGGCCAAGTGGATACAATTTAAATTAAATTAGTTATTTGTGTGAAAATAATTGTTTGGAGAATTATTTTAACTCCTTTTATAAGTTACTAAGAAAATTATCTTAAACTAAATACATAATTTTTTTTGGGAAATAATTTAAATCATTTTATAATGTATATGAAAAATAATTTTAAACTGTAGACACACTTTGTTCCAGAAATAATTTTAAATTGAACTTGTAAATCATTCGTAAAAACACATTCAATTTTACTGTAGCCATTTTGTTCCGTGTTATATATCTGAAGATGTCTGTTATAAATGGATGAAACTGTTAGTAAATATTTCTTAATTTCGAGTATACTGGTATTGGTATGTTATGTATGTGTATTCTATCCTAGGACTAGAGAGTTATTGATTAAGTTGAATTATTTAAAAAATACTAAAATTTTAAAAGAAATCATAGAAAATGTATACAGTAATTTAATTAATAAAAATAATAACTGTCAACTAGACACACATAATAGCTATAACAACAAAAATTCAGTAATATTTTATTAAGAACAAACATTTTTGTCATTTTCATTCATTCATTCCATTTCTAGAATCTAATGGCTGAAAAAAATGTTCTCTCATAGCAAATCATTGCTGGATTTTAATGTTTTTCTTACTATAATAGTTTAATTACTGTAATATTTAAATTTCATTTATTACTTATTATGCATAAATTTCATATGTAAATGATCTTCAAGATTAAAAATACAAAAGAAAAAATTTATATTATAAATTTTAAGGCATGATTGGATTATTTGAATTTGTCTTCTTCATTTGTATCAGTTTGTTTATTAATTGAATCAACAAATCTTATAAAATATTCTTTCAGAACTGAAAAATTCAAAAGCAAATTTTAAGAAAATTAAAAAATTTTGAATTTAAAATTTAAAACAAAATGCAAAACATGAATTTTCTCATTTTTCAGTGATCCAAGGCCATTCATCTACATAGGAAAATTTTGTATTATTGCTTATATTCTTTTTGCCAAAAACTTACAAAGATAATTATTATATCTTTAAGGACAAATAAAGGATATGATTGGTAATACTGTTTATACATCATTAGCACATTTGATGGCACCTGAAAATTTAAATTAGGAAGCTGCTAATATTTTGTTTGACTTAGTGAACAACAGCAAATGAAATTATAAATACTATCATTATTCATTATTCATCTGGACTATAATTTAGCAAATAATAATCTTCACAATAATCCTGTAAAATATATAATATTTTCTTCTAAAAATAACTCATTTTTCATTGAAAAAATGATAAAACAATGTTGCATTGACTTTTAATGAAATCAAACTATTATTTGTTTTACAAAAGATGGAAATATTTATTTAATTTAGAAAATGTTCTTATATAATCATTAGAGTTTAAATTGAAAATATACCTTTTTTCTTATACTGAACAAAAAAGTGACTTCCAGGATGACCATCTACTGCAGGAACCCATGTAACTCGAATGCCTGCTTTTCCTCCAACATCAGGCAACCGAGACCATACCAAGTCAGGAACATCAGGTGCTATTAAAATATTTATTTTAGTATATTGTTTTTAAATAATAATGAACTATTAACCTACACAAGAAATAGAAAAGTTTTAATATTAACAAAAAACAATGTATTAAATAAAAAGTAATTAATTTAATTTCCAATTTAAATAAAATTTATTCTTTATCTAAAAAATTTCTTTACAATAATTAAAGTTATTCTTATCAATTTTACTTACAGTAATCCCTCACTTAATTCAGTTAATATATCCCATTTAAATAGTGTATAATAATTGAATAATTTAATGAATACAAATTAATCGAATTAATTGCAAAACTTTCAAATTGTTTACTAATTTTTTGAAATAGCTTATAAACACCACACATATAATCAATATCCAGCAAAAAAAGCTACAAGAGAGCAAATATTTTTACACATGAAATAGTGTAAATAAAAAATATCGGTCTACTTTCATTCATAAAAAAACCTAACAAATTGATTTTTCTAAATGATAAGCAGAGAATGCTTAAATTAAAAATGAACTTGGCCTGTGACTACTGACAAGCATTGTAAAACTAGACCTTGAACAGGTTAATCTAATGATTTATGAATACCAATTTGTTTATCACAAAATTATTGGTGAAGACCATTATAAAAAATTAATCAAAAGACAACAATTTCATCAAATTCAAGCAAACTGTTTGACCATGCCAATTAATTTTTTCTATAGCCAAGTAATTTGTCACATTGCCATTTGAGAAATTTCACCATAAATTGAGCCAGATGACACTCTTGTTTCTTTTATGTAAACTGTCGTCCAAGTTGTTTGCTGAATGTATGCTAGTAGCTTAAAAATAATAATCTGCCCTCAAAAATAACAACACACTAATTGAATTTTTACCTGTGTTATTTGAACCTTATCAATTTATAAACGATGTTAATTCAAGAAACATGTTAACCAAGGAGTTACTGTATTTGAATTTAGTGGTATTACAATTAATTCTATAATTAATATTACAATTAATAAATTTTTTCATAGAATAATTTATTGTAATTTAAAAGATCTGTAACTGAATAATGATCTGTTTTAGAATGCAATTTGCATGTTGAGAGCACATGATTTATAAACATCGGATGAAACTTGAAAAGATTAGAAGTGTCTGGATATTTATTTGAATTAAGCACTTTCTGAACTTTTTAATCCCATCTTTTGATTATAAAATTCAATGTTCTGCAACTTTGTATAGAACAACAGTTTGTACATAACTTTTTGAATTTAACTGATCAACATTTTTATTCAAACATTTCTTTAACAAATTAAAAGATATTTTTAAATTACCAATATATAGTCTAGGGATCCAATCAGCACTTCCCTAGACTATATGTAACACCTGTCATTGAACTTAAAATAGGATAAGTACATTATCATTTAAACATATTATAATACAACCTTGTGTCAATAATCCTTCAGGAAAGTGTATAATAGGTACAACTTAAGAGAGAAGATAAAGGTTTTTATAATCTAAAATTAGTCAAAAGTCTATATTTGGAGGGTTTAACTGTCTGATGTCTTGTAATATATGATACAGATCATTGACAACGTACATACAGGTTTTGTTTTAGTTGTGTTCTGATAATGTAGGCCAATCTCTCTTCCAACCTATTTTAGAGGAACTTTATTGGCATATAAGATCAACAACTGAAAAACAATAAGTGAAACACCATGCTCCTTTGTGAATTTTAGAGTAACCAAAGAGCCTCGGAGACACCTGCCTTTCTGGAATTTTGAAGTAAAACTCCTGGAATCATAATGCCTGGAATTTAGTCAAAAGCTGTTCAAGTAAGACCTTGTGTCATTTCATTGGCTTTGATGTCAAAATGTGTATTGAGAAGTTTAAGATATTTTTCTCTAATGATAATTATAGGTATTTTCTCTTTGTCTGATAGTGAGATGATAAGACTTTTGTCTCACCAAGTTCTGACTTTCTTGAGTAAAGCATCCACTGAGGAACCAAACGCATTATTGCAAGATTTCTTTTCAAGGCCAACTGTTTAATCTCTCCAGCTAGTAGACATTTGGCTGGTTGCTGAAGATTGATAGGGAAAGTTATCGCTCCAAAGCCCGAGTACAGACTGCCTAAGATCTGCATCATCTTTTGGAATCTGCTTTTAGTTTCATGATAAGACATTTTTTTTTGGCCTTAATAAGACTGCTTAGGCACTTCGATGAGATAAGCTTTGAGAGATAGTCTGCTGGAAGACAAATTCTATGTATACTCATTGGTACTAACCCCTCCCCCATTAAGATGGTATTAGTTAAGAAAGATCAGAATTCTGAAAGTGCTTAATCCAAATAAATATCCTGACTTCTTTAACCATTTCAAGTTTCTTTCTAATGTTTATACTCATGGAATTGTCTTTTCCAGCTTTGAATTTTACATGATTTATTCTGAAAGAAATCAAATTTCTATTAATAAACACTTTCTATTTACACAATTACTTTTAAATTTAGAAATAAAAAATGTTTTTATTTTTTTAGTTGTTTATAAAATTTCATAAACTGGAATAGTTATTAAAAAATTTTAGAAGTATACAACTATATTTACTTATACAATTATATAATCTACGTAAAAGAATTATAATATTTTTATATTAAATTTTGACTTTGTTAGACAGCATCTATCCATCTATGATCTTTTTACAATAAACTTGTTTTAAATATTTGCATGTCTATAATCAAATACACTAACATTATTATTCAAAAAAAGGAAAAAAAATCAAAAGTTATATGCCTGAAATCAAATTAGATATCTTAAAAAAAACCTATAGTGATTATTACAAACATATAAAAATTAACAATATTGTTTCTTATGAGAAATATATCATACTATAAAATAAATTATAACATCCAGTCCATTTTAAGTACATTTATATTGTTTATTATGGAAAAAAGCATCCTGCTTAATGATTATAGTCATTTTTATAGTCAATACAGTGGAAACAGCTTATAAGTAACATACTTTGTCAAACTTACCACTTTCTGCTTTTTTGTTTGTTTTTGTTTCAATAAAATATGGAACACCAGCTCCTTTACTTGTTGTAGCTTGAATTGTAACACGATATTTTGTATCAGCATGAAGTCCTGCTAATTTAGCTCTAGCTTCTCTAGGATCATCAATCGGAGGAGTTCGCTCTATTTGTTGACCTAATTCAGTTCCATTTACTGAAACAGAAAAACACTTTATATCTCTCAGAACAAAAACTCTTTACAATGACTTTTAAAACAATCATATTCAAAGAATTCTTAAATTATCAAAATTATAAATCTTATTTATATATATAATAAAATATTCTCTCCATAAAGCTTAAACAATGTCAATCTTGGAATTCAACCAATAAGATTGGTTGAACTCTATGATCTGTGGTATAGAAATCTTTTTAAATCATAACTTCCACTCTTGGAAACATGCCTGCGTGGAAATATGATCCCTGAATCTTTCCACACATTTATGTACATTGAATTGTAATGGAACCATTTAAAATTAAATGAAACATACTGTTATTAAATTAAAACTAAACTAGTTAGGTTTGATGAAAGCAAAACAATTTATCTTAATATTTCAAGATCTTCAATAATTTCTCAAAACTCATATTTTCTACATCACTGCTTACATCACTGTTCTTCATCCCAACTGAAGACTTAACATTAAAAAAATATTTGATAGTCAGATTATAGCAATATAAGTCACAAAATTAATTTCTGACAAGTGTTAATTATAATAAAATATATTATTGGAATAAATAATAAACATCATGTAACTTTAATGATCAAATATGATTAAAATTTAATGAGTTATCAAAAAATTCTACAGTTACAAGATCTTACTTTTTAAATGATATTTTAAATTTAAATTTTAATGTCATAAATTTTTATTGGAATTGTAGTATTACTAAACCTTGTTTTATTTTCTTCTGCCATTCTGCATGTATATGTATATGTATGTGTATGTATATATATTTCTTTCCATTTATTCCCTGGTTAGCTCTATATACTTCTTTATTTTCATACCACCAATCAGTGTACCCTTAGAGTGCCATTGGTTACTATAACAATGACCTAACAGGGGACAAGCTTCAAATTGGTTAGGTAATGTTTCTAGGGAGCAAAAGGATATGACAAAGAGAGAAATGTTACCTTTTCAGAAGTTTATCCCAATATGTGTATGTGTGTGTGTGTGTGTGTGTGTGTGTTTTTGAGGGAGAAGAAGATCTAGACAGATGACGAGCTTAGGCAGTTGTGGAGACCAACAATGAAAAAGAAGTTGGACTAAATATGTAATCCACTTGCATCAGAAGTTGGGTCAGATATGAATGGCAAAGATTAATCAGAACTTTGAACTCAGTGATAAAACTAATTTTTTGAAGAATTAGTTCATGGATCAAAGGTAATTATTTTGATTGAGTGTGATCAACTCTCATGTAAATATTATTGTATTGTGTGTGGTGCTGCATATGTAAGACTACTGTTACATTTGTATGTACATCTATGTACAGTCATATATATGTATATTTGTGATAGATTTTTGGTTTTACATACCTATCTACATTTAGATATAATGGAACTGTATATCAACTGATTATTTGCATCTCCCCCATTTTGTTCACAAGGGAAACTACAGAATATTCATTAAAACAATTTAAAATGACAATTTAGAATAAAAATCCTTATAAAATTTATTGTGTAAAAGAACAAAGTTATGTTGATAATTAGGGGTGGCCAACAAGTCGATCGCAATTGACCGGTCGATCGCCAAGCCAATTTTGGTCGATCGCTAGCGATGTCTTGACTTAATGTATTATATTTGTAACCGAACGCAACTGTATGCATGCAGTTATGACTCGACTCATAAGCAGTGAGTGCACTTCGTACTGAAACAGTGTATAAACTTAGTATGTATTTCACACTTCCCCCTCACCACTTAGACTATGCCTATGACAACAAGTCGATCGTGACACATTTTTACGATAAAAAGTAGATCTTATGTGCACAAAAGTTGGCCACCCCTGTTGATAATAATATATTTACCTTATTATTATTATTATTAATTAATTAATTAAACTATAGTTGTCTTGAATTAAGTCTGGCACTAGTATATATGTATTATAGGAAACACTCAAACAACACCATAAAGAAAACTATATCATAATATAATGTTATATTATTACCTTCTTCATAATATATTTTATAACCAGTAAGAATGCCATTTGGTTCTAAAGGTTTCTTCCAAATAAGATAAAGTGCACTGGATCCCATTGGTATAGCATCAAAATTGGCCACAGGACCAGGAGCTAAAATTATTAAATGATTAAGATTTTTTAATTTTTGAATGTGATTATTATTATTATTATTATTATTATTATTATTATTATTATTTCTATAAAAGTAAAAATATTAAAATATATATTTTCATCTTCAAAAAATTTTTTAAAAAGTAAATAAAAAACATTCAATCTGTTCAGACTTTAAAGATGATTAACAAGAACATATAACAAAAGGAATTATTTATTCTCATTTTCATTATACAACTGACTCCATTGTATATTTTAAATTTTATTAATTTTATATTTTCATCTATTTAATATTAGAACTAAATATTATTCTATTAAAAATTACTTGAAATTTTTAAAATGCATCTAACATTTAACTTACTTCCTTCAGGAGTATTAAATTCAATAACATCTGAGGCAGGGCCATTATACATTTCATTGAAAGCTCTAACACGTACTGAATTCCGAGAAAATGGACGGAAAATAGAAACTAGTGCTTGTGTAGTATTTGCTTGCACGCTTACTTCTTGTGGTCTATGTTCACCTTCTTCTGGAGTCCACGTTTGAATCTATTTCAAATTAATTAATATAATTTAGATTTTATTTTTGTTCGCATACAATTTATTTCAGTTATTTCCTGAAATTGAAATTACTTATTATTAATTAAAACGTTTTTTATTTTAATTGTATTCGTTATAATAAAAATTATTTAAATAATAAATACAGTAGCCTCTCGTTATATTGCAAATTCAGATATATCACACTTTTTTTGGTCCCATAAATTTTTAAAGCACTCGAGTCAATAAATTTTAAATTACCAATTGTCACTGAATTTCTTTTTGCAATGAAATATGGTATTTTATTCCTACTATTGTCCTTGAAACTACCACTGAAGGCGAAACAATAAATTCATCAAGATCTAAATATGCAAAACAGGTGCACAGACTAATTATCCTTTGTTTCCTTTTGATATTAAAAGTTGTTTATTTATTGGTTTTAAGAACTGTCTCCTCATTTACAAGTTTCTGTGAAATGGAAATTTTACAACCTTTGTACAATTGACACAATACCCTGTCAATTCATCTAAAGGTGTGAAATTTTGAATTCACTATGTAATGTGTAAGGAAAAGATTTCTTTATTTCAGAACAGAAAGTTCTAAAATTTTTATACAGTAGTAACTTTATTTTGCTTTTCAGAGAATTTTTACTCTGTAATTTTAAGTTTTGATGTTCTATTATATGTTAAATATTTATTTTTTAAATTTTCAATTACTATATTTACAATTTTTATTGAAAAATATATATTACACAAATTTTTAATAAGTGATCTATTATGAAATACAGTGCTGTATAATAAAATTGCAACTGATATTTTGTTTTTTATATTGACAGTACTTGTTTTTAAATATCATTGTTAAAGAAACAATAATGCTAAATGAGCATTTGTGGTGTCAATGTTTATGTAAACATCAATTAATGTGATCAACATATAAAGAGGAAATTGCAGCTTTGGAATACCATTGGAATAAGTGTGTTAAGCTAGCAGATGGTTATATTGAAAAATAAATTTACTTTCTAACCAAGAATCATCTGTTTTCTGTGTTAGGCCATATACTTTCAAATAATCCAAGTATTTTAATCAAATTATAAAATTAAATTGTGATAACAATGAATATCATCCATTACAAATGAATATACATTGAAAAAGGTCCCAAATTCATTTTTTGGAAATTGCAGCTTATTACACAGATTTATAGCAATTTTTAGATGCTCTACATGCATAAAAAGAAAATGTGCCAAAATTCAGTTTTTTAACATAAAACAGATCATGATCTACTTTCATTGACATTATAAAGGCCCGAAGTCAAAGTATTAGGTTCATGTGCTAGACAGCACCAAAGTCTAATCAAGATGACACTGCCATCTTGATTAGACTTCATTAAACAATTAGCAAGGTTCCAAGTCCTCAGATTTGAGACCCTGCTGATTGTTTCAAGTGGAAGCACAGGAAATGTTATCAGATTTTGGAGTGACAGATAGGTTTGCCTTACTAAACAAGAATTCCTTGCTACTAACTGTTGTTATAACAGTTGCCTACTAACTGTTGTTATAACAGTTGCCTACTAACAGTTATTATAAACCTCTTATAGCAGTGAAATTGAAAAAATTAGATGTAACTTATTCCCACATTTGAGTCCAGAAACTATTAGTTAGGTCAATAGTTTGCCTGGAAAAGATTCTGAGAGCAAGAAAGAAACTAAAAATTGATTTTCAAATTGTACAAATGACAACAAAGGGAAGGAAAATTATGGTTTATCTAATAAAATTATTTTCAACTGTAAAAGATTGAATAAATAGTAATTAACCTACAAAAAAAATGGCATTGTTATTGACGACTTAAAGAAGGACCCAAGTCCAACTGATTCATCCTTCAACATAAATTTATGGCTTTGAAAAATATGAAATGTAGTCACACTTAATAGCTTCATAAATATACATAATACAGCAATGGAGTTTTTCAGAAATATGTAGCATTAATAGCTATACAGCTTTTACTTCTTTAGCTGAAAATATTGAGTCTGTAAACTTGGAATATTTTTGAACTCGACAGTTAAATAGAATAAAAATTAAACTTGATCATTTTTTTATATGTATTTTAGTCTATCAAAAAAACATGCTTCTATGACATAAAATTATACATATTTTATATATATTTCTATATTTTGATATTACAAAAAAAAAAAAACTAAAATTTACCTTATATCCCTTAAAATGTCCCCTGACAGATTCTGGAGTAACAGAATCCCAAGAAAACATTGCTGATCGTGCATCTTTTACATATAAAAGTTTAAAATTCTTAGGAGCTTCTTTTGGTTCTACATAAAATAAAAATTAATAAATATTAATATATGATTAAAAACAAATTTACATTTTAATTAATGTTTTAATTTTATTTTTATAAACAAAAGTATGAATGTATTTATCTGTCTATATATTTTCAATATTCTTTTTTTTTTTTTAATCAGAGATGATACCAGATTTGAGAATTTGTGAATTAATTTTTAATTACAGAAAAATATAAAAATTTCTAATTGAAATTTATATTTAACTGTTTCCTAACATACATATTTCACATTTTATTTTAGCAATGTATATAATAAAAAAATTTATTTATATTCATTGCCTTCAGTTTACTAATTGTGTAAGATTCTTTCCATTACACAAGTTAATAATATTGTGGTTATTAAATATTGTGTAAAATTGTGTAAAATATTAAATATTAATATTCTATATAATAACAATATTCATCCAATTTTTGTAAATAAAATATAGATAAATGATTTAATTAAATTTTATTTCATTCTTACCATCTTCTCCTGAATAACCAATAAATTCAGTAGCAGCAACATGAGCAGAACCTTTTTCATTGTGAGCTTCTACTTTAATTCGATATGGTTTGAAAGTTGGTTGATCTTCTATGACCAGTTCATTTTTCTCCCAATCTTTTATTTCTTCTATATTCCATTTTGCATTTGGAATATCATCACGTTTCCAATACACTTTATAATAAAACCCTGGAGCATTTTGTTCTATTTTTGGCATCACCTGAAAACAGATTTTGAATGTAATATGCTCAAAACTTTAATTTGTTTTTATATTAACTTTTTAAAATATATATTTATAAATGATTATGATTAAAATATACAATTTTGTTCTTAAATGTTTATATTACTATATATAAAAATTTATTTAAAATATTAATTTTACATGAAATAAAGTTATCGGGTGTTAAGAAATTAAATTCCATATTTAAAATATACATAAAATCAGTTTGTTTTACATGTAGTTAATAATTTTTTTTTTAATATTTACCGTCCATGAAATGACTAGATTATCTTTCCTTGTTCCACGTCCTTTCACATTATCTGGGTTTCTGTATGGAACGTCAGGAGGTGTTGAACAATTAGTTGAGTGAGCACTTGGTGCACTTGGTCCAATTTTATTTCTAGCAATTACTCGAAAAGTATAATTGGCCCACGGTGTCATAGACACCTGCAAATAATTGAAAAGAGAAATTTATCATTGGGATTATTAGTTTTGATTTGTTTCAAAATAAATTAATATAAATTGTTTAAAAACAAAATACAGTATATATTCTAATAAAAAGTACAGCTGCAAGATAGAAAAAAGTTATAGACAGCATGCAGTTTATTAAAATAAGTAATGGCATTTTTTAAAAATTAAATGAAATGTAAATAATGTTGTAAATGCCAAAAAAGTTTTCAGGAGAAATAAAAAATAAACACTTTTTCTAGTGAATAAATTCCTTCAAGTCTTGAAGGAATTCATTTCAATTTTACAATAAAATGGTAAAAAACTCATTAGGTTACAAATTCTCTGGAATAAGGAAATGATGTAAACACAAGCCATAATGCTTTAAGCATCAAAAGTCACAACTTTTCAAGCCATAACATTGTATGCACTTTGGTACTTAAAATGTTATGGGGCTTGCTCATAAATGCAAATTCAAAATACAGCCACTTACAGCACCACTATCACCACAATATTTTTTTGTAGAAAACATTGTGTTTAGAATTCATTTGTTCAATAAAACATACTTAAAGAAAACTAGCATTTACAATGTTATGACATTGCATGCTTCAAATATTTTATTTTAAAAATAGTAGTTATTTAAAACTTCGAAAAATGTATTTAAGCATACTCTATGATAAAATATTAACATATATAACGTTGACATTTTTGAAAAAGCTTTACATTTTTTATACTATAATTTATGAAAGTTTTTTAACTACCAAAAGTCTCAAAATATCATGATGTTATAAATGAACCAATTGAGTTATTAGCTACAACTAACTGAATACCTTTCAGAAATTTTTGGAAACTAATTAACTGATTTTAAGTTAAGATTGTCATGAATGTAAAATAGTTTTATATATAAGAAATGAAGATCTAAGTTCTTATGAATATATATACTCATAAAAACTTAGTTCTTTGGTTCTTATGATTAAATAGAAGTGCAATTATTTACAATGGGAGGATTACTATAAACATTTTTTACACAAAGTTTTACCTGAAATTTATGGCAATATTTGATAATAAATGTTTATTTCTAAGTTTTTTATAAATGAAATAAAATCTAACTTTTCAGAAAAATTAAAAGAAACTAATTTCAGAAAAATTTTTTAAAATTTTTCTGAAATTTTCATATTATAAATAAAAAAATAATATCTGTATTTATTCACACCTTGAAACGAGTATCAGGTGCAGGTATATTTACAAATGCATCTTCCCAAACATCTGGAAGGAAACTGGTATTGAACTGAATTGTATATCCTAAAATAGCTGCTTGTCGATCTCCTTTGGGCTGCCATTCTACTAATGCAGTCAGTCCTTCACATTTGACACCAGTGATTTTAGGTGGATTAGGAACATCTGAAATTCAAAAATTGTTTATGTAAAATTAAATCCTTTTAAAATATTTTGTGTAAATTAGATTGTTTTATTAAAGTAATTATCAAAAACCATTTTTTCATTTAAATAACAAAAGTACAATTAAAAAAAACAAAAGAAATAAAATTAATAAATGAAACAGTAATCATTCAGTAACACAAGAAAATAAATAAATGGCAAAAATAAAATTAATAATACATCATGAATGGATAAAATATTTTTTCTTAAAAATAACAATACCTTCAATAATATGTATTCATTATCAATAAAGTAAATTAGCATATAGTTTTCTGACTTTAATCTGAGATTGTGTGTTTATAAAAATCCTTCCAACTTGAATAGTGTAGATTGTAGGCCACTGTATATGATCTGCAACTATTTTTCCACAATTTCAAAAAATAGCTTTAAAATTATTTTACATTTGTTGTGTTAAGAAGTTTCTTGACATTATAAAAAAATGCAACTACAGTAGATGTTTTGTTGTTTAAGTGTCAGATAGATACAAAGAAAAAGAGGCAAAAAAAATCTTTTTGTTTCCACTTGTAAATGGAATATAGCATTATTTATGTACCTATCAGCACTCCAATAAACATCTCCAAGCCAATCTATAATATATGCTTTAAGTTTTTAACTTAAGATGTTTTAGCTTGGATAAACAATAACAATTAACTAACATCATGACAAGTGTGGCTTGGTTGAACCTTGTTTTTCTTTTTGTTTCTTTTTCTTCCACCATTTTTCTTTCAAAAACTTCACTTCCAGCCTTTGTTCTCTTCACCTCACTGTAATTGGTTGAGCCAATGGTCCAATGGGTCTCTGGGGAAAAAGGGGTGTCACTGGATTGGTCAAAGGGGACTGGCACAAGAGGAGAAAGAAAGAGGAAAGCAGGAAAAATAGACTGAGAAGAGCTGGGAAGGAGAAGATCTAGATGTCAGCGAGTATGGAAAGAAGACCCCTTAGGAATAATGGAATTGAGGTTTATTTTTGCCAGTCACTCCCTTTTGACCCTTCTCTTTTTCTATCAAAAATCAAATCTTCTAATTCTTATCAACCCCATCTTGATCTAGGGCCCTTTATTTTGTAAATTTAGTTAAGTTATAGTTAAGCTAGACATAAGTTAGAATAAGTCCTTTGTTTTGTCGGCACATGGGGATCAATCGGTGATACTGTTACGGGTGGTCCCAAGTATCTTTGTACTTTCCTAGTTAGTAAGTGGGTACAATTGTTTCTTCGAAAATTATTGGTATTAACTGTAAATAATTTTATCAATGCCAAACGATTCTTTGCACTCTGTTATTTGCTCTCAGCTACACAAGTATAAAAGTCTTCTTGACAGGACAAGCACGGCTGGCCAGTGCAAATGCTGTGCTGGCACAGGACCATATGCTTACCCAGGTGCCATATAATTTGAAATAAATATAAAAAATAGATATAAGAAAATGAAAGATAAGTGAAATGGGAATGAATATTTATTTATTTATTTCACATATAAATTATGTAAGATCTAGTATCAGTCAAATAATTTTTCCTTATTGTCATGATCATGGCAGAGTCCGATATAGCACCAAGTGTTTTTCAGAGTTAATCTGGTGTGAGAAGAGAAAATGCTCTATATTATTGCATTTTTCAACAATTCTGTTGTCTGATAGCACTGTTGACTGACTTTCTCTATAAAAAACCCCACGGATGTTGTCTAGTATCATAAGGTTGGGACTCCTTGGTGGCCATGAGAGGTTTGGGGATGTTTTAGATCCCTAACCAATCTATCTGTTTTAGAACAGTTCATCTAAGCACATGAAGACATTTGACACAAAATTAATGGGAGCATCATCATGTTGAAAGAAAACAATGTTTCCTGTTCTTACCCTTTGTCAGCAAATGACAAAGCCATTTTTGGAGCATCTCTTCATAAGCAACCAATAATTTTTGTATCATTCCTTTTTAATCATCATGTAAATGTAAATGTGATCATCAAGTAAATATAGATCCTTGCAAAATATCTTTGCAAATAACTTTGATAGTTAAAACAGAGTTAATCTAATATGTTTTGCAAGAGGACTACTCATTTTTAATTTTTTAATGTACTTTAAAAATCTAATTACAGTGAAATTCCATTAACACAGCATCCAGTATGACAGCAAACCTGATAAGCCAGCATGTTTGGGGGAATATCAGTGAACTCGGTATTAATCTATATTTATACAAAACTAAATAACCAGTAAATTAAAACTAAAAATAATAATTTAAAATTATTATTTTAAATTTTTATTTAAAAATTTTAAAAATTTAGAATTTCAGCCTTTATACTGAAACCGAAACTAAAACTAAAAATAAAATCAAAATTAATTAATTAATTTAAATTAAAATCAAATCAATTGAAACACAATATTTCAGAAAGTGTAGATAAAGTGCTTGTCTGTCTTGATTGGTTTGGTTATATTTCATGCAGGCAGTCAGAGTTGAGTCTCTGTTTATAGCACTTCTTTGTAATGTGTTAGTTTTGGTTTCAGTTGGCAGTGACCGACCATTTTGCTATTAATATGTAAAATATATAGAATATAGATATATAGGTATAGATATAAAATATAGAGTAGATATAGATGAAAGTGTACAAAGCACAAACTAAGATTCTAGTTAAAGTGTTCTTGTTTTAAACTAACCAAGGGTAGGAATAATCTGAAAAAATTGAAATGGCATGTTAAACAACCATAAGAGGCAGATTTGTACAGTTTTACATGCAAAGATATATAACCAGTACCACGTCAGTTCCAACAATGCTGGGTTAATGGAATGTCACTGTATCTAGAAATCTCAATTATTACATATTAAATTCAGATCTATTATAATACATAATTACATTAATACTTGAAAATCATGCATAACCAACAAAAATTTAAATTTAAAACAAAGAACAGTTTCTCCTTATTGATAAAGACACTCCAAAAACCTTAATAATTGCATTAACCATTTTAATTTCTAAGGTTTTCCTTAGAAATTAAAATGGTTAATGCAATTACTAAGTTTCTTTGGAGTGTCTTTCATATTCAGCATTACATCTTTCAGTCTTTATTGATAATTTTAATCATTTTTAATAGGAGGAAGTATTTTTTAATTGAAATTTTATGTAATTATTTCTGTTTGATTTTATCCAAAACAAGAGAGTAAAATTCAAAACTTCAAATTTTAATGATAATTTTATAAATTTATATTTTATTTATCACTAAGTATTTTACCTTGAACAATGAGCATTGCTGAAGCACGATCTTCATCTAAGGAAGTTTTAGCAATACAAGTATATGTTCCCGAATCTAATTCTACTGTTTTTGTGATTGTTAAAGATTTATCAGATGATTGAATAACATGAGGATCCTGATCAAAATCGACAGGCTTATCATTAAATAACCACTCGATCTCAAGTTTAAGATTGGGATCTACTTCAGCCTCACAACGGAATGTGGCAGATTTTCCGGCAGCAACTTCAAAATTTTTTGGAGCTTGATAAATTTTTGTTTTAACTAAAAAAAAATATAAAAAATAACAAATTAATTGTTAAAAAAATATTTGTGGTGAAAATAGTTATTTATTTTATTGTTATAATTAATTAATATATATTTTAAAATAAATTTTTACCTTTAACTTCTAATCTTCCCATTGCTTCTTCATCTCCAAACTTATTAGATGCATAACATGTATAATCACCTTCATCTTCTTTTGCTACATCTTTAATTTGAAAATCTCCATTTTCTAATAACTGTAAAAAGAGTAAATCATAAACTGTGTAAGTTACTTTAAATTGACTATATATTATATTATCTATAATATAATACAAACTACAAAATTTATCAAATATTGATAGGATATTTATATTAATAACACAAAGATTTTCATTTTCTAGAAATAACGATATATATTAAATGTTTTACTTACTTAATAATATTGAAACTAAAATAGCACAATATTTATGTTATTTCAGTTTTTATATTATTAAAAATTTTGATATGCAATTAATTTTTTTAGTAGTAATAATATTTTTGCATTTATTTAAAAATGAATTTCAAAGTATATATTTTAATCAGTTTCAAGTTTTTATTTTTATCACATAATACTTTAGTATTTATCCAATTTAAGTCATTTAAAGTATTGTTACATACTTATATAGTTCTATTTGTATTATATACAGTGATTGATTCATATGGAAATAATTCAGTTTTCGTCGATAATCCATCCGAAAACACTCGGCAAAATCTGAAACCGATGAAAACCAAGGCAATTATTTCCATATGAATCAATGTAAATCCAATTAATTCATTCTAGACACTCCAAAATACATACCAAAAACATATTTTATAGAGAATAAATATAGCGTTAAATACTAAAAGCAATAAGAAATTAATATAAAAGACTAATTAGCATAAAGATAAAAGCATTAAGATAAAAGATAAGATAATTAGCATTAAGATAAAAGCTATGGAATTGTTTGGTTGGACAGGCGGGGTAATGTCTTGTCTTGTAGAAGCTAGTTGGACATGAGCCTCTAGCCTATATCGCCCCATGGTAAAGTGTGATATAATTGTCATGTAATAGTAGTTGTGTGTGTTTATGTTGGTCGTATCGTGGGGAATAATGCCTTCCGGGAGGTCCGTTTAAGGGTAACTGGCCGCTATTCAGGCCTTACAGATGTGGAGAAAACCCGGAAAACTTCACATGGCCAGCCCGTCCTGACAAAGCGCAAACCCACGACTGAACTCCCAGTGTTCAGAGAATGGAACCGTTGGCCAATAGTGGGCCGTCGTGGGGTAATGCTCACACAACGAGAAATAACACCACACTGAGTCAAAAAACACGTGGGTCGTCCTTTGTTTTCGAAAAATTAGCAGCGAGGTCACTTGAGCACGCTGATGAAATCCAAGGCAATCAACGAAAACCAAAGTCAACGAAAACAGAAGTATTACTGTATTTGCTAATAAAATAACAAAATGAAAACATAATGAAGTAGATATTCATATAGAAAATTATATTTTATACCTAAACTTTTCAATTGTATAGACAATATTGTATTTTTATTGTATCCAGGCAACATTTAAAACTGCTTGTGGCTACATCTATTATGATATTTCATTTTAAAAATTTTTATATTTTTAATTATTATAAAATGAAAAAAAGCTTAATTTTGAGGACAGAAATGAGTTTCATAAGAAATTGTAAAATTTTCATTACTTGTAAATCAAATAAAATCTTCATTAAGTGCAACTCTACTCAAGATATAACACATGACCCCCTATATCTCTCCATCTCCTCAACATTTATCCACCAAAATTTAATAGCATCAATCCCTCTAATACACAAACCTTCCTGCAAAATTTCAGAAATTTTCAACAAAAAGTACAGGAGTTATAAAGCTTTGAAGTGGGTGAACAAAATCATGCCCCCCACACAAATACATTAACATCCATACACACAACTTTTTTTTTTTACTTTCCTGGCTCTGTTATATATAACAAAGAAAAAGTATGGCAATCAGTCAGAAGAATGACCCACAAGATTTTTGGACTCAGGACCTTGAAATGTGGAGAAATGCAAAAAAATTTGGAGGTTTTCCCTGTATATATGGATGTTAGTTTGTGTGGGGGCACAGTTTTGTTCATCTCTCCTTTAAGCTTAATAACTCCTGTGTTTTGTTGAAAATTTGTGAAATTTTGCAGGGAAGTTTGTGTATTAGGGGAATTAATGCTATTAAATTTTGGTGATCAAAGGGTGACAGAGTGGAGAGATAAAGGTGGTTTGTGTGTTATATCTTGAGTAGGGTCAGACTTAATGACAATTTTACTAGTTATTAGAATTTACAATTTTTTGTAAAACCCATACCTACCTTGTATGGGTTTAATAAATAATATAATAATTAAAAATATAAAAGGTTTTTTAATAAAATATCATAACAAGATGGTGCCACCAAAATTTTAAATGTTTCCAGGAGAATTAAGCAACTTGTTGCTGGATTTATTATTATTATTATGTTGGGTTAAGTGAGATATACTTGGTTAACACCGGTGGCTGTGTACTATGCCGGACCAAAGTCAAGGCATAGTAACCAAAACAAAAATTAAAGAAGTGTATCAGTGTGTGCGTCTGTATTTAGGAACTTTCTCACAATATGACATGTATTCAATATAGTGGCCTTCTGTAGTGTGATGTATGTGTTTCTATTCAATTCTAATGTGCCCAGGCTTTTGTGTAGTGTGTATGGTATGACACCTGTAGAGGAGAGAACAACAGGTACAATAAGCACTCTACCCATCCTCCACAGATGCCTTATTTCCTGGGCAAGTTCTGTGTACTTCCTAATTTTTTCAGTGCATGCGTTTTGTATATTGTGAGTGTTTGGAATGGATATGTCTATAATGTATGTGATTTTATTGTGTTTGTCAATGAGTGTGATGTCTGGTCTGTTGTGGTAAATTGTTTTATCTGTGATTATGGCTCTGTCGTAGTACATTTTGTGCGTGTTGTTTTCCAATACTGTCTGCGGAATGTATTTGTAGTATGGTTCGTGGATGTCTACTAATTTGTGTTTCTTTGCAAGCTCTTGGTGTATTATATTTGCTACTTGATTATGTCTGTGTAAATAATCTGTCTGTGCCAAGAGCTTGCAACCAGAGGTGATGTGTTGTATAGTTTCTGGCATGATGTGACATTTTCTGCATGTGTCATTTGTGAGTGTTGTATCTTTGAGTATGTGTTTTCTGTAGTTTTTAGTATTTATGACCTATTATTATTTTTTTTTTTTTTTTTTTTTTGCATTTCTCAATGTTTCAAGGTCCTGAGTCCAAAACTGTCAAAAATTTGTTATAGAAATGACACAATAAAGCTATCATTTTTTTTAAAGTTTAAATTTTAAATTTAATGAAGGTAAGTTTAAAATACACCATTTGCCAAAATATTTAAAAATGCAACTTAAGAGAAATTTCCTCGTTGAGCATGAATGTCACATGATCACTGATGCCACTGCAATGTAAGTGTGATCACTGATCCAAAATCAATAAAACGTTTATTCTATACCTAATATTTCCACAAAATAAGTAGCCTATACTTTCCATCAGAACATAAACTGAATATAACCAAAATTTCCTCTGGATTGGAGAAAAATTGCAGCAGTTATAAGGAATTCACACACACACACACACACACACACACACACACACACACACCACACACACAATGGCTTTTATATTAGTAATACATATTTTAATTATTTTTAACAACTAATATTTAATAATTTATGTGCTAAAGAAATATGGCATAAAATAATAACTCATTTTTATTAATCAAAAATCAAACAAGACAAATTAAAGAACCAAAAAATTATTTTAAAATATATTTTCAAACTTTCAATCATCTTGGATCATTAAGCTTGTCCATATAATTCAATAAAAATTGTTCTATAACAAAGTGTATAATTAAGTTGGCTGAATAAAATCACTAATAAAACAATTATTTTTTGACTCTAATGGCTAAATAAACTTTTAAATTAAATTACTAAACCATGATATATTCATAATCAATTCTGAATCCTCTATTTGTAAATTTTTTGAATTATTAATAAATTTAATTAGCTATATTATCATCAAAAATAAACATTTGTATTGTAATAATTTAGCCAGTTAATTACGTTTATAAAAAGATAGATCTATTTAAATCTTAAAATTTTTCAGTTTTCCATTCTTATTGTTGTAATTAATTAAATTATTAATTTGTAAAGATGGTGGACTTCACGCCGATTACTGAATAGGCAAGAGACGAGAAAATTAACATTCAGGCATTAAACTATGTACAAGGCCTTTCTTACCACTGCAATAAAACTGTGCAAACACCCACGCTTGATTTGCCTGTTATGTGGGTCAACTTATATAACAGATTAAGGCAACGCCTCTAGCTCCACATCTCAGTATTTCATAGCGCATGTGCTACGTTGCCACGTGCTCATGTTTAAATTTCTTCTCGCTCAGTTCCATCGCTGGTCTTGTTCCAAAGTTCTAAAGCGGTTTGTTCATTTCAAAAAATTTTTGATTCAAAAAAGGATTTTAACCGTTATTATCTACCTGGCGAAGACGAAAATAGTTTTGTCAAAAGTGCTTGTAATTATAGGGATATTCGTACATAGTTTAATGCCTGAACGTTAATTTTCTCGTCTCTTGCTTATTAATTCGTATTTTATGAATTTTTATTTTTGCTTTCAGACATAGTAAACTTATATCTAAAAACCTATTTAAGTAACTTTTTACCGTAAATCTTTCTCCTTCTAAAGTTTCTCCATCTTTTTCCCATTTAATTTCAGGTTTTGGAGCTCCAAATACATTGCAGCGTAATGTAACTGTAGAACTAACAACAGCCATAGTTACTGGTTCTGGTCGTTCAATAATTGTTGGTGGAAGAGCTAAAAAATAAACACATTTGCATATAATTAAATGCATTTTAATATACATTTATTAAAATTACACTTGTTATTATGTAATGAATCTATTCTATGAACACATGTGATAAATTCATTATTGTTAAATATGTTTTAATTTTTTAATTATAATCCTGTTTAAAAATTTTTATTGATGTAACATGAAAATTTAATAATCTCACTATTATAATATATAAAATTTCAATTTTAAATAAAAATATATTTGAAGTTCTAGCTAACCTCTATTAGCAAATATTATATGATATGAATTTTTATTTCATATATAACTATTGTAGTGCTCTGCCACTTATTGGTTGTAATACGTGTGTATATTATATATATGTATATAGATATCTTTTGTGCATAGCTTCGCATTCATTTTATTATGTTCATTATTGTATCAGGTTTTCCTTTTTTTTTCTTTGTTTTTTTTCGTTGTTCATGGTTGACACGTGACCCTCTCGCTCCAAACCACCTTTTTAGAGGGTGTGTGTAAAAAGGCCTTTTGATTGGTCATCCAAAGGTCATGTGGGGACAGGAAGAAAGTGGATAAATAGAAGGTCCAGGTGGGGAGGGACACCTTTTTTTTTTCTTAACCTTTGTTCGTCTGGAGAAGATTGGCGCTTTCAAGTGATACCAAGAAAGTATGTGAGTTATGTGAGTAGGAAGCGAAAAACCGTTCGGAACAAGGGAGAAGGGAAGAGGAATAGAATCCAATTCCATCTGTGGTGTTTGAGAAAACAACAGAGTGAAGAAAATTAATAAGGAAGTTAGAGCATCTGAGGTATCGTCCCCAGTTACGGGTCTTCTCGCTATACATGATTATGTAATTTCATATAATCATATAATATGTTTTGACAAATAATTCATTTTCTAATGCATAATTTATAAATATTTTATAAAATGTCTGTTTTCATTTATGTAATATATAATGAAAATAAACATCAAATATTTTTAAAAATATTCTATATCATATGTACTACACAAGTAGTTGATATAGATTTACTTACCCAATACATTTAAGTAAAAATCTGCAAATGCATAACCATGCACATTAGAAGCATTGCATTGATAAACGGCAGTATCAGTTTTTTCAAGATTTTCGATTGTCAACACATTTCCATCAATTTTTCTTCTTGGATTTGGTTCAGCATCTGTAAGTGTATTTTATTTATTTACATTACAATAAAATATCATTAAAAATTCTCTTCAAATATTTTATTTAATTTTAAAACAAGATCTTTAGAATAAAAATAATTATTTTTAAAAATTATTTGGCATCTAAATACAAAATTTTGTATAAATCAAATATTGTAATAAAATTAAAAAACTGTGTCAAAATGGTACATATAATAAAATTATTAATAAATTACAAATTAAAACTCTATAATTTTACAAATGACTTCAATTATCCATGAAAGCAGAATAAAATAACTCATATTTACAAAATACCATATGAAATTATGAGATTAAATTAGTCCTTCACAACAGCTATTAAAATGTTTAAATAAGTTATTTCTTTAAAACTTTGATTTAAGAACACAGATGAGAAAATATCAATGAATAAATTTCAAATTTTAAAATATAACTTGTAATGTCTTTGTTCTCTGCTTTTATTTGGATTACAGTAGAGCGTCGAAAATTGGAGTCAATTGGGGACTGGGGTTGTTCCAATTAGTCATTTGTTCCGATTTCCGACTTTGTACGAAAAAATATATTAACCTGTCCGATGTTCAAATTTTTCTCTGTTGCGTGTCGCTTCGTGTTGAATTTTCGTCGATTTTAAGCCTAATGAAAATTTTTATAATAATAATCGAGGCTATCGTATTGTTAAAAATTATTTCTGCATTTTGTACAAACAAAATAAATATATCAAAGAATATAAAAAACATGAAAATTATACTTTAGAAGTAAATCTAGTATCAAAAACGTTCGATTCAGCACGACACAGTCCGACTGAAAATCATTCCGATTTCCGGCCATTTCGATTACCGACGTTCCGATTAACGACGCTCTACTGTATTTCTATATTAAAAATTTTAATTAAAATATTTTTGTAATATAAATAAGACGTGGCATACATATATTATGTGTAAGCCAGTCACGAGCAACTCTTGCTGCAAGGTAGATATACAATAATATAAGTCCCATAACTTTGGCAACATAAGTTCATTTTACAGTTTTGTCTCGTGCCATTATGAAATCTCAATTAAGCTGATATTTATGATAAAGAACATTCAAATTAGACTTGACTAGTGAAAAGATGAGAATAAACTATATATTACTAGTTTACATATCATTAGAATATATAATTTTAGTACCTAATGTATTGGCAATTAGGTTGACATGTATTGGTACTCACAAGCTTAAAGCCTGTAACTCCATAAGATAAACAAGTAATATAAAAAAAAATTTTTTAAAGTCAATTCCTACTTAGGTCAAAGAAAAATTTTATTTTAGTTACTTTTTATTAAATAATTACAAAGTTCGCTTTTTTTCTCTTCGCGCCCTCTATCGGTCCGAATCGGCATATTGCTGACGGGCATCACAGTTTAAATTTAATTAATTAATGAATTAATATTTGAAAACACTGTATTAACATCAAGTGTCATCCACTACAAGTTTAAAAAAATGTATTTGAACTTGAGTGAATGAATAAAAAGTATTTTATTAACGATTGAAAATTTGAACAAGATATATAAATATATAAATAAATATATATAGGGAGAGTGTGAACTAATAGTAGGAATTTAAAAAAATGTATAAAGCCCACTGAAAGCCTACAAAATTCGCCTGTGACCTTCATCCAGAAAAGTTTTTAATCACTGGTGTAAGCAATTGACTATATATATTGCTTTTGCCCTTTAATATTTCATCATTAATAATATAACACTTTATAAATTAATAACTTGTCAGTTTTTTATTTTCAAAAAATATTTTAAACACTAAAACATTTATCAATTGACCATCATAGAAACAAAGCAACACATATCATCTAAATATCTTATTTAATTAGTAATTGTTTATAAAGCAAATAATAAGAAACTACTTGTCTAGTGTAGTGTCTCCCAATAAAGGAAACTCATTCTTCTGTAAATAAAAATAAATTTTGGGTGCAAAATTTCAATTGTAGACTAAAGCATTTTTGTAACTGCTTGAGCAAACATTTTTTCTTCATCTTAAGATTAAAACATAAACATGTGAAATCATTGGAATGATTCTAAAATCATTTAGGATATTTCAAATAATTTAATAATCTATTACTTTTCATTCTAATAAATCTATTACTAGCATTTTATAGCCCACCAGTGGCCGAGCAGTTCTGTCCCTAAACACCGAGAGTTCGGTTGCGGGTTTGCACCATGCTTGGACGGGCTGGCCACATGGAGTTTTCCAGGTTTTCTCCACATTTGTAACACCTGAATAGGGGGCAGTTTCCCTTACAAGACCTCCCGGAAGGTATTTCCCCTCACATAACATCGCGCACCAGAGAAGGCAATGGGGAACCACTCTGGTTGTAACTTCTCCCAGGATACACCTTGGTGCCTTACTAACCACTTATTAACCTGCACCAGGTGCTCGCCAATGTCAGGATTTCT
This sequence comes from Centruroides vittatus, assembly GCF_030686945.1. Taxonomy (NCBI): domain Eukaryota; kingdom Metazoa; phylum Arthropoda; class Arachnida; order Scorpiones; family Buthidae; genus Centruroides; species Centruroides vittatus. The sequence goes on from NW_027120673.1 coordinate 3,031,151, forward strand.
GATATGGCACGCAGAGAGAGAGCATTTTATAGTATCAGACATTAAGAACTAGACAATCAATTCATCCAAATTAAATCTAAAATATGGATTAAATATAAATTTACTAACCTTCTAAAGGTACTCCATTTACAAACCATTTCAACATTGGTTCAGGAATTCCTTTTGCATTACATTCAAATTTCACTACTTCTTCTTCAGCTGCATTAGTGTCATTTGGTGAAGTTAACCAATAGGGTGAGGCTAAAATATAAAGAATTTTTTCAATAAAATGACACACATTTTATAATATTTTTTTGTAAAAAACATTTATAGTATATGCTAAAATTATAAGTATCACAACAAAAAATTAGAAATTTTTAATATAAAATTAAAAATTTGAAAATTTTAATTTAATGTTTCACATTTTATATATTGTTAACAAAACTGGATATTTTATTTTTATTTTAAAATTTATACAATGAAATATTTTACTAATTTGCAATTTATATATGATAGTTCATCATTAGTCTCTTTTTCCATTTTACTACTTTATGATAATATTATTATTATATGCAAATTAGATAAGTTAGGATAATTGAAATTCTATTTAAAACATTTAATCTTTCTACTTTAATGATGATAAATGGTAATTTAACAAAATAAGATTTTAAACATATTGTATGAAAGTGTCAATAATATTTAATTTTACATTTAGAATTTTTATATAAATTATACCTTGTACAGTAACAGCCATTGTATGAGTTTGTGGTATTCCTACATCATTGTCAGCAACACATTCATAGGTGCCTTCATCTTGAAAATCAACTCGACGTATATTCAGTGTTTTGCCATAATTTTTATATGCAATTCGACCAGTTGGAAGTTTTCCACCTCTCTTTTTCCATGTTATAGTTGGTAAGGGTCTATTATTAAAAACATACAAATATATTTATTTATTAAAAATTTTAATTTTAAAAATTAAAATTTGTTTGGTAACTAAATTATTTATAAAAAAATCTTTCAATTATTAAAAAATAGATATCATCAAATTGTAGTTTAGTTTCTTTTAATACAGCTTATAGATACATTAAAAGAAACTAAGATACAAGGAGGAAACTATGGGCTCATTTGGAAATTCTAACTAGTAACACCGCAGTAGTGGTGACTGATGTCATCGGTCGTAGCCAGTTATTCCAGGCGATTAGCACATTTTTAAACAATGCTGGTTATTTTGTGGTGTTCAACATAGCAGAAAGTCGAGAGGATATGATATCTATCTTCTATAAAATCTATCTTCATTTAGTTTATACTGTAAAATCAATAATTTCATAGCATTTGCTGGCCATTTTCGATGTTGTGTTGCCTCATCTGAAATTTGGGACAACATGGCTTTCTGATCTTGGTCACTTTGTGTCGCAGAAACAAAATGTTGCTTTATTTTCTGTAAATTTTTAAAATTATGGCCACATTCGTCACATGATACAATGTGTCTACCATCTTGTAATTCAATAGAACCACTGTAACAGCTTTGTCACTATAGTTACTTCAGTAAGTACTACAGGACAATGGGTGACGTCACAACAGTGATTTTTAAATGCAGTCAGTTATTTAGGTCACATTTTCTAAATGCCTTGGTAACTACCAGCAGTTACCAGTAATACCAGTTACAATTTACAAACATGCCCTATGTTACTGTTCTCGACTTTGTCTCAATGTTCCCATTAGTCAAACTGAAACCTTATTTTTGTGTGTTAAGAGATGCTTTATTCAGGATTACACTACCTCCACAAGAATACCATCACCATATACTAGAACTAGCCCACTTCCTGTGCTACACATCGTTTTTTAAATTCAATGGCAATTCATTCCTGCAAAAAAAAAGAGTACCGACAGGCAGCCCTTTATCAGGAGACTTATGTGAGCTTGTAGTAAGATGCCACAAGGCTAAAATCATGTGTGAGCTTCTTAATATTCACCTATACACACACTATATAGATGATATCTTAATCATATGAAACTCACAACCAGACATCCATAATAACATCCTAACAATTTTTAATGACAATCTGCATGAGCTCACAATAAAATTAGATCAACAGAGTGACAAGGAAGCTCACTTTTTAGATGTAATGATAATCCTGTAAGATAACAGGGTGCACACTTCTATATTTCACCAAACTTCATATGCCCCCATTTTTATTCATGCCACATCCTGTAATCTGCCTCAATACAAGATTGCAGCATTCAGATCTCTAGAGAAGAGAGCTTTTACGCATTTTTCAAACATGTCTGACACCAATAGAGCTGAAGTACATTACAGACATAGCTATAAAACATGGTTTTAACAAAACTCTCATGTCTCTTTAGCTAAACATTATATAAAGGATGGGCCACACAATGTAAGCCTTACAAACAAGAGAAATCAGGCACTACAAGAAACAAATAACAGGCAAATTGTAGTTGATTTCCACCCTAGACTGGTTGCAATGTAAAAACAAATAATGCATTATACTAAGCACTCAGTTGCTTTCAAACATAACCATACAATCTTCAAACTCCTCAAAAAAAAAAAAAATTATGACATTAACAGATCATCAGGAGTCTACTCTTTACCACTGTGCAATGGCAGATTTAACAATAGCCTTGTATATATAGGATCTAGCAACAGGACCTGGACAAACAAATTGGCTGAACATAAATATGGCATTTCAAAGAACAAGATTATTACCACTACAAAGACAAAAATAACACTCTAGCACAGCATACGATGGAGCCTGAGGTGTCAGTAATATGAGAAGAGGCCAAATTAATTAAAAATATATTAAACTTAGATAAGCTGAGAACACTGGCGGCATGGGAAATTTATAAAAGTTCAAACAGGGAAGATGTATAAATAGCAAGCATGCAGAAATGATTTCCAACACATGGAAGCACTTGTAGACAATCCTATACGTGGAAATATGTTTTAGGAACATACATATGCAAGCAGTTATACTTTCAGCAATACTAAATTAATTATGTATGAGTCATAATTTATAATTTTCTGTGATAATTTATTATGGTGTTAAATTTGTTGTGTTTGGACATTAATGATGTTGATTAATGACATAATTGAAAAAAGGACAGTTAGTTAATTTAAATGGAACTTGTTCCAGAATATCTTTCAAAAGTGTTCTGAATTGAAAAGTTTGGCTAAAAACTCTTCAATAAAAAGCCTGACACTGGCCCTGAAAGAAGATTAAAACGTTTGCTTTTCATTTATATCAAAAGTGCTGGAAATGTGAGAAAAAGTCAGTTTAATATCAATTTTTTAAAATATATAAATTTTTCATTGTTTGAAAGTACTGTAGATATAAAAGTTCAATAAATGGAAATCAATATAAAGTATTTAAACATTGACTTGGAAATCTACACCCAACAAGTCTAAGTTAAGTTCAAAATACTAAATTTTGCCAAACCCTGATAAAAACTGTAATACAGTGCAACAAAGTTAATTAAATATATTAAACCTGTAATTAATATTTCTTATTTTAATTAATTAATTATGGGATTTTATTAACAAAGATTCACAAAAACATGCAGGTAATCAACCACATTTAAAGGAATCAAATTTTATTGAATTATTAAAGGAAGAGAATCAAATATTCATGTTAAATTGATTTTATTTATTTAATTTATTATTAATTCATTTTACCATATAAAATTGATATTAGAATGATAATCCAGATTGATCAGCTTTACAGAAAGTAGGTTTTTTTCTTTTTTCCACTTTGAAGCACACTAAGTGTTCCAAAGTGAATAAATTGCCAATTAGTGGCATGACCTTGTGAATAAACTGATCAGTTATTGTTATATATAGTGTGTGTTTATTGCCTATTAAAGTATTGCATTTAACATTTAATTACTGTACTGCACAATTAATGAGTACAACTGGTTCTTTAAACTTAAAAATAAATTTTTAATGCACCACACTTTTGCCTATTTTAAAGTATAGATGGTTGTAAGTCAGATGATTATAAGTGGAGGCTGACTATATCTATATAAATAATATTTAATTTTTATGAATATATTATCTTTTCTGTTTTGTATAAATCAGATTATCTTATACAGTAGAGCGTCGAAAATTGGAACGTCGGTAATTGAAATGGCCGGAAACTGGAACGATTTTCAGTCGGACTGTGTCGTGCTGAATCAAACGTTTTTGATACTAAATTTACTTCTAAAGTATAATTTTCATGTTTTTTATATTCTTCAATATGTTTATTTTGTTTGTACAAAAAGAATAAATAATTTTTAACGATACGATAGCCTCGATTATTATTATAAAAATTTTCGTTAGGCTTAAAATCGACGAAAATTCAACGTGAAGCAACACGCAACGGAGAAAAATTCAACAGGAAGCGACACGCAACGAAGAAAAATTTGAACATCAGACAGGTTAATACATTTTTTCGTACATAATCGGAAATTGGAACAAATCACTACTTGGAACGACCCCAGTCCCCAATTGGTTCCAGTTATCGACGCTCTACTGTATTCATTTTTATAGTAAAATTTTGAATTTTTACTTACGTTCCACCAAATATGCAAAATAATTCTAATGGCTTATTACGAAGAGCTACAATATTTGCAGGTGAGACATATTGTTGTCGAAGTGCATGAGTTCCTTCTCCAGTTACTGAAATGTATCAAGAAAATAATTATGATTTTGAAGTAAAAAAAATTTGATTAATATATAGAATACAGCATATTTAGTATACATGCATCAATAATATATATATATTATATATATATATATATATATTTTTCTTAAATGCATGTTATTATTAAAAAAACAAGCTGAAAACATTTTCATAACTAATAAGTTTCATTTTGCTGTCATTGATTTTATCATTTTACTGTATATTTTATCAGTCTGCACTGGAAACTATAAAAAGCTGCAAATTTGCCATCAAGTTAAAGAGTATAAGTTACATAATGTACATTATAATAATATTTTATTCATACTTATACATTATAACAATATTAAAGCCATATGATATATGATGATATCATAAATTCCTTATGCAACCTGCAATACATCATTTGGCATAACGAGTCCTTCTGAAATAGGATGTAATCTTTCAATTACAAAAGGTTTTCCATCTCTGACAACCTTTTAGTGTGCTATATTCACAAATAAAAAACAAAAATTCTAAATGTTTGTTTTTGGACAGAAAATTTTGTCTATTAAATTCAAAGTCCATTTAAATTGGAGTCTATATCAAAGACCTTCTGTGTAATGAAACTGTAATTGTAAGAAGCACATATTATTATCCCATCCAAAACAATCTGCAGGAAAATGTTACAAAAATTTTTTAGATAAGAACTTTAATTACATACATTTTATTTGGACCATGCAAATGGGGTGCTCTGAATATGCCTAGATTGGGAAGTGTGTCCTAATCTAGGAGCCCCAAAACACAATAAAATTTGAAAAAAAAAGTACACAGAATAAAAACTTAATGGTTGTATTATACATCCATTAATTAAAAATAAATTTATATAAATAAATAAATAAATATGAACAAAAGTTACTAAAAAAAAACCTAATATCCAGCAGAGTTGAAAAGTGCTAATGTTTTCACCTATGCTGAACATCAGGGAAACTAATCTCCCAGCTGCTTTCCCTTCCCTTTTCCCTCTTCTTACATCCCCTCCCCTCTTCACACATGTATGGCAAACCCCATTGTTTCAGCAGCTGGGGATTAGTTTGCCTGATGTTCAACATGGGTGAAAACATTAGCATTTTTCAACTTTTCTGCTGGATATTAGATGTTTTTTAGTGACTTTAGTTCAAATATATCCAATAGAATACTACCACTCAAAAAAGTGGTAGTATTCTAAATTTATATGTATACACATTAAATATTTATTTATTATTCTTGTATTTGCATAGGCAAAGGAGCCTTCCTTGGCCTCTTTGCTATCCAGGGCATCTTGCATCTTTGCATGGACCTGCATTATATTAAAGCTAAACTGAAACCATTAAATATTCCATTCTACAGATATTGGTCCCAGATAATCAGATGTCTATTGTAATGAAAAAGTAACATTTATTTAAAATACTTACTTCCTGAAGGTTCAACATTAAGAGTTATTTTATTTCCTAGTTTATATTCATTTCGAAATACAGAAGTGGCACTGCAAGCATAAGTGGCATCATCCAAAGCATCTGCTTTTGTCACGTTTGAAAAATGTAAATTACCAGTAGGATCCACAGTTATTCTGGAACTAAATTTTTAAAGTAGAATTCCTGTTACTAATTATTATTGACTAAAATATCTTAAATTATGAAAAATTTACTTAAATATTTCAAATTTTTCCCTATTGGTCATAAATGCTATTATTATCCAACAGAATAAATATAATTATAATAATTACAGTCAAACCTGTTTTTATGCGGTGGATAGAGACCGCATAAAAAAAAATCGCACGAAACTTCACGAGTGGCTATAAAAAATAGTTTTCACAACACAATTAAAAAAATATTTTTTTTATGCAGTCAATAGGGAACGCATAAAAAAGTCTCACATAGAAAATAACTCAAAACCGTACGAAATAGAATTTATTGACAACAGATGTCAGCACTTGACTGCATCGTCTAGTCTATCGTCTGTTTTACATATTTTTGTCCAGGTGGTGTTTTGTTGACTTAAAAAGTAAATTATTTCATTTTTCGCATATTCATGCAATAATATTACTATAATAAGTGCATTTATGCTATAATAAGTTTATTTAGCTATAATAAGTCAACGTGAGACATGACAAATCGCAGACTAGTGAGACTAAATGAGACTAGTAGCCAACTATACCGCACAAATAAAAAATCACATTAAAAAAATCGCACAAAAAAAACCTGCATAAAAACAGGTTTGACTATATATTGCATAAAGACTATTAAATTAATATATATTTTTGTAATTAAAATAATGTTTTAAAACAGTTCAATGATGAAAAATATATATTAGAATACACCAATTCATAATATTAAATACAAGTGTATCATAAAAAATATTAAAACAGGTTTAGTCAAAGTGTCATCATAGTTACAAAAACTAATAATTTATTCATTTTTATACAAATTAATAAAATAGTGACATTAATTGTTCTATAATATATAATTACAATTGCTTCTTATTTTTCTTATTAGCCTTACTCTTTTCCCAACAGGGTATTTTCTACTACATATTTCATGAAACTTTTTTATGTAAGGTAAAGAAATTGTAATCTGACAACCATATTTTGTTGGTTATATTTGTCATATACTATAGTCCTCTTTGCATCCTCTATATACAGACAAGCAATTAACATTGTCCTAAGGGGATTCAGTTCACTAACAGGGGTAAGCACAACACCTGAAAATTTTTGAGAACTTCAGACAAAAGATCTTTAGTGGGTCATCTGAAAATAAGATGAACTTCTGTGTATGGATGAGGAAAACAGGCAATGTATGGATGAGGAAAACAGGAAACAATGGAAAGAACTATCATTGGTTCAACAACATGATGAATGAGCAAGTTGTACTAAAAGGAATTTGAATTTGAGCAAGAAATTAATATAGAAGACAGTAACAGGGAATACTAATGGACATGAAGGTTAGTCTGTTTTGACAACTGTGAAAATAATTTGGTAGTTTCAACTAAACCCACCATTAAAACTAAACTACAAATCACCACCAGAGGACATGGAAAGAACAAAGTGACAACCAGAAAGGGCAACGTCATTCTGGATCCAGAGGTTAAACTGTGAGTACTTACCAACATACTGCAGAATATCTGATTACATCAGCGTACTTGTTGATGTTTAATATTGTGAATTAAGATTCCAGTGTACTTAATTAATAGTATATGTACTGTACCATTGAATTGTCTACTAATGTAATAAAACTACAATGATGACCCAAATAATGACAGTGTCTGCAGGAATGGTAATGTAACCACCCCCCAGAACATGTAGACTCTCAATTCATTCACATTGTATACAGAGAAGTACTTATTTGATCACTAACATCATATTCAAAGTGAAAATCATACATTGAATTATTCCAACACTACATTTATATTTTTTCAGATAACTTATGAAACCACCACTGAACAAGGTAAGGAGACAATAGCTGACATCAGCACAATCCAAATTTCCCCATATAACTTTGGAGATCTTGTCTCGTGGTTTTCCATCTGCAAAAGCACCTTTCTTTTGGGTACACCAAAGGCAATCACAGAGAGCACTACCAAGTACAATTACGCACGGAAATTGAACAGTTGAACAGACAGAGTCATTAACCTGTTCCCACAACATGTCAAGGAATTGTCAACATCACCAGATGCATAGCAAATTGCTAAACAAGTCAGAGGTTTGTTGATATCATCGAAAATTTGGCACCAAAGCAAGAAAATGCAGTCCTCATAATTTTATAATAAATAAATAAATAAGTCAAGGAGTAGTGGTAACATACTCCTTGCCATCTATATCTTATCACTTGTTCATCTAGAACAATCAAAGGTACAGTTCCTTATAGATAATGGATCAGATGTCTCCATCATTTCTACTCCATTGGCACCAAGAGGAGCACAGCCTAATATGACTGTCAGCAACTAACACATCATCTATTCAGATATACAGGCAGCAAACATTAAAACTTGATTTCAGTCTTGGAAATTCACTTGGATGTTCCTAGAGGGCACACTAACAAAACCAATAATAGGGGCAGACTTTTTGTTTCATTTTGATCTAATTCCTGATCTGCGATGAAAGTGTTTATGTCAATTTAATCAAAGCCAAACAATTGTTGTAATGAATCAGGCTATTTTTTCACTACTATTAATAATTAAATTCTAAATAACTTGGTACTACTAGAGGTGGTATTAGGCACCATCTCTTATTAAATGTAATAATTATAATTAAATTAATATTTATTAAATAATTTAGAATATTCTGGAAGAAAAGAGTTGGCCCAAAGTGGAACTTAAATCCACAACTCCTATTTACTGTGTGGATATATTGCCAGTTACACTACTAAGTGAGAGTTGTGAGTTTGAGTGATGCTCCAGGCCTATTCTTTTCTTCCAGAATATTCTAAATTATTTAATAAATATTAATTTATTAGATAATTTAGAATTTATTTAATTATTTAATTAATTTATTTATTTAAATTAATTTAATTATAATTATTAAATTTAATAAGGTGTTAGGCACCATCTCGATGCCTAACACCTATTTCTAGTACCAAATTATTTAGAATTTAATTATTAATAGTAGCAGAAAAATAGCCTGATTCACTACAGCAATGTTTTGACTTTGATTAATAGCATTGGGCTTTGAGATATTTATGTATGTATGACAAATCAACCAAACTAAACTCACATTGTGAAATAGGAGTCACTTCCATTCACTCAATCCAAGTCATCCAGGGTGACATGGTTTTCCACAATCTATTATGCAAGTTTCACAGCATCATCAGACCTCAACAATCTGGACAATCAGTGATACACTTCATGGTCTATTCATGGTCTAAACAGACACCTTTGGTCCACCAGCAAGAGCACAACCTTGCTGCCTAGCCCCTGATTGATTAAGAATCACCAAGCAGGAAATACAGCATATGCTAGATCTGGGACACAGCCATCCTTTCAACAGCAACTATGCCTCTCCATTCCATATGATAAAAAAGAAAGAGGATGGGAAGTAGCAACTAGTAAGAGACTACAGAGCTCTCAATGCCCTAATAAAAAAGGATAGATATAGTGTACCTTTTGGGAATAAGATGAAATAATCACAGAACTTGAAAATAGAATTATTTTATTCGTAGCTCGGGTGTAGACTGGTACAAGCACAGTGCAGATGGCAAGAGAATCCCCCAGAAAAAAAACAAAAGATTAAAAAGTGGGATGCGCTAAAGTGTTGCCAGGTTGGTCACAATCTAATTTGATGAACTGCATGGCAGAGCTGCATGATATAAAGATTTTCTTCCATACAGACCTAGTGAAAACATGTTATTAAATTCTGATACAGCCAAAAGATGTGCACAAGACAGCCCTCACAACATCATTTGGGTTGTTCAAAAGCACAAGGTTATAATTCTGCCTCTGTAATGAAGCAGCAACAATTCATTGTTTCATTGATGAGGTAACAAGAGTCTTAAGGGACATCTATGCCTTTGTATATACAGTCAAACCTGTTTTTATGCGGTCTTTTTATGTGCGATTTTTATTTGTGAGATTTTTTTAATGCGAATTTTTAATTTGTCCGGTTTTTTTTGTGCGATTTTTTATTTGTGCAGTATAGTTGGCGACTAGTCTCGTGCGATTCGTCATGTCTCACGTTGACTTATTATAGCATAAATGAACTTATTATAGTAATATTATTGCATGAATATGCTGTGGCAGTAACCACCATGATGTATTTATTTTGTGAATGTTTACATGTGATGTTTCTCTTATGAATAATAATAATTTTAGTATGTTTATTATTAATGTGCTCTCTGTGTAAATAATTGTGGTTGTTATAATATTTCTCTATATTTTTGTTTTTCTAAATTGTGCATTTAAATGTAACACAAGGGGGCGCTACAGGTGATGTATATATAGGGGATGTAAAGGAGCATGGGATAGCTTTTTTCCTGTATGAGAGGTGAAGAAAGGACCTGCTTGAGGAGGAGAGACCAAGTAAGAAAGGAAAGGATAGACCAGGTTTGAAATTCCTAAAACATTATCTCTACAAAGGCAAGAAGTTGGACTGGACACCACTAGTTATATGTATTGTGAATATCACCAATGCTCCCTTGCTGGCTGTATACCTAAGTTTTGTATAATTAAATGTTTTCTTTGTTCTTAGTGTTGATTGTTTCATTGTGCTCAAAACTCAACACTCCACATATGGCGTCCGCGACAGGATACAGCCAGTAGGGTCGTAATTTGTAGGTATTTCTTATACGGGATTGTGTTAAGATAGTGTATTAATTTTTATAGTTATATATATATATATCTTCATTATCATAATGTCGGTTAATGTACAGGGAGTTGATAATGAACCAGGAACCACTTCTGTTAATGAAGGTGAACCACCAATTGTATCAGGGTACCTTGGAATGGTCCCGTTCTTTTCTGGTGAACGTGGTTCGATAAATGTCATGCAATTTTTTAGGTGTTTTGAACAGGTAGCCTCCCTAGCCAAGTGGCGCGATGCATCGACCTTGATAGTCACATTAAGGGCCAGGTTGAAAGGTAGACCATTGATACTGTTTTGTGAGAGTGAGGCACTGCATGGTGAGGACTATGAAAAGATAAAGGGAGACATGATCAGTGAGTTCTCGCCCAAAACTACAAATGCTGCGGTGGCTATGGAAGAATTCATCCGCACTGAGCAGAAAAAGGGTGAAAGTGTAAGGGAGTTTACCGTGAGAGTCAAGTCTGCCATGGAGGTTTTAGAGCTTAGCTCGCCTCAATACAACAATATAAAGGGCGAAATGTTGAAAGAGCAATTTATTCGAGGGCTTATACCACCAATTCAGCAGGAGGTCATTAGGCTAGAACCTAAGAACTTAGAAGAAGCAATTACACAGGCAGAGAATTTTGTCCAACAGAAGGAACGTTATGCGAGGGTTGAGTCAAAATGTGCAGTCATCTCTGAAGGGATTGCTATAGACAAAGTGGAGGCTTGTTTAAACCAGGTTAGAGAGAATAGATCATCATATGAAGATGAAATAAAGGAATTAAGGGATAAAGTGGAGAATCTCACAACATTGATGCAAGGTGCTCTATTGGGAAACAGAAGAAGGGGTAGAGCCAGACGGGAACAACCACAGTGTTTTGAATGTGGTAATATGGGGCATATTCGTAGAAATTGCCCCCATAAGGTTAATTTAAACTAGAAGCTTCCCACTATGGAGGTCAACATGGCGGGAGTAAGTGTATCAAACTGACCAGTCTGGAACAGAATGCAAGGGGTCTACCCATGTGCAGGGGGCATATCAATGATTTCAATGGAGTCTTCCTAATTGATACTGGGGCGGAGAAATCATTAATTGACCGGAACATAATTAGGGGTCTTGACAATCCAAAATTTATTGAAATGGATGTATCTATAAAGGGCATAGGAGGTACACCCATGAGATACCACAAAGGAATCACTCTAAATGTAAGAATGTTATCTGGTAAAGTTGTATGTCACCCATTTATAATTCATGATACTGAGAGCAATTTTGGTTATAGTGGCATATTTGGAATGGATATTATCATGTATGATCCAAGCATAATAAGAAATGTGTCTGAGATGCTTTGTAGTGGGGTAGGTAAACATGATATACAAACTGACAATGAAATTTCGGTTACATGTAACCAGGTAATTGCTAATAGCGTGATCGAAAAGATTTCCATATCTCATATAAGTAATGAATGGGGTGACAAGGTTAGAGCTGTCATTTTAGAAAACTTGAGCTGTTTTGCAATGGCCATCGAGGACCTGAAAGGGACTACCAAATTTACTCATGAGTTTGAACTCAAAACTGATAGACCTATACACACCAAACAGTATAGGATCCCACATGTACTCCTTCCAAAATTGAAATCTAAGCTTGAGGCATACATGACTGCTGGCATTATAGAGCAGAGTGTATCACCATGGAACTCACCAATCCATTTAGTTGAGAAGAAAGACGGTGACATCAGGCTGACTCTCGATCTACGGAAGGTGAATGAGGTTATGGTAGAGCAGGACTTCCCAATGATGCGTGTACATGACATCCTTGCACAACTAGAGGGAAGCTCTGTGTTTTCTGTACTTGATCTGAGTTCTGGATACTACCAGATACCTGTAAGGAGTGACCTGAGGGAGATATTTGCATTTTCAACACCTTGGTGCAAATATCAGTTATGTCGAATGCCTCAAGGTGGAAAAAACAGTGGTCGATTCTTTCAAAAAATCATGAACAACATCTTAGCAGGTCACATCGGGAATGGGTGCTTCGTCTTTCAGGACGATATCGTGCTCTACTCAGCCAATAAACAGGAGCATATCGAGCTCCTTGATGAGATCCTAAAGATTTTAAGCAAATATGAATTGAAATTGAAGCCTGAGAAATGTAAGTTGTTTCTTCCTGAGGTGAGATATCTAGGACATGTCATTAGTGCATCTGGCATATCTGTGGACCCTGAAAATGCGAGAGCAATTATGGAGATTGAACAGCCGAGGAATGTAAAGGGTATTAGGAGCCTCCTGGGCATGCTTAATTATTACCGCCCGTTTATAGAAAACTTTTCCAAATTAACTGAAAACATAGTCAATCTGACGAGAAAAGGGGTGAAGTTCAACTGGGGTGAATCTCACCAGGCTGATTTTGAGAAGCTAAAGAGAGCATTGACCACTGCACCCATTTTGTCCCACCCCAACTATGATAAGGAATTTTACTTATTTACTGATGCAAGTGACAAATGTATAGGTGCTGTACTTAAGCAAAGGGATGACCATGATAATCTCTTACCAGTAGGATATTATAGCAAATGCTTGAGAGGGGCCCCTGTGAACTACTCAACTGTAGAGAAAGAATGTATGGCTTTGGTGCTTGCACTAAGGCACTTTCGCTATATGATACTAGGAAGACCTATTAGAATCTTCACAGATCACAAGCCATTAATGTTCTTAAAAAATATGGAGAATTGTAACCGTAGACTCATGAGGTGGGCAATGGAAGTGGCCGAATATAATTGCATTGTGGAGCACATAAAAGGCAAAGATAATGTTATAGCTGACTTTCTATCACGAAATGGTAGCTCAAACCAGATGAACAATCATGTAGTGGATGGCAATATCAGGGATTGCATTATCAAATCACAAGATGATGATCCAATATTTGGCCCAATAAAACGGGCAATCCAGAATAATACTCGTGACGGAGATAAAGTAACTCTACCAATAACTGACTTTGATATTATTGACAATTCGCTCTTTATAAAAGGAAAGGGGGGCAACAGGAGAGATAATAAAAAGGAATGTGTTGGTGATGCTGCAACTAGGACAATCATTAATTTGTTTCACGATAGTGATATGGCAGGCCACATGGGACTTGAAAAGACTGTAAATAACATCTCTAGGAAATACTACTTTCGCATGATGTGGAAGAAGGTAAGGGATTATATCCAGTCGTGCAAAACGTGCCAAAAATATAACAGACACACGGGGAAAGCCCCCATTCAAGAGTTCAGTCCTGCAAAGTATCCGATTCAGATGGTGTCTGTTGACCTAATAGGGCCTCTCCCCACTTCCAAACAAGGTAACAGATACATCCTTGTGTTTGTCGATCTCTTTACAAAGTATGCAGAGGCAGTACCAATCAAGAGGCAAACTGCTGAGATAATAGCAGATGCACTGTTTAATCATATTGTCTGCAGATTTGGGTGCCCAAAGGAGTTGATCTCAGATAGGGGACCTAATCTCACTTCTAATATTATGGAGGACACATGTAAAGTTTTGAATATTAAGCATAAGCTGACTACATCATATAGGCCGACATCAAACGGCTCGGTGGAACGGGTAAATCAATGTATCATCAATATAGTTAGTAAAATATCAGAAGGAGACAAGGAGAACTGGGACCAATATATATTTCCAGCAATGTTTGCATATCGAAATACTGTCAACTCCTCTACCCACGAATCCCCAAACTTTTTAATGTATGGTTTTGACCCAGTACTACCTGGCGAAATTGCCATTGAGGATGCAAGTGACATGGGATGCACCAATGAATATCGGTCTGAACTGATAAAAAGACTAAGGTTTGCCAGAGATGCGGCCCTGGAGATAAGTCAGATTGAACGTAGGAAATCCATTCAATATTGGAATAAGAACCGAAGAATGAGGAGCCTGGGCATTGGGCAGCGTGTCTGGCTCTTAAGACCACCTAATGACCCGAAAAAGAAAAAATTTTCCCCTCGTTACAAAGGTCCATTTCGAATCATTGAGATTATTAATGAAGTAAATTATAAAATTTGCGGAATGCGAGACGGCGACATCCAAACTGTCCATGTTGATAGGCTAAAACCTTTCTTGGGCTCAGTACAGCCAAGAAGGATGCGTGTATATCAGAGGGTGGAGCAAAACCCTCCAAGTGAATTTAATCCTTGGGATTCCGAAGATGACTGTGATCAAGATCCGAGGTCAACTTTACGAACTGACCCTGGCAGGCCTCGAGATGATGGTGTACCTAGCAACATGCAAACCCCAAAACCATGCCCATACAACTTACGCGGGAGAAGAATTGACTACCGAGCCATGGTTCAGGGAGGCAGGAAGTAATACATTATCATGTGCTATTATGTTATGTCTTAGGGGGGGAGATATGTGGCAGTAACCACCATGATGTATTTATTTTGTGAATGTTTACATGTGATGTTTCTCTTATGAATAATAATAATTTTAGTATGTTTATTATTAATGTGCTGTCTGTGTAAATAATTGTGGTTGTTATAATATTTCTCTATATTTTTGTTTTTCTAAATTGTGCATTTAAATGTAACACAAGGGGGCGCTACAGGTGATGTATATATAGGGGATGTAAAGGAGCATGGGATAGCTTTTTTCCTGTATGAGAGGTGAAGAAAGGACCTGCTTGAGGAGGAGAGACCAAGTAAGAAAGGAAAGGATAGACCAGGTTTGAAATTCCTAAAACATTATCTCTACAAAGGCAAGAAGTTGGACTGGACACCACTAGTTATATGTATTGTGAATATCACCAATGCTCCCTTGCTGGCTGTATACCTAAGTTTTGTATAATTAAATGTTTTCTTTGTTCTTAGTGTTGATTGTTTCATTGTGCTCAAAACTCAACACTCCACATATTGCGAAAACATGAATTAATTTACTTTTTAAGTCAACAAAACACCACCTGGACAAAAATATGTAAAACAGACGATAGACCAGACGATGCAGTCAAGTGCTGACATCTGTTGTCAATAAATTCTATTTTGTACGGTTTTGAGTTATTTTCTATGTGAGACTTTTTTTATGCGGTCCCTGTTGACCGCATAAAAAAAAATATTTTTTTAATTGTGTTGCGAAAACTATTTTTTATAGCCCTCGTGAAGTTTCGTGCGATTTTTTTATGCGTTTCTTTTTAACGCGGTCCCTATCCCCCGCATAAAAACAGGTTTGACTGTATACTGCAGAGTTTATGCTGTTGCTAGTTTTTCGCTAAAATGCTACAAGAATTTAGATTTAGTGACATATAAAAGTAAACTCACGCCAAAGTTGTATATACTTCTGATAAATAGCACTGAGTTCAGCGTTAACGTAAATTCTTCTTTTTACTGCAAGCACTTTCGATGAAATTACGTTCGTCGTCTTCAGGCGAATAAGGAAAGAACAAATTTGAAAGTGGCACGTGCCGAACGTTCCAAACCGATAACGGAAAATTTTCATTGGCAAATTTTTAAAAATAATATATTCTTTTAGCGTTCAGTAACTTCGCCGGTTCGAAGGAGATTTTAAATCGGTGCGACTGATGGCGCATGCGCTGAAAAGCACACGCGCTAAATGTGCAACTGTCGGCGTGTTTGGGTGTTTAGGTGCTTCTAAAGAGTGACCCAAATTTTGGGCAAGTCCAGGGTGGGGACGTTGCATGCATCTGATGTTATTGTGAGGATCGCTTCCCAGATGAATGTAATTTTTCTATTGTTACAGCTTTTTAGGAGCACTGTTTCTGACCACAGCGGAGTGTAACCTTGTTGTAGAACTTTTCTGGTCAGCTCTGTTGTTTGTCTTCCTTTATTTATATCGTCCTGGTGTTCTGCGATACGGCAGGAGAGCATTCTTGTTGTTGCCCCTATATATTTCTCTATTGCTCCTGTTGTTGGATTTTCTAGTGGCACTGCGTAGACCCCCGATTTTTCTAATGCGCTGATTATGTCTCGGTCGTTGCATATGCTCCTCCGTAGGCTGGGTAGAGGGGTTAAGGAAAGCACAAAGCCGTACCGCCGGAATATACGGCTAATAAGTATGGACCATGCTCCTAGATACGGTAATGTTGACGATACTATTGCCATTTCTTTTTTGTTGTGTAGCGTGGTGAACGGGTGGATGGAGTTGTTCACTCTACGCAGTACATGCGTAAATTTGGCACCTGTAAACCCAGCACGATGTACTGCCGTTCGTATGATTTCCAATTCAGCGTTTATTAGGTCCTGCGATGATGGAAGCAGTATCGCCCTTCTGATGAGAGCTGCTGTGGTGGCACTGATGTACCGCGATGGTTGGAAGGCGTCAGCTGGAGTGATGTGGGGAATCATGTTGGACTTGTGGTATACCGCAAACCGTGGTCCTTCCAGCGATTTCTGTATCCGCATATCCAGAAAAGATATTGTTTGGTTCCGCTCCTTTTCCCAAGTGAATTTGATGGTGGGATAAACGCTTGATAATTGCTGCATAAATCAGATGAATTCTTTCTCCGAATTTCCCCATACTAGTAGGATGTCGTCTACATAGCGTAGGTACAATAGAGGGTAGCAAATAGTGAGCGGGGCATTGAAAGTTTTTTGCTCCACGTCCCTCATGACGAGCTCGGCCAAGACTGCAGAGAGAGGGGGGAGCCCATCGGGACACCCTGTTTCTGAAGATAGATTTTCTGATTGAAGCGGTAATAGTTGTTTTCAGTGACGAAGATCAGTGCTTCACGAATATCCAGTACCTGCTGAACCATGAGACCTTTCTTAAGGAGCATAGCATTGGCTAGCATTACGGCTTCAAACGTGGGGACGGAAGGGTATAGAGATATCACGTCCATTTTGTAGAAGGTGCAGGTGTTGATGTTTGCTCTTGTGATGTTGGCTTCAATGGTGGTCTTGGCGTCTATGGAGAAGGGAGTGACAAATGGTCAGTCGCACATTTAGCGCGTGTGCTTTTCAGCGCATGCGCCATCAGTCGCGCCGATTTAAAATCTCCTTCAAACTGGCGAAGTTACCGAACGCTAAAAGAATATATTATTTTTAAAAATTCGCCAATGAAAATTTTCCGTTATCGGTTTGGAATGTTCGGCACGTGCCACTTTCAAATTTGTTCTTTCCTTATTCGCCTGAAGACGACGAACGTAATTTCGTCGAAAGTGCTTGCAGTAAAAAGAAAAATTTACGTTAACGCTGAACTCAGTGCTATTTATCAGAAGTATAGACTTAGTGACAACTTTCTTGGCACATTTTGCTAAAAATCTAAAACATCTTAAAAACAGTGGTTAAAGCATCTTAAAAACGTTAGTTTTTAAGATGCTTTAACCTAGTTGGATGCTTCAACTAGTGATAGGACAATACAAAATTTCTGCTGAAAACTCCCAATTCTTTTGAATACTTTCTAAAGTTTATATTAGTTCAGAAAAATTAACAATTTACATTATGAGCACAGTACATTCATTAATTAATAAACATCAAGCTTAAGAATGGAAAATGGTTGGAAAATCCAGAATCGACCTTTCAAAAGAAACCTGAAAATCCTCCATTTATGTGTAGATATGCATGCTTTTATTGTGTATTACAAAATAAATTTGTAATTTTATTTCAGATAAAGTTAATATTGCAACACTACCCCCATAGAAATTACAGCTAATTCCCTTTTACTCAGAAAAATTATCCCATAAACGTTGCAAAAAGTTCACTGAGTTCAGCGTTATATCTACATTTGCTTGTTGCAAGTACTTCAACGAACCTTACTGTCGTCGTCATCAGGCGAGTGCATCTGCGCTATGTAGATGACATCTTAGTAGCATGGGAAAACACAGAGGAGGCTTTTCTTATTTTTAAGCAACAGCTTTCAAGTGTATACCCTTCCATTAATTTTACCTAGGAGAAAGAGAACGATGCTGCAATAACGTTCTTAGACCTGCATATACACAAGTCTCCGGAAGGTCTACAATTCCCGGTACACCACAAGTCCAACACAGCTCCGTACATCATCCCAGCAGAGGTCTTTCAGCCTTCTCGATATGTCAACAATGCCATCACCTCCCTCATTAGAAGGGCGTTTTTGCTTTCCTCCACGCAGGAGCTGGCGAATATCGAGTTAGATAACATCAGTTTGGCAGTACGCACGGCTGGCTTCTCACGTGCAAAATTTATGCATGTGCTCAGTAAGGTAAAGAAATCATTGTTTCCAAGCACCGTGCTAAGCAACAAGAGGGAGTTTTCGGTGGTTCAAACATTGTTGCCATACCTCAGACCCCTTTCAACACGTATCTGCAGAATATTTAGGAAGCGCAACCAGGTACTACCATTAGCTCCACTTCCAAGCTTCTTTGCAACAATAGAGACAAGTTCTCCACACTCGAGAAGTCGGGGGTCTATGCTGTCCCGCTGGAAAATCTCGCAACAGGAGTAAGCATACGATATATTGGGGCCACTACCAGAATTCTTGCCAGCCATCTTGCTGAGCACCAAGATAAAGTGGTGAGAGGTAGGCACACCACAGAGCTTTCAAGAAAGGTACTTGAACAGGATTACAATCTGCTATGGTCGCAAGCACTTATGCTCAAGAGCTGCAAAGATAGAAAATTGTTTTCATCTGGGAATCCCTCCTTACCACCACTCTGGACGCATGCAACACTCCCACTCTTGATCTGCCCAATGTTTGGGTCACACTGTACAAGCGTTTGAGCATGTTTTAGCATTGTCTAACGTACGTATACGTAGCATTGTCTAACGCATGCGCAGCCTCGCTAGTCGCGGAGCCAGATGCTCGATTGGCTTTCAAACGTTTTGAATTTTTGTTTTTGCGTTCTTAACGGCTTTGGCAAAACTTTATCCATTCTATTCTACATCAGATTAGTTCCATTTAAAGTGTGGAGCAAATGTGGATATAAAGCTGAACTCAGTGAATTTTTTGCAACATTTATACAGTATTTGGCGTGAAAATTATCGTAGCGATATTTAAATTATCCCATCATGTCATCTAAGGTTGCCATCTTTAAAAACTGTTTCATTGGTCAACACGATGACCAGGGAAAGGAAAGGTAATCAGATACACTTCTTTTTTAATGATTCACACAATCAACATTCCTTTGTAAATGCTGTAATTCTATTATATTTAACACTAAATGAGGTTCAGCAAATAATGCAACAAGCTGAATGAATATCATCACCATCACAAGTTAACCAAGTTTTGAATTCATTCACTCCAGCAAGGTTTTCCTAAATGTACAATTGCATGTACTTATTTGAGGAAAAGAATCAAACAAATGCTTAAACAGATTCATCTTGAAAATCAATTTTTAAAACTCAAAATGGCAGTAAACTTAGCACAAATAATTATTTTATTTAGAATTGCATTTGAAAATTTAAGGTATTACAGCATCGTTTGTGAATCATAACAAAAACTTTACCTTGCTTAACGAGCCCCTTGCATAATGAATAAAGTAGATTGTGAAAAAATGACTTGCTTAATGAGCGACATTTCGCATAACAGATGACTAGGAGAGGGGAAGACCCAGATTGTGCACATTCTCTATCAGTCTGTGATTAGCACTCGTTCCACTAGCATCTTAGTGTCACTTGTGATCATACATTTTTCCAAACTAATGTTCACACATATTACATATAAACATTAACAACCATAGCTCATTATATAATAAACATGCCAAACAATATGCCAAATTTTTGGGCTATGTAAAGGCTATAATTAAATATTAGAAATTAATTAATTTGACTAGAGGTAGGCAGTTATGCTGCCATCTCGTATTAAATTTAATGACCAATTCCAAATTAAATTTTAGAAATATCTAAATTAAAAATTAATTATTTATAATTATTAAATTTAATATGAGATGGCAGCATAACTGCCTACCTCTAGTCAAATTATTTAATTTCTATTATTATTAAATGATATGCCAAATTCTTGGCCTTTACATAGCCCAAGAATTTGGCATATCGTTTTGCATGTTTATCAGACATATTATCTGTGATTTTTTTGTTTTCTGTATATCAAATTCACATTCCAGGTTGTTCATTCTGTGCTAGAAGAAAAGATGATAATGATTCACACTCCTTAACAACATATATTGTATAATTTTCTTTGAATAAATGTTATACATAAAATATTTGAGTATTTTTTTCGGCATGGAACACATTATCATATTTCACATTAATTTATATGGGAAAAATTGTTTCACTTAACAAGTGTTTCACATTACAAGTAAGATTCTGGAACAAATTATGCTCATTAAGCAAGGTTCCACTGTATTTAGTTATAATGGAAAAGTTGTTTTATCATTAAAAAACACTTCTATATAAATTGAAACCAATGTAGCATAAACAACACCTTAAATACTTTTTTAGCAACACTTTAATTTGTTTAAATGAATGTTTATGACCCTTTTCACAGGTCTGCATCAGGTTTAACAAGAAAATTCTCACTGTTTAAGAAGACAGTTCAAATTTTTTTATTAAACCTGATGCAGACTTGTGAAAAGGGATCAAAAACGTTCATTTAAACAAATTAGTGTTGCCGAGAAAGTATTTAGGATGTTGTCAAAACATTTTATCATTGTAAGTAAACATACTAAATATTAAAAATAATTTTATCCAATATTTTTCCAATTAAAATATAATTTGCTTATATTTTAAACTGTTTTGCCAACACTAAGGCCAAATAATTAAGAAATAATTTAGCAAAAGGTAAATTGATAGATCACCATTCTTCTTAAATTTAATAATTATACAAACAAGAGATATTAAACATAACAAGAGATGATAGCCAAAACATCTATCTGCTGCCAAATTACTCAGTAATTATTATTCTTAATAGCCCAATAAAGTAATCCAACTATACATTTGATATTTGAAATAATTTTTGGGTTGATTGTATTTATCATATTTGATTATTTTTTCATGTCAATAAATAGTTTAAAAACAAAAAAATTATTAACTAACAAAATGAATTTTTATTAAAAAGCTAATGTATAAATAATACAGAAGATAAAACTTTGTTCAAAATACAGGGGTAGTCCCAGAAGTACCCAACCCAACAGTAGACTCCAGCTCTTCACTGTTGGTAAATCTTTTACCATCAAGCCATTTTTTCAAGTTTGGAAAGAAAAAATAATCTGAGAGGGCTAAATCTGGGAATAGGGTACGTGAGGAAGCAATTTGAACTTTAACTCATTGATTTTGGCTACCGTGATAACAGATGTGTGAACTGGTGTGTTGTCTTGATGAAACACTTTCTTTTTTGCCAAATGTGACCATTTTTTCTTCATTTCATCACTCAAGCGCTGCAATAAGTTCGCATAAAACTCGCCGTTGATTGTTTTTTCTTTTTGAAGATAATCAATCCCAAAAATCTTGACTCCACAACCTTGCCAGCAGATGGAACTGTCTTCGTCTTCTTCAGAGCCAATTCTCCCCTTTCAGTCCATTGTTTTGACTGTTCTTTCGTCTCAGGTGTGATGGACCCAGGTTTCATCCATGGTTATGAATAAACACAAAAACTAGGAGGCTCTATTACTGCAAATCATCGCTAAACACTTGATTGAAACATCCTCATGACACTGTTTTTGTTCCATTGTGAGTAAAACATGGCACCCATCTTGCACGCAGCTTTCTTGTGTCCAAATTTTCAGTCAAAATGCGATGCACAGTACTTTTTGAAATGCCTACTATGTCTGCTAGCTCTTGCATTTTGAGTCAATGGTCATCCAATACCATTTTGTGGATTTTCTTCACCATTTTTGGTGTGGTCACCTCATTTGGTCGACCACTGCAATGTTCGCCTTGGCAGCTCATACAGCCTTTTTTAAACTCTGCCACCCAATATTTTATTGTTGTAAACGAGGGAGCAAACTCCCCCAGAGTAGAATCTAGCTCAGCTTTGATATTGGTTGGATTGAGACCTTTCAAATGAAAGTATTGTTTTCCATGTTTACAAATTCACTGAGAGCATTCACATTCACTATTGATGGCTGTCAAACAAATACTAAATAACATAGTGTCTTCAAACTTCAAACTTAAGCTTTATAAGGTTGGTACTTTCGACCACAGTAATTTTTTTCAAACAATTACTGCCATCTATACATCAGATTGGGTACTTCTGGGATGATCCTCATAGGATAAATTAATGGTAAATTAAAACTTAGCACATGCACAAACTATATTTACTATTGGAGCAATTGAAAATTAAGTTTGCTATATTGATGAATAAACTATACTCTAATATTAACACTTCAAATAATAATATAAAATTTTGCACAAATATGTATCAACTATATATCATTTGGAACAGAATAATAAATACATTTCATCTCAAATTAATTTATTTCAATATATTTACTCACAATGATAATAGTATCAATAAACAAAAATTTATGATATCAGCATATGCACGTTACATGCATATGCATAAAATCACATCTTATTTTGATTACCAATATATCAAGCCATTCGTGCAAAGAGATACAAGAACATTTCAATTTTATTATAGTAGTAATTACATAAATAAAGATATTTTACAAACAACTTACAGCGTGCTCAGCAGAAAATAATACAAAAAACCAGCACCTGATCACTCGCTGAGAGGTATTTATTCTTAACACAAACGTTTTCAATCCAATCAATGGATCATCATCAGGTAAATTAGAACATTACAAAAAATAGAACAAGAAGTTCAAAATACAAAAATATAACGGCTAACCAATATGTAACTAACAGCACAATAACGTTTCTAAATATCGAAAAATTAATAAAAATGCTGCTAAAATTAAAAATAAAGAAATAATATATAACAAACAAATAGTGTATACAAAATATTAATACCTCTGCCTTAATAAACAAATTAATAACACTAAATGTTAACACTGCTTAATAAGCTGTACAGAGTTTTTCATTTAACTATACATATTAATAAAGCTACTGCTCTTATTTGAAGTTTACAACTGCAAACTTCCATGCGGAAGGAAGTCCCTCGGCATCTCTTGCGTTGATGCAATTCCCTTTAAGCTTGCTTTTATAGATTTCTAATTTTTCGGAAACGGAAGGCTCAATTGTTAGATGGAAAGAAGCAGATATACTGAAACAAATACACTCCCCGACCTTGGCAAGAACGGCCGAAAAATTAGAAATCTATAAAAGCAAGCTTAAAGGGAATTGCATCAACGCAAGAGATGCCGAGGGACTTCCTTCCGCATGGAAGTTTGCAGTTGTAAACTTCAAATAAGAGCAGTAGCTTTATTAATATGTATAGTTAAATGAAAAACTCTGTACAGCTTATTAAGCAGTGTTAACATTTAGTGTTATTAATTTGTTTATTAAGGCAGAGGTATTAATATTTTGTATACACTATTTGTTTGTTATATATTATTTCTTTATTTTTAATTTTAGCAGCATTTTTATTAATTTTTCGATATTTAGAAACGTTATTGTGCTGTTAGTTACATATTGGTTAGCCGTTATATTTTTGTATTTTGAACTTCTTGTTCTATTTTTTGTAATGTTCTAATTTACCTGATGATGATCCATTGATTGGATTGAAAACGTTTGTGTTAAGAATAAATACCTCTCAGCGAGTGATCAGGTGCTGGTTTTTTGTAAAGATATTTTACTACAACTTACTCATTAATGGTTCTCAAAGATCCTGTGTTTGATTGTATTATCCAGAATAAAGTGGGTGTTGGATATCCTAATGGTGTATCACAATCAAGTGTTAAAGGATCACCTTCCATAACATAAACATCTCTGGATTCCTCATCAGCAAAAGAATTCAATTCTATAAACATTAAAAATGTTTTATAAAATTAAAAAATAAATAAATTAATCTAAATATAAATTTAGTTATAGGTATTAAATAGTATTTACTATAGTAATTCAAATCTGCAGCTCAATTTCAAATATTTGTGTTTAAAAAACTATATAAGAAGTAATTCAAAAAAGATTTTACAACTTTGAAAGCATGTAGAATTTTAATCAGAACACTTACAGAATCAATTGAGCAACAGTCATATAGCCAAGGGTTAAAGGTGTGAGTCTACTGCTCTGTGGTACCCAGAAATTAATATGGACAGGTTGAAAAACCCCAGAAATTTTTTGGGAAGTGGTTTGTCTCAGATATAGGAGATGGTGTGAGTGGCCCTCATCCCACTCACACCATCTCACTTGGCCACCCCATTGCAGACCTGGTTGAACCCATAATTGATAAATAGGTCTTACAAGAGTCTTTTGATCAAGAAGCAAAAAGAATTAAAAGAATAAAAATGATTGTGGAGTTAATTTAGAGCAAAATGCATCAATTTTATCTTGAGCAGTCATTTTGATTTAATATGAGCAGTTGATAATACGGCAAACAGTTCACTTCAATTTCTTGCCAAACTCAAAGTATACCATCCGTTGTCACTTCATTAACTGCAACTGTAATTGAAGTTCATTTTATCATTGCGATGAAATTTTAATTCATTACCAAAGTTAATGTTGTCCAGGAATGTTTTGTCTTCTACAATCAGATGCAACGTTTCTGCACTATGTGAGATAAACTTGAAAGGATACTACAAATAAAAAATAATAACGCCGATAGACAGTATTAAATTTTTTTTAAAGTTTTTGGTGTCGCAAGAAGCAATTTTTGAGACAAATGATGTGTTTTATTATAAATTAATGCCTAACAAATAATGTAAGTTTTTTGATTATAGCTTTGAAAGAATATAGATATTAAAGGTCTTTTTGAATCACCTCATACAGTATATTGATTTTTTTTATGCAACTAACTTTAGTTATGTAATTCTCAATTAAATCTACATTAGGATTAATTTGAGTTCATAAAATCATTAATGTACAAACAATTTAAAATTAAATAAATTATTTTAATTATTAAGAACTTTAATAAACAAAATTTAATAATAAAAAACTTAAGAATTTATTATAATGATACAAAAAATTCATATATTATTAGCATAATAATAATAATAAATATTTATATGCTCTTACTGATTAAATACATGTACATTTTCTGTACTTATTAATAATTAATCAATAACTTACCCATTATTTCAACAAATCAAATTAAAAAGGCAATATATTTTTTTAATTTTATGTATTAATTATAATTAATATTTAATAAACCTAAGCTAATTACATAAATTAAAAATTAATAATTAAATAATTGAGAGCTGTATGCTATTAGATATTACAATAGAAATGAATGATTTATATAAAGATGCTCTTATTAGAAAAGTTACATTTGATAAATTAATACAATATTCAATGCTTATAAAATAAAATAATAACTAAAATTTTTTGCCAACATTTCAGTCTTAAGCAAAAAGCAATTTTATTAAGCTTTGTAAAGTAACAACAAGAAACAAGTTTAAAAAACAATATATCATCAATATATTGTAAATGCCATGAAACAGATGACAATGCTTGACAACTTTATTTCCATGATCTGCATATTCAATAACTATCAGCATTATATTTTTTTGCTGAATCATAATGCTATCTTGGAAGCATGAAATGAATTTCATTGTACATTTCATAGATGTGGATGTGTCTATTTCATAAATATGTAAGTTATATTACGACCTAAATTTTTAATGTTAATACAGTTTAACTTGCATGTTTTATTGCTAAAATATAGTTGTAAAGAAGCTAACAAGAGACTGTAGGTCCGAAATGCATACTTTCTTTGGAAAATAAATTGATGTTCTGAGGTTGATCTTGTATCTAGAGACAGTGTAATACGTCTAAGAATAAAGGGGCCAACATAGTGCTCACATGTATATACCAAGCTAGACAAGAAGAATATTATAGTTTTTAACATTATTTTTCCTTCATTAAAATTGCAATTTAATACTTAATTTTGTAATTTAACTTTGGCTGATGTCAACAATTATACAATCATCTTCGGATGGATAACATTTTTTTTTCTTTTTGCCTGTTTTATTTGTTCATATAGAGAGTACTATAATCCACTGGTACTTTACAAGTGTATTTTCAGGTTTAAAGGAAAATTATCATCTGTTAATATCATCATTTTTCAACACTATAATTCTTGCCTTAACACATTCACAGATACAGATATAGGACAAAATAATAGGAACATCCCTTTCAAAATGTGTTGTACTTCGACCGTCCAATACAGTCCCACCACGTCTCGCAACATTCTGCCATCCAGTGGGAGTGAAAGGGAAGGTATCAGTTGAGCATTTGGCAATGTGACAGTTGCATGACAAAATTCTGTTCCCAGCAAAGTGCCATTATGTCCGATCTGTCCGACGTGCAAAGAGGCATGATTATTGGAGCTCGCCTCGCTGGAGCGTCAGTGTCTAGAACAGCCAACCTTATGTGCGTTTCAAGGTCCACTGTGTCAAGGGTTATGACAGCCTACACAAAACTGAGAAAGGCATCCTCTGCGAAGCAGAACAGTGGGCGAAAATCGAAGTTGACTGACCGGGATAGACGAGCATTGAAGAGGATAGTCGCCCGAAAACGTAAGACTATACTGCCACAGATAACCTCCGAGATGAACACCCATCTCCAGAACCCTGTATCCACCAAAACTATTCAACGGGAGCCATATGCTGCAAACATTCATGGCCAAGTAGCCATCCCAAAGCCATTAGTGTCACCGCAGAATGCTATGAAGCGACAACACTGGTGCCGAGACCACCGAAACTGGACACAACAGCAATGGGAACAGGTCATCTGGTCTGACGAATCATCATTTACATTATTTCAGACCACTGGAAGTGTGTTCATCTGGCGAACACCAGTAGAGGCATTTCATGTTGACTGTCTGGTTCCTACCGTGAAGCACGGAGGGGGCTCCGTGATGCTGTGGGGAGCAATATCATGGCATGGCTTGGGGCCACTCGTAGTCCTGAGGGAAAAGGTCAGAGGTGAGCATTATCACAGTGTTCTTGCAGATCACTTACACCCTACGCTTCATACCCTGTTTCCTGGAGAACGTCCTCTATTCCAAGATGACAACGCCCCTGTACACATGGCTCACTGTGTACAGGGGTGTGATGAGCATAATGATGAAGTGGAACATCTCACATGGTGTCTTCAGTCCCATGATCTCAACATCATTGAGCCTGTGTGGGGTTTTTTAGAGAACAAAGTCCGTGCTCGGTTTCCTCCTCCACGCACACTACCTGAACTCGAGACCACTCTGCAGGAGGAATGGCTGCGAATTCCCTTAAACTTTCTGCACAACCTTTATTTGTCAATCCCACGTCGGATACAAGCTGTAATTCAGGCCAATGGTGGCCCAACTCCCTACTAATAAATATTTTGCATTCTTTCACAGGTGTTCCTATTATTTTGTCCTATACCTGTATGTGTAAAAAGTACATTATTTTACAAAAATGCATTTTATTGTGTTCAAACGTTCATTGTATGTGGTCTATAGATCTTTAAGATTATAAAAAATACAATATCTTGATGTACAAAGTTGTACAAAATTTTTTGCAGTCTGTTACAATTGTTAATAGTAATTAATTTTCTATTAACATGCCAATATAGAGAGGTAGTATTTTGTTATATATCTAAAGGTTTGAGAAACCAATTACAAATTTAAATTTAAACTTCCTACCCTGATGTAAAGGTTCCAAGATAATATCAACAAATACATACAAAACATTTAATTTCACAACCGAAGATTAGAAAGCAATTGTCATCACTCAAACACTTTCTTCAACTAATCAAGTTGAAACTCATTTTTGAACAGCAATTAACAATACAAGCAGGTTGTATCACATTGCCAATTTTGTGAATGGCTTGTTTGATGTATCAGCTATCTTTAAAAGGTTATAAGTAAATATATTGTGTTATTTTATGGTTTTTGTCCTGCTAGATGCACAAAATCTTACATTGTGAACCAATTCTACACACTTTTCCCTCCAATCCCACTGAGTTTATTATCCCTCTAGGCAACAAAGCAAACAGCAACCAGTGAAGAATAGAGAAAAACAAAGGTCTAGAAATATCTATTAGAATTGATCCCTTACATTTGCAGTCTAAAACAGTTTTGGAGTTTTAGACTGCAAATGTAAGAGACATCAATTCTAAAATGGACATCTACTTCAGATAAGTAAAAATATCAGTAAGTAAACAAGTGAATCTTAGAATCTAGAAAATATGGCATATTAGGTTTTATTTAAGTTGAGGAATCTTAAAATACACACTTTTTTTACTTTTTGTATTCAACAATCTTTTACTTCAGAAATATTAATTTAATCATGGAAAATATTGCAATATTTGTACTATAATAAGTATTATCCATAAAATATTGATATATCATAGATATATCAATCAACTGATGCAGATCAGTTATCATATCAGTATATGATGATTTTCATCTTTCAAAGACTACAATATACTGATATTGTAGTCTTTGGACAACACAGAGTACTTGTACACAGAAAACAAAAACATCTATATAATCATCCTTTGATCTTTGAAGACTGAGTGGAAATTTGTAAGATTTTCAAGAAAAAAGGTGCACTAAGCAATATGTTGCTTTCTTCTTTGATAAATTTGTGACATATCACAAATATATCATAAAAAATGTTGATATATATTTGTTATCTTCACACCCAAACAAAAACATTTAGAATTGTCTGAAATATATAATTTTTATGCCACTATGCATTGTAACTCCGATGTTTAATCAATATAATTTCAATATAATTTAATGATAGAATGGTCAGTCATTTATGGCCAATATCATGACAAACCGATTTTACTAACTTCACAGTTTGCTTTCTAATCACAAGTATCCAAAGTCTTGGTAAATCAATTATCTATTATATCTTGATATTCTCGAAAGCCTAGAAGTTCTAGAATCTCTGGTCATACAAATGTGATTACACATTTAAGATATAAGAGACCTATTGTCCAAATGAAATATTTATCAACAGAACTTGTATTTAACAACTCTATCATTAACATTTTTTTTTTGGTCTCGTCAGAACAATTAACATTGTCTTTTATATCTCTGACATGAAAATATGAAATAA
The DNA here is from genome assembly GCF_030686945.1 of Centruroides vittatus. NCBI lineage: Eukaryota > Metazoa > Arthropoda > Arachnida > Scorpiones > Buthidae > Centruroides > Centruroides vittatus. Next base: position 3,061,140 of record NW_027120673.1, read on the forward strand.
TTTATTATTATTCCTTTTCTCATATTATTTATACATCTATCACATTTCATTCACTCACACCAATAGTATTGGTTACAGAGCACTATAGTTAAGATGTTAGGTGTATACTTTGGTGCAGACTCACACAAACAATATCTAAAGGAGATTAATGTTAAGGTAGGAGACAAAATTAGTCTTTGGTTAGTTAACTATCTCTACTTCCCTAGTAGGATAGCAGTCTACCAAAATATACTTTTTGGCACTTGTTATAAACCGAAATGGGTTGGTAGAGATAAGATGTATAATACTAGAGCAAATGGTTCGGCAATTTTTTTTCTGCTGCTGCCCAGATTAGGCAAATCATCCTTTACCTTAGTTACAATGATCACCCAGTGGTGAAGCTATACTGCTTCTTCCTGGGTTATTGTGTTAAATTGTTCATGCCTGATTTCAAGGTAAACTTGATGCCTAAAGCATTCAAACTGCACTCTTTGTTAAAGTATGGTGCAGGCACCTACTCAATCTGTCTAAGTAAACAACTTTCCCTCTGTTAAGACTAGGGTGTCTGAAATTTATAGGCACTTTATTCCCAATGTTTCTCTATTTCTTTTGCCACTGAGCACTCAGGTCATCATTGAATGGTCAACCATTTGGTACATATGATTGACAGGAAAGTTCCCAAACACTGTGTTGAACTGCAGTAAAGAGATCTGCATAATGCTACAATGTTCTCTCCACTAGAGATAAGCTTCAGTCTATTGAAGTTTACATTTGGAGTGTAAACTGTCCGATGTGCAGCTCTTCACCAGAAATGGCAGCATATCTTTTCTACTTCTGTAGGTTAGGTGGCCAGGAAACTTTGGGGCTGGTCTGCTCAACTCCTGGCTTTACCCTTTCTGTCACATGAGAACATAGTTCTACACATCCTGTTTGGTCAAGGCACAACTTCTGCCTATATGATTAACCTACTTAGGCATCTGGTTAAACACAAGTTGTGGCTAGCCAGGGCCATGTTCAGTAATGCAGAACACCTAAGTTAGAATTCTGAATGGCTTACTGGGTGGAACTAAGAATGTTCTAAGCATCATTGAATGATCATTCTTAGTTAGAAAGCTGGAAAAAATGGTGGACAAAATTAAAATTATGATTTCAACAATTGTGGCAAATCAAGTGGTTGAAAAGGATGAAGTAACCAATACAATTATTCAAATGGAAGCTGCATTAGATCATGATGAAATTAATGAAGCAATTAATTGTAATCAACGAAATGGATCATTATTTTCCATTAAAATGTATTCAGAATCTGTTATACCAACATATGATAATTTTACATTTTGAAGTCATTTTAGAATGAGTTAATAATTTAAAATGAGAGAATAACTTTGTAATTGTTATAATAAAATAAGTTTAGTCCAACATGAGCAGCCATCTTGCAAATTGTACGACAAGACAAAAATAATGACATCACTAGTGGAAGTTAGCACAGACAAAAGAAGCTGACAGAACTAGCTAGAATTTTAGTGGTGGGAGTAGTCAAGCAGTAGTTAGAAACGAGTTCAACATTGCAGCATAACTACCAGTAGTATTAGCAAGAATTCTGTGTTACTGAACACGGCCCAGGCCATATTCCAGATTTTTATATGAAAGTCTCTTTCATATAAAAATCTGGGTATGGATGGATAGTAGACCATGGCTAATCCATCTAAGAATTTCCACTATTAGTGCACAATAGGATGTAAGATAGATAGGTTTGTCTGTAATTAGTTTTTATTTTTGTAATAAGGAGAGGGATTTTTAGTCAGCCCTTGTGGCCTCTTTTCTCTTTCCTTTTCTCTTTAGTTTTTTAGTTCTTTTTGGTAAGATCACAGTCTTGCCAGCATCTATCCGATAAATCTGCTACCACCTAGATGAAGATACTGTCTCTCTTCTGTTTCCATCTGGCCATTGACTCTGTAGTATAAAGAGACAAAGACGCTACCTTAACAAAAGGTTTTATTCATGACTAAGACACACAACTGTTACAAATTCAAATGCAGCAAGAAACAGTGCTGCCAGTCCAAGAGACTAACCACTGTGGTGAGAAGTGTTGCCACACCGTGACACTACTACATTCTTGCCCACTTACATCACATTATATAGTCCTTCAAATAACTGGGCTGCTGGCACTGCCTTGCAGGACAAGGCAACCCGATTACTTCTGTTGGGGATAAGAAAATATCTTCTTCAACTTGGGAGGGATACAAATTGCTCTTGCAAGGTGGAGGAGCCATTGCCTGAACATCAGAGCTAGGTTGATCAGGAATCTGGGCTGAAATATTAAGGAAGACTGTGCCATCTTTCAAGGATTCAGGCAAAGGTTTGCCTCGAGGCACTATGTGCCTTAGGGACACTGTCGGTGTCCACCCATCAGGGTACTGAATGTGAATGTACTTAAGATTAACCTCCAATAACTGGACTTCCTCTACTAGAGGAGCATATTTATTGATGCGGTTATGTGAATGTACTAGGACAGGTCCTAGTGACAGCACCTAGTGGGAAGGCCAATACCTGTTCCTGTCTTCCAGGGGTGTCTGAAAAATCTTTCATGAGGCATAGAATTTGTAGCAGTGCATAGGAGAGATCGAACAACATGTAATGCATCATCTAATACATCTTCCCACTGATCAATACTTCAATTAGATGAGCAGAAAGCCAAGAAAATTGTCTTCCAAATGATACCATTATAACACTCGACAAGACCATTACCCTGGAGATTATAAAGTGTGGAAAAACTAGAAGCAACATCAATAGAGGTGAGAAAGGAATGAAGTTCATGAGATAAGAATGCAGCTCCTCTATCTGAATGTATATGATGGAGCTCCAAAGATTGAAAACAGCTGATGAAGGCACTTAATAACAGTACTACTGCTGATGTCTGGGCAGGGGAACACAAATGGAAATCTAGACTATTCATCTATTATTGTTCCTTGACTTTAAAGGTCCTCTTCTTTCCAAGTCAATGTCTAAACATTCAAAGAAAGACGTGGCTTTAATAGGTGGTTTGAAGGAGCAAGAAATTTTGGTTTTAATTCCGCACAGGTAGGACAAGAAGCAGTTAATTTCTTTATTTCCTCCAAAGAAAATGGCAAGTTCCTACTATGCATCCAATGATAAAAACAAGTTACTCCGGGGTGGCAGAGAGAGTTGTGGAGAAGAGAGACTCTTCAAATCAGAAAGGGCACTGCAAATTCTTGATAGTGCATCAGCAACAGTATTTTGACTACCAGGACGGTAAATAATATCAAACTTGTAACACAACAGTTCCAATCTCCACCTTAGAATCTTATCATTCTTAATTTTACTATTACATTTAGAATGAAACATGAAAACTATTGAACATTGGTCAGTAATTAATGTAAAATGATGTCCAATTAAGAAATGTCTCTACTTTAACGCCTCAACTATAGCATATGCTTCCTTCTCTATGCTAGAGTGTTTTCTCTCACTACCATTCAAGGATTGCGAGAAGAAAGCCACAGGTTTACCTTCCTGAGACACTGTAGCACCGATAGCAAAATTAGAAGCATCTGTTTCAACAACAAACGGCACATTGTCAATAACAGGAGTCAAGATAGAATGAGATATTTCAGCTCTCAAATCTGAAAAGATCATGGCAGCCTCAATTGGCAGTGGAAACAACTTACTCTGGGCTAGAGGTTGAATTTTCTCATCAAATCCCTTTATCCACGGGGCATAGTGGGCCAGCATTCCTACTGTTCGGCAAAGAGATGTAATATCTGTAGGGAGAGGTAATTCTAGCAAGGGCTTTAGACGCTAGGGATCTAGACGTATAGCTCCCCCTTTGATTAGGTAACCTAGTATACAAATAGCTCTAGAAGTAAATGAACATTTTGCTATGTTGAATGTTAAATTACACTTAAGAGCCATGTCCATAAAAGTAAGATTACGATCATGTTCTTCCTGAGTTCTGTAGACAGTAACATCATCCAAATAAGCAAATGTGTCGACTAAACCTTCTTTAGCAATCAAGTGAGAAATAGAATGTTGAAATCCAGCAGCACCATTTGTGAGACCAAAACTAATCACCTTAAACTGCCACAATTTGTTACAAGCTTCAAATGCTGTATAATGTCTGTCTTCTTTCAGAATGAAAATATGATGGTAAGTTTGACGCAAATCTAGCATACTAAAAACTTTATAAGAGACTATTTTCTGAATCAAGTCATTAATTCTAGGGAGAGGAAATGCATCCAACTCAGTAAACTTATTAATAGTGTGAGAGTAGTCTATAACTAACCTTTTCTTTGGACCAGGTACAATCTTTTCAATATTGGGAACTATATTTTCTGGGGTTTAACCCACAACAATAATTTAACTCCTTGGGACTCCGGTGAATTAAATACTTTTTAATTTTAGATGTAGTTAAACGAAATGATAAGAAGAAAGAAAACCGAAACAATAGTACAGGGGTGTATTCTATTCCTTTAAGTGATTGCCGTTTTAATGCAGATCTGATTTACATTGGAGCTACTACGAGGCTTTTGAAACAGAGACTTAAAGAGCATAAATATTCCATCACTAAAAACTTGGACAGTACCGTTCTTGCATTTATTACTCCTCTACCAACACCAGGTACAATCACCACCTGAGCCCTCCATGGTGAATTGCTTTCTTCAATTATACTCTCAGCTGTCAACCTCTTAATTTCTGCATCAATGAAATCCTGATCTGGTTTAGAGAACTGCCTAGATTTAGTAGTGATAGGCCTTGTGTCTTTAGACAAATGTTTGAAGAGATGGGCTAGTGGCATGTTTGCAAACACTGCAGAACAGATTGACAATGATTTATGAGAGCCACTAAATTTGAAGGACACATCAGTATGCAAAGCTAGGAAATTGTGTTCTAAAATTACATCAGCACATAGACCAGATAAAGCTGACAGCAAAACCTTTGGATAAGTATGGCCCTTTAAGTTAATAGAAACTATGCATTGACCCCTCACAGTTGAACTTAAAGCAGTTGTAGCCATAAAAACTTGAGTGGAATGTGAAATAATCCGGAGACGATGACACAATGCAAAATTGTAATCTATGAAACTTTCGGAACTGCCAGTATCCACCAGGGCCTGAGCTAAGATGTTGTTTAGCTGTATATTAACCATAGCTCTAGAAAAAGGGTTGTGAGCAACAGTTGCCAAGGTTACAGCAGCTGTAGTTGGCTTACTCCCTTTGCTTTTACAGACTCTAAAAAAGTGTCCCCTTTTTCTGCATTTGTTGCAATCTTTGTTTCTAGCAGGGCATCTGTTGCGAATGTGCTTCATGTAGCCACAATAAGGACACCTATGTTCAGTACTAGCCAGCATGTGTAAGAGTAAGGCATTAACTTCGGTATTATTTAAATTCTCTTCCTCCCACACCTTTTCATTGAAGATATGGATAGCGCTTACTGTACTAATATTAGAGACAAAACTTTCAGACTGAACACAGGCAGATTCTAAAGCACAAGCTTGTGATAAGGCATCTACGAGTTTTAAAGTATGGCTTTCCAAAAGGCGCTGTCATATCTGAGGCAATAATAATCCTGCAATAAAAGCATCATGTACACATTCACTTTTATACTCTTCCGCCAAGACAGAAGTAAAGTTGCAGTCCTTACTTAATGTCCTAAGATTCTGATAGTACTAGTCAATGGACTCATCGGGTTGTTGCTGACAATTAATTAGACAATGACAAGTGAAAATTACATTTATAGGCTTCTCATATAAGGCAGTCAAAGTCTTAATGGCATCCTGAAATCCAGAGCACTCTGATATATGAGTAGACTAAGGGACCAACAAAATTAACAAGAAGACTGAATTTCCTCACATCGACCATTTCTGTTGATGATACAAAGTCCTCGAATGTTCTGTACCAATGGGACCACTGTTGAGAGGAACCCCAAATATTCAGATCGACTTTAAAATGTTCAGGTTTAAGTAGGCTATCCATCTTAAGTAGTTTAGACACAAATAAATTGTAGCATAATGAGACAAAGACATTACCTTAACAAAAGGTTTTATTCGTGTCTAAAACACACGACTGTTACAAATCCAAATGCAGTGAGAAACAGTGCTGCCAGTCCAAGAGACTAACTACTGTGGGGAGAAGTGTTGCCACACTGTGACACTACTACAGACTCCCTTGCTTCATGCAAGCATGACAAGGCTACCCCTTTTGAGTTTCTGATTTTCTTATCCCTGCAGCACAGAGCACTGTTGTATTACAAAGACAAAAGTTATGTGCAGCAGGGACAATACTAGTCAAGGATTAGTACATTATAGTGGGATGCAGGGAACAACCTATCATTTCCTGTAGGGACTTTGACCCCCGTTTAATATTTATGAAATTAGTACTGGTACAGATCACAGAGATATTTTAATTATGCTAACTTTGTATTTTTTATATTTTAATGAAAGAAATAAAATAGTCTCTTGATTAACATGGTTAATGCATCCATGAATATGACAGATTAATGAAAATTGTACTAATTGAGAAATATAATCATAACAAGTAAAATTTTTAATCAAAGACTTTTGACATTTTCTTCTAACCTTATTCTTTCTATTACACTTTTTTTGGCATACATCTCTCTGCAAAAACTTATTGCTATCTCCACATTTCATTAATTTACATGCTGTGTTCAATGCCAAAATCAGAATTTAAACATTTTTATTTAAATACTAAATCTAACAATTAGATAATAATTTTAAAATTTCAATTTTTTAATCATAAAAATATCAATAAAAATTTCATGATAAAATATTAAATTACAATGACAATTTTTCAAAACACAGTCAAATTGTTTGGCCATGGCAATCAAGTTTGTCTACAGGCAAGTAATTTATTCTACAGCTTATTTGTAGAGAAATCTGATGGCAACTGTGTTTGTTATGTGTGCATTGTCATTCAAGCAGTTTGCTAAATATGTGCTAGTAATTTGAAAAAATAAAGTTGTGGCATCTAGGTGCTTGTAACGATATAAGCAAAATGGATTAATGGATATTCATGCTACCTTGTCAAGCTTTTGACATTGACACTGATCATGTGTTTGTATGGCTTTGTCCCAATGGTAAGGCCAGAGTAAGACAACTGCCCAAATAATAACTTAACTCTTTATTTTCAACCAACTACTCAATATCTACAAGAAAGACTGACTGTTGCAGAGAGATCTGGCAACACTTAGTTTCTGTCTCGCAAATGTTAAGCACTTTATAAATAGCTTATAAACATAAAACAAACCACCTAAAACACTGATGAACCAGGGAATTTGTTGGACAAAGACCTATGTTGATATAGATATTCAATTTGCAGTGGATATAAACATTTGACTCACAGTGTCTCTATAAAAAAATATATAGGTCAGAGGGATGGTGTAAACCCCAAGCAGTACAAGATACTAGTCCTTAGAGTTCCTCAATGGCAAGGGTACCATGAGGCTGTGTTTAAAAGTCACAGATATGTTGCTAGCTATTTCTACGTAAGTTCATTTGAGATGGTAGTTTACCTTATAAACTTGTATGGTTTGTCCTCCTTGCTTTGGTTTGTGGTATGTTACAAATAAAACCTGATAAGGCCTTTGATTATTGTTCAATTATAGAATATTGCTGTTTAGTAATTAAGTTTAGAATATTAAAAACCAAAGACACAGTCTGTTGAAACTGGAATCGTCATTTATTCAATTTCAATGTTCTGGAATACATTTTTGATGGCCAATGTTTCCTTGTAGGCTACTTGGCCATCAAAATTAAAAAACTTTCCTTTAAAAGCAGTGAATAAATAATGCAATTAAAAACAAAAATTTTTAAATTAGAACTGATGATGCCACAGACATCTTTCATTCTCCATGCTTTATGAATAAATGGTGATTCCAGTTTCAACAAACTGTCTCTTCAATTTTTGATATTTTAAGCCTTTGATTATCTTCCAATGGTAACTGCATTAAGCAACATTGTTGTAGATGTGTTTGAGCTCTTGTGCATTGTCTTTCTTGTTTAAAATGTTGGTATGGGCTCTTCTAACAAAAACTCTGAAGGCTGCTATTTTGTATTTGAAGGGATCATGGAAAGCTGCCAGGATGTACATAAGATGGTGTGAAGGTTTCCTGCAGACTGTGGTGGAAATATTGTCTCTTTGGATGGTGATGTTAAGGTCCAAAAAGTGTACCAAAGAAGGGTTTTGTTGCTTCACTGAGAGGAATAAACATTACATATTGGAATTCATGACATTGAAGAACTCTTGGGTCTTCAGCACCAGATGTTGATGATGATGTCACTGACATATCTTACGTATAGAACTATGCATTGTTCAAACTGAGGCAGGATGTTATTTTCAAGAAGTCAAATTACCAATTCCCAAAGTGTGCCTAAGATGGGGCTTCCCATTGGTACACCTTTTCCATACTCTCTCACACCACATAGGCCTACTCTTTCTTTGAATGAGAAGAATGAAGTGTGAAAAACAATGTTGGCAAGTTCTAGGATGTTGGAGTGATGTTTGCATGGGTCAGTCAAACATTCAAATAAGAAGTTGCAGAGCACATAAAAACATAGTTTTAGTTTTATGGATGGAAATAACAAACTCAAGTTGCATACTTTAATATAGCAGTCACCATCAAGTTGTAGGTGTTGTAAGCCTTCCACTAAGTTGACTGAATTGTTTATGATCCAGTGGTAGTGTTGTAGGTTGTCCATGACATATTTGCTGAGTGTTCTCACTATTCAGATGGAGGGAGCTGCTGATTTGTCAATGGCAGGTCAGAGTTGGTTGCCTGGTTTGTGAACCTTGGCAAAGACAAATATCCTTGGAACCAATGGAGCAGTGATGGAAGCATTAGACATACTTAAAATGCTTGCCAAAAGTCATTGTTTCAATTCCCAAATTGGATCATTTGTTGGGATGGTATATCCACATCCATGCAAGTCTTGGACACCCGAAAATAAGGCATTATATCAGCGGCGTACCCAGGATCTGAACTAGAGGGTGGCAATTCAGTTTCTTTGGGTGCAAGAATAGCAGCAAACAACAAAATAGTTCTAATATTTCACGACAGATGGCTCTAGGCTCTAGTCTAGTCACAATATTCATTATTCAAACTGATACTAAATTGATACATCTGTGCTGTGCATCTGTGTGTCAATTACTACACTTTAATTTTTCTTCTAGAGGGGGGCAGCTGCCCCTCCCTGCCTCTTGCTGGGTACACCCTTGCATTATATGACCCACTTCCACCTTTCCACAAACCAAAGCAATTCACACCTGAGGTAGTAAATTTGTTGGAAGGCTTAGATGTTAACACTAAAGACTACATCAAATGGAAAACTACCTTCATCCTCCACCATAACACCCCTCAAATTTTTCCATCCTCATTCTGGAAATCCATCTATTCCACCAGGTTATGGTTAAATGATGATAATGTTGTTATATGCAGAGCAGATAAATCTAAGAACATAGTCTTGATGAAGAGAGCATCCTATCAACATTGCATTCAACAATACATCAGGGACACTGAAGTGCCTTCCAGATACCTACAAAAACTTAATAACAGGGTTATCCAATTCACTGATCACACTTTTGGCAAGCATATGTCTAATGTTTCCATCACTGCTCCACTGGTTCCAAGGATATTTGTCTTTTGTCAAAGTTCACAAATCAGTCAACCAACTCCAACCTGTCATCACCAAATTGGCAGCTTTTTCCATCCAAATTGAGACAACACTCAACCAATATATCACAACAATCTACATCACTACCACTGAGTCATAAACAATTTGTCAACTTGTGAAATGCTTACAACACTTAAAACTTGATGATGAATCCTACATCACAGTATGCAACTTTGATTTGTTATTCCCATCCATAAACTGAATCTGTGTTTCTATGAGCTCTGCAACTTCTTATTTTAATGTTTAACTGACCCAGGCAAACGTCATTCCAACATCCTAGAACTTGCTGACAATGTTGCCACATCTCCTTTGAACTGAATATATTTAGAAAACAAGATGGCAAGAAGACAAATACAAGATGCTTAGATTTTTAATTAGTGAAGATTTAATTCTGTTGAGAGAAGTAGCAGCTGTGATCCCATTCAAAGATAATACAATGGAAAAGTGGCTGAAAATCTAAATCAGTTTTCTTAAATTACCGTGGAAGAATTTACTTTGCATGCCATCAGGGACAAGATTTGAATCTTGTTGAAACTATTTAGAAAAGACAGAGAAAATCTTTGAAAGTAAGTAGGCTATTTCTGCTTAAGTACAATGTAATTCGGTTTATATCACCTTACAAAAGAAAAAAGAAATAGGCCTATTTTCCTGCTCAGCATGCTTTTATGGCCGTAGCACTATCATCTAAGATCTCAAAACAAATTTCCAACTTGCAAGCATGTTGCTAACCTTCTGTTATGAAAATCTTATAAACAGACCTGAAGTTTCCTCTAAAAACTAAAAGAAGTTCTCTCTAAATAGTTTTGCTCCAGGTGCAATGCATATCAAAAAATATTACTCTTTTGACAATTCAAAAAAACACAAATTTTCACTTTAGGGTTCAGACAGAATGGACACAGTTAAGCAAAATATCATCATGTGATAAAGCAACAAGCTCAGATCTTGCCATGAGAAGAATATAGTAGGAGTTTCCAGAAGTCACATGATTCATAACTGTTCAATCATGAGTCATGCAACTTCTGGAAGCTCCTACTTGTTGCTAAAACTCCACTAACTAATATGGGTAAACTTAACATTTTCCCCTAAACTATTTTTCCCCTAAATTTTCCCATCCTTCTGATTTCTCCCTAAAGTTAGGGAGAAAAATCCCCTAAGTTGGCATCATTTCTCACAATCTCTGCCAAGGAGGCCTATCAAGTAGAGACAAGGTGATTCGGGTTTCCACTCATCGGAACCCATTTTCCAGAGGAGGTCGGTTAGCATGAGTCATCCTGAATAACTGTAGACAGGTATGCCAACCGAGGCAGACGCAAAGGAAAGCTACCAACCCAGCTCCGGATTGGTCAGCCAATGGAGCTAAAAGTTTGATATAAGACATGTGACCATCTGAAAGAGGGAAAAAAAAGCAAGACTTTAGATTATGTTGTTGGTAGCAATTGAGAAGTACTACTGTATACTGTAAATAGTTGTGAAATAAATGGACTTGATCTGAGTTACATGAGTCGTAAGGTGTTCTTTCTGATGGACCACAAATCTGTAAATCGGATAGCATAATCCAAAATTTACTCTCTGTTAAAAGTGTAAAATTGTGCTTATGATTCTCAATATAAGACAAGCTTATTATTCATTCTTGTGTTTGTTTCTTCAACTGAAAAATGACTTTCAAGTGCTGAAAGGCCCTATTATTAAATATAAATTGTACAAGTAGGCCTCCTACAACACGGTACTTTTACAACGTGGTTTAGGGTATTTAGAAACGAATTATCTTTCACATAACAGAAAAATCGCAACGGATCACATAAGTGCAGTGGAACTTGATGGAACAAGCTCAGATCTTGAAATAAGGCCAGTCAAACATTCTCGAACAACTATAATAAGTGACGATGAGGACTGAATTTGAGCATAACATTATGTTTCTTTTTGATTTTGACTTGAAATCAAATTTTTTAGTTTTTATATGATGTTGAATTTTATTTAAGCTTTTTATATACATAAATTTAAAAAATGATGAAAATGTTACACCACAAAAGGCAGTTTTTCTCTTTTTAGAACTGAATCCCAGTTTTTGTATTAAGTTGGTGTCTCCTATAACGCAATTTCCCACAATGCAGTATTTTCAAGGAACATATCTACCATGTTGTAGGAGGCCTACCTGTAGTTATAAACTTAAGGAAATTGATAAAAATCTCAGTTTAATTTATATTATTGTTATTATTATTATAAAGAAATCAACTGCACATAGAAATGTTTGTAGGTTTAATAAAAAAACAAGTATTTTTTTTATTAAACCTACAAACATTATTCAACTTATGAACAAATGAAAATAACTGTTACATAATATAAAATAAAATCAAAATCAATTGAAAATAAACTTTACAAAATCAAAAACTATAGTAAAGTTTTGATTTTTAATTGATTTTGTATCTAATAGTTATTTTTACTTGTTTATAAATTAAAGAATGTTGTATAAGTTTAATAGAAAGAATTTGTTTCTTTTTAAATATAGTTAAATATTTTGTAACTATTAAAAACAACAATATAAATTAAAATTTTCTATTATAAATAATATTAAATAAGTTGTATGCAAGTCATCAATAGATTTAATGTTTAATATTATGTATGTTATATAATATTTAATATATGTTTAAAACTTTTAAATTTTTTTTTATTTTTATTTAATTTTCAATTGATTTATTCTTTAATTCTAAAAGTCAATTTTTGTTTGTTAACAAATAAATGGAAGCATTTTACATCACATAAAGTATTATATAGTAAAATGCAAATAGCACATAGGCAATTAAAATAATTTTATTTTTATTCATTTATAAAAACAAATAGTAATATTGGATAGACCATAATTTATATATGTACTGCTAAACATAAATGCTAAAAAAGTTAAAATTTGTAGAAAACAAATTTAATTTTCTTATTACATAATCAACAATTTGAAAAATTAAATTTTATTTATTTACCAGATTTTCTTAAGAAAACAGTATTTGAAACTGCAATGCCATGTTCATTTTCTGCCAAACATTGATAGATGCCTTCATCTATATCATCTGGTTTTGTAAATACTAATGTACCAATACCAGCTTGTTGAGAGATTCTTCTATCATAAGTCATATAATCAAATTTTTTTCCATTTTTCATCCATTGATATCTGAAAAAATAATTTTTCAAAATTAAAATTTGTATTGTTAAAAAACAGTTTTATTGGGAATAATTAAACAAGTAAAATGGCAAAGCCATTCCTGGGGTGAGACTATGTCTCAGAGAGTGCAAGCAATACATTGTGCAAATCTCACACTCATGCCTCTTTAGTCTCAGCATTTCGTATTTTCTTTTGACCCAGTTCTCGATTCCCTGACTACCTACAAGTCTGGTTTATTTTATGTGCGCATGATGTAGGTACCAAATACTCTGTGCCAAATTGCAACTCCTGACATGTACTCCTTCATACCTCTAAGGTGTGCAGCCGTTGACAGCAGTGCGATTTTAGAGATGACACATAGTCTTGTCAAAAAATTTAAATTTAATCTATTAATTATGTTATCAATATCCAATACAAATAAGCTATCATTGAATTTAAAATTACAAATTTCTGCAATATTTCACAACAAAAGATGTTTGAAAGTTACCATAATTTTATGTAGAAAATCTACATATTATCTGTTTAAAAGTCTATTTTTAAGCAGGTGCAAGTTACCTGCTGATTTTAATTTGCAATTACAAGCTCATCAAATAGCTTTTTCCTTGTCTAAACTCATAACAGCATCTTTAGAAAATGTGAAAAATCCTTTATTTGCAGTACAGGCTAGATATATTCATCTACCATCAAAACCACTAAAGACACTTATATCCATACCTCACCTTTATTTCTTTCATATTCATTTTCTGTAAATCAATTCATACTTTAATTGGTATTACTATAGGTTCCTATTTGAACTTCTATCTTAAAAATTAATAAATTCCGATAATGTACTACTCTCTATATAATAACTCTGTTTAGAAGCTGAGCAATCAACTCATAAACTATGTCAACAATTGTCATTGTCATTAAAATTTTTCTAGTTAATTTTTAGTTTATTTTAACTTTTACTATTATTATTATATATTTATAGTCTATCAAACAAAAGATGAACTTTATCAAAGTCTATTTGATAAGTAGTTGATCAGCCCATTGATATTTAAGATGTGACTCAATAACTGTAATGCTAGAGCAGCATTTCCCAAATGATGAGCCATGACTAGAGAATTCGATCCCGGCCCTTATTTCTAATCCCGGGATTTCGAGATTATACTTAGTCAATCCAGGAATCCCAAGATTATTTTGGTATTGAGGGTTAATAAAAAATAAAAAATAAGAAAGTCTTACAGAAATCAGCTCTTTAATCAACAAATCAAAATTTTGACAAAAATTAACGTATTTTATTGTATACACCTAGCTAATCGAATCACTCTAACTAATCAGACTCAGTCAGACTAGTCAGACTAACCAGACTTAAAATCACTCAGTCTTCATGTTAAAATTATTCTTTTTCAAACATCAGTGAGATCTCTTTAAACATAAATAAATTGAAAAAACCTTAATGCAGGGCTGAATTTACATAAGGGCATTTGGGGCCTGTGCCCAGGGCTAATAATAAAAGAAACCCTTCTAACCTTTTTTACCCGGTGTGGTTCTATTTTTAGAATCGCTTCGTTCTATTAGCAAACGTTTTCACAGCCCCTCCTGGGCTCTTCTTCAGGCTTCGTCGAATAGGCCGTTAACATTCGAAAATATTCAATTTAAATTTCTTTCCGGAATATTATCACGTGCGGCAGCTGGATATTTGTACTGCGCATGCTCGATGCTCCTCTCCTTTAAACGCTGTTTTCTAGGACAACCTGCCATGCGCTCGATAGGATCATTTCGTCCTTATGATTAACGCAGGTGTTACGTAATCCAGCCTTAAATATCTCTATGGCTTCTAGCCATTTCAATTGCTGTGGGTTATAGCTGGGTATAATGATTTTTGCCGCATGCAGGTCCGCCGTTATCTCCTCTTCCGACGCGTACGTCGCCAGGGCCGTGGTGTATCTACCGTGGTGTATGTCTGACTCGTGCTCCTTTAATCTCACTTTTAACGCACGTTTCGTGGAACCAATGTATGTTAATTGTCTATCGCACCTGTGATCTTCTAGTGGTATCATATATACTCCCGGAAGCCTGTCGGGGTTTGGTGGGTCTTTAGTGTTGCTTAATATTCTGAAGAGAGTCTGACATCTATTACATCGATGGAAAGGAATTAACATCGTGTACAGAAGATGTCAGACTCTCTTCAGAATATTAAGCAACACTAAAGACCCACCAAACCCCGACAGGCTTCCGGGAGTATATATGATACCACTAGAAGATCACAGGTGCGATAGACAATTAACATACATTGGTTCCACGAAACGTGCGTTAAAAGTGAGATTAAAGGAGCACGAGTCAGACATACACCACGGTAGATACACCACGGCCCTGGCGACGTACGCGTCGGAAGAGGAGATAACGGCGGACCTGCATGCGGCAAAAATCATTATACCCAGCTATAACCCACAGCAATTGAAATGGCTAGAAGCCATAGAGATATTTAAGGCTGGATTACGTAACACCTGCGTTAATCATAAGGACGAAATGATCCTATCGAGCGCATGGCAGGTTGTCCTAGAAAACAGCGTTTAAAGGAGAGGAGCATCGAGCATGCGCAGTACAAATATCCAGCTGCCGCACGTGATAATATTCCGGAAAGAAATTTAAATTGAATATTTTCGAATGTTAACGGCCTATTCGACGAAGCCTGAAGAAGAGCCCAGGAGGGGCTGTGAAAACGTTTGCTAATAGAACGAAGCGATTCTAAAAATAGAACCACACCGGGTAAAAAAGGTTAGAAGGGTTTCTTTTATTGAAAAAACCTTAATGCAGGGCTGAATTTACATAAGGGCATTTGGGGCCTGTGCCCAGGGCCACCACAAAACTATGTTTAAACATAAATTTTTTCTATTATCATGACAGCCTAGTGTGGGCTAATCATGAGGGCCACAGGCAGAGAAAACCAAACCCGGGGAATAAACCTATGAAACATATCAGATAATTCCGGGAAAAAAAAATTTTACATAGGTATTTTTCAATTAAATTAAAATAATTAGTTTTACACAATAAAATATATGTATGTTTACAACAACCTTATTTTTAAATGAAATTTACAACTTCCTAGTTGAAATCTAGTTGAAAGTACAGTATTTTGTGTAAATTTTCTAAATCATCAAATTGCCTACTCTTAAAAGGGGCTCCCACTGTATTTGTGCCACGAGCCTCTGATTGTTAAATCCGGCCCTGGTCATCTAACAGGTAATCCAGTGAGAACTGCTTGCTTATCATTTTAGTTCAAAATAGAAGAAGTTTTATATTAAAATGATAGGCAAGCAATTCTCTTAAGAGCACTCGCACTGAACATTTTGCTTCATGCAATCTATTTTGCAACTTTTTAAAAATGATGTCAATCCCGAAAATCTCGGAATCAAGAAAATTTAATCCCAAAAATTTCAGGACTAAAAAGTGGTTGGGATCCCAGGATCAAATCCTCTAGCCATGACCCAGCACCAGGCCATGAAAGCAAAATGCCAGGTTGCTTAAAAACTTTTTAAAAAACTAGTGTTTTGTTTTTCACAAAGCAGAATATGAGTATATAGAACAGGAAACGGAGCTAAGCTGACCACCTGTTTCATCCTGGGCTAAAATGATTAAAAACAAAAGGGTCATCCTCATTGGGAAATGATGCATGAACAATGAGGGCTCTCTCCCCAGCAGCGAGCCCCCAGCTTGGTGCTGTTCATTTCTCTCCTTTGGTCCCTAGACCAAATGAGACAAATGGACAGCTCCAAGTTCAAATTTGAAAGTAAGTAGAGAATTACAGTAAATAACATTGGATCAGAACTATTGAATAGATAACTCAACTAATCAAGACAAATGATGCATTCCATCTATGTCCATGCCACTTCAAGGACTTTTTGTTCATCGTAAACCAATGGCAAGGCTGCATGGTGGCAGAAGAGACACACATCTATGCTTTGATGCCACTGGCCAAATCATCTGGCTTTTGTTTTACCCACCCGCACCCTCATCGACTTCACTTGTTCAGTATCAAGAGAGAGCATATTTTTTGTTGTGTTTGCTGATTATGTTTAATTTTATGATCAATAAGTGGGTAATAAAAAACAAACAAACAATATGCTGGTTATGAACTCTTCAATTAGCACCAATACACAATCAAGTAGTGTGCAGCCAGATGCAAATTCTGAGAGTGGAACTAACAAATGGCTGCATGATGAGCAGTCCACTACTCTTACAAAAAAGAAGAAAATGTTCTGGATCTGACAGTATTCTGAGGATTATGTACAATTCGGTTTCATAAAGGGTGCTGATGACAAATGAAAGTGCCACATAACACCATGTGTTATTTGTTATGTGGCACTTGAAATTGAAACATCTGGAATACAGTAATAAGCCAGTAGATTTCTTCAAAAATAGAAAAAGAGAATTAATAGCTAGCAAAAAGACTGTCTTCAAATTTTTCTCAGGACACTCAATTTGAAAACCTTGTAATGGCTTCTTATGAAATATCAAAATTAATTGCTGAAACTGGTTACCCTCACACAATTGCCAAAAAATTAATAGTTTTAGAAATGAAAATATTAGCATCTCAAATATGTAATAAAAAAAAAGGAAAATAAAGTAAATATGCTAGCACTATCGAACAACAAAGTGAAGCATAAAATCATGGAGATGGTAGATAATGTCATAAGAGAGTAGTTTTTTTTTCCAAGTCAATGAAAAAAGATATATGTACAATGCCAATCTAATGTATTTTGTGAGATAAGATTTTGACAATATAACACACAAAGAATTTCTCATTTGTAAACCTCTCATTACAAGAACAACAGCTGAAGAGATGTTTAATTTAATTAAATAATTACATTAATCAAACTGACATTGAATAGAAGAAATGTGTGGGATTGATCAGCGATGGAAAATGCACAATGGCAGATGTTTGTATTGGACTTTTTCCAACAATGAAAGCCATAGTACCAGACTGTGTATGGAAGCATTGTAGCATTCACAGAGAAGCACTGGCTGTCAAAAAATACCATTGCTTTTGACTACAACTATGCAAGAGTATATAAAATTTATAAACTTTATAAAATCATTCATTGAATTCAAGAATATTCTCTGTATTGTGCAAAGAAATGGAAAGTGAACATGAACATGTTTTATACTGTAAGGTGCAATGGTTATCAAGAAGGAATGTTTTAAAAAGACTTATTGAAATGAAGAAAGTTAATGTTCTTAGACCAACATCCCCAATGACTAGGAGTATAATATTTGAATTCAAAGACAGTTTTCATGATGTCAATTAATCAATCAAGATAGCCAAATGTTAATGAGTAAAAAATTCTAAAGAATCACTCAGCGAGGTACAAGAAAAATGAGATTATAATACTTTGATCATAAAAATTATTCCAACAACTCCACCAAGCACTTATTAAATATAAACAGAAATTGGGACAAAAAATACAAATTGACCAAAACGTCCCATACAAACAAAAAAAACACAAAAAAACCTAACCTAAACTTATCTCTAACTTAACTAATATTACAACTAATCGGGCCTTGGAACAAGATGGGGTAAGATGAAAATTAAAATAATCAGGAAAATTAATACAGAAGACTTTAGAGAAAGAAACAAACACCTGGGTTTTCTTTCTTTGATGAAATGGTGGTAATTCCAAGTTATTCTTCTCATTGTACGTGTTTTACTTCTCTAAATCATCATTTCAGTTATTTCTTGATTTGGGTAAAAACTATATAAAAACCTTCATAACTAATTCTCTTCCTTTACACCTAGGGAAGTATTCTCTAATTTTCACAATTCACAACTCCGTCTCTCCTCCTTATCTCAATAATTAAACTAGATTCTGTCCTCTTTCTTCAAAAACTCGACTCAAAAGTACCTTCTTTTGTCATCCTCCTCCTTTATAAACCCCTTTGGCCTTTAGTTTACCCAATCAATCAGGTTTCTGTTTGAGAGAGCCACTAAAGCAAATCAATAAGGACAAGGCTAGATAGACAATGGCCGGAAGAAATAGATTTTAAAAGAAAGGGAAGGAAATTCAAAAAACATGGCTTGACCAAGCCACACTACCTTTCTGACATTTTTGATTTTTTGAATAATTTAAATCTGACTTTACAAGGTAGCAATGTAACTGTATTTAAAGTGGAAGCTGCAACAAAAAATCTCAATTTGTGGTTCCATTGTGTGGAAGCAGGAAATTACAGAACTTTTACAAAGCTAACAGAATTACAAAAAGAGTATAGCATGAGTTCTATGTCTGATGAGATTTCAACTGCTATCCCTTGATTTCAGATTTGTCTTCAGTCCTAGCAGTTTCCCCCAGTCAACAACAACAAAGCAAGTTCAAAGTGAAGTTTTTCTATAATCAAATTCATTCTATTCAGCTTGGAATCAACTGATTTACGGTACATATCATGCCAAAATTCCCTTTAAGAGAAGGTAACTGCTGAAAATACTAAACATGAATATTGTGGTATTACTACACCATGTTTTATTTATTTATTTTTTCCTTCTCCCTTCTGGTATATAATATATCAAATGTACTAACTAAAATCATCATAATTAGTAAAACTATAAAATTCAGAAACATTTAAGAAGAAACAATAAAAGGAGAAGTATATATAGTTTTGTTTGTTTAAAAAGGCAAAAAAAAAAAAAAAAAAACATTTGTAGTTGAACACCCTTTTGTTTATGTTAGAATGCAATGCAGAATCGTAAATCTTAGATGGAATTTAGTCCTAAGATCATCCATCTCTGGTTGGGAGATTGAATTCAGCTTCAGATTTGACTTCTCCCATGCTCCGATTCCAGATCCCATTACACTTAGTAATGAGGGACCAGCCACTCAGAAAGTGTGGATGAAGGAGATTAACCAATCAGAATAGTGAATCGAAAGACAGACATTGATATAATCCCCGGCATTCAATGACACATCTCACTCAGTTAATCAACACACCATGAGTCTATGTGAGAGGCAGTTTCTCTCTCTCTTGGATAACCCGTGAATGTGTGTGATGTCAATCCTTCCAACTGTTTGCACTTTGCACTGTCCTCTGTGTGGAAATGCTGCAACTCTGTTATCTACCAGTCTGTGTTCCTGATCCAAGAACCGTCTCATCTGCCCCAGGGCTATGACCCATCAACAAAACATCTAGAAGACCACATCACTCTCCTACATTGAAAAGAACTGTTACCAAAGGACTGTAATTAATCAGTGGACCATGTAGAACTCTTCATAAAAATAAACGATTTCTCTGTGAAGACATTTGTTGTCACTGTCTCTGTCACACCACCCATTATGTGAATGCCCTTAGCCATCTCTGACATGGGATTAAAGTCATCCTGGTTTTCATCAACCTTACAGAGGCAATTTGGAACATTAATGAGACTAAACTTTCAAATGTTCATAAGCAAAAAATAATAATAGTATGCAGAGCAGAAAAACAAAATAACTTCAAGGATATGTGGAGAGACAGTAAGCACTAGTTATGCAATCAGTGCAGTTAAAAACAAAAAACCTCCTTTTATTGCTTTTCCCATAACTGATAATATACTTTCGTTTATTGTTTTTCTTTACATAATTGATAATAGTCCATCAAGAATAGTTAATGTTATTCATGAGAGTGGATTGATGGACTCTCCAAATTTTGTAAAATTTTTAGAGCACTTTCAGTAACACGTGAAGGCTATTCCAGAAAAGAAATGTTTAATAATAATGGACAATCACAAGAGCTATATCAGTCTGGAACTCGTAACATATGCCTAATAACAGAATAATTCTTCCCTCTAGTCCCCCTTGTACTTCTTACAAATTACAATCAATAAAATAAAATAAAGCTATTCTAGAAGAGATTAACTAGGTCACAGAAAAGCGTGCATTGCATCAATTATAGGGATGCTGATGGGCTTTCCACCGCTTGGAAGTCTTTTTATGACGTGTTGACGTAATTGTAAACTTGCGATAATTCTTGGATTATTTTGTTTACTTTAAGCATTTCATTAATTTTTTGTATTTATTGCATTTATTAATTTTTGTAGTTTTCGCACTTATTGATTCTTATTGTATAACCAATTATTTAAAATTTAGTTTAAGTAATTTTTGTTCGAATTTTGCATTCGATGTAAGGAAAGTAACTGATGATGGACGCTCAATGCGTTTGAAAACATTCTTAATATTAAAGAATTTGTGCTGAAGTTTGAATGGTTTTTATTTTATCAAATTAGTCTCCATACAAGAATATATTTTGTTCTTTAAGGGGTTTCTATAACACCACCTGCAATGATTAAGTTGTATCACAACTGAGATGCACATTCATCATCTATGAGATTGCAGGGTATCTAGCCAACCGGTGGTCCGTGGACCATTGATCAACTGAAGGTTACGCCAAGTATTACAAAAGAAATGCAAAATGCTTAGTTGCTTTTTTCACTCATTGGGAGGTTTTTTATTCGAATCTAAAACCAAATACGAAGTGACTGTTATCAATAAATAATGAACAATAAACAATATTGTGAGTGCAATTGTCGTCCTTTGTGGAAAAGCGCTAAGAATCCATACACTTATTTCAAACAAGCAGCAATGAACTTTAGGCTTGCATTAATTTGTTATAATTAAACAAACAAGTTTCATATTAATAAGGTAAAATTGAACTTTTATGATCATTATTCTACAAATTTTGTATCGTTTAAAAAAATTCATAATAGTGGTCCATGGGATTCTAAATTATGAGTTTAGTGGTCCAGGAGGTCAGAAAGGTTGCAGACCGCTGATCTAGCCCGGGGATGGGGAACCTGCGGCCTTTTGGGCCAACAAGTGTGGCCTTCTGCGGCCTGTGATGTAAATGTTGATATATATTTTTTAAGACCTTTATTTTTTTAATAGTTATTATATGTAAATTTACAATACACACACGCATATATAGACTGTCTTTCTTTTATTACATAACTTTCAAATTACTTAGCGGCCTAAGCCTAGGGATAAAATGACAAAAAAATTTTCAATGCGGTCTCTATAAGTGACGACGAATTATAATATGGCCTTCATGAACAAAAAGGTTCCCCACCCCTGATCTAGCCTATGCCTTCCTTTGACATTCATTTCATGTAACATTGAAAGCAGGTACATTATCACAGGTATCTGGCCTGTAAACTCAAGAATTAACAAAAACCAAATATTTTTAATATATTTTTTAGTCTAACAATGGACTATTATTATTCTGAATACAAATAAAAATTACCTTTATAATCCTAGCAACATATTTATTAAAATTAAGAACATTTTCACTGTTTGATTGACCTTCTTCAAAACCAACAACTGTAGTGCCTTTGACCGGTGTGCTTCTCTCCTCTTTCTCCGTTTGCGTTTTACAGAGAAAGAGGAGAGAAGCACACCGGTCAAAGGCACTACAGTTGTTGGTTTTAATTTATTTTCACTCCGGTGTTGTTCCTTTATATATTTTGGCCTTCTTCAGTTAAGAGCAACATCAAATAAAAGAATACAATTTAAAAATAGAATTTAATGTTTGAATTAAAATGTAAACAAGAAATTTAAATAACATGAAAACAATAAGTATATAAATAAAAATAAATAATTAATAAAGGAACATGATTTCCAAGTGTTAGAAAGGGTATCAACACTGTGATGATTAATGCATATGGATTTTCTAAATTTCCAACTACTGTAGGTGGGAAAAAGCATGCATGTTAGAAGTAGGCTCGCTTTTTGCGTCTTCCCAATTTATCCATATAAGGCTCTATATGATTACAACTCTACACCAGGCACCTACTCAATCCAAACAAATGACCAACATTTTACAACAAAGCTCATATACATAGGTATCACAGGACAAAGAAAAGAACCTCTGTAACCCTGCATAAATATACAATTAACAAGAACCTCTGTAACACTGCATTGGTGGCCTACTCATATCAACAGGACATTCTTTTATCTCCACATATTTTTTAATTTCAATATGCTCAAATAACTTTCTTTTATACAGATTTTCTTCCCTACATCCTCAAAGTATCCAAAGCTATTTTACACCTGTTTCTATTACAATGCTCACTAACTGCTGACATACTCTGACTTTTACAATTGAGTGATATGCTTTGCAATCCTTACCATTAATACTCTACTTGTCACCCCATATATATTTTTAGTTCTTTACAACTGCAATTAAAGGAGTACATTACTCCCATTGTATTCATTAAGTCTTGACTTTTTACCTGAGGATTCAATAAGTATTAAACACTTAAACATCAAAACTAATTCTATCATAAATTCTCTCATTACTTTATTTTTTTTAAGAAACATTAGGTATATATGGAAAAGATATATATTTTATTGGTGCTTGCATAACTCCTGTGGGTGTTTTGCATTTACTGTTTAATCATGTTCTATCAATTCATTAAACTCTGTTTAATGAATTGATAGAACATAGAGAAATAGAGTTTTTTCTTTTTCTGACAATTTTGTGTGCAAAATAAGGACACAGTTGAGAAATAGATCTACAGACATTCTTTGCTTTCTAAAATCATATTTTCTTACAAAAAATAAGAAATAAAATAATATTTTGTAGGAATTCATTGTTATTTGCTTTTTCTTCATAGTTTTATATGGAGTAAATTCTATAGTTTAATGTGATATTCTAGTATTTCTTTTGTTTTGTTTTGTGTAGATGTTAGTCAATTTTATTTTGTTATATTTTTAAAATGTTATAAATATTAAATAAATGAAAAGGTTTTCAAGTTGTAAATATCCCTTATTTCCATTTTTTGGGCAAAAATTCGAAAACCGGTTAAAACTCGTTTCATAGAAAAGTTGAGATTCAAAAACTGGTTTTTTAAAAAGTTGGTTTTTGTATAAACCCTAGTATAGAATTTTCAATGAATATACCAACTAATAAAACTAAGCTATTAGTTTAACTTTAAAAAATAATCTAAACAAATAAATTAAGATAAAAATGAAAGACATTTCTCATGTACAGGTATCCCTTGATTAATGCAGTTAATTAATCCCTTGATCCTATCACATTTATCAAAATTGTGTTAATCAGAATATGGTATCTATGTTAAGTAAAGACAACTGGCAAAGCCATGTAAATTTGTAGTGCTGCATCACTATATACATTTTTTTCATATGACTTTTGTATACGTTTATGACCTTTGTGTAATATGTTTTGTTAGTCCATGCCTGAAATTGGAATTATAGAATATTTTTCATTTGGGTAGAACCACCTTTTTGGGGTGGTGTCGTCTGCCATGCAATGATTGGTTGTATGATGACCACGTGAAGGGTGTGACATAGTATGATGGCGGGATGTATAAATTGACATCCCATGTGTGGATGAACTATCTTTTTCCTAACTGGGACTTGGATCAGACGTACAGAGGCTTGTTTGGAGTGGAGACTGAAGTAGAAAGAAAGAAAGACATGACCCGGTTTGGATGACTAGTAGCAAACCACTTGAGAAGCAATCAGATTGCATCGTAGTAAGTTATACGTCATGATAAATTATCATTATCATTAAACTGAGTGTTTGAGGTGTATAACCGGATAAGAATAATATTATCATTCTCTGAGCTAATCAGTGAACCACATGGCTGAGACTGTTGAGTGTGAATTCTTGGACCCCTAAAAAGGTAAATTTGTTCTCATAATAAGAAGATTCGGTGAGTGACCTTCATCTGTAAATTATATTGTAAATTAATTATTATTAAGATCACACAATTGGCTCCTCATAAAGGATCTATTAATTGTCGCGAGTGTTGTTAGTTGTATCTGGTAGTGAGTAGTGTAAGTTCTGATGTATTTGTCTATTATTAAAACTTTGTTAATTGAAAGTCAAGGCGTTGTCTATGTAAAGTCCTCATGCATACATTTTTACCCAACTTATTGTCTGGAGTACTTTTGATACTTCCTAGACACTACAAATCAAAACTTCTGCTGCATATATAAAGGAATTGCCACAATTAATTTCACACATTAATCAAAACCTGCATTAAACAAGAGATACCTGTAATGGGAAAAAAAAAAAAACAGTTCATAAAATTTCCAAGTAACATGCTAAGAGAGGGACCATTTCATGAAAATCAACAGATTGCCATATATTTTCAGTCATGAAATTTCATCTAGGTAGTTTCCTTCATAATTATTTATAAAGCTGCAATATATTTATGTGATTGTATTTATATAGTATTTTGTTGAAAACATTATCTGAATTTAATTAAATTAATAAATTTTATTATCATTTATTATAAATTTTTTAAGAATGAAAATTAATTATATACATTGGCCAGTAATTGTTTCCTACACAGTAAGGTCTAAACTGCTGTTTATCAGTAAGGTCTAAACTGCATGTCACTTGTTTATCAGTAGCTAACAATCAGATGATGATAAATTGATACTAGTGGTTGACGATACTATACCAGTAGTTAACAATGTAATGCAATGCAAATTCAAGTTTAAAAATTAAAATATTTAAAAATTATATTTTCAATTATAAAATTTTTATATCATACTATATTCATATCTCAATTGTATTACAGGTATTAATATTCAAATTGCAGACTTTTATGAGATGTCTACTCATTAGTCACAAATATCTTACGTTGAATAAGATGCAAAATTAACATATTGCAAAATTTAAAACATTTTTTATATATTTACAAATAAAAGATTTTTCTAATCTCCTAATAATTCCTTAAAACTTCTTGTAATTATTTCAGAAAAAATATCAAAATCAACTAGTCTATAAAATTTAAAAGAAGTTCTGTAGTAAAATAATTGACTTTTAATATTTCAAACAAGATAAGTCATAATCTATTATTTTACTTACGTTGGTTGAGGATTTCCAAATGCTTGGCATTCCAACATAAATGGCTTGTCTGGTTCGTCCTGATTTTGTGAGACTTGAAATAATTGTTCTGTAGATGGAGGTTGCTTGACAATAGTGGGTGGAAATGGAATTGTTGTAGCAGATTGAGTTAATGACAGATCAATTAAAATTAGTTTAATTAGTACAATGTAGAGCAGGTGATATACCTGCCACCTCCAAGCCATTTCCAACTGTAAAGTAAATTCAAAATTTTATTATTTATAATATTTAAGTTAAAAAATGTTTTTAATTTAAAAAATTTATTACTTAACAATGTTAGTGAGTTAAGTTAAAAATTCAAATATATTGATATATTGTCAGCTTTTTTCAGTGTGCTATGACAAAATACATAGCATACAATCACCTTTTTTAAATATTTTTATTCTATGACCCATAATCTGAATATAAATCCCCACAGCCCTTTTGGCTTTTGAACAGGCATATTTTACATCCACTGGTCCACAATACCTGACACAAAATGTATGGGTAAAAAAATAAGTTTCAGACACAAATTAATAAGATTGTTTATTTTGTAAATAAAACATTGACATATTAAAAGATACTGCAAAACTGGATAAGATTATAATAAAAGCACCAACTATGATTACCATATAATCCGGTTAAAATGAACAAAAATTTATTATATGAACAAACATTTTCAACTGTTTTTAAAAACCAACTTCAGGTTACATTGAGTAAAATACAAAAAATAAAATTTAAATAAAAGAGAACTTGCTTAATCAATTTACAATTTTATAATATTTATAAAAAAGTCAGTGGGTGAGTATGAGTTTGCTTCTTATTCATTAGTTCAAATTGAGGCAAAAGTTTGGAAATTGCAATTCACATGTTTTCAACATTTGATTGCAATCTGTATCTTGGTTATGATGTCTGCCAATGCCATAGTATGTCGCAAAAGGAATCAAAAGTTGTATCCACTTCTAGATATTCCTGTTTCACAAAGCTCCAAAACTCAGATAATGAAGAAGAAACAAACTTCAATTTCAATGTGGAGTCTCACAAAATATCAAATTGCTCATTCTCAATGATGGTATTGATGAGAGTTCTGTACTGAAATAGTCTTTGATCCAGTTATACTGCTCAATCTCTTCTTAAAAGTATTTATCAATGTAAACACTGACTGATGAGCCATGTTAAATAGTCTACAAACACAGACATTAGTTCTTCACTTAACTCCAAATCATTATCATCTAAACATATATGATAGAGCATAAAACCAATAATTTACATCTTTATCATCCAACTTTTTTCCACAATAGTAATTTCTTTTTGAAAACTTAAATTTTGTCTGACAATTGCATTATTACTGCCTCTTGTGCCATAGGTAACAGAGCAGAATTATACTTATCAGAGGTATCTAAATTAATAAGTTATGGAAGTGAGGATCAAATGAAGGTCCAGGTAGCATAACTGGCAGCACAACCACATGATAAGCAGGAGTTATGGTTTTAAGTCCCACTTTGAACTGATTCTTTTCCTTCAGAACCTTCTAAATTAATTATTAAAATATTAATTTAATTATAATTATTAAATTTAGCAAAAGATGACACCTAACACCTGCCTCCAGTGCCAAATTATTTAGCATTTAATTAATAATAGCAGTAATAATATAGTCCAGATATGATTTGGCAATCATATGGCTTTAATATATAACTACCAGGTTTGAATGTTGATATTTGTGGAACTATGAAATTTTTGACTTAGAAACAGTAAGACAAAAATAATTGAAACAATGGATATTTTATAAGCGATAACATATACAACCAACCTGATAATTACTTCAAATAAATATAAAATGAATAACTGAATTCTTTTATTGGGCTATTTAAGTATGGGACTTGAATCTGCAACTCCTGCATACCATGCAGACATGTTGCCACTTATGCTACCCAGACCTTTGCTCAATCTTCCCATTAATTAATTAATTGGTCTAGAAGCAAAATCTGGACAGACGTTTAGGTAGCATAATTGGCAACACATCTGCATAGTAAGCAGGATTTGCGGGTTCAAGTTTTGCTCTAGGCTGATCTTTTCTTCCAGAATATTCTAAATTAAATTTATTTATTTCTAATTATTAAATTTGGCAAGAGATGGCATCCTAATCCTACTATCTTTAGCCAAATTTCTTAATAATTAATTAGTCTTAAACAGCAGGATAAAGGAATCTGGCTGTTTGATATTTTATATGCACTATATCAATTTTAATACACTATAAGAGTCTGTCAAAAATCAAACAAAAAAAGATGGAAGAAAAAATATGCTGATGTGAACAATGATAATTAAAACAGAACATATCAGTGGTGCACACAGGATTTAATCTTGGGAGCCAAGTTAAACAGATAAAAAAATGTTTAATACAAATTCAATAAAATTCCCATCTTATATGACCAATAATTCTTGACTAGTATAGAAACAGAAGACATGACACAATATAAATTAAAACTGAATTTTAATTAAGAAAAGCTTTTTGGAAAATTTTCTAGTTTTTTTTTTTTCCTTTTTCTTTGAAAAATCCAGTCTCTTCTGGGTGTGCCACTACATAATACTGATGATAAAAATGCATCAATATAAACAAAAACTCTTGAGAAACAGGAAAACTAGCTTTCTTTAATAGTAAATTTTGAATAAAGATATAAATCTAATTATTAATTATAAGAAAATAAAATGTAAATTTAAATTTGATATCTTTCACAAAAGATTTTGAAAAATTCATGAATATTAAATATAATTGTTAAAGATATAGTTATTCAAAAACTGGCATAAAAAGAATAAACACAGTGTTTATATAAAATCAGAATAATGCTTATTATATATATTATACAATATAATACAGTATAATGTATATATAATAAGCATTATTTTTCTTTTATTTTAATAACTTGTAATCATAATAGTATTTTATGATGGATAAAATACTATTATGATTACAAATTATACAAATAACAAGTGATTCATTTAAATAGTTTCAAATATTATTTATTTGCAATTATTCAATAATATTCACTTCTTGAAATATTAGATAATGCATTATTCTAAGAACCATATAACTCATGCAATTGAAACACCATTGAGACATCACATGAGAAACTTTGTATTGTAAGCATTGATGTTTGTTATCAAGTAACTCATATTCACTTTCTTATCATTGTCTTTGTTTTATTCTCAATTTTTATATCAAACATTTTCTTTGTCTTTTGGAAGCAGTTTTTATTACCAGTAAATATATTAGATTCAAACTGTGTATAGCATTTAGTTTCCAATTACAAATAAAACCTCTTTCTTATTAAACTGTTGATGTGATAAATTATGTATCAAAGCTCACTCTGATATTTTTGAACTTCTTATTTATTATTTTTATATTTGTCATTTTCAAGAGCTTTGTAGCAATTCTAAAATCTCAAGAATTACTCAAAAACAATGCAATTCAGGAAACAGAGTATCAACTTATTTTACCTTCAAATGCTCCTCAGTAATTTTATATACTGGTATTTATAATGGAATCAGTTCTGAAATTTAACTATGAAATCTTTATTTTAAGAAGAAAGAAAAACAAGAGATATATTTGATACACACTAATGTCTACTAAAGGAAGAAATAAAATTAAATGTTAAGAACTAAATTCCATGATATGGTGACACAAAAATAGAACAAGATATCCATCAGTCTGCCTTCATTTAAAGTGATCCCAATAAAAAGAAGCAAGAGTAGTTGATTGTAAATTTATAGTTATACATTATCAATGAGAAGCAGTACAATCTATAGACTTATAAGTTTGTAAATTAGAAAATCTCTTATAAATGATAGTATTTGTTATGACTTTCTATTGCGATAAGTAACAGTAATATTCAAAAATTATATTTATTACATAATGTTTCATTATTTATTTTTAGTAAATATTCACTAGTTTACTTCATTTCTATTTTAAAAACTAAGTTATACTTTTAACATGGTGCAATTACCATAACAATACATTTTTTAAAAAATTAATAATTTAAAAAATATATATTATATATATTTAGGATGAACATTGATATAATTGCATCAAGATAGTTTAAAAGTACACTTATTTCAATATTTTAGGAATTTAATATTAATATTAAAATAAAAATAATACTAGTTATCCAAATTTACTCAATTCCTAAATATCTGAGTTTATAAAGCTCATTTCTAAATGCCTTTAAGCAGTTACTTTTGTTTAGATACTAATTAATCATCATTATATAACTCTTCATTAAACTGCAGCTTGGAAACATTCATAATTCCAATAAATATTAAATTGGTCTCTAGATATAGTAAAGGAATTGTGATGTTTGGAAATATTTCAATCAATTCAATTAACTATCTCAAGTGAAACAAAATATTATAAAATTATCAGTTTTTAGTCATAAAATAGTAATGGTGAACAATTATTAGCTTTATGAAAAATTATTAAAAATCTTGACTTTCTGTAATTTGACCTCTTTTCCTGACTCATTAAAATTCTTGAATTCAATATATTATCCTACTTCACAATATAAAGAAAATTATTCTTAAGACATAAAACAAAACAAAATTATAGAGTAATTTTTTAATTAGTTTATTATTATTTGAGAAATATTATTTAAATATTTTAAACTGATTTTATTAATAAATACTGTAACAACTTCTTTTCAAAGTGATCTCTATAGAATCTTTAAAAGCTTTGGAGATTAAACAACAAAAGAAATACTAACAAAATTGCGGTACTACGATCTTAAAAATACTAAATAAAGAATTACAGTTCTCTATCTTAGAGATATGACTATCCTTTTGAATAAGGCATTAAAACTAGTTCAATTAACCTTGTCATAAATCTCTTTATTTAGCCACAATAAAAATACTTATACTGTATATTAGTTTGAAAAATAAAATCATTTTATCTTAAATATTGCAAAGGATTCTAATATCTCATAAATTTTGATAGCTGTTATTGTTCAATGTTGAATTAAATAATGATAGAAAAAGTACTGTTGAATCTAATAAAACAGATATAATGGTAATTCTTATTTACTTTCAACTCTTGATTTAAACAATTTTATTTTCTTTATAGATCAATAAAATTATATTTACTTTTAATATATATTAAGCATCTTAAATAAATACTGTATATATATAAAAAATATGAAAACTAAATAAATTTGTTTTTGCTCACTAAAATTTATCTTACATTATTTATAAACATAACTTTATATATATAGAAATAATCCAATATTAACATCCAATTTTTGATATATTAAAATCATATCCATTTTTGCTTTATTAGAGCATTAAAATAGTTTTTACTAACTCTCAAATTCTTACAAAATTCAGATTATTCTGAGAAGGTTTACATCTATTCTTGATACTATTACCATAATTTAAGACAGATAATCACTAGTTTCATGCCTTCATAATTTGAACTATTAACTGTTACAGTTACGTAAGTAACAGTTTTTAAAACATCCAATATTTCTTTGAAACTTAGTAACAATATCTCATCATGGCCAATATCTTAGAGTTAACCCTTTCCCTCTATTGGTTTGGTCTGACAGTATTGCACACTAGTGGATGATTTGAAATTAGAATTGTATTCATAACATTGTTAACAAAAAGTGGTCTGGCCATAGCTGAGTCAGCAGACTTGTTCCTTTGGTCTTGCTCATTTGTAATTTTTGCTTAAGTTTTGTTTGTGGCTGAAATTTTGTCTTGAGTAATTTTCTAATTAATTTAGAATCTTGAAACTATTTTCATGCATTGCATAATGATAAGCAAATATAGCTTCTTTTAGAACAACATTTAAGGTCAAATTTCAAGATCATCTGCCAGAAAAATTAAATACCTTCTAAAACCGATAACCGGTGCGAACTATTTTTCGAAATGGCGAACGTTTTCACTGCCCCTCCTGGGCTCTTCCTCAGGCAATTCTGGATTTGATAATCGAACAGCATAAATAAACACATTCCATTTATTTATGCTGTTTCGATTATCAAATCCAGAAATTGGCTTGAGGAAGAGCCAGGAGGGGCAGTGAAAACGTTTGCCATTTTCGAAGATATAGTTCGCACCGGTTATCGGTTTTAGAAGGTATTTAATTTTTTTGTTTACAACCCGTGGTGTAGAGGCATAATGATAAGCAAATATAGCTTCTTTAGAACAACATTTAAGGTCAAATTTCAAGATCATCTGCCAGATTTAAAATAAGTTGCGACATTAAATGATGAAACACAAAAGGGGGCACAAGCTATAAAAAAGGGGAATTATACATTATACAAGAAGCTTCAAACTAACTACTTATTGGTCTCATGTTAACACTTCTTATTTATACTCTTGTGTGCAACTGAGTTACATTACACAATGTGCAACTTACATGATCACTAAGTGTACAGTACATATCATAAGATTTTAAAAATTGTAGCATAGGGCATACAATAAATTACATTATTTGAGATTATTATCAGTTCTCAATAAGATGAAAAAACACAGATATGTTTTTAATGGCATGTGCTCCCTTTCCATCTGAGTTGCCCTTTTCCTAATCACAAAAGGTGTCCCAAATTCCATTATTAACAAACAGAGAATTCATGACTTCTAGCTTATTCTGCAAATATAAAAGAAACTAATGAAGGATATTTGTCCTTGTCTCATGCAACTTCATCATATGCTCACCAACACTCGACCTTGAAAACAAGAAATGTTCCTTGTTTTCAAAGCCAAGTTAGCTCCAATTGCAACCAGTGTTACCATGTGGGACATTGATTTGACATTGAATCATAGTTTGAAACTCAATCAACAATGATAATCCTTTAAAATGCAGTCTTTTTCTTTAAACTTCTAATGTTTTCGGTCTACTTTATTGACCTTCCTCGGGAAGCTTCAATTTTCAGTCTACTTCTAACGTTTACGGTCTACTTTATTGACCTTCCTTAGTTTAAAGCTTCTTGCATAATGTATAATTCTCTTTTTTATAGCCCCTTTTGTATAATCTGCCTCCTTTTCTATAATCTGTGGGTACCACTGCAACAGATCCATATCTTTACTGTGTCAATCATCTGGCAATCATTTAATTTGTTGTTCTTGTTGTTTTTACATTTTAATTTTTCTTCCAGCACTAAAAGATCTTTTCTTAAATCTCTCATGGTTTGCCAGGACCCAGAGCAGCGATGGAACTTGACATATATGAATCAATCTACTCAATAAAATTTCCAAGTCAGCTGAGCCTTGGAATCAACTCAATTTGTTTCCTCAAACTGTTTTTTTACTCACTAACAAGTAAGACATCCAGCCATCTTACCAATATCATCAAATTTTATGTATAATTAAAGTTTTCTTAGTTTCATTATCAGTGTTCTTTATCAAAATTTCTCCTTAGTTTAATAAAATATGTTTATTTTTCTCCCTTCATAAATTGAATTATACAACTGTCAACTAATTGCCATTAGAACATCGAGGAGTGTTCAGTTCTAATAATGAGTTGATGTTCTTTCCTGATTGTTAGTGCTTGTTCTTTTTATCATTGATTTGTAGAGCCACCTTAATAATTGTTGGGTCATAAGCAAAAACAAATTTTCAAAATAAAATATTGAGAGTACTAAAATTTGAAAACTGAAAAATTTGAAAAGGCTTTTCAAATTTCTAGTGTTACCGCCCGTCCGGTTTTCACCCGGACAGTCCGGGAATTGACTCACTGTCCGAGTGAAATATTAATTTTGTCCGGAAATTTCGTAGAAATTGTGAAATTACGATGAAACAAAGTTCTTGCAAATATTGTTATAAATTTACCATTTGAACAACGAAAGACCTCACACTAACTGAAACTCATCTGCCATTCCGCCATGTTACTCTATGCTAACGTGTGACGCGCAACCTGCCTCTCGACCTTTTTTTTTTTTTATTTGCTTGTATGTTACTCCTACATAAGTACCTAGTCCCTAACTGTAACTGATTTAGAACCAGCATGCACATTATTCTTCGCATTGTAAAATGACACTGCGCATGCGTCAGGAACTTCTGTTCGACAAACCTGACCTGCCGTCCGGGTCAGCGATTTTGTAAAGGTGGCAACACTACTGTTGAAACGTTCTTGTTAAAGCCTGTTGTCACATTCTATTTTACACAAACTTCATAAATTTCTAAATATAAATAGATAGGCTATCTGTTTCTGTGTAATAATTGAGTGATTGGCTATAAACATAATCTAATAATAATCTAAAATATAAAATTTTATAATTTACGTATGACATCTTATATAATTATTACGATAAATAATTAAAGGAATTCAAAGTGGAGGCATGAGAAAGCTCATAGGGGATCAAAAATCGTTAAGCAATCTACATATTTAAATTCCCAAAAATATCATTTCTGTTAAATTTGATTACTTAATTTTATTTTATAGTGAAATATTCCTAGTTGATCGAAGGTTTCATCGGTAACGAACGTCTCAAGCAGGTCGTACGAGAAAGCTCTTGGGGTGAAGAATCGTTCCCATTTTCACTAAAACAACAAATTTACGTACAAAAACAAATACTTTAAACAGGTCTATAAGTATCCGTCGTTCACATTTTATTATTTATTTGTGAAAGAAATTATTGTTCCTTTTGTTATATTCCTAACATTGAAACATTTTTTGTATTCATGCGTGCAGAGAAAGAGAGAATATTGAGTATGCCTGCAGGAGAACGCCTGAAAGAATTTGCACACAGTGATATACAGAAAGAATTAAGCCCGATTTAGCTTTCTTCATTTTTAATATTATTTTGGAGACTGTTGTTCTACACCCACGTCTAAATTCCATTGACAATCCATTCAGTTCGCAATAAAGACTGTTTGACCTCCTTTAATGCTTTACTGCAACAGAAAAAAGTAGACTAATAACAAGGCATCTAGCATATATTTTATTTTATTATTAGAAATACTTGAAGAAAATAAGGAAAACCTACGTGTATTGTGTAATCGTACATACAAGTATAATTTATAAGAAATATACGATATATTTTATATCTCATTTTTTCATAATACACTTGAATGCAATGCAACCATTGAATTCAATGCAATAAAGTAAGCGTTTAGGAAAAAATATCAATTTATATTTCTAATATTACTTTCATATCATTGAGTATTATTATAGAAACTATTTTGGTATGGTACAAACGTCGTGGAAAAATCGTTTTTTCAACATTACCATAATTACAAAACATATCTAACTATATAGATACAATGTTGATCGAATGTATAAAAATAAAAATATACATTTGTTTTATATTTATTTTAGATTCATATATTATCTCAAAATTCATAAACTCGTGTTCATAAACTTTTCAAAACACATTTTTTAGTCAAATAATTGTGTATTGAATTCTTTGTGTAATCAATACTAATTTAAACTAGTTATATGTAAGCATCTCCTATAATACTATTTTCAAAATAGTAATTAACTCAGGGTAAGAAGAAAACTCATTTTATATAGCCTAACTGGTGACTTTGAAAATATGGCGTTACTCTTTTAAATAAAATTGTATCAAAATTGTACTGAAAGTTCACAAATCCCAAATGAACGACAGTATAAGAAACACCAGCATTGCTTTAGCCATATCTTCTTTTTCGCTCCTTCCAGAAAGAAACTATTGATAAATTTGTAATTTTCTTTTCAAGAATGATCTCACTGTAAGAACTCTCATGACACTCTGACATCTGGTTCGAATTTTGTCTGGAGCAAATTCAAGCTAGAATTTCGTTTCTGTTATGAGTCAGATTTATCTGGAATTGATAATACAAAGACGTGTGAGTTCAGTGGCGGATTAGGAGATTTACAAGGGGCGAATGCCCCTATAATTTAAACATTATTTTAAAAAGTATTTATATTATATATTTTATTTTAAAAACCGGTAAAAATTCCACTATTTAAAGTTTCTAGTTACACCATTGTGAATTTTAACTTAAAAAGAGAGAATCGAATCTGCGCATCTGTTTCTCCTTTTATAATGGTAATATAATATTACTCATTTATAATTTTTGTATTATGTTATATGCACAAGGCTTATGCTTAATTAAGATACAAGTATACATGAAAACAAATTACATACGTATATAAGCATAGACGTAGATCCATATGAGACAGAAGGGACATTTCCCCAATATTTTTGTGCGATAAATTGTCCCCCTTCCAACATATTTTTACTTTACACTATACTACAAAAATTAAATGTAGAAACGAGTACTGCATACAACAGGTAATTTACACCTTAATTTTTATATTCACTCAAAACTTGACAATGAGAATTTTTCTTTTTGTCATTGGCTCGTTCCCCCAATATGTACAGATTTATGCCCATGTATATAAATGTGTATATGTGTGTGTGTGTATGTACATATATATATAAATCACGTCATCATTAAATGAATAATCCTATTTTTCATCTTCAAGACTAATTTTAATTATGGCCCACAACTGAATTACAGTTTTGGAGTTTTAGTATTTTAATATTAAGCTATATTATCTAACATTTCGACTTTTAAATATTGGATTGGCGAAAAAGTTTGTGTAGTCTTTAATATTTAAACAGATTACTGCACGAACTTCCGTACGAACTTCCTGCCCAATCTAATACATTTCTGGCATTTTTGTCGATTAGGAATCGATATAAAAGGCATTTTCACCAATCGGAAATCCACCGTGTGAGGATATCGTCGAAACGCAGGGATTCCCTCACAGCGCAGAATCCACGAGACAGCCATAAAATAACGATTTCCATATACCGGAGAATCTCATTGGAAGAGTAGCGGTAACCTTAGCTGATATCTCTATGACAAGCATAAAAAAAAAAGGCAGCCAAAACCTAAATGCGACCCAGTTTTCCCAGAGTGACAAACAGAAACCTAATCACCATGACAATCTATTAGTTATATATTTTTCGTAGTACTAACGTCTGGAGAATTTCCAGGTCATCTGGACCCTAAAGTTCAGATGGCCTGGAAATTCTCGATTACTAAAAATAAAAATCCAGCAACGAGTTGCTTAATTTTCCCGGCAACATTTAAAACTGCATGTGTGACGCCATCTGTTATGATATTTTATTTTAAAAACGTTTTATATTTTTAACTATTATAAAATGGCAAAAAGCTTAATTTTGAAGGTAGAGTGGGTTTTGTAAAAAATTGCGTAAATGCTAATAACGAATAAAACCGTCATTAAGTCCAACCCTACTCGAGATATGATACACGTTTCCTTTATCTCTCCACCCCGTCGACTTTTAAACACCAAAAGTTAATATCATCAATCCCCCTAATACATAAACCTCCCTGCAAAATTTCAAAAATTTTCGACAAAAAGCACAGGAGTGCTTTTGTTTATTAGGCTTCAAAGAGGGTGAAGAAAATCGTGCCCACCAAACACACTAACATCATACCAAATACATACCAAACCCCACCCCGAAGTTTTTTGCAGTTCTCAACGTTTCAAGGTGTCCTAAGTCCAAAAATGTAAAAGTCTTGGGGGCCTTTTTTGACCGAATGCCATACTTTCCCTCTGTTATATATAAAAAAACCAGATAAGTAAAATTATATGGAATAGTTTTCATTAAAATTGCAATCTCTAAGAACACTGTGCTTTCAACACAGTTTTTACATTATATTTCTGTTTTACTATAATTCCTTGTCCTTTTGATATCAGCAGAGTTCTAACTTAAAACAATCTCGAGAATAACTTTCTGGATATGATACGATGCTTATACAATAGAATAGAAATAGAATTATTGATGTGGTAAGATGTATATTTACAAATGATCACTTTCACTTCTTCTTATAAGCAATCTGTATATTTTCGTTTAAAATCGAGTATTTTTTCTAAAAATATGACTTTTTCCACTCCGCTGGAATCGAATTATTCTGATTTTCTCATTCTTTACAATTTTTTCCTGCCAATTTCAATATATCTCGGACTCACTGTGAATTGATAAGATTTCAATGATTAAGTAATCTTTCTGTACAGAGAGATTACTTTTATCTAATTCTGAACGTTATTTATTGTAACTATTTTATCATCATGGGATATTTTAGGCTCGTCACTATATTATACACTTATAGAAAAGATAACGTGCTCCATGAATAAACTTTTTCTGCACAGATATCATTCTATAAACATGCAGAATGGTATCTGTCAAATAATTTCTCTATGACTTATATAATAATTAGAAAAACTGTATTTTTATAATTACAACTGTAGCATTTTTTAGAATTTATATATGTAGGCCTACACAATACATATAAATTAATTTCCGTTTACGAAATTATTTCATGATTCATTCTATAGACTAAATTATAGAAAAACATGCAAATTACTGTATTTTGAGATTATTCCTAAAGAAAATAATTTCCAAAAAGTTTGGCATCGAAACTTTAAAAGAAAAATAAAAATTCCCATTTAAAATTATTAAAAATATATTTTTAAATTAGTAAGATCAACAGTAATGATTCTAAATGTATAAATAAAAGTTCATCAATACTTTATAAAGTTTGTACAGTTCGTTAAATAAAAGCAATAAATCGTAAATGCCGATTATACTCGTAATGTTTGGACAATTTCGTAATTTTATATACCAATTTCACTTTTAGATAATAATTTTTTATATTTGCGATTTACATACATTAGCGGAATAAAAAACGGAGAATTGAAATCCTTTTTTAATCAAATAAGTAATAAGGAGAAATAAGTAATGTCTTAATAACCAATGTAATGTTGACATTATTCTAATTTCTAAAAATAATACATATATATAGCTCTATTTATCTTATAAGAATTTCTAACGAATAATTGAATTATTGAATAGAAATTCTTATTCAAAAAAAATAATGTAAGCATAAAAAAATTATCAATAAACTGTTTCTAAAATCAAGACAAAATGAGTTGTCATTTCACAAAATTTCATATTATATCCGGCGATCTATTAGAGAAAAAGTAATAAATTATCCTTTAAAAAAAAACACACACACACACATTGGAAGTTTAACGTATGCATGCTTTTCCGAACATACGTATTGCATAAAGGAAAAGATATCTTTTACAATAAAAACCCATGCCAAAATACTCTTTTTGAATTGAAATGTTTTGACATAAATTTGGTTGTTCTGGTGTGTTTATATCATTAAAAAACTGAATGCATCTACTCTAATAGAAAATAATAAAATATAAAAATTTATAATAAAATTTCGTTATTTTCACGTGATAATCATTTATTGATTTTAGTATGATTCAATGTCGTAAATAAGCATTAATAATAAATTTCGTTCGCAACCGAATCAGCTTAGCAGCCATGCTTATGACGGATCACATATTACAGATAAAATTATATGGTACTCTTCTATGATGGTGTAAATTTTTGAATTAATATCGCCTTATTTTCATAGTCGATCAAGCAGTCGTCCCCGTAGGTTTCAAAAATTCCCGTATTTTTTCCACTGTAAAACAAGACGTATGCATATATACGTAAAATGTAAGTAGCAATATTTATAAATCATCATAAAATAGTAAACATATATTAATAATTCCAGTAGTAAAAACTCATCAATATAAATATAATAAAATCATACATTTAAGCATTGATCAAGAAAGAAAAATCATTATATTCAGTAAATGTGGTGAGAAGAGAGAAAATTTTGTCAAGCAGAACTAACTTTCCAATAATAAGTTACTGGCGATATTAGATACAAAACTATTTAAACCATAAAATCATAAGTGGCGTCACGGCTCGCTTATGAAGCTATTTTTGAAAAGGAATAGCATTTATGAAGTAATAATTTAGATAAATTTTCTTTGATTTCGTATAACTTATACGTAAACTTGATGCGATCTGCCATTAATTTGTTATTGCCTGTATCTTCAACCTTTATAATAGTATACGATGTTCTAGAAGAGTATAGTGTCTATATCCTAGAACATGACAATAAAATATCACAGTATTTTTCGACAGGATCCCTGATGAATTTAAAAAGCTACACATACATAATAAATTAGTCACATTTTCGTCGGATTCCGAAATTCACGAAATTCGCCAGAAAATTTTTTTTTTTTTTTTTTGGCTTCAGATATGGACTATGTATATAATGCTTTTATAATACATTCGATGTTTATTTAATATTCATAGATTAAAAAATTTAAGTCAGGAGTAAGTTTTAATTATCATTTATTTTTACTATAGAATTCAATCGATAATACTCATGTTTTTTCTGAAATACTTTTCGTAATACATCTACATTTATTTTCTTAAATTTAACTAATATTTGAATGTAATCAGTTTTAATTTAATTTATGTTACCTGATTAAATTTTGTTATCAAATCAATTGCAACTGTGGTTTTTACAAGTTTTTTAACTCAAAATAATATTTAAAACTTAAAATTACTTTAAATACATATAACTTATATATAAATCTTTGATAAACAGAACTTCAAAATAACGTTTTAATACAAATATTTAATTCTTTCTAAACAGATATTTTTCACAATAATAAAACAACAGCTTCTCCTTTTGATCTTTTGATAGTTTATTAAATATTTAAATCGAATAAATTAACAAATATTAAAAATAAATCTTCCGGAATAATTTTATATTTTTTACATTGAAATTTTCTTAACTGAAAGAGAATTACTAAAACCATCAGATTAGATATTTAGACAATTGAAATAAAGAATGAAAATTAGGAATATCCTTTTCAGAATCGTGGGACAAACAGAAACGATTATAATAATTTAATTCTTGAGAGAAAAAATCTTTGGACTTCCTTAGAATTGATCTAATGTGAAATTACAAAAATGCATTAAACAATAAAGACAAGATTAAGTTATAAATAATTACAATAAAATCACGAAAATTTACGTTTCATAATAATTATCTAAAATAAAATTTTACTCAAATGATAAATTATTTTTAAAAAGAGGCATAGTTATTATATCTTTATGTCAGTTTAAAAACTTCGCTAACAGATTCTAATGTGATTTCAACTTAATTTTTAAACATTTTTTTAATAAACATCGAAGGAAAATAGATACATTGTTCCTTTTTTTTAAAACTCTTTGCGCTTTGAGGTACTGAGACGGCTTTGTTCGTGCATATATCGTGGGTTAGGCCAAGCCCATAACAGGGACGATCGAATGGTAAGAGACTGACTTGACGTATCCGGGTCAAACCAACCACGAAATTTTTTAAGGTTCAGACTCGAAACCTTAGAACGCTGGTCCATAGAGCGACAGTCTGACGCCTTTACCGTCTCAGTCATCCGGCAGCAAGCAATGAGTTAAACAACAACAACAACAACAATATTGTAGCAATACATATAAAGTGACGTTCTGTATTATGTTTACATGATATACCAGAATTTTCACAGGCATTTCTTACCATGCGCTTATGAATACTAATACAGGATTTCTGAAGAGTAAGTTACTACTAAAATTTTGATAAGAAATATATATTCCAAGAATATCGACTCGTGAAACATTTCGCCAAATCTGAAATATAAAAATCAAAAATTCTGTTTTCAGAAGTATCAAAGTCGCAAGTTTGAATAAAGTGCGAAAACCATACCAAAGACTTGTGTATGTTCTATATTAGAAAATTAAAACTTACGTATTTTCAATTAACAAGCTCCGAATAATAATAATAAAGGAAAACGTAAAAGATAAAAAGAATTAAACTTTAGTATAAAACTGATAATACCTTAACTCAAATTTTAATTAAAAGATATTAATAAATTAAATCACATGTGTTTGAAAAACTTTTAAACTTTCAGTCCGAATAGTAAATTTACTACGGATTCAAAAAACTTTCCGTTAAATTCATTAAAAATCCACAATAAGTACAAACGATAATGAGATAACTAAAATTGTTATACAAGTTATAATTATTATTCATCCATATGATACTAGTTATTTGGATGAACTGAAATTGTTATTAAGCTTATTAGAAAGTTCATATGAGAGTTCGAAAATCACGGTATATTATTACATAAACGTCGAGTCCTAATATACTGCACAGCACACGCTAATAATTCTTATTGATTTCGGTTCATTATTACAATTCGAAATGCATTTGAGATGCAAGTTGATCGTAATCGTAGCACTCGAATTCAACTTTTATTTAATTAAAATTTAATAACAATCTTAAATATATTATAAATTGATATCGAGCGAAAACAAAGTATTCGTTTAAATCGTTCTGTAAACATTACTAAGTTAAATCACTTTATGCTTTAAAAAGTTTCGAGTAATTGTAGTAATTGTAAATCTGAAGATATTAATCTAATTTAATTTAAAACCGAAAATACATTTCGAATTAGTTGGACTCAATTTTATAATCAATTTTACTTAATTATTAAAATAAGATTAACAAAATTACAAATTTAGTTAATTTATTAATAATTTATGTAATAATTTTATAGTTTGATGAAGACCATCAGCAGCTTATTAATTTATATTTCAAATTTATACTCTTGTAATTTTACTGTTTTTGCGTATCAGATTCACGTACAAACGACTGTAAAAGTAAAATGCAAAATCATAACTTTTTGTTAATGTTTCCAACACATTAGCATTATTTTATATATTGATTAAACAAAAGTATGTTACTCTAATAATAATAAAAATTGGTTAATGTTACCTATAGTTCCAAAATGGCGGCCCGTCTGTGATTCAAGGGAACAGAAGAAAGAAAACAGTGGGGACGCACGTTCTAACCTAACCTAACCTATTCTAATAAATTACCATAATTATTACCAACCAAATTATTAAAATAGTTAGGTTAGGTTAGAACGTGCGTCCCCACTGTTTTCTTTCTTCTGTTCCCTTGAATCAGAGACGAGCCGCCATTTTGGAACCATAGGTAACATTAACCAAAAAATTACATAGTTAAATAAATGTCTATAATTTTCATCTTTATTTTAAAGAAATTTGTACTACACTCGAATCTTCTATCTGAAGGTAAATAGGATAAGATTAATAAAATTTCATTAATAAGAAAATTCTATCATTTCCCTTTTTATATATATATTTTAATCGCATGTGATTTTTCATTTTGACACTAAAATAACGAAACAGGAAAGAACAATCTGATACATTTACGAAATGCTCTTACAGTTCAATAATGTCAACTCTTTGATTAGCCAATTCCTACTGTCGCCGGATATATTTCCTGATTTGAAACTTCGTTCTTTCGATATTCTTATGTGAAATAAATCTAAAGTTAATTTTATGATGTATCAACCTTTAAAAATTGCATTTACGGTGTACGATATTACGAATAAATGCTCCTATTTATTCTTAATACTATAATTTCTTAATACTTAATACTAAATGCTATAAATGCTCCTTTATTTATATAAATATTTCCTTTCTAGAAAGAAATTAGCATAAAAGGATGTCCTGTAATTCAATTCAAAGATTATTTTTTATCTAGTTTAAATTAAAAATAATTAGAATAACTTTCAGCTCTTACTTGAAAAATATAGAGAAGCCGTTAAACTGACATTAGATATCTTTGTTATTTTATTGAACCAAACCATAAAAAAATTCTACAATAAATCTGAGAACAAATACTATTGGATTTTTAACTCAATATCAAAACTTAGGATTTCACTTGCTAGAAAATCTATATACCTTTCTTGTTAAAAAATCTAAAGTAACTTGTACAGTACATAGAAATTCTCGCGAGTAAAGAAAACAAATTATAAGTCTGCAATAATATATTGTTACCAAGAGAACATGCATTTTGTTTTCGAACTAAATCCATGCTTTAAACATTAAATTCTCTTGAAATAGAAAGAAAAAAATGAGAGGAAGAAAGGAGAAATAACAAGAAATAACACTATTTCAATTTCCATACTATATATAGAAAAATTTAATAAAAATGAGTATTTATTTAATATCTCCAATTTTTATGCTTTATTATCTTACCTTTAGGCTACATAAAATTATTTCTACAGTAAGATAATTAAAACTTTTCGATGAAAATTTAGATATTAATTCTTTTTTTTTTTTTTTTTTTTTTGGTACTTTAGGTCTTCTTGCATTAATGCATGTCGCAATAAGAACCTTGAAGAGATATTTAGGACAAGTCTAACACTATTATAGGGGAAGCATGTTTATTTCTTCGAACAAAAATTCAAGCGTTTAATAAACATTACAAAACTAAAAATGAATTCCTAACAAAACAGAAGAAGAAAAACTCTTAGAATAAGTATATGCACTGGTCGACCCATTTCCTCTTATTTACGTAATTCTCTATTTTAGCTAATAATTAAAAGATTAAGCAAAGATAATTTTCAAAAGTATAAACAATTCATTAGCTAAGTACAGTATAATTTTCAATTCTAAAGATGTTTGGATCACCAAGTTTACACGTTGCATTCTTCATATATCTAAAATA
This sequence comes from Centruroides vittatus, assembly GCF_030686945.1. Taxonomy (NCBI): domain Eukaryota; kingdom Metazoa; phylum Arthropoda; class Arachnida; order Scorpiones; family Buthidae; genus Centruroides; species Centruroides vittatus. The sequence continues at coordinate 3,105,275 of NW_027120673.1, forward strand.
TAGAAGTACAGTACATTAACATCTAAAAAATTTCAAATGATTTTTATTATAGTTAATATCATATTAAGGTTAAATTAACAGTGAAATTTTCTTATTTTCCAGTATTTTTTCAAAGTTTTCGTAGTATCATTGTATAAAACGTTTCGCTGTGAAGAGATAATATCTTACCCGCAGTCAAAATCTAAATTATGTATGTTAACAGTAACCTTCACCTCTTGCTCTGAGTAAAAAAAATCATATATAATTTCAACACACAATTCACGCTAAATATTACACAATAATTATTTTTATTGTTAAAAAACTGAAATCTTCAAAACAATTCATAAATTTTATGTAAATAAAAAATAAATAAATTACAAACTAATTTAAAAAGTAAAGACTTCATATAAATTTATTTATCATTTTAAATATTTATACCATAAATTTCTACTTATTTTTCATTTTCTTTTTCTAGATAGTTTGTTATAGTTTGTTATTTTATTTACCTTTCAAGTAAATTTATTAAATTTTATATAAATATTTATTACGTAAATTTGTATTCTGACGTGAATGTCTAGTTTACTGACAAAAATCGAATTATGAAAATGCTGTTGGTATAATAAATTTTCATAATTTTTAATATCATTATTTTAAAATTCGTTATATATTATATATATTTATATTCATTATATATATAGTACATGTTTTATGTAAATGAAATACAATCAATACTGGATTTAGCATTACTTCGCTTCTGACATTGAGTGTCGCTAAATCGAGGTTTAATTGTAATTTCAAATAAAGATAGTTTAGATAGTTAGACAGTTAATTTTAGGGACGACCACAGTCAGTACTCGATTTAAATCGAGTACTGACTGTTGTAAAATACGTATTACTACTATACACATTACCTTTCTATGTAATAATTTAAGTTACAATAATAAAATTTTATTACCTACTTTTGACATTTTTCTTCTAATTAATTTTGTCCAACAAGTAGTCAATGATATTTAAGGAAAACTGTTTCAAAAACAAACATGCATTTAAAAAATTAAGACATAAAAAAATATATAAAAAAGCGTCGTTATGAGTTAAAGTAAGTGCGAAGAAGAAAAAAGATAAATGAGAAAGTACTTCTTATAAGATAGCACATTATGATATTACTTGAAATAAATTCTGCATAACACGATAATAAATTTTGTAAATGGTGTTAGATATATGAAAGAGGAGTTGTTCGTTTAGAATCTATAGATCAACTATAAATTAAATGCATTGTAACTCATTCTAAAAGCGGGAGGCATTGCTACAAGATAAGACAACATCGACTTCTAAGTTTATACAATAACTGTTAGACTAAATAGTAGGTATAAATACATATAATTTAACTTTTTACGTTTTACAAGCGCATTTTTTATTTACAATCTTTTCAAGAGCGGAAAAAAATACGTCTAAAACATTAGTAAACTATGAAAAACTAGTTCATATTAAGGAACTATTTGCTCATAAATGTGAACTGGTGTTTTATAGTTTGCTGACTTTTCTTAGAATTAAAAAAGTAACGGGACACTTTAACAAATTTTCTTTACAATATTTGTAAATTTAAACTACTTTGCAAAACGAAATTTAATATTGTACCTGGCATAAACAAAAAAACATAAATAATTATACTCCTAATGCATATAATGCCATTCGTTTATCTTCATTAAATAATCTCTATTCGGTGGCAACGAATCGAATTAAGAATCTCATCCTTCTTAAGTTAACTTTGTTGACTTGTTCTTAGATGACTTCATCAAAATTACAAGAGTAATCATTTTCATCTGTAAAATTATCTAATTTTAAATACATTTATGAAACTAGATTTATTTTCATTATGAAGTAATTCTAATAATATTACAATTATTTTAAAAATGATATTTATTGAAAAATTTTTTCCTGATAAAATGAGCGATAAAATAAGGATAAAATTAAGAATTAATTGATTTATAAAGAAGGTAATATTTAATTATTAATTCATAAATCATAGGGCTTCTTTAAGAATTGATTATTTATATTAAAATTTATTTTTATCAATTTTAATGATTAAAAAATCATTTGAGATACCAAACTATAAAATGATTACTTCTAGAACGTTCAAATGATTCACGGAAAATGTTATTAACAAGAATATATTATCATTTTAGTTAATAATATGCTTATTGAGATGACTCTGAACAACTGTATCAATCAAATTAAATTAATTCCTTTGAAAATAATGTTATGTTAAATTTATTTCATTACTATTAGCTTTAACAAAGATATACAACGTTTTTTACTATTGTCTGTGTAATTATAGACAACAGTAAACACGCTGTGTAGACTACATAAAGTTGCATAAATGTATATTTATCAATGTTGTGAATTATTTATTTTGCGAACTGCATTCAGTTTTATTGGTTGCTGGAATAAAGCAATGCAATACGTGGGCGATCTGCCAAGGGGGATGTCTCCCGGGAGAACTTTACCTACGGCAAACTGGCCCCTATTGTTAGACACGTGAAGAAAACCCGGAAAACACCACGTTGGTCAGGGACGAATCTGCCATCAACTACAAGTATTCAAGGTATTCAATGGCCTACAGTAATGATATCTATTAGGCCACTGATGGGCCTGGACTGCTTTTGGGAAAATACTGTATTATAGAAATTCTACTTTAACATGAATAATTGAAAACATCAAGTTGATCAATTCGTATAAAGGTAACGAAAACAAAGAATTAGAAGAACCGGTACAAGTGTGTAGCACAATATATCAATACTTATATATCCCCCTAAGCACTCAGAAATAAGGGAAGAATTTAAGAGATGAATACAAAAGAATTTTCTGAGTTCCAGACCATTATTAATCCATAAACAAATCGTGTATTCATGATACAATTTATATTCCGCATTGCAAAGAACCAACCAAATGTAAGAAAATGTGTTGTATAAAATATACGTAATATTATAATAAATATTTTAAAGTATTTAGTTTAAAATATTGATAACTAATTTTAAAATCTGTATATATATATATTTCGACAATCTTCTCAATTAGTAGTTGAGCATTTTATCGCGTTCTTGTAAATAGAATTTTGGATACATATATAAATAAAAAATTATTTAAATTAAAAGATAAAAGGAAAGCCTAGATTTTTAACTTATATATTTTTAAAAATTTCAGTTAATATTTATATAGCTCTTTTTTTATATATAACCGCAGGTTAATAATTCATCATTGCAAAGAATCTGATGTGTCAATAACTGGTTTTGTACTCAATTTAGATTCACTTTTTCTTGACATCGTTTTCATGAATTTTTCAAGAACTCTTTTGATTATTCGAATCTGAAATTCGAGTTGAAAGGGAAAATACATTATGGAATTTTCCACTGGGACAAATCACACGAAGAAATTTGATTCGTGAAGAATTAATTGTATTTTAAAAGATCCGCGTAAATACCACCCGATGGAGGCAGGGGGAAAAAATACTCGAATTTTACTAAGAAATGAGGATAACGCAGAGGTTCGAGCTTACGGTTACCTTAGCAACAGAGGTTGACAAATCACAAATAGGGAAAATGGTTGAAGTCCTCTGGTAAATCCAAGTTTCTGAAGAAACATCAATCATTCAGACTTCAACTATACGGAATTTAGAAAAATCGGAACGAGAATGTATTCATGTTCTACAAATATGAACAAATTAATTCTAGAATTAAAAAAGTTCCAATCGTAAACTATAAAATTTAATCTAAGTTCTTTCAAATATTCATTGTTAGACTACATATTTTATTCCAATATAATATAAAAATTGTTTTTTAAAGAGTAATTCTAAAATATTATACTTTAAATAATTTAAAGCGAAAAACATCATATTTTTTATTTATTTTTCTCTTTATTCACAGTATCAAACTTTATCAATATTTGATACTCCAAAAATAAAGTATTAAAAAGTTGAAGTGTGCTTTCATAGCATCAAAAATCAATAAATTCTGATACAAGAATGAAACTTTGATTAAATAAAAGATAATTTCACTATAAATTAACAAAACTTCCGAATAGAAAATTTAATATGTATCGAAATTTTTTAAAATATTTTTTTAAAGATCATAACTTTTTTAAAGTGAATTTCTAAAGAAACTTTTCCCCTCGCTCTCTTCCTTTTTTTCAGCTGTAATTTATTCAAAGTTTAGGACTTTTTTATTCTCAATGTAAGATTTAAAAAAAGGAAAAAGTTATTACAGAAAATCAGGTTAATAAAAAAATAGAAAAAAATCAATAATTTTTGTTTCTATACGCAACGTTATAAGTATTAGCAATCCATTAGCATCAACATTTCTTTCATTTTTTTATAAAAATAAAAAAATAGGTCAATTTATTTTATTAAAATATATTACCGCTATTTCTAGCAGGATTTTTTTCTGTGTTACTATTTAATAAACATTTTCTTAAATAGTATAAAAAATATTTAAGAAAAAAGATTAATAAGTTGATTAAAAATTCGGTGAAATTTAATTTAATTTTTTTAAATAAATTTTCTCAATTATCGAACGTTATCTGCATAAAACAATTACGAGAAATTAATTCGAGCGCACATCATCATTCTTCCCGTTGGTGGTTGAATATTTACTAAGAATAGTGTTAATAAATGCAGTAGTTATATAGAAAAGTCCAGTCAAGTTCGATTTTTGTCGGTCAACGAACCATTTTCTTACATGAATGACATCTGTTGGCGACTGTGAGCCGTAATATCCTATACTAAGAGCAAATCCAGTTTTATTGATGTCTCCAATGTTTTCGCTATATACAAAGAGTGAGTGTTGTTCACATACTGGAATAGAGCATTTCTATAGATGCGGAGGAAGAGTTTAACGATACGTGGAAAGATTAAACAAATTGACGAAATAATTAATCCTAAATTAGGATGTCAAACATGAATGAATCACTAACGTTCTAAGTAAACGATTCTAGTGAAAGTGGATGAGTGTTAGGATATTCTAAGTATTATCCTGTTAAATTCGGTAGTCGCGAAAATCTTATCGAGTTCTCGGGATTTATAACTTCACACTAAATGATCTGGAACTGCGTGGTCAATCTTGCCCATCGAAGAGACCACACCCGTTATATTCTTTATGGCAATTTATTATTTACACGTACGACTGGCAATTTATCATTAGTCGATGGCGTTCTGAATCCGTCTCTGCCATTAAGAATAACTCGATCTTTAAAAAGATTAACCTTACTTTCATCTTTAACAAAAAAAAAAATGGAAGAATGCTATAGGTGTTTTGCTTTTCAAAAAAAGGCTGAGTAAATGTTATTTATAATTAAACTATCCTCGATTCACAATGGTTGCTACTAATGGGATTTTCGTGTGGGGGTGGCAGCCCAGACATATTGGAGACTTCTGACTCAGCTTCCCCTCTTGTTCCCCAGGACTGCAGTGACATCATCCGCCTCGCCCCGATGAATAGCTGAATATTCTGGTTTACGATCAGGTAAACTGGATCGTATCACGAATTGCATAATTCCTCGGAAGCGTAAAATACGAAAATTAGATAAGAATATTAAAATATATGAATATATTTCGGAGTTAATAAATATTTTAAATACTTTTTAAAGATTTCTTTTTAAAAAGAAAAAGAAACAAAAATATAGCTTAATTTCATTATAAAACAGTATTGATCTTTATCAATTTTCAATAATGGTCAATTTTATGTTCATGAGAAAAACACAATGTTTAATGCCTTCTACTCCATTGAAATTTTACATAAATGTCGTGAATATATTTTTAAATGTACCGTATAATAAAATGTATTATATTTTAAACTAAAATGTTTTTAATTTATAATATTTATCGTCTACACGTTATCATTATATAATTAATTAATATTTCAGTATGGTTAATGTGTTGCCTATTATATAATGAGCTTTTATTTATCAAACTAATTATAATTCCATTTGTAAGTTAAATTAACAAGAATCCAATAACTATTAAAGCTATTTAATACTTTTCATTAATCAATAAGGCTCAGTTTAACAGTTTAATAAACGCAACTGAACTATAATAAATTTACGCTCAAATTTAATCCTGTATAAAGTTATTAAATAATATTTTTTAAATAAAATTTAATAGAATAAAGTCGTTAAAATAATTTCTCTTTCTATGTTAAAAATATTAAAACAAAAAAGTACAGTATATATATATTTTTAAAGTTATTCTAGGAATTTTATTCCGTTGGTTTTTAAAATATATGAAATATTTAATTCAAAAATTTATGGGCTAAACCTGTATTTCCCAACCAGAATGCCATTAAAAAAAAGGATATCTTGGTGTGTCGCGAAATTAAAATTATTTAAAATTGTACTACTTCAACCATGTAAACTCATTTTTAATTTTTCAAATGCTTTCTTCGAATTTAATATTTAAATTAATTTTTTAACCGAAAAATATTTATCATTTTTTCAAAATGAAAACAGTAGAACTGATTAATTGTTATCATGATAAAAAAAACGTGATAAGAAAGTTGTAGGCGAGAAGTAAATGTATTTATATAGCAGATGATAAAGCAGCACACGCTGAACAAAATATTAGTTTTACAGTATAAAGTGATATGAACTGTAAAGCCAATTAATCAAATAGCTATTTATGATCTAGATATCATATATTGGCACGCTTGTCTAAGAGTAAAAAATAAATTTTACCTCCTTATATAAACATTTAGGATAAATGCCTACACGAAAAAACGTGGGAAGTGTTGCCTAAGCAAACAGCCTAACATAACGCTTCGATCAAAATAATAGAGAAAAAAATAAATTAAAAACTAAACAGTTATAAACTATATAGAATTAAATTTATATTAAAATCAATTATTTCAATTTTAAAATATTCGTTAAAATAGCCTTTAACAACTTATCTTAAAACATGTCAGAATTATATCGAGATTCTAATTGAGTAATTAATATAATTATTAAGTAAAATTTAAAGCAAAAATCGAATTTATTTTTAATTATAATCTAGCTTAAAGCAAAACATTAATAGATTTAAACGAATAATATAATAATATATCTAGCACAGTAGCAGGGTTATTTATATGTCTGCAATACCAGCTGTCTACGCTAACAGTGTATCAATAATGAATACTTTTTTTACAGAGATGTAGAGCAGTCTTTTATAATCAATAATAAAGTGAATGTCCTACTATACCTACAAAACATATAAACACTATTTTAGGTGTATATAATATACTTTTTTTATTATAAATAAACCCAAAATATCATTTAAATCGCAACAGAAAATTGTATAGGCTATATAAAAATGTACAACTTTAACTAAGCTATTTTATAGATATTAACTAATATTTAAAATACCCAGGACTTTCAAAATGCATCACGTATTTCTTTCTTTCTTTTCTTTTTTTTTAAGAAAGAAGATATGAAAATATGCTACAAGTCCAAGAATAACAAACAAGCATCTCTTTTCAAAACAATTCCAGATAATTTATTAATGTTTAATGTTCATATTAAAGTAAGAAATCGTAAAGTTCTGATTCATGACAATAAGCGTTGCAATTTATTCGACGAAAGCGCTGAATCAGAATTACAGTATGCCTTGTCCAGGTGAATAACCGACCATCTGCTGCAGCATTTGGGGTTGAGGTTACCATGACAACGGACGTATCTTGTATCTCCCGTCAATCAGGATATTTCTACTCGGATAAATAATATAACTACTGAAAATTTAGTTTTCTTCCTATATAAACAAGCGATTGTTCGTTATGGAAATTAATTATAAGTGGCCGCAATTATGTGTGTTTCGGTTTTGCGATGATTAGATGAGAAAGAACCGCTGAACGTGACAAAGTTGATCACGAGAGGGTGGGTTTATGATTATTGAGCGACTGAGTCCTCAGAAAGCGTGATGAGAGGAAATCGAGCCCGACATCTGCGCTTGGTTGGCACACAAACCTAAGTACAAAAAAAAAAAATGTTTTCCCTGTCAGGAGCTATCAATGTACTGTACAATCCCTAAATATATTACAACATAATATGGATGCCAGATATATTTTTTGAATTTCATTTTTTCTGTGCCTGACAATTGAAATTCGATATATTTCTATAAATTTTATATTAATGTATTGAAGAATCTTAATGTAATTAACGTATAAAAATGATAGTTTTGTACAAAGACTTAATTTGAATTTCTTCAATTTATAAGTAAATTAATTATAAAAAAGATAACAATTTAGTCTTTATGATGTTTAACTAAATTTTTAGCCATCCCGTATACATGATTTCAATATATATTATAAAATTATTAAGGTATATATATATATATCTTAACAACATTTATTTAAATTATATATATATATATATGTTTTATTAATTCATAAAATATTCAAAATTTAGTTACTAAAGAAGTAAATGTAATAACATCAGACTTATTGCGGTAAGAAAAATTTTCGGTAATGGCATTTTTGAAGAACTTAATGGAAAAAGTATTCATATTAAGATCTAAAATGGAAAAAAAATTCTATTTTAGATTCCTCTTTGTTTAATTTTTGTAAATAAACGAATTAAATTCTTTAATTAGTTTATTTATAAACAGGAATTTATGAAGATATATCTTCATAAATTCCTGTTTTTCTATATATATGATATATATATATATAGAACGATATATTGCTTTAAGCAATGGTTAAAGTAATACATTTAAAACGTCTAACAACTTTTAATGGTAATAAAAATAATGGAAATATGCATCTTTAATGATAAATATTTTACTGTTGAAACGTTTTTAAGAAAACTGTATAACAACCGAGTGAAACTATCTTAATTGTGTAATTTGCTAGATACTTTTCGAGTTAGAAAGCAAATTTAGGAAGAGGAAAAAATTATTTCGAAATTAACACATTAAGATCTGCATAAATTCAGCTAATATTTATAATGGAGAGCTGTGTTCATAAAGCGTGGCTTTTTAAAAGTGCACGCAAAATGGGATGCAGAAATGCAGAAAACTTTTAATCTTTTTTTTTCCCCTTTATGATAGCAAATTACTTTTACTTTACATATTCTTAAAAATAATACTTTTGAGAAGTTATAATTTCGTTTTAGTTTGACTTGATATCCTTTTAATAAATGTTCCATAGATAATAAAATATTCTCGATGTACTGTACAGTAATTTTATCATCTAAGGAACCGACTTTTGGCTATCTTGGACCATATTTAGAACATATGAAATTTTTATTATTTACTAAAATCTACTTTATAAATATTATTATTATTATTATTTTCTAATTTTTACAAGTGAATAATATTTTTTTACATTTAATATTACTTTACGTAGAATTTTTCAATAAGAAATTCTGGTAATTTTTACAATAATATTCAATTATTCAACATAATTCGATTTGTTAGACTTCATCACTGTATATTGAGAATACATTCTATTTATAAACGTTGTATTTGAAGACTTGTGTAAAGATTTTTTTATTATTATTATTATATCCATAAGCTCTGGGAATGGTTTTAAAATAACATGTTAATTCCTAGTAATGTTTTCTCTTAAGAGTTTTAACTGAATTTAAAAACAAGGAACTTTAAAAACACTATTTTATTACTTCACAAAACTTACCATTAAATAAAAAATTCTATTATTTTTGTTTTAGGTCGACAAACTATATATTTAATCAAAGCTAATGCCAATCGAAAGTGAAGTGTTGCAAGATGATAAATACATTGTTCTGTCGATTACTTTTGTATTTTTGTCCTTACGAGCCTTAAATATTTATAATCGAAAGAGGATATTATTAAACGCTTAGTTTTTTTTAAACACTATCAACCGAGTTAAATCATGGCTGACCGAGTCTGTCGTGATAATGTCGACAGCAGAGGTAGAAAAATGGAAACCGATTGGGAATCGATCCTAGACTTTCCTGGTGATAAGCAGGAGGGAATACCGCTGACCATCCGAGCGATATCATTGTGGAAATTTTCGGAAACATCAATTTTATTTCAAACTTTGTTTCTATTATGTACGAATGAGGAACCTTTTTAATTCAAAAAATAAATACATGTGATTTAAATTATACATAAAGAACAGAATAATCAGACAATCTATATGATAATTTAATAATGAACCGTCAGAAATTATATTATCTGTGAGACACGGTATTTTATATTATTGTGTGATCAAAATAAAGTATAAGAAATATATAACTTATCTAAATTGATAATTAAACGTGTAAGATTTAGATACTTACTATTGATTTTATATTAACACAAAATGCCTTCTTTAAATAAGTTTTCTTCTCTCGAATGCAATTTTTTGTAATGAATTCTATAATAATAAAAATGCGGAATGAAAAATTCCTATATATCTGCAACTGATAACACTAACAGATGTAACCAACTCAATCATGTAAAATATATAAAGCATATATTGTTTTGGTAAAATGGTTGCAGAATTTATTTAAATTATTAATAAAATTCAAAATATACAAAATCCAAAAATACATTTATGAATTTTAAATTAAGTTCTTTATATCAATCCCATAAATGTTTATATATAGCAGGAATAAAGAAATCGATAAGGACCATCCAGGAATATTAGTTTTTATCATTCAAATTACATATTTCAAAGCAACGTTTTACCGTTAAGACCAGTAATTATTAAAATAAAAATTCTAAATATTTCAAAAATACTTTTCCATAATTTTTCTTTAGAAAATTAACTGAAATATCATTAAATTTTGCAAACAAAACCATAATCGAACAAATGATAAATACGTTTAATAATAAATAAAAATAAGTAAAATACTTTTTAAAAAATTACAAGCTGATAGTTCGTATTATTGATAAAATTCGAAAATTAATTGTAAAATTTTATAATAAAAAGTTAAAAGAAAAAATTTTATATCGGAAAACTTGAATTAATTATCTGAATTTCTGTGATTAAAATACTGTATGAAAAATGTTTGGTTTGTACGAAATTAAGATTTAAGATTCAATGGTTGATGATTTACGAGAATTTAATAAAGTAACAAATAAATTTATCAGAGATTATTAAAATGCATTAACTACAAAATTAATCTTAGTTTAATGTACGTACATTATTATAAAATTCTTAATAAATAGAATATTCTTAGAGAAAAGGTTACGAAAATATTCACTCAAAATAATTAATCTGTAGAAAATTCAGAATAATTACTTTCTTACGGTTTATTAAAAGAATTCTTTAAAAAATGTAATAGTAAAATAAATAAAAAATTATGTTGTAGAAATCAATATAAAGTTTATCATCAATAAAGCATTAAATATTGAGTAAAAAAAAAAAAAAAGTCATTTCTATTATTTTAAGACAAATAAACTGAAAATTTATTTATTTATTTTGTAAAATATTAATTATAATTTAAAATTAACTTTTATCAAAAACACTCATAAAAAATGAATTTAATAAATAAGCCTTTTTAAAAGTTTTAACGGAAATATTTATTTTCTCTATTTTAAGTCTCTCAAACTAATTTAACAGCTTAAATATTACGTGTAACTAAGACAAAAGTTGCACGTAGAATTTAAATAGATGTTCATAAATTATTACACTTTAGAATAAGTAGAATTAACAACAAATATATATATTTGAACGGATAGAAGAGCGCTTCTATTTTCAATTCATAAATACACTCAAACTTCGATTTAGCGCTAGTATTCGCCTCTGAAATAGTACTAAATCGAATGTGGACATATTACCTCGAACAATAAAGATTTTATATAGAGCAATGAAACATATACACGAGTTGAAGCGTGTGAAAATCACGTAATTTGGTGATAATGTGGCTTGCAATGCAAAATCATACACTGAGAAATTCACAGATACTAAAAAGGTTTCTTTAAATAATTTTTTAAAAATTGTAATAATAAAAACATCTATTTAATATTTACATGGAAGGTTCATTGGTGGTTAACCTGGAGAAAGTTATATTGAGATTTAAATATATTATAAATGGTAAATATATACAAATACAACTTTCTTTTGTGAATTTCTTGCTTTTAATTATCCAAAATTAACTCACATTTTTTATCTTTATTCAAATGCTAATATATTAAAATTTAGTGATAAATTTTTATAAGGTATTCGTAACAATATTTCTAAATTATAATTTAAATTATTATAATGAATCGTGAAATAAATATAAATATTTTTATATAATTGTAAAGGTTTTGAAATGATTTTAATAAATACTTAAATGCTAATACAATCAATAAAATTACGTGAATCTACATTACAAATATTGTAAACAAAAATATACATTTTTTAAATTTGCCATAAAAAGAATTTGCAAATAATATCTTTAAGCGAAATAATTCGAAAATTCTGTATTAAAATTCAAAGAATCTATTTGTTTTAAAATATAAATATTTATTCAAGAACAAGAAAGATCATTATATTTTTTGTATTTCGATTTATAATAACTAATGATTTATTAAATAACGTTGTTTATATGCTTTAAAAAATTACTTTTTTTTAATATTTAAATACGAAATTAAAAATAAAAATAAAATGTTTAAAACTTTTATTTTATTTTTTTTACTTAAAAGTATTTATTTAAAATTAAAACACTTTCGAGTAAACAAAAACTTTTAATAATTTTGATTTATTTTCCTGATTTTTTTATTTTATTTTTTGCAAATTATAATAAATCTATAACAATAAAAAATACAGCTAGATAAAAGATTGGACGTTCAATTTTAGCACTTTTTATTTTTTAAAAAAATATTTATTAAATAAAAAAAGATGAAAGAAAAATTTTATAAGTCTAAAAAGAATTAAATTTTATCAAAGTTTTTCAATTTTTATAATAACAATCATAAATCTCAACTGTAAAAAAACAAGAGAAAAATATAATGAAGGTAAGAAAAATCAATAAATCCATAATCAGTAAAGAATTAAGTGATAAAATTGATTAGAAAAATGACTAGAAAACGTCCCATAAAAAAATGATTAGTTGTTAAATACAGTAAAATACATTGAGGAATAAATATATATTTAACAATATAAAAGTCATTTTAAACTATAATGAAATACCCAAAAACAGTTCAAATTTCATTTCCGTATATTATTATCATTTAAAATAAATCAACTTCTAATTTTAATTTAATGAGTAATTGCATATCATAATTTTTATGTTTTATTAGAGTTTTATCTAATTACTTAGATTAGTAGTAGATTAATTTAAAATGTGTCTTAATTTAATTTGTCAATTAGAATACTGCCAGTAGCGAATAAAGAATAAATGCGAAATTGGAAGTAAAGAAAAGAAAAAGTACTAGTATCCATTTTGGATTGCGGCAATTTACATTAGGACACTATCTTACAGAAAAATCAGTTTACTAATACATTTGTTTGATGTATTTACTGTTAGTCTACTTAATTAATGCTTCTTCTTTAAATTATTATTATGGCTTATCGTTTATGTTTCATGGATAATCTACTGTGATTACTTTTATCTCAATGTAAGCTCTCCAATTTTCATCTATTAAATATCACAGATCTTGTTTATCTAGGACAGAGACTGTATTCATCATTATCTTAATCATGTCAGCTGTTACAGCAAAGGCTATTCACTATGTTATTAATGTTTTCTAGATAAAATTATAGGTATAATTTCGCGACAGGTAAAAATTAAACCTATATAACAATTAGGATAAACGCTTGTAATCTATCGAAAAATTAGTCTCTAGTAATAAAAACAAAGTCATTTTCATTCGTCAATTTTTTACTACATTGTAATTGTTAAAATATAAAAATTTTGCTTAATTTATCTTTAAAAAATGTTTTACTTTGATAACTATTTATGAACTTATATATGAAAAATTATTTAATTTTAATAAAATCAAAATTAAAATCAAATAATCATAAAATTGTAACCAATTATTTTTAATGAGATTGTCTTAGAAAATAATTTCGATTGAGAAAATTGATTTTTAAGTATTTAAATTAACTCTCGAAGAGAACGTTTTAACCGTATTTTTAATTTAGAAACACTTCATTTGTAACTTGTTGAACATGTAAAAATATTTGACAAAGAGAATTTGCGTATAAAATCAATAAAAGTTCCTTAAATTTCAAAAAATATCGAAATCTTTAATTTAGAAAATTCTACTAATTTCATCCAGCTATTTAATTACACCACAGAAAAAAATAAATAAATAAATAAATAATATTAAATAAATAAATTCTAGAGTGTAATTAAATAGCCTGATTAAATATATATAGCATGATATATATATATCAATAGAAACTTCCAAAGAAGACAGCAGTAATTGCAAAGACGTTTAATTAAATGAGCATTTAACAAAGCAGCACATCTAGAGAATCACACAATTCATTCTCTGGAAAATCTGAACGAAAAGGAATTCGTGGGCATTCGTCGAATTTGTTTTCATCTTTATAAACAGAAAACTATCATAAATCTTCTATTGTCTTCAACTATGAAAATATAATTACAATAAATACCCGTGACAGTATTTATTGTAATTATATTTTCTTAAAAATTAAATTATAAATTTACGGAAACATTAAATGTATCATGCACAGAATTATATATATAGAAGTATATAACTTGGTAATGTTTTTTTTAATGGTTAAATTATATATAATCATTACGGAAATCTGTTAATAGCAGTGCGACAACTATAACGAGCTTGCAGTAAGAGTATCACAATATTTCTATTCAAATATTTTTTATTTGCGTATAAAACTTTTTTTATTTCTGTTTTATAGTTTGATATGCATTAAAAAATTAGATAATGTATTAAATTTAATTTAAATAAGCTAAGTACTGTAATATTTAATGAATGGATTCGATGAAAAAAGTGCAAATATTTTATTTCAATCCGTTAAAGAGTTCAGTTAAACGTGTCGTCCTAATTACAAAAATGAATATCAAAATGATCAAGGAAAATAAACTACGCTTCGTATTGTATTTCAGTCACACTAGGATCTTCTGTTAATTTTGTCCTAGTGAACGTAACCTGTAATTTAAGCGAAGTGCCCTACATCTCGTAAATTGATCATATCTTTCAAGTGGCATATAACCACACCATAATAAATAAATTATTTTAAGAAACGTAAAGTTTAAGTTTCCGTCTAATTCAGAATGCTTAATTTTCTTATTAATTAAATTTAATTATAACTTTAAAGGCATATAAAAATTTAATAAATTAATTGTTTAGTGACAAATTTTAAAGCTATTTCTGACATTATTATTAGCGTCATTTATTTAAATCAGATATTTTTAACTACAGTAACCTTCAAAGTTATTAATAATTAATAAGGATTAAAATATTGTATTTTAAAATACTATAATTAATCCATAGTTTTTTGATTGAATAGCCTGATGACACCATTCAATTTCGCATTGACTAACGTGTAATAAAACTTCTACAGACGAAGTTCAAATGTTAACATCTGCATTAATAAAACTAAATGCAGTAAAGTTTCCTCTTATAATTGCTGGTATAATTAATTTTTTTTTCTATAGAAGTTAAAGAAGTTATCAGAAAATTTCATATTTTTTTAAATACGAATTGAATTTGCATAACATTTGATCCAGAAAATGTAGCAAAAAGTGTGTTTAAAAAACATTATCGAATATTAAAACCCTGATAATGAATAAATTAAAATAAAATTAACTTTAATTAATGTATTAAGTTATTAATTTTTAATATTAGTATCAAGATATATATATATATATATTTGTGTATGGATTGCATTATTCATTTAACCGAATGTTATATAAATCTAATTAATTAAGTTATGAAATAAGCAGTAAGACACAGAAAATGGATGGCGAATTTACATCTAATTTATCTGGAAACGACTGATTACCGAATTGTGAGAAAAGGAGCGATAAATATTAAATGGTGTTCAATGTACATTGGCATTTACAGGTTTGTCTACTATTGAAATTATTTTTCCCACTTAAGTTTAATTTACTTAAATGGACAAACTAAACAAATTAAATTGACCGTTTTGCTACAAAGCTTTTGTTACGTTTCGAATTTTTTCCATGATATTTATTGTAAACACTTGAACTGTACAAATATATACCAAGTAAATATTTTAATTAACTGTAAACTAACTTCAATTCGAATTTACAAATTAAGGAATTTAATTTTACTTTTTCTAAAATGCTAATCGTTAAACACGATTTTATTCTTCAAAAACGAAAAATGCGAATATCTAAATTAATTTAACAAATACCAAACAAAATACAAACGCCTAAATTAAAATTTCATTTAAGTATTTTAATTCAAAATTTTTGGCTAAATAAAAGAAAATGTGAAAGGAATGGCGTATTATTAAACTCTTAATAAAATTTTAATACGTTTAACGTTTGTAAAGGTTATATTATGAACGTGAGAATATTTTTTCTGCAGAGAAAAATGAAGCATTAGTGGTTTGTCAAAACAAAATTCTTAAAGTGGAAAAAGGAGGAGGAAAGGAAAAAAAAAACTAATTAAAAAGTAAGACATGATTGCGTTTCTTTGTTGCTGCTAATTTCAAGAAGAATAAGTCTGACAGCATGTTGAGTTTCCTGACATTTCCATTTTCGATTATGTCTTCATTGGAAAAAGTAGCTCTGTAAAGATGCAATTAGGAAATTATTTTTATGTACTTGTTCCATATTACGTCGGAACTAATATAATTTATTTCGGGGGAGTGCACTTATTTACTAAGTTAAAACAATTAAAAACTTTTGATTTATTTTAATTAAATCGTACGCTATTTTATTTGTACCCTGGGAAAAACGAATATGAAATTTGAAAATTTTTAATTACCTTTTTAAATTTCATTATTTAATCAATTCTCAAAAAAAAATAAGAGAAAAAAATAGACGAACTGATTTAAATGGAATTTTGTCATTTATGCAACCAAAACTTCGGGAGAATTTTTTTAATTTTTGCCATTATTGCCATTTTCTAAATTTTAAATTCTAAAAAATGTTATAAGTATTTAAAATATATTATGATTAAAATTCTGTTATGGATTATTTCGTTCGAAAAGAGAAAACGTACCTAACTGGCATCATGGAAGCTTCCTAATCATTAATCGATACTGCCGAAATTAATTTTACTTTCTACCATAAAACCACCAATAAGTTATTACACAAAGAGAATGAAACCATAAATTAAAACTCTTAAATTAATTTTTTTGATTGTCTACCAGCAAAGAAATGTTCCATTATGTAAATTTTGGCACTAATCACATTGAATTGAATAATATCTCTATCATTTCCACTGATTTAAATACGAAAGCATAGACACAATAAAAAAAAGAAAAAATTCTGACAATAATTCAATTAAGATTATCGCGCGTACATCCACAATTGCTTCAAACTTACATAAAATTCAATCACTTTAATATTATTTTTGCTTCGATGGCTTTGAATCATATTTCGCGATATTTGCACCTCATTGCCTCTTTTAGAAATTCAGTCCAGACTTAAGAATGAGGGTTTGGTGTTGCTTTCGAGTTTAATTTTTATATCTTTAAAAAAAAAAACCGAAAATAAAATAAATTCATACAAAATGTGAAACTAGATGCAAATGAAAACACAACAATTCCTATGGAACTGAGAAGAAAAAAAACTGTTTTTCTTCCTCATCCTTTACTCTTGAAATTATACACCATCTGTTGTAATATAAAAAATATATTTTAAAATTAATATAAATTATTCTTCTTAGAAGCGAATTGTGCCAATAAAATTTGATAAATCAATTTTTTTAATGATTTAATTCATCAGTAATTCAGATTCGATACATAATTCCATTTATTCTAACGCCAAACTTTTATTTATCATTAAAAACTGATTTAGCCCGAACAAAGTTTAAGTAAAAAATTGATTCATAAATTGAAAAAGTGTTATTTTTAGAGGCTTAGATGTTTGTTTTTCTTTATATTTTATTACTTATATGATGATAATCAATACAAAAACAAAAAAAAATTGAATGTTCTTTTGTAAGAAAAGAGGCCAAGAAGAAAGGATCTCAAGAACCCAGCTCCTCAAGAACAAGTCAGAAATTGTTGTCTAGATAAAGTAATCCCTTATATCTTCCGGATGAGTTCGTTCAATTGCTTTGTAATAAATCCTATACCTAAAAAAAAAAGAATACTTGATAGATATGACGGAAGTCTGTCTTCTTCTGTCACAAAGATCGAATAATATAGCGAGAAACTTGTTTGTTAAATCTAAATACAGTCGAGTTATCTAAAGCGACACACCCAAATTTTAATTATAAAGACAGATTGAGCCTTCCTTTCTATATTCCGCTATCGCTTATTTTTTCATTCAATCTTCAAGTCGTAAAAAAATTCTTACAGTTGTTCTAGAATTTATTAATCGTAGACACCATAATTAAGTTTTAAAATAGGTCAGACTTTCTATTCATGATATATATGTATAAAAAAAATAACGGAATTCCTTCTCGAATATTGTCATAATTCAAATTTTGCGTGGGTATGATATGTGTCATCGATCAGAATATAACTTCCGTTCAAATCCTGTCACGGATCTTTGAATAATACTTTTTAACCAGAAAACCGCAGATGGAATGAATCAGAATATAACACATCCCTTAAAACGAGTAATGATAATAAAATTATTCATTATTAACCGTTAACTAAAAAGTTAGTTTATTAATTATTAAAGAGAGTTTTCAGAACGAAGGAAAGAAAAAAAAAACACTTTCCTGTGTCAAACATAACCTTAAACTTCCTCTCTAATTAAGAAATTTGATAAAATATCCGATATTCACGATATTAGACTTAATCAAAACAAGTCTTGGTATGAATTAAGGGGGTAAAAATCCAATTTAATGTATCAAATTCGCGGAAAAAATCTTGCAGAGCATATCCACTATATATTATACTATCAAGCAATTTTAAATTAATTGAAGAAGTTGATCTTCATAATGTATACCAATTTACTTAAGCTTCCGAGATATTTTAATTCCGACACAATAATAATGGTTAGTCCTCGTAACAAGAATACAAGTTAAAGATTACATCCAAGACGTTCAAACAATTTCCTGTCTCCGTCCTTCAGCAGATGACGCTAATACTACAAGTGGACATAATAGCATACGTCCGCCTTCTGCTACGGGGCGAAACAAGGAGCTAAACAAACACGAAAAACTGCAACATTAAGGCTGATCTCCCTTTTTCCCAACGTTAATAAATAGGTTTGTTAATTACTCACCTCGAAACAATAAAAAAACGATATTCCATTTATCTAAATTAATCTTTAACTTCCTCTCTTATTAATAAATTTGATAAAACATCGAAGTACAGTTATTTAAAAAGCGTACAGTTAAAAATAAGCTTTGATAACTTTAATTGTAGAAACAATTAATAAAAATCAACTTTTCTTTATAGTTCTGTAATTCCAATCGTTTAACCTATTGTCTTTAAATATTGTATTTCGTTCGAATAAAAAAAAAGAAAGGAAGAAACAGAAATAATCCTAAAATATGTCAGTGAACATTTATTCTAATTATTCAAATTACTCGAACCGAATTAGCCTTTAAGATGAATTTTTAATAGATGATAAATGCAAATCGCTTAAGCCAATTATAACAACAGTTCAAGATGTTGCCACATAAACAGAACGGATCTTGAAAACGTTTATCAAATATATTCATGAAATTATCTTACACACACATATATATAATTATAACTTTTGCAATTTATTATTTTCTTTTTAATTAATTGAAAGCACTATTAAAGTTTGCCAAATAAGTCCGGAAATATTTTCTTAGAGCATAAACTGGTCAAAAAGAAAGAAAAAAAAATATTAGTTTATATCCATCGTTTCAATATCGTTATCGTTATTTTTTTTCTCTATTTTCGATGCTTTAACCGTGATATGACGATTATGGCAGATTGCCAAGCAGTCAGAGCAGGTGCTGCTTGATAGAATTCCATTTTGTCCAGAAAGGCTTCGATCTCTCAAGAAAAATAACAAATGGCAAACGATTGCCGACTTCGCGACTAAATTTCGATTTGAAAACTTCCAAAAGTAATGCCAAAACGAAAACGGGCATACTGGGAAGGAAGCTAATTTTCCAAAATCCACAAAGGGGTTGCTATGGTAACGGCTATTTTGGCTAAAATCACCAACAACGTCAGATACAACTTTAATAATAATAATAATAATAATCAACCAAAATTGACTTTTTCCATTAAAAATTCATGATTCCAGTTAGTTGATCCAGTTACAAATTAACCGAAAAAATCTACAGAAAGATCTAAGTTAAATCTTTAAATAGACAAAATGGAAGTATAATTTGTTATTTTTTCCGATTATCCAGCATCAATTAATAACGTCTTACTCCATAGGTATATAAAGTCTGCACGGACGAAAGGAGAGATTGCCATAGGCGAGGTCAGAGGTGCTGAATGAAACAATGCTTAGAATGAATTATTGATTATCGTAGATGATTTATCGATTCGGATGACAAAATGTTTAGTTAGATAAAAAATCGAAATGGGTCAATCTGAAATTCGATAAAATAGCACTATTTCAAAGGCACAAAACATGTACAGTAAATGATGCGCTTCGTTTATTTTGACATTTTTCAAAGGACCACGTTGTGACCGAACGATACTTCTAAATGATATCCGACATCACGCACGGATCAACAATTTTTCATTCTTCATATAACTCTATTAAAAACTCGATTTTATGCACACAATTTGAAATTTATAACCCATATCTGCTTATATAAAATAAAACAGATAGTTTCTTATAAATATTTTATAGTTATAAGTATGAGATTCCATATTATAACGTTAAATTTACATTAAATCATCATTTTGCCTCAAGTGTCACGAATTTGTAGGACTTTTTAACATTTTTTTTTTTTACAATTTAAAAATATTAAATGTCTCGCCTCTCTATTGTATAATTAGTAATGAGGATAATTTATTAACTCCGCGCTTATTTCATCTCGTAGAAAATAAAGTGGGTAACAGTGAGAAAATTGAATTAGAAAATTTTGAAATTTAAAAAAGTGAACGCGTTCTCTGAAAACGAGAACTTAAATCGAATGAATTGAATTAAATTTTCTTATTTGTTTTCACTAAATATTAGTTTAAAAGAGGATTTCTGTTGAAGAAAACGCACAACATGGCATTGTTCTCACTGTCAAGATATACACAGTACAGTATGTCACGTCTGAATTTGGCCACTCCTCATTCGATCGCTTTTGTCAAAATATATTTTCGCAAAACTATATCAAAGCGAAGAAGATAAAAATGAGTAAAAGATAAGAAACGACAAGGAATACTTACCCAGATTACAAAACAGCCACCTTCACCGATGTATAAAGCTATCAAAGCAAACCAAAATCTGACCGGCGACCCCAACAAAATCGACCCTCAACCAACAACCCGCCAACCTGCAGTACAGAGAATGCGGCGTCCTTCTGCATTACTGCGCACGCTATGACGTCATCGGCCGCAACGTCACAATAGTTAACGCTTCGTCCGTTAGATGGCAGCGCAAAGAAGGGTACCATTTTCAACAGGCTGCTTTATACCTACTCTTTTAATTGGTGAAAACAGTAATCAATTTGTTATAAAATAAAATTTTAAAAAATTATTTCAATCACGTTATTATACTTAATTGATATTATAATATTTAATATCATTATTAAGAATTTATATTATAACCTTCCTCATCTGATTGAATTAATGTTATAAGGTTACTAAGCCCACAGCTTCATCACTCCAATTCAATTAGCATTCCAGCTTGTTTTAGAAGAATTATTATAACAATTAATGATATTATAATAGCTACAACGTTATTATAATATACATTATTAAAATAATTAAAAATTTTAATATTATAACAAGTCATTCTAATTAAAAAATTAACGAGTTATAAAGCTTATTTTTTTCTTCTTCGTCTTCCTAAAAACATTACCAAGTATAATATAATGTAATAGCGATTTTTTAATATCCCGTTTGAAAAAGAAAATTGCTTTATAATTGGAGTAAAGAGTTTGAATTTCGCAAGAAATAAAAACTAATTATTATAAATGCAAATGTGAATGTTTATTAAATTAATTTTAAACGATATAATATTTTTTTTTATAAAGTACATATTTTAAATGCATTCTTAATATAAAATTTTCATTTATTATTCTGTAAATTGTATATAAAAAATGCACGAGTACATTAATAAAATGACAAAGAAATGGAATAATAATAATAATAAAAAATATATTAAATATGCCATTCAAGCATTCGAAAATTAAATTTTATTGTAAGTATTTGTTAAAAGTACTTATTGGTTATGTAAGATGCTGTAAATAGGATGCGGAGTTTATTGAGTACTTAACGTAACAATTGCATCATCTTTATAATAAGTGAAGATCTTAAATAGTAAATTGAAGGAACAAATTTTTCAATTTATTATTCTTTTTTATTGGAAAATTTTATTAATAATTTTTTCACAATACTGAGGCTTTAAAAGTCTAAATTTCTAAATATATTTTTCTTTTATTCTGCTTCATCTTATTAAAATTAATAAATCTATTCATTTTACATAAAATATACATATTTTATCCCTAAAAATTCTTATAATTTTCCCATAAAATAAAAGTAATGTAAAGAAAAGAACATGTTACATAATATGTACCATTTTAATTATTTAATTTCCGCCTCTTTAAAACAAAGTATATAAAGATTTACTTTAAACTAACTTTTTAATTATTTTAAATTATATTATTTACTAATAAAATGTACATAAATCAGTATTATTAATAAAGATATTTTTCTTAATTTTCAAGACAAAAGAAATAGAGATAATAAATTTGCTAATTTTTTTTCTAAGTGAACAATGATAACAATAATAATTGCAAATACTGATGTGATATATTAGAATTGACTATAATAAATCATAAATTTACAGAATACAATTTAATAAAATGATGAAATGCGAGCTTGTTTATGGCAACAACTTTAATCAAATTTTTCTTATATTTTGCCTAAGGCGTATTCAAGGAATAATATTGTGATTGCAGAGAATTTTCTGTCAGTGACATCATTATTTTACAATTTATCTTTCACATATTTTAAATGAAATATTTTTAAAAAATTAACATGTGTAAATCACAAGTTTCTTTATTTATTAATTTATTTTAATTTAACATTAATATATTAATATTAAATTAAATTATTTAATAACAAAATATTTAAACTTTATAAATACTTAATTTAAATAAATTTAAAAGAAATAAATTACGAATTTTCTAAAAAAAATTTGTTTTTTTTTTTGCTAAAATTCTAATTACTTTATTTTAAAAAATACAGTAAATAACATATAAAACTATTTCTTAAATTTTTATCTTTTATTTACTATTTTAATTTATGTCCAAATAGTTGGTTTATCTCCAAAATAATATTTATGTTTGCGGAAATTGCTCCAAATTGAGATAATATTCAATTTGATTAAGGAATTTCGAATAAAAAAAATATAAAAAAGTAATTGAAAGTAAGTTAATTTAAAAAAGTATTAACATTAATTATAAGAATAAATATTAATTTCTTAGAAAATAAATTAGATTTGCTAGTGAAAGATTATAATTATAAGCATACTGAATGAAAATAATTTATTTTGTCAATCTCTACTGACTAGATTATCATTTAATTATTTGACAGCATTTATTTTGCAAATAAAATGTAAAAAATTATAATTACAATTTATTCCAAATATAATTATTTAATTTATAATATTTTTATAATTAGGATTTAAAATGTTGAGAAATTTAATTATAATTTATTCATTAATGTCAGGAATTAAACATTATGACGTGAGCTTTAAATTTAACTTGAAATTAACCTCTTTATCAATGATTGTAAAATATTTATTTATGTAATAAAAATTTTTAAAATTACGTGAATTGAATTAGAAATTAATTGAAATACAGTTAATATATAAATGATTTATTTTAAATAATTACATAACCTTTGGTGATAAAATACTGTCATTAACTTGGAATCTATGTACTGTACTCGTATATACTATACTAGAGATCAAAAAGCGGCACTCTCATGAAGCTTTCGCCTTAAATTAATTAAAGCTTGATTGTTAATTTAAAAAATAACTTTGTAGGTCACGTCAAGTAACACAGACGTGTAAAATGAAGTTTGTAGTAAACAAATTGTTAAGGACAATAAAAATGCAATAGAAGAATGAGACTGGGAATTTTCTAGTTACGCTTTTAATAATCATATTCCAATATATTTGCTAAAAGCTTCGTTTATTTTTTTATTAGGTGGCATACTTCTTAAGTCTGAATCGGAACCTCAGGCATTTCAGTGGTGCGACCCATATGCCAAGCTCTCACCCTGAATGCCGGGCCTAATTAAATGATCTCATGAAAAAAGGTTCTCTTAGAACTCACAGGACGAAAAGAGTTAAAATGTTCACAAACTAATTAATATGGAGAATGAAGTTTTGATTTTGGATATTAAGATTTTGGTTAAATGTCTTACAAAGCCAATAAGAGCAATTTATTCCACGTTTTGGAAAAGTTTTCTACAGATCATTTCAGTACTTTAGCTTTAATTGTTTCCTATTTTAGATTTTTTTAAGTGGGCATTAATATTATGGCAAACTAAATATTTTTATTCCTTTCTCATTCAGCTCCTTTCTCGTATCTCAATTCTCAAAATCAAAAATAATAAATTCTTTCTAGTATATAACAATAATAATTATTATTTTTATATAGTTCTAACGTTTAAATTATAATTACCTTAATAGATTTTTTTAATTATTTCTGTAAATAATAAATTATGACAGTTTTATTTAAATAATTTATTAATTCATAATAATTGTATACTTCGGTATTATTATTATCAAATAATAATCGTCATTATTATAATTAGTATATAAATAAATAAACGTAAACTTCAGTTATTTGATTATTATTACAAACTAAACGCTCACTATATTGGAAATAATAAATGCGAATAAAACTGAGAGAATGTATTCAGTAGAAGATTTAAACATAACAATTCAGTAAAAATAAAGAATGAAAAATCGGAATATAGGGCAAAGGACATCACAAGACATTATTTTATTTTGTTGATGGTAAAAACCAATAAAAAATAACGTTTCTTATTTAAAAAAACTCACTTTAAAAGGACAGCTAACACATTTTAAAAATAACTTATAGGAGATTTCAGATGGTTTGTAAACATTAATTTTTTTTCCTTATAAACTTTATGTTATGGACGATATACAATTTATAAAATCAGCATCCAGATTAAACGTAAATAAAAATTTATTTAAAGAAAAAATTGATAAATATTAATTGAGAGCAAGAGAAAATTAAGGAGCAGTTTTTAATTAGCTCTTATTTCCTACAATTTTAGGATATAAATTGCCATTCATACATAACTATTCTATTTCGTCTCGCCGTTTAGTCATCATGTTTTATAGAATAAAAATGAATGCCAAATTTTTAGTTGTTTGAACTACTTACTGGACACAAAGCGTCATAATGCGTGACTATGTCATCGGTCTTGTAAGCCTACTTATGAAAAATATTCCATATAAAATCCGCCTACTTTTCAGTATTAAAAAATATACATTTATGCATAAATGCAAATGAATTAAGCACAAAAAAAATTATTCTTCCATTTTTATTTATTATTTATTTTAGTTTATTTTCATAAAAATTGTTTGCAAAATTAGTAATTTCACTACATTTCGTATCTTTATAGACAATAAAATAATTTAAACTTATTGAAAAGTCAATAGTATTAATTAATCTATCTTTAAAGAAAATTAATTTAAAATGTTGAATATAATAAATAGTCTAATTATAATTTGTAAATATTAATTTGCAGTTTAATTATCTTTGTGATTATAATGTTTGCTTAATATTATTTTAATAATGTAACAGTGTAACTAGTACACATCTTAAATAATTTAATTAATAGCCGATAAAAGATGATTTTAGCAAAAGGAAGTTTCAAGATTAATTATTTCTCGTTGATAGAACTATTATTCTCAATTTATATTCAAGATAATTCTCAGAAATCATTAAGCTACCTAAATTAATCATTTTCAAAATATTATTATTTATTTATGAAATTATTGAGCTAGTAAAATTCTTATTTAACTTCTACTCTCTGCATTTTTACCTTTATAAAAAGGTAGTCAATTAACAGAATAGTCGATAACAGAGGTGAAAATCTTCTTTTAGTCGAAAGGCCACATCCCATTTTACAAGAATTTCATAAGGTCTCACAGTGCCGATTAAGAAAATGTTCGGCCCTGTTTCGGCTCATTTTGTTTGTTATATTTGCTATTGTAATCCTCTGGAACAAAATACTAATGTTACTACGTTCACAACTTTAAAATTATATTTATAAAATGAATTTAAAAATCGATTTATATCTCTTTCAGATCCGGACCCTAGACAATTAATTAGGTCTACGTGCGGCTCTAAGGCCGTATATTGCATTGGAGGTTGCATAAGTGAATATATTTTATATTTAGATAAGAATATTTATTGAAAGAAAGAATAGAAAACTAATTTTTTATTTAATTTATCTCAAAATTGGAGAACATGCGTGGGAAAAATTATACCATTGCTAAATTACATCATTTTATATGTTATTAGGCCACAAAGGTTTTCCACTTTTGACAAGCCTATATATAATTTCTGTCTAGGTTAAAAACTTGCATTGAATCAAATATTTGAGCTCGATCGAACATCTCTTATAACATTATCATGAAGTAAGACAGATGATGGACAGATTCGATAGTACTCATTTTTCATTGCTTCAGGTCAACAATACTTCACTAAAAATAGCACCTATTAAAAATAACAGTCTTATTTTTCAATTTTCTTTTTTTACACTATGAGCTCAATAAATCTTTTTAAACAGAAATTATCAAATACATTGACTCGAACAATAACATTGAATCAGTTAAAGAAATGATATTTCTATTTACTTTTAAAGTTATACTCGTGGTACATTCTATTGTGCGTATCGAAAAATTCTTTAAAAGTAACTAAAAATACATTATTTTTAGGTCGTGTGGGCCGAATAAATGTTAAAGTATTTGAAATTCAATGAAAATTTACATCTCACAGAAATTTCAAAATCTTTTCAATATTTATTTCAATGAAATGTGACAAATCAATACAATGAAGTTCATTTGCATTCAGTCTCTGCTTGGATCTCTTTGGTGTAAAGAATTCAAAACTGCAGCGTTGAAGAAATAAATACTTATTCAAAGCTTTTTAAAAATTATTAATACATTTTTTCAAAACTATAAATTTAGTTTCAGATTTAATATATTTATTTAAATAAGTGTTTAAAGTATAAATGAAAATTCAAAAACGAAAGAAACAGTCGAGGATATAACAATAAAAACTTTTTCGTTTACAATTTACGGAATAAATTAAATATTTTTAAAGTTCTGAAATTTCTTAAATTTTTTTTTCTGGTCTCATATTTAATTTAAATTTTTTACATTAATTTTAGTGTAATTCACTAATACGATTTTATTTTTTAACTGATTAAATAGATCAACATTTGAAACTATTAAACAATTTAAAATATAAAAAGATAAATAAATTTCTGGTCTTTTACTGAATATTCATTCTTTACTCTTTAATGTGTATTTATCCAAGGAAATAAGAGAGGTTTTTTTTCTATTTTTAATTTTTAACTACTCGAAATGCGATATGTATAATCTAATGTAATCATATTTCAATATGTTCTTTACACATGTAAATTATTTTGTATTTATTTTTAAATTATGTAAGATTTAAAAGCATTTCATTTTGTTTACATTAAATTTTAATACACATCAATTTTATTATTTATAAACTGATATATTTATTATTATAATTTAAAGTATATTATAAGTATAGGCAATCCGCATATAAATTACATTTTAGATATGCTTCTGTTTTGTTTGAATTTACTATTTACACATATTTATTATCTAAGAATTCAATTTATTTTTTACATTTTTTTATCTTTTCATTTGCTGCATAAAAGATTTTCTTTGTTCTACCTTTTGATTTGGCATAGCATGATCCTATGTAGTTTTTATGCTAAAAAAAACTATAAAAATTAACCAACCTAAAACAAATTATAATAAAAATATATGAATATTCAGATTATTTACTATACTTAACCCTTTTATTTACATTTAACACTTCATAATTATGTATTAAGAGATATTTTTAAGATTCAACTTCCTGTAAAAAGGTAAAGTATAAATGATTAGCGGTTCACGTATTCTTTTTTAATTAATGTAACTTTTAAGAAAAATAATATATTTATATTTATTATAAAACATTGAAATCGTTTAAAATCGACATATTTAAAAAAAAAAATAAATTTAAGATGCAATTTAATCTGACTTGTTCCAGTCGATATCATGATTAAGAGGAAATGATGAAAAAAATGTACATTCATCGATGCTTACTTCCAGCTAACTAATCATTAAATATTTTCTATTTTCTTTTCGATTAGTGTCAGTGACCAATACTCATAATTTTTTACTTTTTTTAATCATCTTCATAGAAAATATTCTGACTTAATTTCCTGATGAGTTCGGAAACATTCGTAATAATATCCTTGTTTTGTTATAGATATGAATAAATTAATTTTATCTCTTCATGCGAAATAATTAATTCAAATAATCCTGTCTTTGTGAACGAAGTCTTTGGATTTTCATTTTAGTTTTAATGATGTTTGCCGGCTGAAAAACTAGTAGTAGTATCAGAGTTTGATTATTTTAACACACTAATTTTTTATTATTATTCCGAATGGTAAAAAGTATCAGTTTTAATAAATGTGTCGATTATTTTATTTTAAATACTTAAGTACACAGTTTAAAATGTTGCTATTATGTATAATAATATATAAATATTGATTGTTGTTCGTGTTTAATTAATATATAAGCAATGATAAACAATCTGGTGATGAATCCCCGCGGCACAGTAATGATGCATTTGCTGATGGAACGGGCTTGTAGAATTAATTGTACATATTAAATGAAGTGTTGCCTAAAATCTTGAAAAATCCGAAATTTTTAGAACTTTTTTTGGATCGTTTTTCACAAAAATATTGCACTCTTTCGACTTGTTTTTGAATATAATTTAATTCTTCAACAATTTCTTTGTTTGTAAAGCTTTATAATTGAGTAAGTGATGGAAAAGATATTGACACATTTGAACAAAAGCTACTTTATGTAAAGTGGCTACAGTTTTCTCTACTTCCTTAATTTTTTAAAGTTTACACATCAAAAAACTACACTTTAACATTTTAAAAATTTATTTGATTTTTGCTAGAACATACATTAGATATTTACATACTGAAGAGAAATGTAAGATGTTATTTATTTTTAAATGTTAATTCATTAAAATTTATAGAGATCTTTAAATTACAAATAAAAATAAATAGTGTATGTTCACAAGTGGCATAAAACTCAATTAACTCGTGATTTGTCTTATATATTCAAGATATATTTGTAAATATGAACTGTAAATTAAGTTTAGACCAACATATTTTTTTTTATTTATATATATGAAAATACAGAAAAATATTATATAATTAATTGTGATTTAGTCTTTATAATGGTTAACCGGCTTTTGGACTACTCTGTATTTTAATGCGATGGTTTTAGGTTCGACTTATTTATACTTATTACAGTCGTTGTCAGAATGTAGAAATGAAGAAGGGTGGTGTCGAGGTAAGACAGAGAATGAGAGGAATAAAAAGGAATGTACGTCAGAGCACAACACACGTTCAAACTGTAGTGAGGACCAGAGTACCACTTTCCTTTAACAGAGTTCACATAACTCCACTCATCCCTCGCATAGCAGAGGAGAGGGCGCGACGATTTCAAGGGTAAAGGTCACATTCACAACTTCCTAACAGTTGTTATAATATTGTTATATTTTTATATAACAAAAAAACACACCATGAGATTTAAAAAAAATGTTATTACGAAAAAAAAAATAAATTTAAGAACCTGTTAAACTCTTCCATGTTTAAGAACTTTTAACTCTGTTCGGAGCCAAGATTTACTTCTAAATTATTAAGCATTTAACCTTCTACTTGGTTTATCAATTTTTACTCATTTAACACTTTCTAAGTAATAAAATGTTTTGACTAATACCAGTATATAATTACTCGTAGTATTTTAATTATCCTGTTAAATTAAATGCTGAATATATTATTAAAGTAAAATTCATTTTTTCTAGTAAAATTTACAACTTTTACAATGAAAAAAACAAATAAAAAAAGGGTGAATTCTACTTCGAAGAAGAATATGGATTTTTTAGCATCGTAATTCTATAATCGTCGCATATAATGTAAATGAAATAATGGCAAGAGTCCAGAACAGACTACCTGGCCTAAGAACTTGGAGAGGATGATGAAGATAATGACATAATTTTCTAAATAACTGTTAAAACAATAAGAATTAAAGGTAAAACATTATTTAGTATGCGTAATTTAAATTTAATTGTAATTACTTTCAATTTTAACAAATGTACATTATTTTAGTATGTTTCTATCAAATAATGAAAATATATAAACTATGAATTTACACTTTCATATATTCTTACTTTACAAAAACGCCACAGACTATATCCCAAATCTACTTGTTCGTGTGTCTGAGTGAGATATATAAGAAAATCGAAAATTGTTTAGAACGATAAATCATATATTGACCCACATTTCTTTGCCATAAAATTAAATTGATTTATACTTAAAGCTGCCAATTTAATCTACACAATCCAAATTACCTTTCTTATATCCTATATAAGATGTTAACCTAATAAACTCTATATAAACTTAATTAAAATAACATTATTTTTGAAACAGTCTTTATTTTTAAAAATTGTCAAAACCGGATGAAAATATCCGTTTATTTTCTAACATCAAAATAAGAGAAAATAAAATATTTATTCTATACATTTTGAATGATTTAAGATAGAAAAAGTATGATTTTTTGCGTGACAGCACGATCCGACATGATCATTCTCGGCAAAGGTGCTGCTCGCCATTTATGTCAATGCACTTTTAAAGTCTTACAGAGATATTATATGGTTCAAATTTTACATCAAATAAAATACTCTGGACCATAAAAACTTATAAAAATACAAAAATCGATCTTTTAAACATCGGGTATTGCTTTTAATATACCCTATATTTATTTAAAAATGAAATTTCTTTCAGTTTATAAATTTAAATTTATGCCAAAGTGTGTGTTTAACCATTAATTTATCTAAACAAGAACAGAACTAATTAATTTATTTACATTCCATTCCATTCAATAATAACTGCATTACTAGAGTTACTTAGTATACCGGTGCTGCCATCTGGAAGAATTCGATTCCGATGACAAAATGTTACCTGCCAAAAACACTTGTATATGATAAGTAACATGAATAATAAGTGTTCTTACATTGTATTTACTCTTACTCTTTTTATGCCGTCTCGTTTTCTAATGTGTATAACTGATCTTAAAGACTAAAATGTCTATATACAGAATGCCAAAAAAATTGCATGCACATTTTATCAGCTCATAATTCTGTAACTTTTTTTTCCCCCGGATAATAACCGGCCTTAGAAATGGAAATATAATCTTCACTCTAACACAATGATGGCAAAAATAAGTCTCTCGGAGATAAATTGGTTTTAGGTGCGAAAAAGTATTGGAAATTATATCAGCCAGGAATGTAAGTAGCTGTGTCAGATGGAAGATAATAGACATATATATATAATAAATAAGTACATAAATATTTAATTTTAAGTATCGTGAATAAATAATAGTATATATAAGGCTTGTAAGGAAAGCTTACGAAATTGTCCTGACATTATTCTAACTTATAAAATTATTAGACTAAAATTAAGAAGTTATAAACAATTAAAGTGTGTATAGGCTTATATATATATTTTAAAGGAACGTTCTGTAGATATATTAATCAATCCGTAATATTACTAAATACATCTTATTTGCATAAATTCATATCTGTTTTGTGAATTATGTACAGTACTGTATTTTAAAATGTTAAGGTATTAGTGGTTCCTTCTGTATCTTTAGCATTATTAGCCTTCTTACAATAACCCAGGTGTTTCGATCGCTATTGGCTCAAAAATAGAAAACTTTGATTTTTTTACTAGCAGATCCTCTTTAGTTGTCAAATTCGATATAAAAACTAGACTATACAAAATCCCTGTAGTCTCTGCTTCTAAAATGTATTAAAGGATAAAATGTAAAAACATTCCTTCTGTGCGAATCCCGTACAAAAGAAAATGGTTATAGTTAAACTATTCTCTGAAATTGTGTTAAAATTAGGAGTCTCGTGTTGTTGTTTTTTCTTTCGGTAAAAAGAACAAGAGAAATTCAATTATTGTTGTTCTCATAAATTCAATTTCAACGATCTTTGGTTTTCCAGGACTTTGAGATAAGAATAATAATTTTGTTTAGAATTGAAGTTAAATATGATATTTCTATTATACACTATATATTATATTTAATAAATAATTATTATAAATAATATTAAAAGAAATAATCATGGAGGGAACAGAGAAGTAGGCCTATATGCTTCTTGATGCTAAATAAGAAAAACTTTATATAATTTTCTAATATTGAGTAAATAATTTTTAAAAAGTTGTCAACGAAAACTTAAACTTTTATGCTAATATTAATACTGAAAATGTAAAAAAAAAATAAATAAAATTATTTTCTCATTTACTATAAGTGTATTTTTTAAAATATGTGCAATTATATAGTCCACAGTGTATTGTAAACCTCATTTTTCCCCACAAGATATTGATCGATACTTTGATATATCGCAGGTATTGGTATATCGATATCTGATTAAACTATCGCGATATGAAGTAACTAATAAAGTTTTCATTAAAAACAGTTTTAACTGAATCAATATTTATAATCATATCATTTATATTATAGCACAACTATAAAATAAATAAATCTATCCAGTTTTAATGATGTAACTACCACTTAATTAAAATAATTCAATCTGTAATAACAGAATTTTATTTAAAATTTCTTCCAAGATTCAACATCTGTTGACAAAATAAGCTTAGTGAGTTGATATCGTAATGTGTCGTTGTGCGATGTCTTCTCTTATTTCCCGATGCTTTCACATTTTTCTGAACAGAGATTACGATACCATTAATTTGTCTTTTGAAAAAT
This sequence comes from Centruroides vittatus, assembly GCF_030686945.1. Taxonomy (NCBI): domain Eukaryota; kingdom Metazoa; phylum Arthropoda; class Arachnida; order Scorpiones; family Buthidae; genus Centruroides; species Centruroides vittatus. The sequence goes on from NW_027120673.1 coordinate 3,138,548, forward strand.
TACCATCTCATGCTTACCTTTAATACCGATGACATCTTTAATATCGTTTCGAATTAGCCAGCATTTCCAGATTGAGAGATTAAAAATCTCCGAATTAAGGAATTATATATATATATATATAGGCCTATTGTTTTAATAATTGATTAAAATAAACTAAATAAGCTTAAATATAATATAAAAGTGTAAAAAAAATTTAAAAAGTAATGCTAAAAATATTAAAATACAAATATTTGAAAGAAATAACGAAGCTCGTACTAGCAATCTTAAGAAGGAGATTGTACTCTTCCTAGCGCCCCAATAGATCAGTTCCTGTATCCGACATATAATATATATCTTATGAAAAAATATATATATTGTATAAGAAAGATCTTACAGTTAGACTCAATGTAACTAGTCCAAAATTATCCACAAAATTATTAATTTTTTTTAATAAAAAAAAGTCTTCTTATTCCTAAATGTATGTAAAAATATAAGCGGATGAAATAATGAAAATGCTTTTTTATTTTAATTATTGAAATTATAAGTAACTTTGTAAACATCGCATATTAAAAGAATTATTTTCTGCATGGAAATTACTTTATATACGAATGATTTCGTGAGGAAAACTTATTTACTGAATTCGTAAATAATCATTAAAATTAATTTAATATATTGATAAATAAATAAATAAATAAAAAGTTTTCGTTACGAAAGAGCTCGCAAGACGATCTATCGATGCACTTGGTTCGTTTCTTATGGTCCCATTCTTGTTGAATATTTCAATTTAAAGAAGTTTTAATGATGTGGACAATGTTGCTTTCCAGTTCATTACTTTAGAACTATTGAAAAACGAGGACACAAATTGCATTATCTGAAAATAACTCTAATGTAATCTAGTTTAAAAATTGAAAATTGATCATCGTTATTAAATTTATTAGTTAACTCAAAACTTATAAATTTTTACTTTAATTTTGAAGTTTTCTTTTATACAAAGCAGTATAATTTTTACTATTTTGTTTATTTCGAGTACTCTTTTATAATCTGTTATAAGATTTTTTACATTTATCCTATCTCGTATTTATTTAGGTATATACCTTATATCCGTATGAGATAGGTATATTTATTCTACTAATTATAATTTATCACGAGGAATTTATTACAGTATCCCATAACGTGTGTATGGTATCATCACGATAGGGTAATAGTATTTAAATGGCTACTTTTCATTTTAAGCTAACTGAGCAAATCCAAAATCATTTTAACACGCCCAGCTTGTTTCTAATTAGTTTCCTATTGTGACGCTGTTACGGGAAAAGATATTTATCAAAATACTCTGCGAATTGATAATTTTGTAAAAGATTTCATCAAGAGAAGAAATTTGAAGGCTAATTAACTTTAAATGTTATCATTAGGTAAAAATAGTGTTATTTTTAGTCTAATCGTCAAAAAATTAGTAAAACTGACAATTAAAACTTTATTTATTGTTAATTTGTTTTAAAGATGAAGTTGTTCGTAGAATTATTTCTCTGTCTACTGTCTAAGTTGTTATAGCCTAATTTCAGAGCTCTATGCTCTATCATTGATATAGCGTTCTGCGCGGTTACAGAAATCAATTCTGTTGTGATTTGTAATTAATTTATCTCATTAGTAATTGAATTTCTGTAGAATTTTATCAATTACTGTAACTTTAATGACATTCTGCTGAATACGATGCCATTTTTCATTTCTTGATGACTTTTACAACTAATTCTCATTCTGTTTAATTTTCTTTTTTGCCATCATTTTAACAAAATTACTGATTTAGAAAATGTTTCAATGAGTTTCTGCGTAAGCGTATCGGAATGAAGAAAAATAGAAGAATTTAATTAATTAATTTAATAATAACTGCTGTACAGAGTCATGCCCTCTGGAAAGAGTTACCATACAAATGAATAAACATTAATTTTAAACAAATAAAATATAAATATTTAAGGTAAATATTTAATATTTCTAAAGCTTTTATACATAAAATATATATATAGGCCTACGTGTATATTATATAATAGATAAAATATATATATAATATATAAACTGAAATTTTTCATAATTAATAATCTCTGAAACAACAATTTGTATTAATTTCCTTGTATTGTAATTTTCATTATATTGCGGTTATTTCACGTTATAATCTTTCTTTCTGAACGATTTCATTCACAAAAAATTCTTTTAAGTTAATTCGAATGATTAACTTTCTAATATTTAAAATACTCTTTTTAATCTGCTAGAAAAATAATTTTAAATTTTAAAAGATTTATTTATACAAAAATTATTTATATTTTATTTTAAAACTTTTTAATTATACGATATAATTTAAAATCAGATTTTATTTTCACTGACTTTATAATTTATTTGAATAATTTTACATTAGCATAATTAATTAAATTATGTTATAATGAACACAAGAGAGACGGTTGACATGTAATCTTTTGAGGCCCGTGGTGAGGGCCCACGAGATTCTATGGGTCCCCTGATAGAATTCCCTAATTGAGGCTTTACTACGAGATAAATTTTGATTTCATAGTGGAGCGAATCTTCTCCACGAAATAAAAATTTATCAGGAAGATACCCATAAAATCTTCCTAGTTTATGAATATCTTCCTATGGGTATAAACTATTCCAAGTTTAGTGTACATAATACTTGTTTCCAGAGCGAATTTATGGGATGCACAGTGCGCATCTGCACCTCTTTTTGGAGGTTTTCCCCAGTAAGGCCGGATACCTCAGGTAGTAAAAAATTTCTGGAGATTTTCTTTCTGCAATCCCCTGTAAAGATCTCTGGATCTATTATTGCTTGTTACTATTGTGCAGTATGTGTGGATTTATTTTTGAAGTTACGTAAAACACTTAGACAAATCCAAAATAAATTTAGTATAATGTACAGTACAGTATAGTACAGTACATCATCTCAATGTTTGTTGATTAGCAATTATACACCATGTTTTAAATCAATTATCTGATGATAATATATCGTATTTCAAGATATCAAATGCTTAAAAATATTGATATAACCTTCTGTACACTAATTTAGCATGATTATCTTTTGGTATAATTTGGGTATTCTCATGTATGTTTGATTAATCGAACTTCCTCTGTCCGGAACAGGAATTTAATCCACATTCTGCTGTATTAAAAATAGAACTTAGTTTAAAATAAAATATAAAACTAGAAATTAGAAAATAATTTCTTTCTTATTTGAACCAAATTTCTGAAAATATTTCTGATTATACAGCATAAAAACTTATAAGAAGCTATTTCAGCTATTTCAAATCAATAATTTCAAAGAAAAAGAATAAAATAAAATTCATTACTTTCTAGTATAAATTCTGGTTTCTATTAAATTTATTCGTTGTTTAAAATTCATTAATTTAATTTTAATAACAATTAAAATTTATTAGATTAAATCAAAATTTTCTTTCTTAACTTGCAAGAAAACTTTATGCTCATTTTTATGAAAAGTAAACAAAACTTAAATAATGTATTTCATTTTTATTTTAAACATAACATTATTTTAATTTTATCTTAAAATTAACCCTCAATTAATAGCATATAATATGCATTTTTAAACTAATTTACATGAAAATATTAAATAAATACGTAAAGAAGAAAAGTATATTTTAAAATTCTTGAGAAAAACCTAAATCATTTATGTAAATAATTAATAAAGATTTATAGGATAAACATTAGTAAATTCGAGATAAAATCAATTATTCTTTAATTATTGGATATATATATTTCGTAAATGGACATGTTAACTATATAAAGGGACCATACTCTCAAGATACCAGCATGGCTTTTTTTCATTATGAATATATTCGTATCTTAATTTTCTAGGGGTATATTTTTTATGTTGCGTACAGGTGGTTATTTCGTGATATCATGAGTAATTTTGTGATAATACATTGCTAATTTCGTGAGAGGATCTTTTAGCCTAAATATTTGGCTGCAATTTGAAAAAATTGTAGACCTATAAATGCCCATGTCGTTTGTCTGTCAGTCTGTCTATCTGTCTGTCCATCCTTAATCTCGAGAACAGAGTTGGATAGATGAAGACTAAACCAGATATGGTAAGCTTAGTGGCAGAAAGCCACGATTAACTATATAATAACTTCAGATGCAAGCCGAAAGCCACGTTATTTTAATTCGAAATTCTTCATCTAAAGGAGTTAGATAGACGAGCAAAATTTCAGATCTCATCTTACATTACTTATTTGATGATGAATTTAAAGAGTATCACTAAATTACCAATTTTTACCCTATGTTAAATATTCGAGAATCAGTATATAATAATTTTATACTATTACATATATAAATTATATAGTATGATAATAGTATGCAAGGTGTTCTGCAAGGAAGTAAAATATTTTTACAGCGTGTTCTAGAAGCACACGGGATCCAATAATGCTCTATAAACACATTCCTTCAAACACATTATTTTAGCGTTAGAAGGGTTTAAAGTTCAGACTAACTATGCATTAAAATGTTGCTCTGAAGCACAGATAAGTGCTGCGAAAAAGCCTCAATATCGCTAGATTTCAGCTTCCGTGCTATATTAAAGTGCCAAGAAATGCAAGCGGACCTCAAGTTTTTGTAAAAATATACGATTCTGAAAGTAACAATCTGAAGAGCAGCGAGATTGATACTATTCTGCAGACTTAGCCGTGCTTCAGAGTAAAATCTTAAATAGTAGTTAATCCGAACTTTAAACTTCTCCAGCAATGAAAGAATGCTTTTGAAAGGGCTGTGTCTACGGGCATTTTTTGGACCCCTACGTTTCTAGAACACGCTGTATAAATATTTCCACTTCCTCGAGAAACATTTTGTATGTTATTTAAGAAATAAAATAATAGGCCTACATACACTATATTATTATACTATATGTGTAATAAAAGTGTAAAAAGAACAGTCGAAAGGAAACCTGGAGATTTTTCCCCATGCCTAGAGAAACCTTTGGCTCCTACTTCTATAAATTAATGTTATCTCTACTAACAAAAAATAAGCTATTTAAGACTACTATTTATTAATAATGGAGACATTCCACGTACGTGTATTTTATTTGTCTAAAAATTGTCTAAAGCGGCCCGCTTTACCCGCGAGTCCAAGCTTTCGATGTGTCAGGAGTAGTTTAACTATATTCATGTTTTTCTTTCCCCACTACAAAAGATTCCTTCATTCAAGATATTTATTCTTAATACTGTAATTTTTCATAAAGATTAAAATCAGCCAAAGGAGAAATAATCATAAAATGTGGAATTAAGATACGAATCATTTTGGTTAAAATAAAAAAGCATATTTAAGAAAGGCGATAAAAAATATTAATGAGAATATAATTTTGGTTTTAAATTTTAACGATAACGTCTTTTTTTCTTAATAAATATGCGTTTATAAGTCTTTCTCAAAAATGATTTTAAAAAATAGCGTGCTTAAACCTTAAAATTTTATTTGATTTAACAGATTCGAAGAAAATCCTCCGTTCTTTAATGGTTAAATACATTTATTCGAATAGAAACGATCGTTTAAATATCTACCAATAGAATATATTTTGAAATATATTCAATCAGGAAAGAAATTCCGTTGAATAATTTTATTTAAATGTTTATTTTAGTTAGAATAAATGAATATTTTATTTTAAATAAAACTCTTCTGTGGATTGCATTTTCCAATTAAATATCACCCGTTTGAAAATACGTTTCATTGGAAGAGTATATTTGAACGTGCGTTTCAATCCGAATAAATGTATTTAGCTATTGAAGCACAAAAATAAAACTGAAGATTCGAATACGTTAAATCAAATAAAATTCGAAGATTTAAAGTCATTATTTTTGTATATCATTTATTCGAGAAAGCCTTTTAATATATATTTTATTAAGTAAAACGATATTGTTAGAATTTTAAACGAAAATCTTACTTTAATTAATATTTTTATTACCACTTTTTATACTTTTATAAATGTTAATTTCCCTTTTATTAATTTACTTCAGTATAAATTTATTTACTTTGACTTTCTTTTTGTTATTGTTTGTATTTGAAATACGTAAGGAAATATCTTTTTGTACTCTTCTCGATTAAATTAATTAAATTAAATCAAGAAATAAAATTTTCTTATCGAATTACGGAAATTAAATATTGTAATTTAAAATTTTTATTTATTTTTACGAATATTTTGTTTGTTAAATAATTATTATTTCGCCATAAGCAAATTGAAATGTAATTCAATTATATGAAACAATTTTATATATTTAATAAAATTATTTTATAATCAAAATAATTTAATTTTGTATTAATAGAATTTAAAATTTCACTTGTAATCTAATCATTTTTAATTTTCTAAACATTATTTTTACAATAATTTAATGCGAAAATAAGCGAATATAGACTTTCATTTAAGTTAAATTTTTCAACTGATAATTGATAAATCGCGTAAACATTGAAAATTGTTTTCGTTGATTTCATATTTTAAATCAATATTTTTTAAATATCGGATCCATAAAATATTAGTGTTTATTTATTTTTTAAATATTTAATGATTTTAAACTTAAGTTATAAAATGAATTGATATAAATTACATTTAAATTGTCATTGGTATCTGTTTTTAATGTAATATTAATGCCGCAAAAAATAAACATTAACTTTTATAATATATTTTATTCCACTTTTTCCCTCCAAAATTTGAAATGATATCGTAATTATTTTTATAATTTTTATAAAAAATTTTTTAAAAAAATACAAGTTACATATAAATAATTATCTCGTTGAAACGAACAGATTTTTAATGGAACTAAAAAATGAACAGATTTAACACATTTATCACAGATGCATAGAAACACAGGCTTCGATTCATATATTCCACTCTACTCCTTGTGGATCGACAACCCCAATCAATGTTTTTGTACTGGCAAACTGACCCCAAGATATATACGTATTTGTATTTTACACTATTCAATAAGAATTAAGAATAGAAACGAGTCCGTTACACAACGGATACATCTCATTTTTTATATTCACTCAAATCCCGACAATGAAAAATGTTTCTTACTCATTGTCTCTTCCCATATACAGATCGACGCCGATGAAAAAAAAAATAATGTTTAGTAGCAGGTAAGCCCGGTGTTGCCCGGGCAAAAAATAAAAAACGTTAAGGTTATTTCGTACTTCTAACCTTTCTATTATATTATGTTGTAGTATTTGATTTATATTTACAAAGGTTATATTACGTTAAGAGGTTATCATATCGAGTGCCTACTCTAACACATTTTAAAAATTCTTTAAATTGTGTACAGTAGAGGATTAAATAATTTATAAAATGTGTTAGATGGTGACTTGGTGCGATAAACCCTTACGTAAGATAACCTTTGTAGTTATATAAATCAAATACTATAATAGAGCAAACATTAAAACGAAAAGAGTATATAGAGTTTGGTTATTTCAGCCTACCAATGTCACGTTTACCGCAATACTGTACTCGGATAGTATGAAATGGCACAAATTCAATGGTCAAGTAGACAGGAATTAAAAATATATCTTAAATTTTTCAGATATTATAATATTTTCTAATATTAACTCTAAGAAACTGTGCCATTCACGGCCGAATATGAAACCGTAATCTGCCGTAACCGGAAAAAAACGGACCAAATATTTAAACTCGGCACCCTCGAAAACCACTTAAATCATATTTTGTGCTGACCGGTAACCTTATATTATGTAATTTTCCTATTCAAAAGCCACCGTACTGCTGGTCCGATAGAAAGAAGGAGCTGTTGCAGAAGGGAGTCGAAATTAATTCGACCAAAAGTAGTCGCTGACCGCCTCCCAGAAGAGAGGATGGTCAACGACTACTCATTAATACCGGTCTACTATTAATAATTGAAAACTGATCCGTGTTGGATGGGTTGTGATGCAGGTAATCGAAGTTGCTAATCTTAACGTCCGAAAGATTTCGTATGATTTGTTTAAAATAAAAAAAATCTTATAAAAATGCTTGAATAATTGCTTTTATGTGATAATAAATTTTTTTAAAATTTTGGCAATAGATTGTATAAACTATACTTCCCGTATAGTTTATACAATCTATATTTTTGTGTTTTCGTAAATATTGCGTTTATGAAAAATTGTATGTTTATACATTCCCATTGCCGTCACCTATCTATCTATCTTTTCTTAATCTCGAAAAAGGAGTTAGATAGATGAAAGTCGAGACCAGATGTGGAAAACTTAGGGCAGAAGGCACAGATTAACTATAAACGAACTTTAGAAACGGTTTAGAACGGAAGTAACGTTACTTTGATTCAAAAATTTTTCCCAAACGGAGTTAGACATATGACCGACAGGAAACAGTATGATGTACTGTACAGGGGCAAAACACTACTACACTCCATGCAGGAAAGTGCTATGCCATTGTCGCAGTAATTCAGTGAATATTATATATATATATATATTTATTTATTTATTTAAAATTATATTAAGTTAATTATTTTGTTAACTTTTTTGCCAATAGATGACGCTACGTGTAACTCAGAAAATCGAATGTAAATAAAAATTAATTAATTTATAGAAATGCGATCGATATTTAGGGGTGGGATGTACGACATGATCTAAATTAGAAGTTTTTGAACGTAACTATCGAGTTTCGTAGCAATTGGTCGAACGGCATAGGCGTGTATAGCGAACAAACAAACATCCTCACTTATATATATAGATAAATCTGTATCATTTTACTTAAATTTTCTGTAATGTAATCTGTTATGGAGCTATAAAGAATGAAGACAAAACAATTAAATGAAATGCGGTGTTTATTTACAAAATAAATACATCGCTATTCGTTATTTATAATTTGATATATTTTTGAGGGTTCTATAAACTTTAATTATTAATTTAAGTTATATTAACATGTGAATTACATTGTAATGTGCATATCTAAATCATGTCTATTATGTTATTTTTAAATAAACATTATTATTTTATTTCAATTAAATGTTTTAAGAAAACGTTGTAAACATCTAAAATAATATTAATACCGTGTAAGTGTATGTAACATAAATGTAATTTGTATCGAATATTTAATTTTTAGAGTTAGATTACGTAAAGGTATTACATTATAACTTTAGTGTTTGTTTCTGTGATCAATTATTTATCGAGATAGGAAATAAAATAACAATAAATAAATAAGTAAAAAGAAATTGTACATCTTATACTGTATAGGCTGTAACTGAAGAACATAGGTTATATACTAAATCAGCAGAAATAAAAATTGCATAGTACAGTATTTCTATTCTATTATTCTATTCCTATTTGATATCTTCGAATGACAAATAACATCGTTAGAATTTTTATTAGAGACAAATTTTTTAGCTTGTTTTCAAAGTCTACCTGTTTCGATTCAACGACAATTTATAACAAGCTTTTTACAGGATATTTAGTACTTATGATAGAGTATTTTATATGAAATATACTATATACTGATAACTACGATAATTCAGTCGACACGCAATCGACCGAGTGGCTGCGAGTTCAAATCCGGTTCCTTATGTGATAAGCTGACATTTACCACTGTGGGTGACCCGAGTATGATTCCAATCCTCATAATTTATCATGATACTATCTAGAGATCGTTCATCATCCTATAAGTAGCAACTTTTTCTGGCTAACTCCATTGCGGTCAGGCCTCTCTTAATAGACGAAACTGCTCTTTTCGTAAGCTTAATATGGTGATATGTCAATTTTTAACAAACCACTTAATCATTCAATGTTAGTGGAACATCTGTTACAGAAAGAAATCATTCGATTAGAAATATTTCCAAAATTTCACCAATATTTTGGTGAAATTTCTTAAAACATAGACAATAAATAAACGTTATGTATATATATTATAAATTAATTAAATCAGATATAATGGACATTGTTTGAAAATACAACAACAATATTTAGAATTATTAAATAGAAAATAGCTAACAAGAAACAGTTATGTGCTTCTTATTAGCTATTTTCTATTATGATTTTAATTAATAATCATCTACCTCCATTCACTCAGAGCAGGGCATCCTTTTTCTATTTGACGGCCACATTTAAAATTTTTAATCTGACGCGAGCCGCACACAAGAGAAAAAATATAAAAAAAAAGTAGATAAATCACAATTATTTATTCATATATGATTATAAATTAACATAAATGTAATTAATTTAACTTCTTGAACTGACGTGAACGTAATATATCCGGAATATTTGGTTGAATATTGGTCACTGCTAGTTTTAAATTACTTTTGATATGAGTCAGTTATCTGATTTCTCGTTTTACTTTTTACTAGAGCAAATGGCATAAGAGAAGTAAAAGTTATTATCAACATATTTCAGACAATACATAGGCACAGTATATACAACAATATCTATTATAACGGATGTGATGCTAATAGAAACACGTGTATACTTATTAAAGAAAGACAATAAGGGTATATTCATTAAACAAGAAAAGTCCATTATATCTTACCATAAATAAATGTTTCTTCTGAAGCCACGACAGCTTTGTTCCACTCTGAAGATTCTGTGAATTTGTGATTCAATGCTTCTTTTAGAATGTGTGGTATGAGAAAAAACATAGAAGCTTTTTATTTGACTAGTACTCCTAAGTTCTACATAAACTGTAAATAAAATATTTATGAGGTTATCTAGCGAAAAATAATAGGATATGTAAATGACAATCGCATATTCATATCAACACTACTTTTAACTCAGCTCAGGACTTTTGAATTAAATTTCATAAATGGCATTATTTTATGGAAATGTAAGAAAAGTAAAATCCTTAAGAATAACGATAACAGTACGTTTATATAACTTAACGAGCAATTATTTATTGTGACATCGTCATAATTCCGGGCCTTAATTTTTAATCATATTTTAAATTTATTTCATTTAAAATATATGCTTCCCATCTCAAATTATTATTAATGTCTTGTCCCTGTACATCATACTTTTCCTTTAACAATGGACTCGGCGGGTCGTCTATTAACAGAGTAGATTTCGAATTGAAATAACGTGACTTTTGGTTTGCATCTAAGATTTTATATAGTTAATCAGGGGCTCCAACCCCTAAGGTTTCTATATCTGGTTTCGAATTTCATCTATCTAACTCCGTTCTCGAGATTAAGGAAAGACAGACAGACTGGCGGACGGACGATAGTGAGAATTTATAGATCTATAATTTTTTCTCAAATTGCAAGCCCAATAATAGTGTACAGCAATATAGCAGTTATTATATTTTGTATATTACGGATGAAATCAAACGATATTTATTGACAATCAGAAACGTCTAATTTCTATGTAATAGAAACAACTTCAAGGTAACTGATATAAAGTAATTTAAATTAAATAAATGTAAAACTGAATACAAAAAAACGAATTAAAGAGATTACATCTATTCATTTTCAAACATGCAGAAATCATTTGATTAAAAAAAAATGTTTACTGTTCTTAAAATATGAAGCAAATAAATAAGCATTACAAGAACACATACACATTAATATTAAGTTACACTCAAATAACATGCGAATGCTTAAGGCAATAATTGTCATTTTGGTTCTTATGCATGTATATTGTATTTTTGTGATCTATTGCATTGTATTATTTTTAATTATACGGTATAACGATAGAAAAATATAAGAAAGTCTCTGGTGCCGAAAAACAATAACTACCAAATTAACCAAGTATTCTACAGTAAACAAAAATAACATATCTAGCAACAGACAAATAACTTGTTATTAAAAGATCTGAAAGAAAGGAACCTACAGACATGAAAAATTTTGACAACAAACAGAAAAAGACACTGATTACTTTTGTGATCGAATAACATTCCTCATACTTATCGAACACAAAAATCAATTGTGTTCATAGATTGCTAATATACTCCATTTAGCCTTCATGACAGAATCTTTATCAAACATATTATTAAAGAAACACGCAGAAATCGTAATTTATAGCTAGTCTATTTATTTTCTAAAGTAGAAAACACATGAAACATCAACAAAAGAAATTAAGGAAATACATTTATAAAAGCAAACAGTATCTGTGTTCTTGTTAACGACCTATATCTAGCATTAATAAAAATCAAATTAGAAAAATCATTCGTGAAAAACTATCTGTTTGAAACTCCTATTCCACAAGGGTTCATAGTATAGGTGCATCCTAAATGCTATTTTAGAGAATGTACTGAGATTGAATAATCATCATAAACTAGATCATTTTTTTAAAAGCCAGATAATATATTTCAATGACATACCTATTTCTAGAACAATAAACTTTACGAAACGTACGTATTTCAAATATTACCAGATACAGAAATCATACAATGAAAACATGGGTCAAGTACTGTTGGACAATGTGATGATACTTTTGAGACGAATATTATTAACATTTTAAAATGTTCTACCATGCGTAAAGGTTCGATTTATCCAAAAATAACTATTTTAGTTATTAATATGCGGTCAAATTTTAAAATATTTGTAATAAATTGATGAATTGTAACTTATTAAATTAACATATCATCATACATCTTATCATATTAATACTGTTTTTAAATACTTATTTATTCGTGTATATATTATTTTATATAATACAGTATCTTATATCAAAATTAAATTTTGAAAATAATTTTTCCTAACAATTTAATAATAGTAAATGGTAACAAACGTGAAAACTAATGAGTTTTTAAAATTTATTTTCATTAAACTTTAGTGCATATGAAGGGATAAAGGACAGATTCATTTAATAATTGTTCCTGAAAAGATCACTTTTTATATACAAAAATTAATAATAAACTGAAAATGTAAATGATTTATTTAGTAACATGATTTAAGTAAATTGATCGTGTGATCAATGTCTACGGCACTAAACAATAATTTCTTATTAAGAAAGATCAAACTTATTACTAGAGAAATTATTTTATGTCTATAATAACTGACAGCTTTTTTTACCATTTCCTTTTAATAAACCATTTTAAAACGTTTTTTTAACGATTAATCTTTTAAAATGTATATATTGATATAATTAACAATACGAGAAAGTAAATGTTAATTTAAAAGGACTACTTTTAAATCTAAAAGCTTTCTTCGGATGAAAAAATTAATGAAATTACATTTACATTGCAGAAAATGTAGTTGCACTTTAATAATTAATTTAGGAACTTTCTTAATATAAATAATGTTCTGTGTAGAAAAATAAAAGAATTTTTTTATGATACGACTTTGACTAGTCTATTTAAAATTTCCATCGCATATGCTACATAAGACACATGGAAAAAACTTGTAAAAGAAATCATTTCTGTAATAAAAGTATAGTCTTTCTATCAAAATTACAACTGTTTAAAATGCTTATTGCAATTATAAAATTACAAATTGTACAATTATTGATTATTGAAATTACATTAAAAACTTTCAGTAAATTCGAAGTTCGATATTTCTTTATTGATTTTGGAAAATATCCTTAAAATAAAAATTGCAAATACATATTAAATGACCCTTTTCTATTATTTTTTAAATTTAAATCATCTTTTAGTTTTGTTTTTCTCTTCAGTAACGGAATTTTAGACAATTCATTTTTCTTTGCTAAACTTTTAAGCTATTATATAAAGAAAAGAAATAAAAATTTTTCACTGACTTCACAATTGAATTTTTAAATTTCATCACACTAGAGAATACTTTATATGTGTTTCTTTCTTCTTAAAATCATATTATCTTTTTAAAACTCTCCATAATTTGATATTTAAAATGTTATTTATGACAAATCAATATAACTATTGAGTAAATAATTTTTATTAATATAACTTAAAACATATTTAATAACAATTAAAGTAATAAGCTGAACAATACAAAAGAAACGAAGGTAAATAAAAATATATTATTTAAAACGATAAGCATATTGCTCCTAGGATGTAGTTACTTTTTTCAATCTTTCTACGAATCTTTAATTGAACATTAACGTTAATCTTTAAATAAGGAGGATGAAGTAATTTTTGCAAACTAAACATAAAATTCCATACGTTCCTGTTATATACATTATTTTCTTTAAAATGATTCTGCATTTATGTAATGATTTAAAGTCCCTACGACAAATAATCTTTCAAATTTGATAAGGTGCTAAATAGTTTTAACTGCTTTTACCTCTATGTTCTTAATCTTTTACTTTTTTGTTTTAATATTGTCTACTTGGACCTTGTTTATAAAAAGGACTTATTACTTAATCTTTATTTTTACCTGTTCATATAAAAATAAAGATTAAGGGTTTAATTTTTCTGACTGTCTCAACGCTCAGTCGTCCTCAAAAATTTACAGTTTAAACAAATTTGTCTGTTTAAGAAAAGCTGAAGCTAGTTGAAGTTACCGGAAATGTTGCAATTATTCTGCACTCACGATGGCAGTATTTGCTTTTCAATTCAGATGTTTTCAAAACTGAACTCGTGGTTTTATTTCCAAGGAAATAAGACATATCGGAAAGTCCATTTCTGCCTATAATGCACGAGTATCTGGAAGATCATTTATGTTTTAATCTATAATCTATAAAATCTATTTGCGCCTTCCTCGAATCAAGTGACATTCTTTGGCATTCCAGTGATGGTGAAATGCTGTATATAGTTTTATCTTGTTCAATAAACATCAATGTTGTCGTCCATTAGAGTTAGGAAATGGTCTGAAACTTGCTAAAACGAATAGAAAAGGCGTTCTATTTGAGTTTCATGTTGCTCTCCTGTTTTGTGATAAAACTTATTTGCGATAGTAGCGCACTTTGAAACAAATCGGCAGCATCTACTACATTTACTTCTTCGGATTTCATAGTCTTAATGAGGTCTTGTGTCTTGTATACAATGATTTTCACGACTTTCAGAGAAACAATAAAATCAAAAGATAATATACTATGTTTTTTGGATCATAGCATTTTTATAGATTTTTTAATCACATGTGGAACTTGAACTACAATCTTCAAGAGCACGTAAAGACACATGCAATAACATTTTGATATATCTAATGGTCTGACGAACTCTGCATGAGCTCCCCCTAGTTTTCGATAAACTTTGTAGCTGGTATGCCATTCGTAGGTATACCACTAAGCCAAAAACTTTAAAATATTCAAGTAATATATCTTGGATACCTGTAGCAGTAGCACAAAGGGGATGAAAACCCAGGACTATTCATAGGTATTGCCTGGGTGTGAAAAAGGGATAGGAAAGATTAGAAGAGTTGAGGAAGGCGGAAGGTGAAGAAAAAGTAAGATAGGATAGATGGTGAAGTAGGAAGACTCGTGAGCGCCTGCATCGCATTTATTAACAAAACAAAAAATAATATACAAAATATATACAATGAATACATAAATTACAGATATCTTGGATACCAAAAAAGTTATTTCAAAATTCAAATTACAAACAACTCAGAGGTTCATCATTATGACTAAGCTATCACTTAGACTCTAGATAGTTTAGTCATTTCTTAGAAAAAAAATTGGAGCTAATAATCCAAACTTGGTGGGCATAATGAAAATCCTTACCTTACTTAAAATATTAGAAATAATTTATGTAAAGAAGGGTATTTTATTTTGTGTAGGAAAATATTTTCATAGTAAACTATCAGACAAAATATGAGAAATATAGAAAAATGTGTGTTGGGTTTCCATTTTAGAAAATTGTAGACCTAAAAATTCCCACTCTTCCGTCCGTCTGCCTTTCCTAAATCTCGAGAACGGAGTTAGATAGGTGAAATTAAAGACCAGATATGGACAGGAAACCCGATTAACTATATTAGAACCTCCGATTTAGATCAGAAGACGCTTGAATTTAATTCAAAAATTTTCCTAATAATTTTAATGACACATAATTTGATTGGATAAATAGAAATGAACTATTTTGAATTTTTTTTAAATCTATGCAAAGGATTAGACATGAATTCACTCATTTGAAAATATAGAACTAACTTATATAAATATAACCGAGGGGTAATTTTATCGGTGGTATATAGCGGTTTTAATAAAAATTTATGACGTGATAAAGTAATTTTGTTAGCAAATTTGAAATTTTATTTTTATTTTTAAAGTTTATATAATTATCGAGAATGTATATCATGCGTGATAATTATATAAACTTTTATAATATAAGATTTATAGTAGGTTTAATATGTGATGTGATGTTTAAAATGTCATTTAATCCAATAACATTTTAAGACATTTCAGTAAAAAATATTATCCGAAAAAGTTTGAACTGTTGATACGGTCGTTATACAGCATTCTAAATCTAAATCCAATTGATTGAATTGTGCGTAAGGATGCATTTTAATATGACCTATTCTAAATGTAGATGAGGCGTCGACGCAACGAGACTAACAATTTTCCTATTGGGAAATATCAGGTATTATATCCCAAAGTAAGAACTGAAGCTATTTTTAGTCATTTTAGATAACAAGAATGTTATTAAAACTAGCAGAAAAGAGGAGGATGCAAAGTGATGAAACCCAGTGGATGAGATGCAGATAATTTCTATTTTCATTCAGAAAATTAATGGGTTTTTTCATAGGAATACGATAATAAATCAAACTCGTTTTCTTTTTAGAATAAGGTTTTTAGTTATGATGAAAAATGGAAACTTGTTTATGTAAAATTATGCGAAAAAATAAATATCATCTTAAAACGGTTACGTCAGTTTAAGAAATCGCAAGACTGCATAACAATAAAAACTATAAAATTGATTTTTCGTAGAAACGCTATGCTGTCATATGTTCTTGTCTTAGGGAGAAAACAATAAATCATGCGCTTTCTGTATTACACTTCTCGCGTAATCACAATCGCTCTAAAGCTTCAATAAAATTGTTCATTTTTGTTCTATTTTTTGAGTTCCTATTAAATAAAGTTTTGGGTTTTTTTTAAGTAAACTGAAATACAGTTAAACTCAAATTGTAATAAGGATTGGTTATTTTTTATATTGATTTGATATAAACAATCATCAAAATCTTTTTTCTAACAATTATTAACAATTTTGTTTTCAGATTTGTATTCCTGTTTAATTTCGATTGAGATTCATTTGTGTATGTTTAATAATATTTAATATATATAAAAATATAAAAAGTAAACATACTTAATACTGAATTTTAATAATTAAAATGAAACGTTCAGAAAATTTGCTGCATGAAAAATATTAAGATTCTAGTAAAAATAGTTTTAAATCAATGCTAAAATATTAATTTATAACAAAATCTTATATATAAAATTCTCGTGTCACAATGTTAGTTACCTTACTCCTCCGAAACGGCTTTACCGATTTTTACCAAATTTGATATGCATACTCAGTAGGTCTGAGAATCGGCTACTATCTATTTTTCATACCCCTACACCATTTCCCCCCTTTCAAAAATATATTTATATATGGATTAAGGCTTTTATGTCCAACAGATGGCGCTAACTTCCGACGACCTAAGTTTGCTTTTCTGTGAGGCATTCTGCTTTTCTGTGAGAATGGACTGAAGCAGATCATTTTCTATCTATCTATATAAATAAAATATAACGTTCGTTTGTTCCTACCGATTCCTTTGAAATTTTGACACAACGTTGCATTCGAATACGCACGTGTTTTTATATAATATACATGTCGAAATTCCCCCCAGTGGGGGGAGATGGACGGGATTAAGGCTTACCGTGAAGAACTCGGCTTCTATTATACTATTTTACATGCGGTTTTTTGCGTTTTTAATTGCGTTTTAATAAGTTACGTCAACAGAATATACACTAAAAAGGAATTTTTCGATATTTCCCAGCGGGAAAAGTGACGGGATTAAGGCTTACTGTGAAGAACTCGGCTTTTATTATACTATTTTAGATGCGTTTTTGATTGCGTTTTAATAGGGTACGTCAAGAGAATGTACACTAAGAAGGGATTTTTTGAGATTCCCCCCACGGGGAAGTGTTATACATTTATAATAGATACATTTTGAGCCACAACAACGCGTGGCCGGGTCAGCTAGAAATTACCTAGAAATAATTTATATGGCAAAACAACGTTTGCCGGGTCAGCTAGTATAGTTTTAAATATCTTTATATTTTAAAAATTGTTAATGCAAAATAAGTAATTTATTTCACAATATATGTTATATATGCTGGTGTTCTAAAGCATTATACGACTGCTAAATTTATACGAATAAGCAGAATGTTAATATCGTAGGTGTAACATATAATAGGGATAATGTTACTAATACATTATCCCTATAATATAGAAGAAAAAGAAGAACTGCAAATTTCTGTTTACTTATTTTATTATTAATGACAGACATACTATTCTGTGTACACACAATACGATGCTTGAAAATGTAGGAACCTGTTTTGAGCATATGCTTAAAGAGTTAATAAACAAAAATGTTGATGAAAACAGGGTCTAAATATATTAATGAATACAATGTATTCATTAATATTTCGTAATATCACCTTTAGCTTTCGAATTCGCTTTGGCATGTTGTCGATTAGGCTTTGAATAACATCACGACTAATACTGTGATGCAATACACAAATGATTATTTCTTTCAGTTCCGTTCTGTTGAAGAACGTACTTTCTGAATTTCGAGAGCAAAGAGACGTTATGCATGTGCATTTTCAATTGAGGTTGAGATCAGATAAATTTTTAATCTAATCCAGTACTTTATTTCCAATTCTGAGAACAGCCTTTGTATCTGGAAGAGCGAAATGTCGGATAATCGTTTATTTTAAAAGTATTAAATCCTATTAAAACCAGAAATATAGACTTACCTGTCTACATGCGTGGCAAGGTGCCAGATCTTATTGAAAAATATATGGCTCCAATTCAAATGCATCTCTGGCTGTGTTGACGACATTATGTCTAACAACAGTTTCATACTGATTCGAATTTATTGTGCAATTCAAGAAATAAAGCCTTCCAAAGTCATTACAAGTGATTGCATCCGAAATTATTACTGAAGGAGTGTACTTTTTGGATCTCAACAAGCATTCCAAGTAATATCTTTCGTCCACTTAGTAACATTCCAGTTGAGGTTTGTTACTGATAATGAAAGTCTTTCGTCTGATAATATAATACGTTGGCACTGTTCCGTCGTCCAATTGTGTTGACTTTTGGCTCGTGTCAATCTTCCCTTCTTTATTTTCTGTGTTAGTAATGGTTTGGCCTTACATGCAAAAATTCTTGCTTCAGAGAGCCTGTTGAGAACAAAACATGGACTTGTGATCACTGTTCTTGTTGCTTTCCGCTGCATCATTAATTTTTAAGACGTAGAAAATCGAATTTTTTTGGCTTAAACGGCATAGAATTTTGTCATCCCTTTGGAAGGATGTGCATGGCTGCCCACTCCAAACATCTTCATTTCGACGTTGCGACTAACAGTGTAAGTGTTAAGTCATTGAGTAATTTGAGTCATATCCAAACCTTTGTGTAAAACTTCGATTCATTTTTTTTTTCTGTGTCAACTCGCACATTGTAAGGTTACTGTAGCTGAGCATACTGTAAGGTTAATTGTCAACACAACACTCGAACAGCACAAAGTAGTAGCTGACATCAAAATGAGCTATGCGTTATTCACTTGTATTAGTATAATAATGTACTGTACAATATGGATAATGCAAACCTTTGAAACACTGCTATGCTGGTTTAACATTTCATAGCCGTTTAGGTTATTGTACTCAACCCTAGATTTAGCAAACAATATGCATTTTTTATATGCATTCGTGCAATACTTTAAATTTCAGTATATTTATAATTAAATAACTAGGCAGACCGTCACTTTATTGCTTACATTTAAAGAAATTATTCCGAAAATACTTTCATTCATTACCACTACAGTTTTGTTTTAGAAGAATGATTGTTGTTCGAAAGATTATTATAATATTTAATGTTTGGTAAATTATCATATACTACATTACAATTGTCAAATCATTTTAATTAAGAAATCATCATCATACATAACTTAATGAGTTCGAATCCAATCCTGACCTATGAAAAATCCAATCTTGCGATTATATCAAGATATAGTATATAGGGCCTATAAATTAAAACGATTAAATAATTTTTGAATTATTTGTTGAATAATTATTAAGTAAATTAAGCAGTTTTATTTTTATTAAATAAAATTACATTTTTACTTTACCATTAAGGAATATAATTTTATTTCTATGATTATTTTAAGTATGAACAATTGGAAAAAAACACTTCTATATTTTATTTTAATTTTATGCAAAAGAGAAAAATATCCTTATTAATACATTTACTGGATTATTTTATATAAAAAGTATTAAAAAATTATATTAAAAAATAAACAAAAAATTAGTAATTTTAAACGGATTTTGAAATTTAGTAGCACAGTAATATATTGTGGCAGATCTGTTAAAACCATTTCTGTAATCAATATGTATTAATACATTTAATATGTATTTAAATGTATTAATGTAAAAATTAAAGCGTAATTTTCTACACTCCCTGTAGACCTACTTTCAAAATTTAAAAAAAAAAGTAATGTTAATATTAATAATAAGTAAAATAAAAAAATATCAATTTCTAGTGGAGTAAACAATTCGTATAAATTCATTTTTTTAAAAGTATATACCTAATAATATATCTGTTTTTAGATATGAAAGATAAAGTCTTCTAGTTCCCGCTATATTAAATTTTGCATTGCCGAAAGAATTTTTTATTACTCAACTAAAATATTTTTTTAATTTTTCTCAAAATAAGAAAATGCATATTATATATTATTCTAAGTATGTAGACAATTTTACCGGATTAATTCGTCATTACGATGAATATATCTTTTATGACTGAAACAGTTCGATTTAATTATCTAAAATCTTTTGGAATGGATTAAACTTTTATTTTTTCATATTTAACGAAGTTATTATCGCAGACATTTTTTCAAAAATTATTTTTTAAAATTTGTTTTTTCAACAATAATTACATACGAAATAAAGTTAGAAGAAGTAATTTATTTCAAGAATTTATTTTTTTTTAAAAAAAAAAAGAAAAAAGTAAATGATGAATGCATCCAAGAACGTTTTTACATTTATCATTTACTTTTCATAATTTATAGAATATATTTAACAGAATAATGTCGAGTTAAGGATTTACGATTGGATAAAAGAAATAAAGCTCTAGAATTAAATTGATTTCTGAGAATTATGAGGAAGTGTGAATAATTAACAAATCTTTAACATTTCGGGCAACCTTTATATTTTTTAAAAACAAATAAATGAGCATTTAAAATATATTTATGTCATCTTTTAAACGCTTTCTTTCGTCATCAAAAAATGGGTTTTATTATTTTTTTTCGTATTCAAATTAGTATCAGAAGTTTTTTTATTTTTATTTTTATGAGCGATTGAGCATGTTCAAATATTCTATAAAATCTACTTTTCTATTCTTAAGAATATTTTTTCGTCTAATATAACTATATCATAAACAGTAAACTCAACAAAAGACTTGCAGATTTTTTTACTTTTTTCTTCAATTTAGTATTAGATAGAATAAAACGAACAATTACTTATTAAAAAAAATAAAGGTGTTAATGTATTTGAAATTTAAAATATATATACAGTATATATATTACTTAGATTTATTTATTTTTCAGATTAATTATTGAACATCCTCTGGTTGCATAAGTAACGGGTATATAATATTCCTATGAAAAAAAGCAGGAGATATATGCCTTATGCCCCTATATTTCATCTATTGTAGCAGTCTCAAAATATGGACTACTGATTCACGCGACCATTAGTCCGTATATAGTGTAATATAAAATGCAATTCTATACTATTTAGCTAGAGGAAAGAATGTTTTTTTTATGTACCACCTGATATTATATTACTGAATAGACAAATATATTGGCATGCATCTAAGGTGATTTTTACACAGGATTAGTGGGTGGTTTGCGCTTCATGTTTCTCAGTTTAAGTGGTGCGCGGACCATATAACTTTCAGATCCACTGTACACAGTCCTGATTACAACTAGAATAATAATACAAGTATAATTACAATGAAGTATAACTATATTTTCCTGTTATTCAAGCATATTTTTTTATAACTTTACTAATGTCATATTCTGTTCTCTCATTAATCATGTATAAAATAGCAAATGTTTTAGTATTACTTGGCTTTAAATTTTATAAATTAGCAATATTCTTTTTAATTTCAATCACTCATAGATGTTAGATTCTTATTATTTACATGTTAATGGGATATATTATATTTATACATTGATTGAATTAAATATATTTATTTATTAATAATCTTTATATTAATATTAAATAATATGATATAGTTTATAGATAAAATATTTACATCCTTAATCTAATTTTTATAAACCGTAATTTTTATAACAATTCTTAAAATATAACTATATTTAATAAATTTAATATTAGTATTCTTTATAAATATTACTGTTATTTTTCATATTTTTATTTAATTTATAAACTTATCAGAGACTGATTAAAAAGTTTGACGTCTGAATGAGCATATAAATCCTATTTTTCAAAAAAAAATCAAAAATAATAATATTTAGGAGTTAATTAATTAATGTAATATTTTAAAATATTGTATATTAAATGTTGAAAGATTTATTTTTATATTGATCTTAGACTAATTTTTTTAATTATTATTTTTAGTATATATTAATTATATTTTTATCTTAGTCTCATCCAAATAAATTTTATAATAGAAAAAAAACATTTCGCTTTTTTATTTGTAAAAAGTTATTGCTGAATAACGCTTAAGTTCGATCTTAGAAAGCAGTCGTAAAGCGCGCCGTCGATTTGTATCCGAGTCTCGTAAAATAAGATTTTGAAAGGTACAATTTTAACTAAATAGTATATCACGGAAGTGGCCAACAAAAATTAAAGCCCTTTCTTATAAGTATAATATAAAATTTACGTCTGTAATGAAAGTACGGTTTTAAAACAGAAGTCGTAAAGCGAGGTCTGCTTAAATCGTTTATTATACCTGAACTAAAAGTAAAAAATAGTTTTCTAATACAATTTATAAGTATTATACACGTATATAAATTCTGTGAGGTTTTACACAACGTTTATTTCTTATATTTTAGCAATAAAAAAAAAACAGTTCAGATTGTTTCTGCTAAAATTAATCTGGTCTTATTTTTAAACTGGTTAATTCCTTTTATAATAATTCATGTCCTTAATAATTGATACTATTCGTTTCTAAGGATATTAATCTGCAAGATTATGCTATATATTTCTACATATTTTCGTTAATTCAATAAAAAAAATTTTAATTAAACTGTTAAAACTATATCTAAAGTAATTCGTTTACATATAAAATTATGTTTAAAACATCTGGCGATATTCTACAACTGGATATAAAACTGCATTTATAATATAACAAATAAAATATAAAATGATTATTTAAAGTAAATAAATCTTTATAAATATTATATATGAAAATATTCTTTTTCGAACAATATACCATTAATTACTTTTGTTATGCAATTAACCCACGCTGCGTTTGAAATACACCTACAAGAATTTCAAATACAGCCAATAACGTCATCTGTGAAACAGCAATATTTAACAACTTTTCGAATATAATATTCATATTTATAATATTTAGAATCTCGAACAGGTAAATCTATATTTTGAGACATTTGTAGTTTTATAGTAGCTTTTAAAATGAATTTGAAGATACTATAGAAATTTGACTCATTTAAATGAAATCTAAATTGTATAAGTCTTTATATAATTTTATACTGTAAAATGCTGTATAAAAATAAATTATAGTGAATATCATTTATTTGAAATATCCATTACACAATTTAGTATTTTTTTTTAATTATTGAGTTTTTATAATTTAAAATATTATTTTTAATTATTAAAATAATTAGATAATTTGTATCTAATATATATTTTAGATTTATAAATATAAATATAAATATGAATTTTTTTTTATAACTTGATTCTTTGGAATCTTGTTAGCATTTACAGAATCTAAAATCATAATTTTAATTACTGTATTTAGAAAATTTTAAAAATATTATTTACTATAGAAATTTTCAAAGTAAAATTTTAATTTGATTAATTTCGAAACAGTTTTTAAAATAATTTTTAAGTAATTTTATATTATTCAGCTGTAAAAATTTAAATTTTTAAGAATTTATAAAATAAATTTCATAACAATTTTCAGCTTATTTATTTATTTTTTTATCTTTATTTTAATTTGATGTTTATTGTTTCGTTATATAAAAATAAATAAGAAAATTTATATATTTAAAATAAACTTATTTGCACGTTCAAATTAAGATTTTTATTGTCCTGAACAGTTAATGTTATATTTAATATATAATTATATAATATTATAACGTAATTTTTATTTTATTCGATATTTTTATTATATTCTTATAATTGATTACAATTATTCAGGACCGGATTTAAATTTCTTATGGCCTAAAGCGTAATGTAATTAAGCTATAGCTTGTTTAGCATATATCTAAATTTGGCTGTGCAACTTTTATTATATTAATTAAATTTATAGCCGATAGTTTTTAATTAATCATTAATTATTTTATTTTACACCAGAAAAAAAAGGAAGTAATAAGAAGAAAAGCATTAATATTTAAAAATCACTTCATTTTTCAAGAAGATATCGTTTATCTCAATAACAGAAATAAAGAGAATTTTAAAATGGAGTATAACATAAAATGATATATATATATATTTGTATCGTATTTTAATAATAATAATAATGATAAAAACAAATATTTAATTATCGAAACGTATTTGTGTAATTATATTTTTAGAGAAAGAAAAAATGTCAGATTCTACAGATGAAAAAAAATTAAATCCTGTAACCAAAGAGGTAAATGAGGATACATTACATAATCCTGAAACTTGCAATGATGTTAAATGTACTTTGGATGATACAGGATTGCAAGAGTGTAATACAACAGATGAATCTGTAATTAAAATTGATGATTCTATAAAAACTTCAACTGCAGCATCGAATTACATTAAAACTGATAAAACAAATGAAGAAATATCAGAAATTTTGCCGTTTGATAATAAAGTCGAAGTAATTCTTCAGGAAAATAAAGAAATATTGGAAATGTCACACGAATGTAATAATACTATTATTTCTGTTAAAGATAATGAATATAAAATTAATAATGAAAAGGGAAAAGAAGATTCTAAATTATGTGAAACTAAAGAAAATAATGAAACAGAAGATTTTATTGAATTTTCATTTATTTTCGAAGAAAATTTTTCACAGCAGTCTTTAATGAAAGAATACTTAGAAGAAGAATCAAATATATTTAAAAAGTCTTCGGATAATGTGAATTTATTAGATACAAATACTCTTGAGGTTGTTAATGATACTGATATTAAACAAGTTAAAGATACTAATCCATTAAAAGAAAGCTTAATAAATAATTTTTCTAATGAAGAATTAACTTCTACTCCTCAAATGTTTGAAGAGAAATTAATCTGTGTCAAGAGATATGAAGAAGAAGCATTTCCTCAAATTTCTAATAAACATGATCATTCGAATGTAACTTTTAATAATTCTACATCAAGTAAAGAATCGTCACAATTATCGGAAGTAACAGAAAATTTAGTTGATTCTTGTTTGCCAGAATTAGAAGTAAAGAAGAATGCTGAATTAATGAAAAAATTAGAGCCTGAAATGAATAAACAGACACAAACAATTCATACGGTGAATGAAGAGTTATTAGATGTATCTATCACTGAAAAAGAGGAAATTTCAGTTGTTCAGGAAAATATAAAAATAACGAAAGAATTAGATAATCAAACTTCAGAAAAAATTTCAGTCCAGGAATCTTTATCAGAAAACTTTAATTTGTCTCTCGTGTCTGCTTCCCGTGAACAAAATAAACATACCAATTTAGATAAAGAAGTGTTTGAAGTATGTGCGGAAACATCACATCAATCAGAAAGAATCATAAAAACTGTACCAGACAAAAATTCAGAAAATGATTTGAAATTAGATATTCAGAATTTAGAAAATCAATCAACACCACTATATAAAAATAATTATGAACTACGAGAAGAGTCTGTTTTAGAGAAAGAAACTGTTGATTCAGCTGAGCAAATCGAAGAACCGTCTTCTGTTAAAAAAATACACCATAGAGAATCAATTACGAATGTAAACGAAGATTCCATTACATCTAGCGAAGTATTAGAATCTAATTATCCTACTCCAGTTGATGATATCGAAATTAAAGAATTAATTAGTAGCGAAACTAATTACCATAAACTCTTTCCTGATGAAGGAAGTAACGATATGATAAATTCAAATATAAAATCAATACATTTACATGAAGAAAATTATATTCGGATAAATTCTTGTGAATATAATTTTGCAGAACGAATAATTTGCGAATGTTTTGTGAGAAATTCAAAAGATATTTCAAAGCATGAAACTATTGAAAGCGATTTTGGGAGGAAGATATCGGAAACGAATGCATTAACGGAAACAAAAGCCTTTGAATCTATTGAAACTGATAAAACGAATGATCTTTCAGATCTAGAGTCAAAATCGATATCTTCAGAAATCGATAAAACTGTTAATAACTTAAATCTTCAATTAAAAATTGACGAGGAAATTCCTATTACAGAAATTTCTGCTGATACTTTAGCAGAGAAACTCTTTGGATTAATTGAAGAACATTTAAATTCATCAAATATTAAAATCTGCAGACTTTGGCAAAGATATCCTACAAAAACACTACAATATATAAAGGCTGGCATGCATAATTAAAAAAAGCTTTTACGTCCATTAAAATCATTAACCATCATCGAATGGTGATTAAATATTAGGTAATTACCATTTTATGTTTTTAAACTTCTCCATAGTAATGAATAAATATTCAAATTTATACGATACTAAAAATATCCGCAAAGAATATAAATAAATGTTTTTCAATAAAAAGAATAAATTAAATTGTTATTCAGATCCCAGATCTACGAAAAACTATCGATGTTGAAAGTAATTATCTTAATTGCTTTAATTGCATTTTCACAATAAATGTTACCTAATTATCTACAACACTAAATATTTGGAATAAAAAGATTAATATTGCTATAATTCTATAATTATTTCGTTAATTTTTTAAGGTAATTCTTTTAAATTAATTTCTATAATAAATTAGATTTGATATTTAACGATGTATTTATACTAATTAGTAGATTCACCATAAATTTAATTCAATGCTTATTTGCTAATTTAAAATGAAAAACTAAACTAAGAGCTGATTTTATCCCATTAACTAATTAATTGAATTGTATTTTAAATGTATAATTAAATTTATTCTGTTGTGCAAAATTTTTTAAAATAATATTAAAATATTTATAAACTTTAATTCTTTTCTCCCATTAATAACAGGTTTATTGTATGATTATCAGCATATGAAAATTCAAAAAATAGTTTTTTTTTTTGGAATTGACTTATAAATTTCAAAGGATCTATTTTTATGCTTAATATGTTCATGTCGATGTAATTCATTGATTCCCTTGGTTTCTACCTATTCTTCGACTTTTTCTCTGTTTGCAGAAGTTTTCTTTATTAATAAAAAAATTCCCAGGTTTTGACGGTTCTAAAGACAAATTAGGCGTTATTATTGCACCCTCCTCTTCTTTGCTTCTTATTGCATGTACAAAATTGTATTTTTCTAAAAGTATAAGGCTTTTTTCTTCTTATTCAAACTGGATTTTATTTTTCATTGTAAATTTAAATGAAAAATTAGATCAAAGGAACAAAAGACATTTGTTTTTAAAAAGAATAAGTTTTTTCTGTCGTCTTTAATAGTTCTTTTGAATATAATTATTTAGAGCATCTTAGTGGTATTGTCTAAAAAGTAATAATAAATTATTTTAAAATGTGTCCTTTCACAAATTATATTATAAATACATTTCTCGTGCGTAAAATATTACGAAAAGTTTCTTAATTAAAACTTTAGTTCTAGAGATAATATTATTGAGACTAATCAGTTGATTAGTATCAGGCATAACACATTGTAGGCTACGTAGACAGCCATAATTACACCCGTTATAAACGGGCTTGACTAGCAATAGAGCCAGACCCTCTTATAACGGACGACGGACCATATTCGATTAGTATGGCATATAGAGGTTTAACCCCAGAGGGTGGTTATCCTATTGATTGGAGACGAATTATAAAAAATTTATAATTCTTATTTTTATAGCCAAATGTGACTACGTATCCGGAAAATATTCAAATAAGATGTAGATAACCGGTATGGTTAAGAGATGGGGAAGATGCCCGGACACGTATTGTTCGTGATAAATTAAAGGGATCCAGATCCAATAATAATTTATCAACTATAATAAAACAAAATAGATCAGAAGGCAAGACGGAAATATCATGATTACCAATAAAGCTAATACTGTAATTAATTTTCAACGGAAGCAATCGAAAAATGAGCAAGTATGTTGTAAACAGGAACTAATCGATATCGTAAGAGTATAAATAATATATATTTTCAATACTATAATTTCGGAATTAAACCACTTAATTTGCACATAAAAAAAATAATAAATTAATTTCAACATACAATATGTATGTTAATGTACAAATATGTTATATATTTTATTTTAAATAGAAAATTGAAATACTGTATATCGAATCTTTTATACAGTGCTTATTTTTACTTTCTCGGCTCTATTATAAATAAGAATAAGGGAAAGTATGGCGATCGGCTCCCCCTTAAGATTTTTATATTTTTTGACTTAGGACACCTTGAAACGTCGAGAAATGCAAAATAAATTCGGGATTTTTTTCTGTATATATGGTGTATGTGTTGTGTGTTTGGAGGGACACGATTTTGTTCACCATCTTTCAAGCTTAATAATTCCTGTGCATTTTGTCGAAAATTTCTGAAATTTGGCGGGGAGATCTGTGTATTAGGTCTGATCGATGCTATTAAATTTAGGTGGTTAACTGTCGAGGTGTAGAGAGATAAAGGGGAGTCGTGTGTTGTAATCGAGTAGAGTCGGACTTAATGACAATTTTCCTTGTTATTAGCATTTACAATTTTTTATAGAACTCATCCCAACCATAAAATTAAGCTTTTTGCCATTTTATAATAATCAAAAATATAAAAAGTTTTTAAAATAAAATATGATAACAGAAGGAGCCACACACGCAGTTTTAAATGTTGCCTGGAAAGTTAAGCAACTCGTTGCTGAATTTTTAAGTAAATGATTCAAATTTCAGGACAATTCAGGACAAAAACTTTTGGGAAAATTCGAAATAGAAACTTTCTCTAATTTTATACATTGCATCTAAGTATAAATTAAAAATTATATCTAATATAAAAATAATAACTTGAAAATAAATTTATTCCTTATTAAATCGAAAGCAAATGTAATTTTTATACTTAACAAAAATTCTAATGTTTACTTCATGATATTACTTCACTTTTATATTATATTATTTCTAAGGCAAAGTACTAAAATTACATTTTAAGAATTCGGGATATTAATATTTGAAAAGTCTGAAATTAGATAACTTTTATTTTTTGGAAATATAAATTATCATATTAGAAACTTTTTCACAATTTTTTTATCTTTTCGGGGAAAAAGATGACATTTATCAATTAGAAGTAAATGCTTTTTATTTACTTCTAAATTTTTGAGATAATTCATATTTTATATTCACATTCTACGTGTTTCTGTTTTCAGCTATTTTAGAAGTAAACCTGTGTAAATATTTAATATAATCTATGGCATTTTCTCGCTGGATGAAAACAAATCATATGTTCTAAATCTATATACAAGTACTGTATTGTTATTTTACCCTTAATTTTTATACTTAATAACTTTTGCTTTCAACGATATAATATCTTATTTAACATTTCATTTGAATAGTAATTCTGCTCTCCTTGTATATTCTTCTTTCGTAATAATTTAACAGATGTTACAGTACAAAGTACAACAAACTGGTCAGAATATTTCTAGTTTCGTTGAAATAAATTTAATATACAATTTTTACATAAAACATTTAATTAATACGAAAATTTATAAACATCGGAAAAGAAAAGTATTAAAAGTTCCGAAAGTCGAAAATAAAAAAAATAACGAATTTATACATTTAATGTTTTTCTAAATTTTTACTTTTTACATTGTTTTGGATATTATCGAAAATGTCGCTCTCTGAAGTAGTTGTTTTTCAACAACTTCAGAATATCATTGAATAAAAACTTAAGAAATTCTAGTTACACAGAATGTTTGCTTTGATTAAAGCAAGAAGGCAATCTACCGAGCATAAGACTTTTCTATGGTCCCTCGTATATTTAAAAGTTAAAATATATAGGATATATGTTCATAATATTACACTTATTTCTTTCAAAAGTATTATTTTATTTAAAACTTAAATTAACAAAATAATTCTATGTTAATTGTCCTCAATATTATCACGTTTATCTAATAAAATAAATTTCTATATGGAAGATTATTTTATTAGATAATTATGCTAATTATTAATTTATTAGCCTCATGGTAGCCCAAGACGAATCCGGTTGTATCGTTTGATTAATAAAACCGTTACTTGAAAATTTCAGAAACTTGGACATCCGTAGAAGGGGCAAACAAGTGCCTCATTTGCCCTTCTACGAGTTTTTATTCTCCTAGGGTAAGAATAAAAACTTCCAGAAATTATAATCATACAAGTGATTGAGATATGCAACTATACGTCCTCGATCATGGGAATCTTTGATGCAATACTGTACTCTATAATCTACTTCAGAAAAAAACTCACTAAAAAATTAAATACAAATTTATTGATATAATTATTTGTCTCAAAGCTTTACTCTCTGGAAAATTTCAACGAACACCCATGCTCAGAAATCATAATCCAAACTATAGACAAAATCTAAACATAAATATGAACCAAACCCGAACTATCACCTACTTTTTTTGGTTTGCATCTCTGCCACGAAGTTCTACCTAGTGATAAAACGACGATCTATTTTCGTTTTATCATTCGGTATAATAAGAGATAAGTTTACAAAATTTATTTTACAGGAAGTAAAATCTATATTACATTTGTTTTTGTTTTTACTCATTTATTTCTAGCTTTCCAGATAAATAAAATCGCCGATAAATCGAATAAATCGCCTACATACGTGTATTTTGTTTATTTATCGAATGTCGTTTTGGTTTTATCTACTAATATTTTGGGCTTATTAGACAAATAATTTGTTGTGTGATATTAATCATAGATATTTATTTCTTATTTTTTTATTTCCATTTTGTTTCCTGGGGCAAATATTTTAGTTTAAAGATTTAAAATTTAATTTGAAAGATAAACGTGCTATTTATTTTATATAGAATAGATAAATAAGGATTTTATATTTAAAAACTTACTATTTTTATCGTGAAAAATAAAAATATCTCAAATACAGTTGTATAAAAATACTTCGTATTTTTTTTTTGTACTAGAATTTAAATTTAAAAAATTAATAAAGTGATAATTGAAAAGACACTTTGAATTGAATTATAATTTCTATATATCTATTTAGATAACTAATTTTTAGTATAAAAATAAATACTGGAAAAATACAAATACAGTACAGTAATTTTAAAATGAAAGCGATACTAATTAGATGTGAATAAACCTTTTTAAATCAGATTTGATTTAAAAAGGGAGGAAAAAACTAGACAAATGTGAAGAAAGCAAAGATTTTGACATTTTTAAAATTAATATAATATCTGAAAAGAAAAATCTGAAATATAGAGGGGGAGGGAAAAGGCGCAAGTCAAGGCTTAATGCAAAAAACCGTTACCTATTTCAATACTAATCGATGTATTAGAAATAACTTCATTTAATCTTGTCATGAGCATTCAGTAAACGTGACATTAGCATTTAATTATTTTAAACTATGTATTTCTGAAATCTCACGTCCAAGTAATAAAATTATTTTCATAATGTATCGATTAATTTTATACTCAGATTTAGATAAGTTTCTGCATTAAACCTTGACCTGTACTTGCGCCTGTCTTTTTATAAATTATGATTACAGAAAAATGAATATTATAGCTAAAGTAGAAATAAAGGATTTCTTAGCATCTGTTACAATTTCATTAAATGCTGAAATTATTTACTATTTGAATGTTTTGATATGACATTGTTGTTATACAACGTATATATACTGTTTCTACAGTACAGTACTGTACATTTCGATGTAAAAGATTAATTTTTAAACTTATTCGTAAATTGTAAAAAATTTTTAAATTAAATATAGGATTTTATAGCATTTTTTATATATTAATATTAATCAAATTTACTGTAAAATGTTATATATTCATTAATATAATAATAAGTAAAATAGCATTATTGAACTTTCTAAGCACGTAGACATTATATTATTTTTTGTTAGAAAGACAGGCATAATTATTTTTTATAAAAATGTTCCAGTCTACAGCTTTCGGGTATTAAATGATGTTTTTGAAAAATTCGAAAATGAAAAATTACATAAAAATATTTCCTGTTGAATTATCTTTCGGAATCTTGTGTATAATCCATGCATCATGGAAGATGGACTGTTAGAATTGCAAAGAAAAAATTAATTTTTGGTAAAAGTAATTTAAATAATGAATTTTCTAAAGAATTAATTTTGTTGAAAAGTTTAGCAGAGATGGATTAAGAAAACTAACATATTTAAATGTAAATACGAATTGTTATTTGTTTCCGTGCATTTGAAGCATTTATTTTTGATAAATATGAAGACAGACTCCATTTTAATAATTATTTTTTGTTCTGTAAGAATTATTTAATAAGTTTTTCTAAAAAACACATATAATACATTTTCTTTTGTACTGAGTTTATGTAAAAATTACAATAAAATCTCGCTAAGTAGAATTGTTGTCTCGAAGCTGTCTGCACGTCCAGCTACAGTATAAGAATAGGGTTTTCCATAAAATACAGTCTCGTTAACTCGAAATTATCGATACTTTTAACTGAAATTTATTTTCCCGTGTACTCTTCACACTTTGGTAGGTCCCGTTATCTTCATTTTCTTTTATATATCCGTGTGAATACAGAAGATTAAGATAAACAAACATTATGGCTCGATATCGAATGCGACATCACGCCATTACAATATCTCATCGACATCCTTTTTACTCAAACAGTAAGTTACTGGTGTTTAGGTTGTCAACCTTACGAGAGAAAATTATCATATCTGCCCCTTGAAATTATTGTATTTCACTTAAAATTATCGTAAATCCATCTTGATCCGTCACACTTACGCTCTCTATCCATAGATGTATTAACTAGGTTCCCCCTAGGTCTGAATCTCTCTTAAACTTTTTATCTAAGATCCTTTTTTTACAACAAAAAAATTTTTAAACCCCATTTACAATGAAGTTTTTACGACTCCCCCTTATAAAAACGGCCCCCTTACCCATATGGTGCAAAACAAATATCTGAATGGCGTAATCCAAAATTTACGTTTATTCATACAATCTCAACATATCAAGCATATCAATCTTAACAAATATTTATTAAATACGTAACACATTTCTTTCTTTATAAAACGTACTTATTTCATATGAATAAACCTTAGTTTTTCCAAATTTTTGCGACCTCTTAGCTTAGGAAATGCGCGCCCTATGTCAAAAAAGGCTCAGTCCTAGACAGCTCACTAGATGGAAACTACTCTGTAATAAAATGTATTAATGTAGTACTTACATTTTGTACAAGTAGAAGTATAATGGCATTTCAACAGAACGTTTATTTGTACAAATTTTCTTTGTACATCAATTTGATTATTTTATTAGTCAGTCTAAAAATATAGCAGTTAGCAGTCTCGGAAAGTATGAAACAAGTGCGCTTATAACCGAAAATATATAGTAGTATCTAACGAGTAAGCAAAAACTTCCGAAAATTTAGTAACCTCTAGTGGAGAAAAAGACACAAAATATCAATGAGAAGGTGATACGTACAGTAAAAAAATGGTGATTGCGAATTAAATTTTTTCAATAGTTAAAGGTTATTTTGAGAACAAGACATACTCGATTTTTGAAATTATCGTACAAAACCCCATTATCGTACAGGCATTATTGTACAGATGGCAACTTTGCTGGTTTTCTGATTGGGACAGGAAGGGGCACCTTGACAACACTTAAAAGCGCCATAAACTGTATACAATTGAGAAACGGCTCGATAACGGGAAATTTGCGGTATAGGAAATTTTGAGTAAAATCGGATATTAAACTCGTTAAATCGAAATTCTAACTAGAAGTTTTATAATCCTTTAAAATCTAATATTAAAAAACATTAAAATTTCGTATTAACGAGATTTTACTGTATTTCATTTTATACTTAAACTGTTAGAAAATATTTTAAAATAATTACGTAATGTACAAAAACAAAATTGATTAATAAAAAAATAGCTAAATGTTATCAAGACTTTTCGAATACACATATTTAATATTTAAATTTATTCTACGAAGTAAATAAAATTATACTTTCTAAAATAATTTTAACTCATTTTCTGTTGTGTTAAATTACATTAGGCAACTTCTGCAACTTATAAGTGATTCTAATGAACTTTTTGCGGTAAGTTTACAATATTTTTGATATAAATTAAAGTATTTCTTTTAAAACGAACTCTATTTTGATTAATAAGCAATCTTTTTTTAAACACTCCAGTAATTTTTCAGTAAAATATGAATAAATTTTAAATATTATACAATTATTATCTGCAAACTGTAAAAAAATGTAATCAGATTATTTTTTAATTCAAATTTTGTAATCAAATTTATTTATTTTATAAATTATATTTCTATAAAAACTGTAATTTAAAAAATTTTAATGCATTTTTTCTAATTAATAACAGTCAAAAAATGTTTATGTTTACATTTATGTTAAATAATATTTATTATGGTATGATATCACTAAACCTATGTCATGACACAAGTCTGTTTTTTTCGATATGGTTAAGATACAACTTGGTATGAACGAATGTGAAATCTCGTTACAGTGTATTGTCGTTAATCTAAACCTCGCTTAACGGTTCGTTAAGACACTTCCAGTAATTTAGTCAAATGGTTAATTGAAATGTCGTTAATCCACATCGTTACTTTAAAACAATAACAGAAATGTCGTTGTTCACCGTATCAAAATGACGGAAGAAACAGCTCATGGTCAATGACAAGAATAAACATTTACGTTGAATCTTTCGGTCTATCCATCGATAATATACAGTTTTTAAACTTATATTCTTGACTATTAAAAGAAGAAATTTTAATTTAATCGAAAAGCATCGATTGTGCAATTTACTAAGAAAAAAACGCGCTATTTTATTGGATATCCGTGCTCTATGTATCTTAAAATTTTTCCGCAGTGGCCGTTTTCAATCTGTTATACGATATGATATTCGTATTAATCAAATATCATCTCAGCATTGCCAGGCCCGTGACAATTTAACACTTTAAATCTTTAAACAATTTAATCTACCGATTTAAAGTGTTAAATAAAAATAATATAGAGAAAGTTGTCGTTAACTTCGAGTGTCTCATTTGAAATACAGGTATACCTCGCCTTACGTCGGTAATTGGTTCCAGGAGAGGCGACGTAAGTCGAATTTATTTGTGTCGTTACGATGTAAATCGAAACTACGGTGGGAAACGCCAATAATGAGCACTTAAAGACTGCTAAATAAGACGACAACACAGAAACACAGACGTTTTCATGTTTCGTTTTCTAGTATTTATGATGATTATATTAGCATTTACTGTAAATGTACATATTTTAATATGATTTTATGTGATTTAACGCTTTTCTAGCGATATTACGACTTCAATATTTGTGGCGGACGGATGTAAAGTCGAATAAAATGACTTAAACTTGATTTTTATTTTTCCATATACTTTTTTGACAAACAACGTATAATCGAGAACGACGTAACTCGAAACGACGTAACACGAGGTACCTGTATTATTAAAACTTTATATAACTTATATACGCATTCAAATATAACCTAAATATAGTACCGTGTGTGTTTACATACATATATCTCTCTCTCTATCTATATATATATATATAGAGAGAGAGAGAGAGAGGGAGAGGGAGAGGGAGAGGGAGGAGAGAGGGAGAGAGGGAGGAGAGAGGGAGGGAGAGAGGGAGGGAGAGAGGGAGGGAAAAAAAATAAAACTTGCATGAACGTCATCTCACGTGGCCAAATCGTCATCGCTCCGCCTCCTGCGCCATATTTGTGCTGTGCTGTTCTGTTCGTGAATGTGTATATAGTTCGGATTGAGTCTGAACGTTTATGACGTTCAGATGGTAAAACATGCATTTTACTTTTCCGGCTCTGTATACAACAGAGGGAAACTATGGAAGCATTTTTAAACTTTTTGGACTCGGGACGTTGAAAAAAAAAATCGAGGTTTTTTTTTGTGTATGGATGTGTTTGTGTGGAGTGGGCACGATTTTGTTCACCCAATTTCAAGCTTAATAATTCCCGCGTCAAAAATTTCTGAAATTTTGCAGGGAGGTTTGTATATTAGAGGGATCGATGCTATTAAATTTTGGTAGTTGGTAGTCAAGGAAATGCTGGATCAGGGTAAATTGTAAATGTTAATAACGAATAAAATCTTCATTAAGCGGACTTAATGAAGATTTTATTCGTTATTAACGTTTACAATTTTTTATAAAATTCATCTCTATCCTCTACCCTTTTGCCATTTTATAATAACTAAAAACATCAAAAGTTTTTTTTATAACAAAATCTCATAAATAACGGCGCCACATACAAATTTATGCTTAATAATGTAAAATTATTTTTTAATTAATATCTTAAACAGCCGGGAATGTTACGCAACTCATTGCTGGATTTTTTACCAGGTTATTTAACAACTCTTACTAGTCAAGACACCAACTGATACAAAAGTAAAATTTTAATGTATAGTGGAGTTGATCCGTATGAAGATGACGAGTTCGTTCTTAGAGAATCGTAGTTTATGGCCGAAGATAGAATACGGCGAAATCTTGTCTTAATAATTCAACTTTTAACTCAACCACACAAAAGCATACAAATCACTTAAAGCTCAATTCGACAGCAAGCGGCTGGGTTGATCCAAAGATTTTGGTAAAGAGTTCTTCAGATCATACCTTTCCTAGCGAGAGAAATTTAAGTACATTTATTGTGCTGGTCCAGTTGACCTAGTCAGTGGCGTAGCGTGAGTGTCAGCCACCCGGGGCGGAGGAAAATTTAGGTATAAGTAATGAAAAATTCCGTGCTCATTTCAATCGGTCCGAATCGTAGGTGCGACAAAAATATGAAATGAAATGGTTTAAATTTTTACAAGATATTATTTATTGTGAAATTTTTCCGCCCCCTAAAAGTGCCGCCCGGGGCGGGCCGCCCCTGCCGCCCCCACTACGCTACACCACTGGACCTAGTTCCTTACCTGTGTACTGACTGATTTAAGCAATTTTACAGTATTTTCTACTGAAAATAAAAAAACGATTGACTAAAGCTAGGTAAAAAAAAACAGTTTCTGATATTGGAAACATTTATCTGTACAATACTCGATTTTGATGCGTGTGGGCTTTATTTTTATGTATTATTTCATAATGTTACTTGAACATGTTTTAGAGATAAATTTAAAATAAAAAAAAAAATTGAAAACTGCATTATAGCTTTAAAATTTGTATTTTTATGTATTAAATATATAGTACATCGATGAATTTATTCAAAATAATGATGTACTTATCATTATTATTAGTAGACTTTTTTCTGACCGTAGCTGTTTTTCGTAATTGAGTGGGTTTGGAAAATGTAGATAAGATGGCATTAGCACTATCAGAAATTTAGGAATTCAACTTTTGTATCGATAATGTCTAAAAAGTATATAAATTGTGTAATATCATATAAACTATACAGGTTTAAAATAATAACGAAGTTACGTGGCTTATTTGTATTTTTTCGATCTCAGTTAGGCCTAAATCATAATCGGAACATTTCGTCAGATAAATCAATATAATCGGCACTATATTTGTTGATTTTTTAGTAATGAATTCGAACAATTATTAGTTAGTATGTTAATGTGCCATATCTAAACTTAACTTGTATATAAAAAATAAAACGACTCGATATTCGCTTGCAAAATATGGCGACAAAACTACGAATCAGACGATGATCGTGATTGGACAAAATCGCTATTTCAAATTTTTGAATAAATAGTGCCCACTATTTATTAACAGACACACTAAAATACACAAAGAAATTGTATTTTCATTGCTAAAAACGTATTGTTACGTTTTGAAGCTAGAAATTACAGGATATATCGACAAATGTAATATTACGTTTTTCGCATTTTGCGAAGGAATGCGTAAAACGTGCACTTACGAAATATTTCGTCGTTGTATCGTTGTACTGACTAAAAATGTACGTTTTATGATAGGTTTATTGACCATTGCATAGCATCACTTCTAAGTGCTGTGCGATATTTTTTTTTTTTTTTTTTTTTTTGTAATTGTCCAATTTGTTTCATTCTGTTTTAAAATTTACTTACACCGTATCTCTTCTTTAGGCCACGAACACATGCGTAAAATTTTGTGGCAAAAAACTGAATCAGAAATCAGCTTACAGTTCAGTTTTTGTTTTACGCTTTTATGCCAGAACACACATACGTAAAAATTCTGGCCGAATAGGAAACACCACTGCCACCAACAGTGCTAATTTTATTAATTTTTTCCTTTCATATAGGCTATCTATCCCTTTGTACAGTACCTTCCATTTTTTCTCCGCTTCCTCTGCTATAATATAGAAAATTTAAATTAATACACTTGTATTCCGAATTCAAATAAAGAACGTGCGTGTAATCTAAATACTAAACCTATAAATCGATTCTACTAGACCTATCGGTTATTTAAAATTTTGCACCTATAGCCATCCATAAACGTTGTTTAAATACAGTGTCTTTATACATGACACTAATGTGGTCGAACGGATTCAATAAACTCCTCTATTTCATTTATTTTTCGTTTTTTCGAGACTGTCACAATTGTAGGGTTAACCCTCATTGCCGCCATTGTTAGAATAAAAAGCACGTGTCTACTTTGACGTCACAGAAAATACTTCTCTTTATTGGAGGAATTTTGGCGTAAAAATTTTACAGCGTAAGTAGTAGAGACATGCTCTACTCTATTTTCAGTTCTGTTTTAGCCAAAATTTCAGAAAACGTTTTACGTTTTCTGTTTTATGCTAGATTTTACGCTGAATTTTACGCATGTGTGTTTCTGGCCTTAGGTGAATCACTCAAAGTCACACCCCATTTAAAATTTGGTTACTCAGTCATGTATCAGATGAGGTTAAAAGAGAGCGGAAACGTCACAAACATGGCTCCGGGCAAAACGCACATGCGCAACACGTACATCCGGGACTCCAATACGTCACATGCAAGTTGTCTATGTACAGTACAGTACATATATATCCAGTATAATATACAGGGTACATCATCGTATTATCACCGTGCATATACGAGTGTGTGTATGTATATATATATATATATATATGTACGGTGATAATACGATGATATACAGGATGTCCACAATGAAACATTCTAATTTTGAATGCTTAACAATTTCAGGTAACAATAATTTCAATAACAATAACAAATGAAATAATTTCAGGCCAATGGTATACAGCACTTGGTGCATTGCAGGAGTTAAAATTATCGTCTAAATATTTTACAATATGTTTTGTCGCCATAGGCGCGCTATTAGCAGTTTCCGCAAAAATAGCATCACCGCAGGGAAAGACTCAGTTTGTCGTGTAGTTTGCTGAGTTAATTTTTAGAGCGCGAAGAAACTTTTGCTATGTTTATTAAAAAGTAGCACCAGATACTAAGAGGATAAAAGCATGGTACAATAAGTTTCTGGAAAGTCGAAGTGTACTGAAATAACATGGAGGCAGCCGGAAATGTGTCTCTGAAGCTAGAGTTGAGAAAGTCCGCCAGGCATTTATCCAAATTCCGATAAAGTCAGTTCGACGAGTTCCCGGAACTGAAGATTGTGTGCAACTGTGCATAAAGTTCTACGCAAACGTTCTCCTGGAGACAGAAACGTATTGTAAAAAATTTAGGCGATAATTTTAACTCCTGCACAACACCAAATACTGTAGGCCTACACTATTGACCTGAAATTATTTTATTTGCTGAATTATTATAAGCATTTAAAATCAGGGTGTTTCGTTGTAGACACCCTGTATATAGTATCTATATTTAAAGTTACAACTACGAAAACGTTAAAGAAATATTTATGACGATCTTAAAATTATATTGATCGATAAAGTTATAATAGTTATTAACCGGTGGAAAAAAATTGAGTTTATTATCTTCAAGGAAAATGTATTTTTCTTGAAAATAATAATATAATATGAATTTCCTTATTTTCTCTTCAGTGTTGCCAACGTTAATGTAATAAAATTGCCCGCGTTAAAAATTAATCGAAAACACTTCTACGTCTTTCAGTATTATTAACCTTTAATAAATAAAAAATATATTACCATAAAACAAATACGATAATTTATTACATTTTCATATAACTTTCTCTTCTTTTTATCTGTAACATTAAAAATACGTTACGAAAAATTTCGATTTATCAAAATTCGCGCTTTGCTGATGGACTGACTGCGGCACAATGATAATGATAAATAAGAGATTATAAATGAAAATTGATAAACCATTTATGGCTTTTTCCATTGCCAGAACAGATAAAAAGTAAAAATTATTATATACATTTGTGAACAATTATCCAAGCATACTAATTTCATTTCCAACCCCCATTTTGTGTAAAATTTTGCAGCGACCCCTGGATAGACAGTAGACGTTTTTTAAATCGTCAACATAGTTAAACTGAACTTCTTTCTGGGATTTGCGCTTATGTTTCTTCCTTATTAGATGTCTGAATAAAACACATAATTTTATGAAACAGTGGTTTTATTTATCTATATGAGGATAAATATTTATTTAATGAAAAATACTTTTAAAAAATCTTTACATCATGTGAGGTATGCGCTTGCAAAGAGCTCATGATTGTTTCTATGTTCGGATCTGTATTGAAAATCGCAAGCCGTAAGTCATCCTCAATTTCGTAAAAAAATATAGTTCTACTTTTATAAATAACATAATTTCATTTCTCTATTTTACTGGTACCTAATACTTGTTGAAAAAAAGCCTTATTTTTTATTATCAAATAAATTGCTTTGAATGTGACGACCCCTCTGGGGGTTTCGCACCACGGGTTGCGCACCACTAATCTAGGAGATAAATGTGTAATTTAATTATTTATTGTAGTTTTAGTAAATGAAAGACCAACAATCTTATGGACTACTACAGTGGCTGGCTGAAAGATCCATTGATAACTCATTAACAAAAGTAAAAATTATTACGAATGTCATTTATCAAACAGCAATATGCAAAATCCGTGACGAGAAGCTTAAATTAAATAGAAAATATGACCAAAATATAAGCACCAGCGAAGTGGCTTAACTTCGAATTATGGTGTGCATCACATGCTTGTCTAAGTGAATATCGTAATTTTCTAGGCTTATATGCTACGGTAACTACAAAAACACTTTAGACATTATAATGTTTATTCTTATCTACAGTACAGTCTTCAAAAGTATTATCTGTAATTTCATAAACAAGTAAATTTTAACTTCGACAAAACACAGTTAACTTATTTGTATTGCGTCAACAGTTAAGCAATCCCTCTTTTCAATGTTCCTACTTTACTTACTAGGCGGCTTTAGTGCTTCCCGTGAGTGACTATAAAGATACGAAACTCTTTACGCTGTATTTGCGTGAAACGTCTAGTATCTTATTTTATACCAATAAATAGTTTGGAAAAGATATACAGTACTATATATAATTGTTGCGCAATCTCTCCATTCTCGGCTCTAAATTATTTCTGGTGGTTTTTTAGAACTGTTATTTACTCGCTTCTACATATTCCGAAAAGTATTCCTATTCATTTTAGTCGCGCTTTGGCTTCAGAAGAATTCAAATAGAGATATTTTAATTATGATTAGCTTGTATATAATACAAACAATTAAAAAGATATCAACTAGTGAACTTAATTCAGTATACATTTAGATCTTTGAGTTACTCAATGAAAAATTTTTCAATATTATTTTGAAAGTAAATTTCATTTTAGTTCCTTGACATAAACTTAAGATTTTTTAGTTATCTGAATTCAAAATGAATGGTATTTTAATAACTATAATTTAGTGGCGTGCCATGACATTTGATGATAGGGAAGCTGTGTTTCTGTAAGAAGCCGACTTCCAGGGGCAATTGTTCGTCAGTGATGGTCCATTCGTATTCGTTTGTTCGATAAGCCGGTAAAAACCGTAGACTTCTCTTAATGTATTTTTAATACATTATCTGACGTATGTACTTAATAAATAAACAAGTTCAATATAATTACCTCTGTTATTAGATTCAATAGATTCCCTATGCTCTGTAAATGCCAATTCTTGCTTCGATAAAAAAACATATAACATTTATTAATTTAGATATAATATATCTATTATCCGTAATTATCTTGTTATAATTTTGAATATTTATTTTATATTATTTACTAATGTTAAATTCTATTCTGCTTTGATTTCCAAATTGCTTCAATTTTACGTAAGAATCGATGTGACGTGTACAATTTTCGTGTCTTTTGCCAGCTTTACTCTAATTATTAAAATCGTCAAAGCCATCCTTATTCCACACACTAATTTCATTTGAAAATAGTAGACCAGGCCAACAAAACAATTTTTGAATTTTTATGCATCCACAAAGCCATTTTATATCTCCATAAATTTAATCGTGCAAATGTCGAACAAATTTTTTGCTGAAGTATTTATATTTAATTTAGGCATTGGTCTTCTCTTTTAATAATGTTTTCTTTTTCATTATATGGTCTTGAGCCAAAACTTTTTTAAAATAAATTTTCAATGTTGCAATTACATTCTGAATCGCTAGCCATGATATAAGGGCTAAAATTAAAAATAAAATTATGAAAACTTACTTACTGAAAAGTTATAAATTTTGGAAATTTCCGTGGACACCTGGTCGTAAAATCTTCTTTACTTTTTAAATCTTAAAACAATCCACTTAGTCAAATAGTTCCCTACCAGTGGCTAATGGATGGAATCAGAGACGGTCCTGGTAGGTGTGCAGTGCGTGCATGGACGCGGACTGCCAACTCCTGAGGGTGCCGATACGGGTCAATGTCAAAGGCCTCTTTTGTCGCATCACTAGTATACCTCAAAGGACGCGACAGGGTTCTTGTAAATTTTAAACATTTCTTACCATAGTTGTAAAAATCTACATATGTTAAACTTAATACTAAGTAGATTGTCCGTCATTTGTTTTCTAACTAATTCATTTTAGGACCAGGTGTCCACACAAATTTCCAAAATTTACAACTTTTCAGTCACTCTTATTGACTGGAAAAACTTCTGTCTTTATTACATCTAATATTACAAAGAAATCTGTCCCCACTGTACTCGGCTAGAGATTGGTTCGGTTAAGCTTTTGTTTAAATAAAACTCCGGCTCTTTCAGCAGGGTTTTATTTATGTCCCTAATTCCCTAATCTCTTAATTATTTAGTACAAATAAGTTGAAACCAATTACTTTGTACTTGAATATTTGTAGCCTTGGGAAAGAAGTGGAAAGACAAATTTTTATGACAACAGATACATAAATCGTAAATTTAAGTAAAATAAATTCTAAAGCTTTTTTTGTATCTTGTGCATCTGATTCATTAAATTTAGTTGTAAATGATGCTGCCAAAGTAACAGATAACTTTTCAACGTTGTACTAGAATTGTACACTTTTTTCCCTGCATCCCCTTATAGGTGGGACATACTAAATCGTAAT
This sequence comes from Centruroides vittatus, assembly GCF_030686945.1. Taxonomy (NCBI): domain Eukaryota; kingdom Metazoa; phylum Arthropoda; class Arachnida; order Scorpiones; family Buthidae; genus Centruroides; species Centruroides vittatus. The sequence goes on from NW_027120673.1 coordinate 3,182,466, forward strand.
ATCACTAGTTTAACATTGAAATCTTTAAGTAATACAAGATGAGAGAGCATAGTAAATATATCAAATATTTTAATGGATTTTTTAAAACTCCTGTCAACTATATAGAACTATCATAAAAACATACTAGTAAACTCCTATCGGTTGGGTTAAGTTATAAACCTACTCGTGATTCGCATAATGGGGCAAGGGTGGCCAAATATCTAGTACGCAGCCCGCTACAGCCCAGAACTGGTCCTGGATAGAATCATTGGAAGCGTTATAGGATATTTTGGTGTGTAGCTTCCACCAGCTAATCCGCTTGAGGTTGGTGCTCTCTAAAGAGCATGCGCAAATGCCTATAATCAGGCTGCTTTACACCATTTAGATATTTTTGCAGTGGAAGCTGTCTCGTATTAGACAATACAGCGCTTCCATTCCGCAACTGATATTCGAATACAATAGCAATCTTATCGTTTTTTTTTCACACGTAGTATAGAAATTTGTAATAAGATACATAATGCGGTTATAATGGACATGGAAATTTCAACGCATATCTTTTCCGCTTCGGCAAAAAAAAACAACGATAAGTGCGACACCGATACCGACAAAATAGATGATGTCTCCCACTATCTCTACGAATGTAGCAAATATGAACACCAACGAGAGAAATTCCAAGGACAGTGTGTTATAGCTGGATCTAATTGGCCACCAAAAGAGAGTGAATTGACTCAAAACAGAACCCTGCATCTTTGCAATTTCATTAAAGCAACCAGAAAGCTATCGTCATCAGAGGAAAGAAAAAGCGAAAACCATCGAAAAGATAACCCAATGGACAGAAGACTGACACTGACATCTCAAGAAGAGACTGGCAGACATTCGGAATAGCATCTGGATCAATACAACAGAATTGATAGTATTTACATTATTTACACAATATCAAATGTTAAGCTTAAATTGTTTAAATGTTTACCTTGATAATCGCGATGTTGGCAAAGTAGCCACAATTGTAAATTTTATGATTTTTGTATTCTAATTTTGCTATTTTGTTTTTTTTTTGTTTTTTTTTAATATCGCCGGGTTTAGGCGACTCATGTGATCCCCTCTGACTTCACCTTCTATCCTTCCCTTTACTCTCCGACTTTTGTTCTTCGCTCCTTTCATTTCTTTAGGGCTAAGTCTGTCAGCAAGACAGACAGCTCTCTTAAACTTTACTCTAAAAAAAAATAAATAAATAAATGCGGTTATAATAAAATATCAATTTTAATTAGTTCAAAGTACGTTAAAATATGAAAATAATCGCGCAATATGTATTCATATTTTAGAAAATACAGGGGAAGCGGCGTTTCCACCGCTTCCAAGGACGGTACGCCACTGCTATAATTAAGTTTGCCTTTAACCAGGAAACGAAGACACCCACCAGAAGAAGTCAAGAAGCGTCGGCAAGTGTTAAGAGCAGATCTTCGCTGGCAGAAACTCCTCCACGCTCATCTTCTACCAGTGGTCGTAAACATAATGTCCAGCGTGCAACGAAGCCTACGAAGAACTTCCAGTAGAGAACTGGATCATGTGCAGTGAGCGCAAGACATGGTGGCACGAACTCTGTACGACTTAGGGCGCGTCCATACATTCGTTATTCGCCGAATGCCGAGCAAACGTTTGGCGAATACCGAGTAGTGTGGATGGTTTACTCGTGACTAGGGTTTCTCATTTCCCGGTCTTTTGCTTGTCCCAAGATTTCGGGAAAAAAGTGAACTGTTTCCCGAGATCCCGGAATAGAATTAATCATTTTTAAGATATATCATTTGATTTCAAAATATTTTATATAATTATTTTTTTATTTTTTTAAAGTAATTTAATACGTTCTGCAACCTCCAAAATCATATTAATAACGCTGTGTAATATATATTAGAAATTACCTTTGAATTGCGTAGAAATATTCACAAATAGAAAAAATTTATTAAAGTTTGCTGGAAACTGCATACGACAACAACAACGACAAAAAAATTGCTTTGAATTGAGTTGAAAATTTAAAAAAAATGAACTTAGATCAAACTTCTAACTTAAAAGTGAAAAGGTTTTTTAAATAAAACATAATACAAAATATTATTGTAAATTTTTATAATAAGATTTTAAAAAGCAAAGATGGTCAATACTCCGATCACTCAATCTGATTCTTATTTTAGTAATGAAAAGTCCTGCTACCGAGAATGCCCTTTCCGATTCAATTCATGTGAGTGGGATAGTCTTTAATGCATTTAAGAGAAGACAGATGTTATGTGTTTTTTTCACCGGTAGCCTGGAAGATTTCTAGTTTGTTTTCGAGATTGTAGTACTTCTTTTGCTTTCTAGTATTTTTGATTTGTTTACCTCGGCTACTTTAATAGAAACATCAAGCTTATAGCCCGATAATTCGGCTATAATCGTTTGTCTTTAATAATCGGGTTTATGAAGAAAAACTTTATACTTGCAGACTTCGTACTCGTTTGTATCCTTTCCCAATTTGCATAACCTGGCGTTACGCTGTTATTGAAGCTACTGGGAGTGATGAAAAATTAAGAGAGCATAAGTGCAATTATTCCAGATATTACAGGTTCTGACAAGTAAAGAATTTTCAGTGTCCTGCAACAAATAGCTATATATTGATTATTGACCATTTATGACATGCCATAACGAGCAAATATTTAAAAAAACTAATAAGTAGATTTAAAATTAATAAATACAAATGTATTCTGACAGTTTATGAATTAATTATACTTTTTATTTGCAAAATTTTCTCAACTTTAACACAAAATAAGACATAAGTAAACTTTTAAGAAATTTGCTGGATTTCCCGGGATGAGAAGAATTTCCCGGGTTAAAAAACAACCGTGATCCCGTTTGAGAAACCCTACTCGTGACAAATGTCTGGTATTCACAGTTTTCCAATTCTTGCCTGTAAATTGTGCCAAAGGAGACGAATATTTGCCTCCACGCATTCGTGTTGTACATCAGCACATTCTTCCTCGCATTTGTGTATTTTCTTGTTTTTGTTGATCATGTTGCCATTTTAGTATTTTTAATACTAGATCGAGTCTTTTAATTTTAAATTTAGTTTATTTTTCGATGAAGTTTTTATCTGATGTTTTTTGCAATACGGTTTTATTTTGTTGTTAAAAAAACTTTCTTTTTCACGCTTACATTTTTCTGCTTTGGTGAAGTGTTATTATCCACCATCTGTTTTTGGGCTTATTTTTTTCATAAACAGATATGAACTATTCATAACTATAAAAGCAGCAGCACAAATTATTGTTTGGGAATTGTCTATTTTCTAGATCTAGGAAGAACATTTGTCGTTCCCGCACCAATGATCGGCAAATAATCGTATGTATGTACAGTACGTGTGTGCTCGCCATGTGACAAACACTTAGGCAAACATTCGGTATTCTGCCAATACCGAATTTCTGGTCTCACCCTTATGAAAAAAATCAAAGAATTTGTGTGGTCTTTGTTAAGTTAGTAGTGAGAACCAGTGACATTTGATGATAGAGAAGCTGTGTTTCTGTAAGAAGCCGGCTTCCAGGGGCAATTAGTTAATTGCGCGTCAGTGATGTCTAGGATCCATTCGTAGGTGCGTGGTGGCGGAAGACACGTATCTGACAAAAACCGACAAAAAAGAAACATAAAATAAACATACACTATGTACAAAATAGTTTGCTTTAGGACAATCAGTCGTTCGGACGTCCTGGGCGTCGATGTGGTTCTTCGATGGTCGATCGACGGTGGCCCCGGAACAGTGGTGTTGACGAGTCTGTAAGGCACGGGGAGACTGTCCGTTGTCGTCGGGGACACGGTCTAAGTCCGAAGTGGCGCGGGTTGGCACAATAGACGAGAAACAGTTTTTTTTTTTTTTTGTTTGCGCGTTGACACACGGCGTTTTGGTTATTCGGAACGTTAACCGAGTGCCAGGTGTCCTCGATTGTCTGAGATTATATCAATCTCCGTTCTTTCTTTCATCCATTTTGATTGGTCGTTCTCCCTCAATCACGCTTCCCGAGTGGTTGGTCCCTGGTTACTAAACGTAACGAGACTCTTACCTGGACCGGGAGAAAAGTCAAAATCGAAGATGAATCCGATCTACCACCGATCATAGGACGACTTTCTTCCGCGATTTATGGTTTCTGCCTCCAGGGCCGGATTTATCAATCCAGGGGCCCTGGGCACAAATTCGGTGGGGGTCCCCCCTTTAAGAGTAGGCAAATTTGATGATTTAGAAAATTTACACAAAATACTGTACTTTCAATTAGATTTGAACTAGGAAGTTGTAATTTTCATTTAAAAATAAGGTTATTGTAAACATACATATATTTTATTGTGTAAAACTAATTATTTTAATTTAACTGAAAAATACCTATGTGAAATTTTTTCTCGAAATTTTTCGATGTTTCATAGGTTTTTTCCCGGGTTTGGTTTTCTCTGCCTGTTGCTCTTATGATTAGGCCACACTTCGCTGTCGCGGTAATAGAAAAAAAATTATGTTTAAACATAATTTTTTTTAGTTTTGTGGGGGCCCTGGGCACAGGCCCCAAATGCCCTTATGTAAATCCGGCCCTGTCTGCCTCGCAGTTTAATATAAACAATGGGTGTCCGACTACAAACGACTTTTACCTGTTTTTTTAAACTAATAAATTTTTCTCTAAATTAACCGTTTTTTCGCGTCTTTCGTGACGGGTCAGACCTGTCCGGTACATGACATTTCCATAAAAGTTTTAAACAAATACTGGAAATGACAAAATAAACAATTTATGTATTTTAGTTCTAAAATACAATTAATACATACGTAATACAAACTGACATGATACAAACAATGATAGAAAAACTTGTTTTATTAATTTTTTATAAACTAACTCTATTCGGCGATTTTTTTCGGCAAAGTCGTTAATTACTTTAGCATAAAAGTCGCTGGTCGTCGACTCCATCAACGTGTTTTTAAAGCTCTTTTTCTATCGAAAGCAACGCTAGCGACCACAATTTTTCCTCCGACCGAGTGTTCCTGGCCAATGTATGAATTTGCTTCGTGGTCGAAAAACTGCGCTCGGCAGACCCACCAGTAGATGGTACCATAAAAATTAATGATATTAAATCATATAATTCTTTTAGTACGTCTTTATTCGGATCGACATTAATTATAATACTTTTTATGTCTAAGAGTTACTTGTCGATATAGTCCGGACACGAATATAAATATTGCGATTCACTACGTAATTTAGGTAAATCAAAAAATTTTCCATAAAATTTACTTAATTTAAAAAATTAAAACACGCTTGGAAAAATTGTTTTTCGTAATATTAAAATTATTAACATCTAAAAGTAATAAAAATTCTAGATTTTCTGTCAATATAATTACAGTATAATTAAAAGAAAATTATAATTAAATATAGCTTTGCGAAGAAATGTACATAAAAATAACATTGAATACTCTTTACTTTTTAAATCTTAAACAATTCACTTAGTCAGATAGCTCCCTACCCAGTGGCTAAGGGATAGAATCGTTGGAAGCGTTACACTTGTGTAGCTTCCACCAGCTAAACCGGCCGAGGTTGGTGCTCTGTAAAGCGCATGCGCCAATGCCCTCTGGCTGCTTTACACCATTCAGTTATTCTCGCAGTAGGAGCTGTCTCGTAAGCGCTTCCATTCCGCCACTGATATTCGAATATACAATAGTAATCTTATCGTTTTTTTCACATGAAGTATAGAAATTTGTAATAAGATACATGATGCGGTTATAATAAAATATTAATTTTAATTAATTCAAAGTACGTTAAAATATGAAAATTTATATTTTAGAAAATACAAGGGAAGGTCATTGGAAGGTGGAAGCGGCGCTTCCACCGTTTCTAATGACGGCACGCCACGAAGTAATATATAATATAATATATTGCGTGTATGTGTGCGTGTGTGTCTGTGTCTGTGTGTGTTTGTGTAGGGCACGCAAACAATTTTTGAAAAAATCTAAAATCTAATTTATATCTTAATAGTTGAGCACCGTTTCTTTATGGGAGACCGGAGCTAATTGTCACAGTTTTTACTCATTTCTAGTTTTAGGGTCCATAATATCAATTTATTTTGGTTTAGGTGAAAATGTATACACCTACATATCTTTTGATTTGGTTTATAATAAATATGTGAACATTCAATAATTTTTTGTCATAATTATTAATTATTTTAGAAACTGTGTCACCGTGTGACAACATATCCTTCTAGGGGTATGACCTTAGATGGGTATACCCCTAGGGATATACCCTTCTAGGAGTATGTTGTCACAGGGTGACACAGTAGTCTAAGTTTTCACATTTCCTGAATTTATTTTGGTTATGTTAAATTATGCGTAATATGACATTTACTCGTGCCAATTCTATAAAGAAAATAGATTACCAATTTACTATTATTTGTTCTGCGAAAGACAAGTAACTCGAATCTTTACATATTGTTTTCAGAGTCACAGTTGTAACAAACATAATATGGATTTACATCTATACATAGCTCGTGAGACCAAACTCTCACCATAAACCAAACAGTATTTTCTTTCTCTTCTGATGAGTCAGTCTTAGTGACAAGTTGCCCCGTTCGATGTGTGACAATTTGCCCCAAATGAACTTTCTTAACAAATCGGTTCATAGTTTCTAATTTCAAAATAGAAAATTCGATTCCTTATATATTCCTTAATGTATATATACATTAAGGACCCATCTAATAAGAAATACAGTTGTTACTCACCTTTTACTAATTGCAAGTTTTCAAACGGCACAAGACATGACACATCAAAATTTACGAGACTTGATGTAAATCTTTTAACCTTTTATTAACGGAAAACAATAAAAACGATATTATTCGAATTTTGTAATGACGTAGGCGAGCGGTAAATGAACCTACTCCTAGATGACGTGACCATTCAGTTTTGATTATGTAGGCGATATTTGCATTGTGACAACATGCCCCTTGTGACAACTAACCCCGGTCTCCTCTACTATATGGACTTGCACCATTATTCATCAAGTAGATGAAACTATTGAACATAGGTCGTGGATTCGCTCCTCACCAATGGGCTAGCAATTTGGAGTTTTCCGGGGTTTTTCATGTGGTGTTAAGTGTCTAAAACCTAAATAAGGGAGAGTTTCTCATAGATAAGGCCCATTTAGCAGATATCCCACGTGTTATGTTTCATTATATGATCCAAATTTAGAAAATTTGGATCATATAATGAAATCATATCCAACATTCACCTTACTCTTCATAGAATTAAAGAAATAATAACATTGTTGATTTTATCGAATATAGTAATTTTTTTAATTCCGAAAATGCCTAAGTAAGAAATAAATTAATAAATTTGCGAAAAAACTAGAAATAACAATCCTTGGACCATTTTTCTTAATTTCGTCATCCGTTAGATCACAAGTAGCGAAGAAAATCGCCGGCCAACAAGCAATTTTCTGAACGTCTTTGCATTTACATCGTGGAATTCGTGGATTTTTCAACCAAATTATAAATTTCCTACGCATTTTTAATATGAAACTTCTTCGAGCAATTAAGGTACTTTTAATTTCTGACATTCCACTATTAAATGTTTGATTCCAGTTAATTCTGAAGTTTTGAATCCACTTTGGTATGTTTCGAATCTGATTTAAGTAATGTCGTGTGAGGCTTATTTTCTCTTTTTCTTTACCTCGAAGTATCAATCTATGGAAATGATGTATGGAGGAATTGACACCGATCGTAGTTTTATTAAGAAGAAATTTCAAAAAAGGATAGAACTGGTCCACTTTTGAGATATTCCAAATTTTAAGGAAACTATTTAAAGTGTTCGGGAAGAACGTAAAAGTGAAATTTTCTAAACTGATGTTCCGATAAAGAATTCCCAAATTTTCTACTAAAATATAAGCGTAAGATACTTAAATATTATTGTATGTAAGCACATGACAAGTAATTCTAGAAGAAAAAAAAATTACCGTGAATAGGTTTAGCTCCAAATTTCCAAATAATGCAGGTATATATTATGAATACGGTAACATCTGTAAATAAAATCATTAGTTTCCTATGCAAAAGAAATCATTTAGTGGATTTATTATTGAAATTTACTCACAAAGAGGTTTCATTTTGAACAATATAACGCTCAAGATAATGTGTTATTGTAAATAATAGTTAAACAATAAGTAATTGTTAAGTAAATAAAACCATAGAAATTTCTTTTATTTAAAATATTCAGCAATTGAATATTTAAAATATTTAAAGAGAATTAAATGTGATTTAAACTTGGCTTGATATAATACAGCGATGTAACATATGGGCGATCTGTCAAGAAGATGCTTCCCAGAAAAACTTTCTATGAAAAGCTGGCCCATAATTAGCTGTTAGAAACACGAAGAAAATTTTTCATGTGGCCAACGGTCTGGCCACATGAAATTTTTTGGGCCAACTACCACTGTAATACAATGGTTTTATTCACTCAGCCCCTGGTAGTTCTTTTAAATTGTTAGTACAGTTATACAAAATATGCTTATAATATATTTCTGCATAAGAAAACACTTTTTTGACTCAAAAATCATGTCAGAAACCTCACTGGTGTGTAGCATCCACCAGTGAGGTTGGTGCTCTGTAAAGTGCATGTGCAAATTAGACATGCACTTTACACATGTTACACATGCATATAATCTGGCTGTTCTACACCATTCAGATATTTTTGCCGTGAAAAGCTGTCCCGTATTCAACAATACACCGCTTCCATTCCGCCACTGATATTCGAATATGCAATAGCAATTTTATCGTTTTTTCACATGTAGTATAGACATTTGTAATAAGATACAGTACATAATGCGGTTATAATAAAATATTAATTTTAATTAATTCAAAGTACGTTATATGAAAATAACGAAAATATGAAAATAATCGCACAATATGTATTTATATTTTAGAAAATACAAGGGAAGCGGCGCTTCCACAGCTTCCATGGACGGCACGCCACTGGAGAGAACTCTTACTCTCGGCATGGGACAAGAATCCGCAGATGCATTTCCTTAAATTATTACTTTTTAGTGTAATTGGCTTTGATTTACAGTTTCATTAAATAATTAAGATAGGAATGAAAATATTTAAACTGCAGGCTCTTGCCCCACCTTACCTTACATTTGATAAATTAATATATACACCTGTGATCAAAAAGTATCGGGAATGGTTCAATAAAACGCAAGATTTGAATTTGTTCATCAAAATTTATTTCATCTGTCTTCAAAGTAATCCCTTCGCACTGTAAAGCACTTATGCCAACGTTTTTCCAATCCTCGAAACATTCTTTAAAGTCGTTTTCGTGAAATCGACTCGTTTTTCAGGATTCGCAACGAATTTTTTTTTTATTATTATTTTTCTGTGGCATCAATCGACTCAAAATGGTGACCACGAAGCAAAAATTTTAGTCGAGGAAACGGGAAAAAGTCACATGGTGCCATATCAGGTGAATACGGAGCTTGCAGAATAGTGTTAACGAACAAGAGCATTAACTTTTAAATAAAATTCTTCAGATAAAATTAATTTCTTATGACGTATTATATATCCCAACGCGGACCATTCAGTCTTCATCTGAAAAAAATTCCTGGATTTACCACGAAAAAATTTATATGTTTTCTCCTTAAACGTGCTAGGGATATTCACGATAGATTTTTCTCGCTATACCAGCTTTCGCAGTTTTATGAAAGCTGTGAAAGCCGATATAGCGAAAAAAAGTCACGAAAGCATCGCTTCTATTGACCTTGATTTCGTTATTACAGGTTCTATGTCAAAGATCATCGGCTTAAAAAGAGCTGCAACGGTCCAACTTTCGCCGATTATCAAAATCCACCAACAGAGAGACTACTTGTCGTATTTTTAAACTTACAGAAATGGCACAAAATAATTCTCTTAAAAGACAATAATGTCGACCAATAAAATGTCCAATAAAAATGAAATGAAAATTATGACTTTTGTAGTTAACGATACCGAAAAGTTTTTGGTTTATTACTTTCCCGAAATCATTCTGTCCACATGCATGTTCATGATTTATAGTTTTTTTTTTTATAATTCAGCTTTTCTAAAAAGCGAGGGAAGCTTCCATCGCAAATACCTGTTCTGTTTATCTCAATAATCAAATAATAGCTTTCAGTTAATTTTCAGAGATGATTTAACATTAAAAGAAAAATTTTTAATGTTGCTAGATATAGCTTTAAAAATTTTGTTAATTTGAAGTACAATTAGTTTATAGTATTTCAAACGTCTCAAGCAATCATCACACCTAATAAAATATGTTATGTCGAACTGCTGTGTATGACTGAATGTGATATATTAATAGTATTGATATAATTAGCTAGCTACGTGATGACATTAACTTTTTCGGCAATAAATTCAATAATTATCAGTTTTTATTTGATAATTTTTTTGTATATATTGTTGAAAAATTTTTTCCATAAAATGATTTTTAATTTATTTTCGTATTAATTTTTTTTTCGAAGTTATCATATCTTTGACTCATTATTTCCTATTTAAAAATATAACAAACAATTCACATAGTGAAAATTGAGAGAAATACTACACTATACGAGAGTTCTTAGAGATGTTCTTTATGAGCCTTTCCAAGAAGTCTTAAAACCTAGTCTTCTAGAGCATTTATAAAAAAGTTTATAAAGGAAATATATGGGGAAAATATTTCATTCGTGAATGTGCATGCAGAAGTTTCTACATCCAACGTATCAAAAAATTATTTAATTTGTTTCTTATTCATTAATCTTCTCCTGAAATTAATATTTATAAGGATATTTGAATATCATATAAGAGAAGAAAATTTGCATCTATTGTTTAGAGATTCGAAGTCTTGTGTTATGGCATTCAGATATTGTAAATCGCTGAAAATGAGCACATAATTGCTACCATACAGGAATACCAAGTGACTGATTAAAATCCAGATATTGTAAGTCCATTAATTTCATTTTTTTCTGAAAAGTTCAAAAATAATTATATTTATCAAAAATAAAAATATTACAGATTCTAACGTAATTTAAATTATTATTTTTTTTCTAAAGATTTTATATTGCTGGAATCTTATGAAATAAATGAAAATACGTAATATAAAATGAATGGAATACATTTTTAAATCTCTACTCAAAGACGAATTATTTCATATTATTTTTAAGAAAATAAAAAATTACTCATAAAGTATGATACACTAAACATAACAGTTTACCGGTATATATTTTCATATTGTATCAAAAATAAAGTATAATTGTTTTCGACAGCTTTCTTAGCAGTAAAAATTTATTTGCAGAAAAATATTTGTTCGGTAGATTCAAGCATTCAAAAAAAAAAAGAAATCTTCCATAAAAGTGATAAAACGTTCGCTTCACAGATTCATGTGTTAATTATGTCACGCTTGACCAATTTTGAAGGGATCCGTTCTATCGGGTTTAATGACAGGACCGGATATTTGGGAAAGGTTTTATTTATGGATTAATCCGTATTGAGTGATTTCACTCTTATCGTGTTCCTCTTTTTTATATATACGCAGACTATATATTTATATCTATAAAAATCTGCTTTAAGAACGGAAGGTAATGTGGTTTAATCTTAATTTGTATAATTTAGTACCTTTACCAACTTGGGTGTAATTAATCCCATGCATGATACTCTTTACTTTTACTGTAATAAAGTCAAAAAGTATTGATATGCTTTTCTTTATTTTTATATTAAATGATTTTACTGAGTGAAATATTCGAAGTATATTTATCTATTTTTTTCCAGCTGTCAAACATTTTCGTCATTTCCAATATGTATGATTAAATATGGAAGTAATCTAATGAAATTACATTAATACGTCTTACAACACTCTTTCTTCACAACTTCTCTCTCATGTTATCATCAGAGAAATGTTTTCAATTGAAAATCTATTAACTATTTTCATTTTAATTCAGTAGTTTTTCTTATATTTCATATCTAAAAGACCGATAAAAATATAAATTAATAAATTTATTTTATATTAGTATTTTTAATTATGAATCAATATAAAAACTATTGTAGAAATATGATATATATTTCTATAATAGTTTGTTACACATTTGTTTAAATGCCTTTACAAAAACGATTAACGTATTTTTTTATTGGATTTATTTTTTAAGTTGTTTAAAATATACATCATTAATAAAGTCTGTAAATAAAAATGTAAAAATAGAAATAAGTGAACAGATGTATGATTTTCGTAGGGCTTTATTCCTGTATGTAAAAACTGTAGGAAAAATATATAAGCATTTTGTAAATTAACATATATTTTTACGTGGTTGATTTATTTATATATACTTTTTTTATAAACCGTACGTTTATAAAAACAAAAAATATCTCATGTGAAGTCAATTTTAATTAAAATAACACTCCTAATAATATAGATTTAACCAGGGAGAACCAAGTAGGGTACAGTATACCCTTCTACGGCTCGCTCAGACATGTCCAATAACGTAGTCGAGTAGTTAGTAGCCACGTAGCCTACTAATTAAACGGTTTAATGCATAAAACGTGCAGGGCTGGTACACGAGATCGGTCCTAGAAATTTTACCGTCTCGTGGAATACCATAACTTGAATCCTAAGCCCATCCTCAAATTAACATTTGAAATTTTAAAAACATTATGTAAAACAAGTTTTTTACCGCCCTATGCAAATTCACGTGTTGCACCGTCGGTTGAGCCAGCCCTGCTAGTACAGTTGAACGAGCAGCGAGCTTTCAGACAGATAAACGTAGATGTATATTCTTGCGGCCAAAGCAGTCGAATATATTAATACATCTATGGCTGGGAAGCGATAGTCTCTAGCTCACATACATCGGGAATTACAGGAGGCGTTTCTTTCGCGATGTCACGTTCGACCGCAACCAATCAAAGCCCTTCACACACACATCAATTAGTGATCTTGCTGTTATTATTTCTTCCAGCCCCAGGCTTGTTTATATCTTCGTTTGCGCCTCAAAAAACTATGCATTTACTTTAATTATATAATATTTTAAATTAATAAAAATTTATTAAAAATAAATAAAATGATTCAAAATATAAGTAGCTAAATAGCCTTGACAGGAAATTGCAAAATTTTAAGTATGCAGTAGAACCCCGATTATCCGAGCCTCGATTAACTAGATTCCGCATATCCGAGGTGAACCCGTAAGTGAGGACACTATACCAGTGGCGTGCCATGACATGTGATGATAGAGAAGCTGTGTTTCTGTAAAAAGTCGACTTCCAGGGGCTATCGGTTAATTGCGCGTCAGTAATGGTCTAGGGTCCATTCGTATGTGCGTGGTGGCGAAAGAGACAAAGACAACAAGTATCTGACAAAAACCGTTTATTTTAACATAAATAAACATACACTATGTACGAAATTGTTTGCTTTAGGACAATCAATTGTTCGGACGTCCTGGGCATCGATGTGGTTCTTCGATGGTCGATCGAAGGTCGCCCCGGGACAGTAGCGTTGACAAGTCTGTAAGGCACGGGGAGACTTTGTCCGTTAGAGTCGGGGACACGGTCTACGAGTAAGTCCGAAGTGGCACGGGTTACAGGTTGGCACAATAGACGAGAAATTGTTTTTTTTTTTTTTTTTGCGCATTTACACACGGCGTTTTGGTTATTCGGAACGTTAACCGAGTGCCAGGTGTCCTCGATTGTCGGAAATTATATCAATCTCCGTTCTTTCTTTCATCCATTTTGATTGGTCGTTCTCCCTGAATTACGCTTTCCGAGTGGTTGGTCCCTGGTTACTAAACGTAACAAGACTCTTACCTGGAGCGCGAGAAAAGTCAAAATCGAAGATGAATTCGATTTTGCACCGATCATAGGACGACTTTCTTCCGCGATTTATGGTTTCTGCCTCGCAGTTTATTATAAACAATGGGTGTCCGACTACAAACGACTTTTACCTATGTTTTTTTAAACGAATAAATTTTTCTCTAAATTAACCGTTTTTTCGCGTCTTTCGTGACAGGTCAGACCCGTCCGGTACATCACATTCCATAAAAGTTTTAAACAAATACTGGAAATGATAAAATAAACAATTTATGTATTTTAGTTTTAAAATACAATTAATACATACATAATACAAACTGACATAATACAAACAATGACAGAAAAACTTGTTTTTTTATTTTTTATAAACTAACTCTATTCGGCGATTTTTTCCGCAAAGTCGTTAATTACTTTAGCATAAAAGTCGCTGGTCGTCGACTCCATCAACGTATTTGAAAGCTCTTTTTCTATCGAAAGCAACGCTAGCGACCACAATCTTCCTCCGACCGAGTGTTCCTGGCCAATGTATGAATTTGCTTCGTGGTCGAAAAACTGCGCTCAACAGACCCACTGGTAGATGGTCCCATAAAAATTAATGATATTAAATCATGTAATTCTTTTAGTACCACTTTGTTCGGATCGACATTAATTATAATACGTTTTATGTCTAAGAGTTACTTGTCGATATAGTCCGGACACGAATAAATATTGCGATTCACTACGTAATTTAGGTAAATCAAAAAATTTTCCATAAAATTTACTTAATTTATAGAATTAAAACACTCTTGGAAAAATTGCTTTTCATAATATTAAAATTATTAACATCTGAAAGTGATAAAAATTCTAAAGATTTTATGTCTGAAAATCTGTCATTATAATTACAGTATAATTAAAAGAAAATTATAATTAAATATAACTTTGCGAAGAAATGTACATAAAAATAACATTGAATACTCTTTACTTTTTAAATCTTAAAACAATTCACTTAGTCAGATATCTCCCTACCCAGTGGCTAAGGGATAGAATCGTTGGAAGCGTTACACTTGTGTAGCTTCCACCAGCTAAACCCGCCGAGGTTGGTGCTCTGTAAAGCGCATGCGCCAATGCCCTCTGGCTGCTTTACACCATTCAGTTATTCTCGTCGTGAAAGCTGTCTCGTAAGCGCTTCCATTCCGCCACTGACATTCGTATATACAATAGCAATCTTATCTTTTTTTCACATGTAGTATAGAAATTTGTAATAAGATAGATAATGCAGTTATAATAAAATATTAATTTTAATTAATTCAAAGTACGTTAAAAATATGAAAATTTATATTTTAAAAAATACAAGGGAAGCGGCGCTTCCATCGCTTCCAATGACGGCACGCTACTGCACTATACTATTTTTTTATACTGTAGTTCAAGAGAAAGTTTAAAATGATAAAATGTATTACAGAATGGTGTGTTTCTATTCCCTTTTATCATTTAACTTCAATGTCAGACAAACAACAACAATACAGTAGAGAATCGATTATCCGACCCCCGATCAACCGTCACATCGGTTAACCGACCGCGTTCTAGTCCGCAAATTCAAATGTCCGCTAGTGATGTGACGCTACAATATTTGGCTATGTCTTGGCTACTTTAATATTATTTTTGTTAAATTTTTGCGTGTTTTAGCTGGCAACGTGGCTCGACCATGAAAGGGAGGCCAGTTTTTAACCCAGGTTTAATTTTCTTTTTTGTCTTTATTTTTATATTTATTTTGTGCAAAATAAAGAAATAATTTTTAACGATACAATAGCGACGATTATCATTAAAAAAAAAATTTGTTAGGCTTAATATCGATGAAAATTCAACGCGAAATAGGTTAATAGCGATATACTAATATACTATACTAATAACGTATTTTTTCATACTTTTCGGTTATCTGTTTTTTCAGTTATCCGACCAACTCCAGTCCCCAATTGAGTCGGATCATCGATGCTCTACTGTACATATTTTTGTTCTTAAAACTATTGTACTGTATGTATTAGCCGTATAATAAATAACGTAAAAATGTGGTTATTATATATCAGGGGTGGCCAACAAGTCGATCGCGATCGACCGGTCGATCGCGGAGCCAATTTTGGTCGACCGCTCGCGATGTCTTTACTTTATGTGTTACACTTGTAACTGAACGCAAAGCCTAAACGTAACAAGCAAACGCGACAGTATGCATGTAGTTATGACTCGACTCATAGAAAAACACAGCCATTTTACTTGAATATTTGGTACTGTCATACGGTAGCTTCTTTAGTACATGTATTAACAATATTATTACTATTTCTCCCATTATTATTAAGGTAATAAAATAGATTCCAAATCTGTCTTTATCTGTAGCTAATTCGAATTAATAAATGTTGTTAATAATTACTCATGTTGTTTTAATTCCCCTGGATGTGAGTTTTTTGGCCCGTTAAATAATTATGTTGTTTTCTACGTAGGTAGATATACAGAGTGTTTCAGTACGACGTGCACTCCCGCCATCGATAGATTAACAAAGAATAAATCTAAAAATCTTATATCATTCTTTTATGATAATCTTCAATCAAATTATCAGCCATACTGTACTTTTTCATATTTACGAACAAATAGTACTACAACTTATACATTGCAATTGATAAATAAAAATTAAATTATATTGTAAGTTACTAAAAATCTATCTTGAAAGATTTTTTTTAGGTACCGCCTGTACGGAATGAACTGGTAGCTGCAAATATCAAAAGTTGGGTCTGAAAATTTATTTTTTTATGAGCCTTATATCTCGAATACTTAATAAGTGATTTAAAAAATAGAAAAATAGGTTTAAATATATTTTGCTTATCTACCCATAACTCGCGGGAGTGCACCTCGTACTGAAATACAGTGTATAAACATAGTATGTATTACACACCTCCCCCTCTCCACTTGGACTATGCCTATAACAACAAGTCGATCGCGACACATTTTTAAGATAAAAAGTAGATCTTATGTATGCAAAAGTTGGCCACCCCTGTTATATATGATTAAACTCACTAAGGTGTAAAAAGAAGTTTCAAAGTGATACCGTATAAATCTTTTATAGGCCTATTCGTAATTTTTAATCAAAAATGATCATAGTCGTCCGTTTTATCCATTTTCGGTTATCCGAGGTAGCACTGGTCCATATTACCTCGGATAATCGGGATTCTACAGTACAGTATTTTTTCTTCTCTCTATTACTTTCCCGGCTGTTACATATAACAGAGGGAAAGTATGGCAATTGGTCAAAAATGATTCCGCCCCAGAATTTTAGTTTTGGACTAGGGACCTTGAAACGTCGAGAAATGCAAAATAATTTGGGAGTAATTTCTGTATGTATGAATGTTAGAGTGTGTAGGGGACACGATTTTGTTTACCCTGTTTGAAGCTTAGCCTAATAACTTCTGTACTTTCTGTCGAAAATTTCTGAAATTTTGCAGGGAGGTTTGTTTATTAAAGGGATTGATGCTATTTAATTTTGGTGATTAAAAGTCGAGGGGTTGAGAGATAAAGAGGGTCGTATGCATCTCCAGCAAGGTATGACTTAATGACAACTTTACTAGTTATTGGCATTTACAATTTAAAAAAAAAAAAAAAAAAAAAAAAAAACCAATCTCTACCCTCAAAATTAAGCTTTTTGCCATTTTATAATAGTTAAAAATATAAAAAGTTTTTAATTATAATTTATCATAACAGATGGCGTCACCAAATGTTACCGGGAAATTAAGCAACTCGTTGCTGGATTTCTTTTCAAGAAATTAATAATTGTGGAATAAATAGAAAAATTTTAATAAATAAAATAATTTTTGGAAATTTCAGTTCTGTATTTCTTAAGATTATTTTTATTCAAAATAATTTTACTTACAATGCAGTTAAATAATTAGTCTAATATTCTGTTTTCTTCTGTTAGTCTGTATAAACTGTTTAACTATCTACACTTATTGATTTAATTTCAGATAAGCTGATACAAGTTATGAAAATATTTTAAGAAATTAAGGTATACACAGCTCTTAAACAATGCTAGGAGTGTCGTCACCTGTCAGTAAAGAATTGAGACTACATTTAAAAATGTAAAATTAAAGCAACAAATGGAAACAAAGTCATCTCCAGTTATAAATTTCAACCAAAAAATAATTATTGATGAAAAAAGCTTCCTACCTTAAAGAAAATTTAAAAAATTTATTTAAATATTGTAGTTTAACATTTACAGAATAATCATCATAATTAGCAGACAAAAACAATGGTATTATTATTTATAATTAACTACTTTATATTTACAGCTTATATCTATTTTTTAAAACTTTTATGCCATAAATTTTTTCATTCAATAAACATTCTGTAATCGAAAATATTATAGCATTCCTGAGCCAGAAAATTATGTTAAAGAAAATAATTTATAAAAACTATAAAGATAACACCCAACTGTTTACACAGACTGGTTATTTAAAAGGGTTTGTACATATGATTTATACACGAAGTCTTGTTTACTGTTTAAGTTTCATCCCACCTTTCATAGTTCTTACTAGTTTCATAAAGTTTCTTAGTATAGTAGCTAATATTTTTAATAATATTCATTTCATAAAAGATTGTAGCTTTTATTTTACAAAGTAAGTATTTTATATTTTACTTTAAAAGCAAATTACATATATTAAAAATGTGTTTTGCATAATTTATTCTTGTATATCACAAAAACTTTTATTAATAAGTCTTTCTGAATGAAGAGCTATTTTATTTCTTTAATTAAATTGTAAACATGTTTTAAAATTCAAATAAACACGTATTCTGTTTCATACAAATAAGAAGAGAGTTAATTCGCTTAAAATTTATGGCATCTTCTGATTCACAACAAGGTTATGTTCCTAGAGGAAGTGTCATGAATGGAATAACTTACAAGCTAAAATGTATTTGAATGAGTTACATTCCAGCACCAAAATTATATACTGGTATTACGTATAAATTAAAATTAACGTGTAATATTTTAATAATTAAACCAGAACATTATACAAGTACTTTTAATAGATTTTTAAGTAAACAGTCATTTAAAGAAAAACAGTAAAAATAATGTATGTACGGTACTAAAATTGTTTAAAAAATAAAAATTAAATTAAAGCTTTGTGTTATGGTTGAGAGAGAGAAACATATGACATCACTGAATGGTTTGTGTTTAAAGCAGTGGTTCTTAACCTTTTTATACTCGCGGCCCACCAAATATTTCATAATTTTTTTGTGACCCCAATTTTTTTAATAATTTATACTTGTTAAATTATCTATAATAAATTGATTTTTTATTATTGCTTTATTTTTTATGTAATAAATGTAAATCATAACTTTATTATTTCATTATCTATTTAAATAACATCCAAACTTCACAATTAAACATAGAAACTCATTAATTTTTAACAAAGAATAAAATAAATATTTAAAAATTCATAGAAAAAACAAAAAATATTCGAAAATAATTTAACGAGATTTCTTGTGGTTATGTAATTCCTTGAACTTCTATGCTTACGAACCAATATTTGATATAATCACGATCGTATTTTCTAATTTTAATGTTACTTAATTTTATACCTTTAGTTTTAGGACTTGTGGTTTTTTCCGTTGCATTTTTCACTGCATCATCATCGGAACTTTCACTAGTATTTTCTTCACTATATTTTCTTTTTGAAGGTCCCGGTCCGTGATTACTTACATTAAAAAACTTTCTAATGTTCCTTTCTGTTTTTTGCTCGTTTTAATGGGTTAATTATAAATAATTAAAACTAAACACACAATATAAGAAAGAAATGCACTATTATTCGATCCAAAGTCGATGCTAAAACTAAAACACCCACTACTTGTAAAGATTTTGCATATCTTTTGCAAAAATATTTAAATTTTCAAACCCTACTACTAAGCCTACTATTTTTGCATAATTATTTTTAAAATTCCAAGCGTTAATAGTTTCTTAGAGTTTGGAATAAAAGAAGTAAATACTGCGGTGTAAGTAGCGTATTTGCATTCATTTCTTCTGTACTAACAAAATATATAGGAAGAAATAGGAAAAACGTTATCTTTCTTATTTCACTGTTCAATACGATATTCGGTTATACATCAATTTTCTTTTTATTATATTCTGAAGGAAATTTTGCATAATTTGGCGGCCCCCCGGCAAACTTCTTACGGACCCCCAGGCGGCCGCGGCCCCCCGTTAAGAATCACTGGTTTAAAGGACTCAATGGTCGAGTGTCCACGGGGGTTGAGCTCCTTTTGCCTCTTAGCGGACACCTTTAGAACTTTTTTTTTTTTGTTTTTGAATAAATGAAATACGTAGAATTTTTCTTTATTAATAAAAAGAAGTTTTAAAGATTTTAATTTTCTGATAGTAAAAATAGAATTTTATAAGGGAAGAAACCATTATGAACCTCTAAGTTTTCTCCGGGTCCGGGGAAAAATTCGCAGTTCTTTCTCGACCGCCATGCGTGCGGCACTGAATACAATGGTGTATACAAAGAGTGGGCTGAATATAATTAAAATTTATTTGTTCGAACTTGAAAACGATGTTTTTAAAAGCATTTACGACGATAAATATAGTCTATCGAACTGTCTGCAATACGATCGTTCTGCGCATATTAATAAAAGGTACAATGCATATTAATATTCAGATATTTTAAATTTTTGAATTAGTCTCTTTTTGAGAACTTCTGACTGGCTAATACAGTAAGGGATATTGAATTAATGAACTCTAAAAACAATCCTGTTCGGATGTGTCTAGTTGGTTAGTGACAGTGGGAGCAGCTATTCGACCAAAAAAAAATAATAATAATAATAATAAACTTGAATGGATTTACTAAACTAAATCGTTTCACTAAACAACTCGACTAAATTTCACTGTCCACACACGGTTAGTTACTAAATTACTGGTTCTGTCTGAACAAGCCTTAACAGACAGTAAATAATTTTTAAAAGTTAACAACGAAAAGTTTTCCTGGGGCTAATATTAACATTGAAAAACGTTAAAAATAATCCGCCGTTTAATAAAACGGCGAGTTTTTTTTTTTTTTTTTTTTATTAGTACTTGCTGTTAAAACATACTGTACAGTACATGTACTGTCTTTAAATCACTAGGGGCCTTAAAAAAAAACAAACAAAAGTTTAAGCTTATACAAGCAAGTAATCAATAAATTTTTAATTTTTCTTTGCAATTATTCACATTATATAATTAACAAATAAAGTAAAAAATATGATCTTAGTTCAAACTCTATGTTTAATGTTTTAAGTAAATAACCGGTAATTTTTGTAAATAATTTAACGCTCGATATATAGAAACGTCAATATACACTTTAATAACAAAATTGATGTATTTGACGTAAAAACTGATGTATTAAATAAACCAATTATATATAAGCTTTATATATACATTTCTTTTTTTTGCGATCGAATCAGATCATTGCAGAGTGAAGCTTTCGAATGATGCGACCAGCTGTTCGTTTTCGAAGGAAACAAGAATTCCTAAAGCGAAAAACTGTTGGGAGATATGAACAAGACAACAGCCAGCATTGCTTGAAAAAAAAAAAAAAAAAAAGAAAAGAAAGAAAGAAAGAAAAAGATAGTGCAAAATTCCATTATATCTCACCTGCTTTTCGAAATTTTGAAAAACAGATAAGATACTCTATGTTGGAATTTACTTCGATATCGTTGAATAGAAGACTGTATGAACAATTTTTAATAGGAGGAAATAAGATAATTATAGTTCTACGCAATCTATCGACATTGCGTAAAATGTAAATTAAATTGGGATTACTTATTACAAAACAAATAAAAAAAAAAAGATAAATAAAATGAAATTTAAATTAAATTCTTTCATTTTACAGCCAACTAATGGTTCTATTTGCCATAATTAATGGACAATTTATTATTTTAAATACGGGAATATATATATATATATATTGTTTTTATCGGTAACCACACAAGTCAACATTTAGATGAAAAGCTAACAGATGAAAAATATCGTTAACTATATAATTAAAATTTTAAAAGCAGCTTATCGCTAATATAATTTATTCCTAATTAATTAATAAGAAAAGAATCCTTATAACGTAATATATAAAGCCATTTTCTTAATTAAGAAAATGGCTTTATATATTACGCTATAAGGATTATAAGAATTTCAAATTATAAAAGCATGAATCTAATTTCTTTAATTTTTCGTAATATTTCAAGAATATAATCTTAAAAATATTTGTAATTTTAATAGTTTTTGAATGATGAAAAAATATTGTACTAGAAAATAAAGTATTGATACTTTCGTATATTTTTATATAATTAACATTTACTCTTTTATTCTTACTTTATTTTTGAATTTATATAAAATAAATTGTATACTTCATTTATTTATTGGATAATTCTCTCTGAAAAACATAAAAAAGTGTCTCTAAATATCGTTAAAGTTGCAGACGTAATAATTTTATTACAGAATTTTAAAAATAGGTGAGTTGAATCTTACTATGCAATGCATTTGTAATACACTTCAAAATATATTTCCTTATTTATTTGTGTAATACAGTATTAATAAGACATTGAAATAATTACTAAACATCTAAAATAGCTCAATTGTAACTTACTAAAATACTCCAATGTAATTGTATATTTAATAACTATTTAGGAACTTTTGCGAAAGAAATTTCAAGAATTAATTTCATAAAAATTTAATATTTAAAATTCATTTAAAACGTTGATACGATTTACAATTAATTAAAGCAATGATGGTAAATTAAATTGCAAATGTTCTTCTTTCGTAAGATATAGGCCTATACTGTGTACGAAAACAAGTTTGTTGCAAAAAATCACACACTTCTACATTTCCTGTTTGTCTTTAAACCCTCCCTCTTGAAAATAACTTATTACAGAAAGACTTTTTTTCTTTCTGTAATAGTCAACAAACATTACATCATCACCTGCTTCGTTTCCTGTTCATGTCCGGAAAGAGTTTGGTGAAATGAATACCCCCTCGGGCTATTCTTGCAGCTGATTGGTGGAAAACTCGGGCGGCGTCGTATCAGTTTGTTGTTGTATTACCATAGTAACCGAAAGGACCCCTTTGTGCTACTAACCCACTCGCAACCCCTTCATTACAAGAACGAATTTCATGGTCAAGGGCAACTTTTTGGAAATTCGAAAGTTTCGAGTGAAAATTTATGAAATTGCGGGATTTACGGAATTATCAAAAATAGTTATATTAATTCTTCAAATGCATTGGAATTATAAAAGATAAAGGTAAGTTTAAACTTTTCGTATAAAGTTTTAAAAGTTGATGTATGAAATTAATAATTTGCCTAAAAATTATATTTAAATTAAGCTCACAAAATGAATCTTCTAAATCTAAGATACGATAAAATCTATTATTTATAATTGCGCTAAGGATTAAAGTTCCGTTTTTTATTATATAAATGTTTTTCTTTATAAAGCCTTCATTAAAAGTTTTTAATGAAATTTATAATAAATCTATCCAATAAAATAAAGAAATATTTGAAATTTTTGGTGAATTTTACAAATAATTTAAATGAAAAAAACAAAGATTTTTATAGTTTTAAAATTTATTTCTGTGGAAAATAAAGTATTTTAACTTATTTAATTAAAAATTATATTTTATGATATTCTTCCCAAGAATTTACAGTAAATTTTTGGGGAAAAAATCTGAATAAATTATAAACAATTATTAAATAAATTAAACTTCTTTATTCGCCCGAAAATTAAGTTTAAAATTATTTTTTAAAAATTTATGGTTTTAAATTCATTCATTTTTTATTTTTTAAACACAAACTTTAATTATTTAATCATTTAAATTTTTAGTTTAATTCGACTTGTAAATTTTGAAAAAATATTTTCTGAATTCGTTTCCATTTTTAAATTTTCTTCTTGTGTTTTGTATTTGAGAAAATTTTCAATGTTTTTTAATTGTTTTAAGGTTAATTTTATATAATTTCTCGCGAATAATAATGGCGCAAGAGAAGAAGAAATAAACAAATAAAAATTTGAACTAGCGACCAATCAAATTGCAGATAATTGTCGCAATGCGGATATATCGATTGTCCTTTGATTTGTGACTCATCCGCGCTTCTTAACTTTTGCATAAATTAGTCCATAAAAATTTCATTATGGTCGCACCGTTTTAATAAATTTATTTGAATTTTATGAATTTTCTCTCTTTGTATCTATCAGAACATATAATTGAATTAAGTAAAAGATGGAAAATTTAAAAGCAAATTGAATTTTGGTGAAATTACATATATTAAACAATAACTGAATATTCTATTCCCAATTCAGTGTAGACTAGGTTTAATTTTAAATAAAATATTTATCAAATACACCTTCTTGATTACAAATTACAAGTTAAATATAACAAGAATTTACAGTTGGTGTTAACAGTAGTAGTATTTGGTTAAATTTGTTTCTGCATACCTTGTTCAATTAAGCGTTTGAATGGATGGAGTAGAAAGCTCTGTATCAACAGTCAATGCCCAAGAGGTGTAAAGCTATAATTAAATCAAAAGTTTCCTGACAGTTTAATTGACAATAAAAATGCCCCGTTATTATTTAATATTTGTTATTTCATTTAAGACACACTTAACTGAATTCGTCATATTGGAAGTGTATTCTAATTACAGATCCGCTTATGGTTCCCAAATTAACTCGAAATTATTCAATTTAAAATATTCATAATTTAATTTTTTAAATGCAAACTCTTCTCGTATTCTTCTGAATTTGATTCCCTTAGATCAGCTTCATGCTTTTAACCTACATATCGTATATAAGGGTTGAAGGTCGGATGCATGAATACAACGTGAATATTTTTATGAATCTATTTGAAATAGTAGTTTAATGGAAATAATACGGTAATTTATCGTTTATTATATTTATTATTACTTAATTTTAACCTTTATAAATGATTTCATAAGCATCTTGACGGCTCTGTTAAGATGGTTATGGAATCATATTCAAAAGTTTGCTGCTTTGTTGGATTTATCGAGATGTTTGTTCCAATCAAAATAAAGTTCCCTACTCCTGAGAATAAGAATCAAATCGGGATTCCAATTGGATTGAAATCGATCACAAAGAAATAAAAATTATGCTATTTTCTAGAAATAAGAAAATGATTAATAGATAAACACAAACTGCTATTTTATTCTATGTTAAGTTGATTTGAGAGTATTACGAAGAAACCAGAGATAAAAATTTCTGGTACAAAATAATTCTTTCAAAAAAAAATATATATATATATATGTTGATAGATATAAAATCTATCTATTTCAATTGAAAATTTATGTGGATATTTATATAAATATTTTGTATAATTTTTGTTTTAAAGTAAGCCCACAATATAGAATCATTAAAATTGGAATGCAGAAAGTTCTCGAGATTGCCTGCGGGGTGGATCATGTTTGAATAAAAGACTAAGTGACGAGTCGATAGCTTACATTTACGTATTCGTAGGCAAGAAACTTTCTAGGAATAGAAAACTAGAAATATAAAATCAAATGTAAGTGAATCAGGAAGACCGATCGCGTATCTATAAATATATAATAAATAAAACTCGTCTTTTTATTTCCGAAATTCTGAAGCATTTTAAATATTTAACAAAGGTGTGAAGTAAATTATAAGCAAGAGAAAATAAATAAAATATTTCTAATGCTATTAAAACAAATACTTTTATAGTGCTTTTTTAAATCTTATTATAGTGTTTTAAACGTTTTTTAGTGTTATCCCACTATTATATAATGGAATAAGCTATTATCGGAATTTAAAAAACATTACAGCTTACGGATAAAATATGGTTATAGATTTTATAACTTAAAAAGTAAGGGGATAGTTTTGTAACAGTACAATATATTTTCCTAGTGAATATTTTAGCTCGATTTTGAGCAGTTTTGAACTTAGATACTAACGATAATACACGTCATTCTCGATAGTCATTTGCTATAATGATTTATGACTTAGACGATTGCAGTTGGATTAACAAACTTGATTAGAACGTGATTAACGGTAACAATTCACTTTGCAGATATTAAGATACTGTACTGAAAAATTGTTCTCCGTATACTTAAAAGTTCATACATTAAACTGATTTTAGATTAAAATAACTTGTAAAAACTTATAATTTTTATTGTTGATTTTGATATTTGAATGTAGATAAGCTTAATAACATTGAAGATAGAAAGTATCAATTCAATCCTATAGTAGTGTGGAAATTACATAAAAAATATAATACAATTAAACATCTAATTATAATCTTAAACATTTTTCAAATACTTAATCAAATACAAATATTTAAACAAAGACAATAGTTTAAAAGTAAAAACTAAAATAAATTAACATATTTGCTGGAAACAAAAAAAATCCAAGTTTATTGGTAACCTTGACCTTCTTTTAGGGCTACCAGAAACCTAAAAACATCTCTGAAATGCTATATAGAATGAAGTTTACATTTAAAACTAAAATAAAATTTTAGCAGTTACGTACAGTACATAGAATTTAACAAAATATTCTTTAATTAATACACGGAATAGTTAAAATATTACCGATTATTTTTTTATTGTTTCGTTGCTTATGTTATTCTTACGTATCCAAGAAGGCCGATTCAAATAAGTTGTTTTGAAAATGCAGGCGTTTTAAATTATGCTTCATACTATGATTAACCCTATGAAAATAGGAGCAACAATAGATTATTTAATGATTACACAAGAAAAAGTGTTAAGTTTATTCGCGTCTAAAAGATAAATAATTTAGTTTTCAATATGAAAGTAACTACCGAAAAATTGACTTCACATTTCAGTCTTTGGCTGAATTTTCTTATTGATTTCACCTCTTAAATTTGAGATGAAGTGAATTAGTCAACCGGCAATATATTTTTAAAAATCGTTTAAAAAATGTAAGCGAATATCTTATAACCTGATTTAATGCGCTAGATGAAATATCTTTGCGGTATTAAGCTTCATTAATTTATATTTGTAAATCTATTAAAATGAAGTGAATAATTTTGACACAGCTCCAATAAACGACTTTATTAATTATTTATTTGATGATAAAAATAAAAATAATTCTTTTTAATAATATTTAAATAGATACTTTTACCAGTTGTTGAGTTAATGTTTTTTCTATAAAACTAAACAACGCATTTCCTTAATAAATGCAGTTTATAGTTTATCATTTAGGTATATAGAATTTTATTTAAACAATAAAAATTAATCTTTTATTTTAAATTATTCTTAAATAAAATGTTTTAAACATGTTATCAAAATATTTTGTTAAATAAACTGAAAAATTGTACAGCCATCCTAATTAATTTAATACTTGGTAGTAAGTTTTTAGATTATTACTTACTTGGTTTATTAAGATATTTATACTGTTTTTCACAAAATTCAAAATAAAAAAGTTCAATTCAAATATTGTTTTAGCAATCATTTCTTAATTAGAACATAATTTATTAGATGATTGGATTTAATTATTGAATATTTAAACTTAAAAAACGATGACGCAAACATAGATCAATCATCGTTTCGTTGATAATTTGTTTTAAACAATTTTGAATGAATGATTTTTCAAAATTATTCTAAAAAAGAGATCGTATAAAAAGCAGTCCTTTATAAACGAGGTTTGTACTCTGAGAAGTTTCTTGATGACGTAGGACTGTCTTATTGGGCTGCAATTTTTGAAAAAAATTGTAGTTTATATATTTATTTATTTATTTAGATAATTTTTGAAAATATTAGGAAGATATTGATACTTTCATAAGTGTAAACCGCACTTACGAAATGTCTTCGTACTATTTTTTTGTGTATGTTAGTAGGGCTGATTCTACTTATTACCATACGAATCGTCATAAATATGTTTGGAGCTTCAGAGGATGTAAAAATGGCTTTGATTATTAATTAAATCTAAATAATAAAATGATTATAATTATATG
Organism: Centruroides vittatus; assembly: GCF_030686945.1. Taxonomy (NCBI): domain Eukaryota; kingdom Metazoa; phylum Arthropoda; class Arachnida; order Scorpiones; family Buthidae; genus Centruroides; species Centruroides vittatus. The sequence goes on from NW_027120673.1 coordinate 3,210,226, forward strand.
TACAGTACTTAAATACTACATATGTATGAAATTATTAAAAGCGAAACGAACCGAAAAAGGTACTAGATTTGCTAATTAATAAAAATCAGGTTAATTATAAATTTTATATTGAATTTTATCAATAATTAATTAATATTTAACATTTAATCTAATTTTGAGGAATTTCGTGAAATGCTTAAGGTTCAACTATTTGTATATTATAGAAAAGTATGTAATTCACTTTAACTATTAAATTCTTGATAAGTCATAAGCAATATTACTTGATTCAGATTTTATTAATATATCAATAGTTAGGCAGGGTGTTAAAAGCATTTACCATTTATATGGTAGATAGTACACATCATACCGAGTAAGACCTTCGTAAAAATAGGTCAAAAACTCAATCGTTTCTGAGATAAATAATCCGACAAATACCTGGAATTTTCAAAAGTTTGTGCATCTGTAAGTGAATAAAAATGGAAGATATGCGAAACACTCTGAATACATCGAGATAAGGATTGCAAGATTATCCTCTCTTTTCACGTTTCATGCGAAACATACCGATAGAAACCAATAAAGCAGCCATGATATTAACATATAAAATTCTTAATACCTTGTAATTCAGAAACGATTGAGTTTTCGACCTATATGTACTAAACTTTTCTTCAGTACTGTTTGTACTATCATCCATATAAATGCTAAACGTTTCTTTTAATATCCTGTATAAAAATATAAGTACAGATTACATTTAATTTTTTTTAATTTCATTAAAATAATTATTTCAGAAAAAATCAGCCTGAGTGTATTTCATGTAGGCCTAATTGTTTTTCTTGGAAATTTTTGAATTGATACCACATGTGCCTGTATTCATCTATTGTGTTTTTTAATGCGTCAAAAGTGTTTCTCAAAATTTAATATTCAGTTGATCAAAAAATTGAATAAAATATTGTAAATATTTATTTTCATTTGTCGAATCAACTTATATTTTTACTTCTGCATCTAAGAATTTCATTTACGAACTGCAAATTGTTATATAGGCTAATATTTGAAAGGTTTGTGCAAATAAAATTTTAAAAAATATTTCTAGTTGTCTAAAATTATGTACATAGAAACGTGATGTAGCAAATTTATAATACTCGTATCGTTTTTTTAAAAAAATTGTCGCTTCCTTTTTACATTATATAATCTACGAATGGTATTTTTACTAAAGCCAGGTGTTTTTTCAAGGCACCTGGTTTTACTTGCGAATGATTTAAATAAAAATGATTTTGATCTTAAAAATTAATTAAAAACCACAAACAGATTTAAAAAGTTTTACAGCCGCTACAACTTTAAAAGAAATCGTAATTCTAGAGTAAAAAAAGACTGTAAAACACCTTCATTTTTTGATGATTTAAATGTTCAGATAAGAAAATTCAGGGTATTTTGAAAGATATTTTTGAATTAAAGCCAATTCGAATTAAAAGAATATGGAACTATCCATCAATATGCATTACGCACGATTCTTTTATGATTTAGTTTAAAGCCGTATCTCCACTTCCGCGAAGTGCTTACATAAAATGTCAACATTTTTTCAAATGACCAATCACGAATCAGAATTTTATAATTATTGCTGTATACTGATACGGTTTACGCCGAATTTACACGTTATGTAGAAATGACGATCCGGCCGTACTGATAAATAATTCAAAGCTATATCTGTATTAGATTCTAGCTGAAATATTTTTCAGCCTAATTTTATCTATATAAAATATATATATAGCCTTATTTACTTCATTCCATTTCTCTCATCCGGATTCCGTGCGATGGCATTAATCGGACAGTTTTCACGGTTTCTCTAAGCTCTGTGAAAAATTGAATTCGATTTAAATCTTTTTAATTGTTCGTACATAATTTAGAGTAGATTGAGGAACCGTTCTTCACCCTTTATCTTTTGTTGGTTGACTTTATTACAGATCACGTCTGTCCGTAACAGACAAAATAGAGATATTAATTTAATATATTCAGAATTGACGTCTCGCATTATTTTATTCAGCCCTTTGTTATTTCAAATGAAAACTATTGTTTCTATTAAACAGAAATAAGCTTATTGAAAATAATTTTGATGTCAAATTATAATTCTAACTGTAAGGCATTATGAAATAAATTCTATTACTGTTAGGTTTTTTTTTTTTTTTTTTGATAATTTCTGCATAATTTCTGATAAATAATGTGACATTTTATCTCAAATTTTGAAGACAATTAAAATTTAAAAATAAAAGAACATATTTTAAAAAGACATTTTCTTTTGCCTTTATCTGTTTTTAACAATTTAGAACGGGATCGTTGAATATTTATTATGTTTATAATGCTTAAGGCTCAGTACTATGGAAATTTATAAAAGATATACGATGATTTGTTTATTTTTTTAAATGTCTTTTTTTGATCCTCGCTCTCACTGTCTCCTCTTGGTTGCCCGGTGAAGAGTCTACGCCATAATTGATAACTTTGTTTTGTTCGGGTAGTCACAACTGTTTTGAATGAAAAAGAAAATTTACCAACTATAGGCTACCAAAATTACAAAATTAATTTGGCTTATGAAAAAAAAAAACTATTTATTCAGACATATTTTCTCATAAATTGTAATAATGATTATAGGCCTATCTTTTTTTTTGTTTTGTTTTTTTTTATATACAAACAAAAGATACTAGTAGCTGAATGTCAGAACGTTAATGCACATTTTAGTTCTGCTTCTAAATTTATGTTTAACAATTCGAAATCTGTATTTTGATTTAATCATCTCCATCGTTGAAAATGTTGATTCGCAAATTCGCGTCGAACCGAACATACGCACACCTCGGGTAATCGTTTTGAAACTTCAATTTTATCACAAAAAGAACTCTTATCAGTTAAAAAATATATATTTCTATGAATGTAAAAACGTATTTCCATAGCTTTAGAATTTTATCAAGCTTTTAAACTTTCTCATTTTACAAAAGTAAATGTTTTATATTCCTCGTTTCTATAATGACGAAGTAATAGCGAGTTCCATGGTGCAATTCGATATACCAAATTTGAATAAATGACGGAAAATTTTAAAAGTTCCTTTGAACTTATTGAAATCAAGAATCCCTTCAACCTAAGTATCCGTTTCTTGTTAAAAATATCACAGTCTCAATTTTCATCCAAAAAAAAAAATTGTTTAATATTTCAAAATGGATGAAATCGTTATTTTTAATTCGTGTCAAAAGTAGATTTGTTTCGGACTAATAGATTCTCTTGATCGTGTACTTACTCTGGTTATATTATTTTTCTACAATTTCATATTAAGTTTAGCTAAATGAAGCATTATATCTGTCAAAAAAATTTAAATAACGTTACCATAACGAACTTTCCGAAAACATTTCAATTTTATACTTTTCAACGAGAAATTTTATCATTGCAATTCTCCACATGTGTCAAATGGCGACAGGATGACCACCTTTGGATCTTGGTCTATGGCTCTGTAGAGTCCATACTATACTGTAGGTAGAATAGAAACCTGCGACCTTCACGTCACATGCAGTGTTTTGTGATTTCTAATGCGGCCTAATAACAATATATATAAAATGGCACAAACTTAATTTTCCTGTTATGAATTTGGAATCATAAACTATATTTACTGTTCTTTTTTTTTCAAAAAAGGCATTTAACTAAATGTATGTATATTTTTTGTGTATTATATTGAATGTATGCATTTACACGACATGCAATTTAACACGAGGCCTTCTTATTACAAAAAGTCCCCATATCTTTTTTCTACAATAAATTTAAAAAATTTATATCGGTTATTTCTGAAATTTGGGCATTATTGTGGATTGTTCAGTAAACAAATTCTATATACCGGTGTATGTATCTGTATATATATTAAAAAGTTCTCAATAAATTCTAAGGAACATATAATGCTCATCCAATCGGTATGTCAATCTACAGCCATGAGGGATCCGAGTTTGAATGCGATGCAGACACTCTTAATTCATTACTAACAATACCGCTATTCCATTCTTGTTCTGGTCAGTTATAATGTGGGTCTAGTCCGGCCTTAACCAATTAAATTCGCTCATTGTAGGCCTTATAGTCTTAATATTAGGACTATACGACTTGCAATGAGCGAATTTAATTCGTTTTAATAAATCAGTACTCAATTATTATTTATCAGTAAATCTTATGCTACAATTAAATTTTTACTCCTTTCAAAGCTTTATAAAAAAAAATTTATTCATTTAAAATGTAATTATAGTAAAACGATCGCATCGAAGTATAAACAAAAAACAGCTGCACTCTCCATTTAAATTAGTCCAATTATTAACCGACAGATGGCGAAAAGACAACTAATATTTTGCTACCGACAATATTTATTTTTTTACGATCTCTATGAGTTATTTTAATTACTGTTTTTACAATTTCTTGTTCTGTATTTTTAACTTTTGCGATAATCGCAATATTTTTTTTAATTTTCGAATTAGCAAACGTAAATTTTAAAACTTTTAGTAAAAATCTCAGGTTAATTATTTTACAAATACTAACGTATTTGTAAAATGATTGAATCGGAGTTAACGAATTATTTGATAATTTAACATAATGAATCTTTAATAATACATATTTACATTAATTTCGTAACAAATCTCGGGATAACATTAAATAGTCTTACCGGAGTAAATGATTGATAGTTATTTATTTATGTATTAATTCTTTATAAATGAGGAAAATGAAATCTAATTATCTAAATTTTTCTTACTTTCTCACTCGACTATTTAATCATAATGAATGAAATTGTAATCCAGATTTAAAATTATAATTAGGATGATCAAATCGAGTCATGGTTTCCCGAATCTTACGTTACATTGAAACAAACGACATATGTTCCATTGATTAAGAATCTGCATTAATCCGACATCATTACATTCTCTTAATTATCATTGATATTGAACCAAATTACATTTTCATCAATTGAGATTAAACAGAAAAAATGTGCGATTATATGTTATTAATTTATAATAATTATTTACCGGATCTTTTTTCCTTTATGTAATATTAAGTCATACGAATTGTTTTCAATTTTCCTCAAAAACCTCTGCTTGTTAATATTTCCACCTTTACCTCTAATTTAAAGCTTCGTGTAGGTTTCTGCCATTCACTTACCCCTTCTAGACTTACAATCAATTTCAACTGTACTGGAAAATGGTCTGAGTCATCAAGATTAAGCACCTCCATCTTTAAACACCAATCAGTAAAAAATTCCGTACAAATAATATAATCTACTACTGATTTACCAATATGTGATACAAAAGTATATTCCTCTGGAATACCACCAGTAACTCTACCATTTAAAATAAATAGACCATTCTCCTGAACAAATTCCAATAAAACTTTTCCATCTACATTAATAATCTTACATAATTAATATTAGAATTTCTCCGTTTATATATAGAGTCTAAATTCTTTCCAATTCGGGCATTAAAATCTCCACCTATAATCCATAAATTTGTAATAATTGACTACTGTGTAACAACTTTTCGGATTTCTTGGAAACGTGTCGCTTTATCAATTAAAGGGAGAAAATATACAATTATTATTCCAATCTTCGAATCTCCCCAAGTTGACTCATACATCGACCGAGTATCCATTAAAGCAAAAACATAATTTTTCCCTATCTGATACTTCAACAACTCACCAATATGTCTCTTGATTAAAACTAATAGTCCTCTAGATGCTCGACCGAATCTCCTATTTCTTCCCGAATAACAATGTAAATATAACCTATCTTCTTCCTTCATTTTGACCATTCAAGTCCCCTGAATGTTCCAACATCCAAGAGTCACTTTAGTTTTATTATTCCACTTATTTGTATAGATCAGGTCCGTGTTTACGTGCGGGCCTACCGGGCCTGGGCCCAGGCCTCCAGACATTGGGAGCCTCTTAACATTCGAGACCTCGAAAATATGCAAAATTGAATAGAGCAACGAGTAATAAAATTATTATAAACAGTAAAGGATCAAATGATATGTTTGATAAATTTTATTAAACATAAATATAACAATATGTTTAGCAGAGAAAGCTAATTGAAAAAATTTATGAACATTGACCCTCCATTAAGAATTCCTTAAGGTTCCATAAGGACCATCAAGCTTTTCTTGGCCCAGGACCTCGCACATACCAAAGACGAGCCTAAGTATGTGAGTTGCACAAAATAATGTTATTTAAAACAAAAAATTGTACGTAAATTATATAAATTATTATAAAACTTTTCTAAAATGGCTAGAATAAAAAAAATTCATATAATTCGCTTATTTGTCAAGAAAATACTTTCAAAATACACGATATATCTCATTCGATCGTTGCAATGGCCGCTGTGAATTGACCCGGGTTTGTCGCGCTGAAGTTCGGGATAAAGTGTGTCCCTGTGGACTTCCGGATGGGAAGGGTGCCAGATACATTAGTCTTCTTCTATCATTTTGCGGTTGATCCCCATAGGTGTTGGCTACTGGCAAGTAGGCTTGTATCGCCGTTCCGGTAACCAATCGTCTATGTTAACATTTTACTCAAAACAAGTGATCTTATTTATAACTCCTTTTAGAAATTTTGAGAATAAACATATTCTTTCATAAATACATATGAATTAAATATTGTATTCAGCGTATAGACTAAATTACGGCACGAATCCCCTCGTCTTGTTCATATGATTCTCTAATTGATATGGTCTAATTTTCCTAAAGTGACACTTAACTAATTTAAAAGGAACGAAATAATGCCTGTTAAAATCATTATTAGTGTACAGTTTATCTTTGTTTATAGAGCTTTCATAAGAAATTGTGGTTTAATAACAATGCTGTTTATCCTTTAAATTTATTAAATTGTTACGTCTAGATTTAAATGTACAAATATATTTTTAGTAAGGCTTAATAAAAAAATTTTTTAGTCTTTTTATTCATTTGTTCAGTCAGATATCTTCGTCATATTTAATTTTCATTAAGAAAGAAACGGAGTGACACCAAAGTAAACTTAGTTGCGTGAACACGAATAAAAATCCTGTCTTTTCTCGACGTAACGTAGTATAATCTCTTAATTAATGAATAAAAATTTAAGATTAAGATGCTAACTAATTATGAATTTTAATTAGCGGCTCTGGCATTTTTTCTTTTTTTTTTTTAATCTGATGACTTCAAACGAAAAAATTTACGAGGATTTAAATGACTAAATTTAGATTTTCGTTGCATTATTAGTTGACTACAGGGCGTAATATGAGTGGTATTATATACTGTAACCTAATATTGATAGTAATTTATCTTTAATAAAGTTTATGAATCGTTTTCCAACAGTTTAAAAATTATTACTTTATTGATAAATATATTATTACATAGTTTATCAATTGTTTAATAATTCGAATGTGTTGTTATAAATAATTTATTTACCTTCGCATATAGTTAGAAATAAACATTTGAAGAAAAATCTTAAGGAAAAATCACATGTTAAAAGTATCAATATATACAATATATAAAGCTTTTTAATTTTTAGATTTCTCTTACTTATTTTATTTTTTTCAATTTTTAAAAACTTTTTTACATGTGATTAAATTGTCTTTTAGTCTGTACTTTAAATCTTTACTTGCAATTTTGAAAGGGAGAAGGAAATTTTTTTAAATATCAAAATAAAAAGCTAATATAAAAAGTTATTTTAAAGACCTATACAAATATTTCCTTCTATTATTCTGTTAATGGTAAAATATTCAGTAGAATTTTTTTATTCTTTGAATTTTAGTCTAAAAAAGCATTGAAAATAATAACCTTAAGAGAACATTTTATTAACTGTTTTAATTATACTTTCATTCGAAACAGAATAATTTTCTTTTAATATAAGTTATATTAAACGAAAATTATTAGCGAGGTTGAGGCCGAAGTTTTAAACGCGAAAACGTGTACATCGGACGTTCAGCACCGCTTTCCTGTAAGCCTAGAAGTTTGACAATGGCGTTTGGAATGTCGAGCATGATTCCACTGACTTTCCAAACGCCATTGCCAAACTTCTAGCTTACAGGAAAGCGGCGCTGAACGTCCGACGTACACGTTTTCGCATTTAAAACTTCGGCCTCAACCTCGCTATTATAAGTTTAATAGGCTACACGCAGGAATATAAGTTTTAAAGCAATTTCTTGAAAGGTCTGCCTCGATAAATATTAGATTTATCAAATAAAGTTCATGCTTAATTTTATTGAAGAAAATTGTCAAAAATTATTGCCAAAAACCAAAAAAAAATTTTCTTTTATTTCTTCTTTGAAATTAGTTATTAACCAATAGATGGCGGCACATCATCAATCTAACATTTCATCAATTACATTTATTTTTCCGGAATTTCTGACTTTCCATTATTCATTTTTATAATTAGTCTGCCATCTCGTTTCACATTTTATTGATTATTTTTTAATAGTTTTTTAAATAAAATTTCCACCTTGTTCTTTCATTTTATTCTTCGATTTCTTATCTCGATGCATTTAGGCCCATCAATAATATGGAAGCTTTAGTTGATAATCGTGTTTTTATAATCGCTACTAGTTTTAAAATCGGATTGTTGTTCGCACTGGATTGTTTGCAAGTTATATTTTCAGTAACAACACTGATAACGCATGGATAATTTTACATTTAATATTAATTTATATTTTTGACGGTAGATGGCGACAGGATATTTAACTCTATCATAGGATAGTTTAGTGATTAAAACAATTTATAATTAAATAAAACGAATAGTCATTTTTTTATTAATAAAAATAAATAATAAATTCACATTGATTATTCCAATATATTTTTAATATAGTTTGATAATGATGTCATATTTTTTTCTTTAATAAAAGATTTTAGGGTGTAATATTATTATGATTCGAAGTAAAATGTTCAATAAAAATTATTAAAATATTTGTTATTAATAAATAGGTAAAGTATTATTTATGGAAGATTTTTATAAATACTTTAAATATATTATTGTAAATTTCGACGTAAATTATATTTTAAATATATTTACATTAATGTATCAGCTGGTTTAATGCTGTTATTTATTGCATTAATTTTTATTATTTAAATTATGTGCTTATTTACAAAATAAATAGAATTCAAATACACAAATATTAATCAGAATGCTTTCGAATTTCGACGACAGATGGCGCTATCGCTAGTTTCCCAGTAACATGACGAAGAATTCATATTTCCATATTTAAACAATATTTATGATATTTAAATTGTTCGGCCGGTGGCTAATTAATTGTGCCGTTTATTTTTAATACAGCGAGGAAGAGATTGCGTTAATTTAATTCCTTAATAAACTCGAGTAGAAAATAAATCGCCGAGTGCATTATCACTTTCTCGGCAAGTTAAGTTTGACGTCGGTATTTACTCTTCTTTAATTGTGTACCATAATGACGTAGTGGCTACGTCATTAGACAGGTTCTCGGAATAAATGGTGCATGTCTATTCGACGGGCCACTGAACCGCACGAAGTTCAGTGGCCAGGACAGGCCACTACCACGTGAAACGGGAGAGGTCGTTGCCACGGTTACTGTCATTCCACATCTTTCTGAAGTGACTTTCACTGATCCATGTCATTGATCGCCATCTGATGAGCGTCTCTTAAACTAACAATCCAAACAAAAATCTCCTCGCCTCTCACTTGCCATTAAATCTGCAAGTTTACCATATCTAACTAAACCCCGTCGAGAAAATGCCTCATTAAAAACCCCGTAATAGAGTTTTTCCTTCTCGTATTCTACGTAATCGAATTTGTTTCCCATATTGCGTGATGATTTCTTTTAAATTAAACAAATATAAATACAGTTTTAAAAAAGTGTTTCCCACTTTACGTACGTTAATAAAAGCATTATTTTAATTTTAAAAACTGGAATAAATGCCAATACGAAATTCCAGGAGTTGGTTTTTCCGGACGTCGGTTAGGTTTTTTCCCTGTTTAACCTATATTACGAAAACGAGAATTTGATAAATGATCTTTCTAATTAGGATTCTTATCGCAAGATGGCGCTCGACACGTCTCGTGTAAAAACTGTCTGTGTGTGTGTTTGTATATATAAACAAGAGGGAATGCTATTTAGAAATTTTCCAATTATTGCGAAATTCCTTTTTATTTATAGCCAACGGCAATATTTAGCCTACAGTTTGAACCAGAACAGGTGCAACCGATCCATGCAAACGCGCTTTCGCTTAAATCTTCTGGAACAAATGGTCTAACTGATAAACAAACAAGCCATCGTAACCAAAACTAATAATAATAATATTCATATTCATATTTGACGAAATTACAACGAATTTCGTAAGCATAAACACGACATTTTCCGAATTGTTTATGTTTACGATCTCTTCCCGAATCAAAATATTTTCGCGTCTACAAGAGAAACAAGGGGGAAAAATACCATATCGTGATATTTTGGATCAGATAACACTAACAAAAATAGTGTATATAATAGGAAAGGCCGGTTGGCAAATATTTGTTATTGTTTTATCTGAAATATATATATATATTTTAAGGGATGGGAGAAATATTAAACATCAGATTTCGTTTATTAATGTATATATAAATTTCAATAAATTCCGAAATTTTTTATTGCCCTATTAATTATTTTAAATGGAATTTATTAGGGCTGTAAGCCGCCTACAATTTCCTTTTTGGTGTAACCGCGCGCGTTCTGTATACATCGCCTACGCATCCATTGTAGTATCCCGATGACGTCATTTCGACCAAACCTTGAAAAAGTACAAATATCCTCCCATTAAGGATATCTGTTTAAATTCAAAATTCATTTTTTAATGGCGCACCGTTTGATCATACGCGCTTCGTCATTGCCCCTGTTTTTTATTTTTCTTTTGTATAATTAAAACAGTTATGTCTTATCTTATTGTTTACTTCGTCTTAAATGCGTCACTGAAATTCGTAGCGAAATTTCCCAACTCGTATCAGAGGCGTCGATGATTGTTGTTGTTAGGATTGTACAAAAATAAAGTCGTATGTAATCTGCCAGTGTCGTGGGAGGTTACCACGATAAAATATAAAAGTTTCGTTTGTATTTCACGCAAGAGTATAAAATTAGTACGATAGAGACGTAATACAATACAGTGCGACTTAAAATAAAACGTTTATATTTAAATCGTGTAAAAAGGGAAATCCAGTAACTTCAAGGATGAAAATATATTTCGCTTTATCATTATTATTATTATTACGAGAGCGATCAACTTTTGGAATCAATTAGGAATTATTTTCCGAATTTATTCTTCTAAAAATAAAGTAGTCAAAGTACATTCGTGCCGGGAAATAGCTGGAGAAGGTGGAAAGTTGTCCATTGTTTGAACGACAAAACTCACGAGGTACTTTGTTGTCATCACGTGACTTGGCCAAGAGCCAAACCATCTGTCGTTGCGAAGAGGAAAGCCTTTTGAACTATAACGGTCTCTCGTGTGATTTAACCGATACAAGGCTATTATCTGATTTGAAATACGGAATTATATGAATATTTTACAGTCGTATTTTTGCTAAAAATAAACTATTTAATGACGGTTCATTCGGTGGAGGGAAAAAATGTCTGGATAATTTTTATCGTTGTTAAATATGCCAGTTTTTTTAGCGCGTTAAATCGTGATTTGTCCTGTTAAATACTTTTTTCTTTCAGTATACGTGACCTTCGTTCGTGTATTATTGTTATTATTATTATTATTATTTTACCGTAAAAGTAACAGATTGGTTTACAAACAGACGAGAAATTTGGTTATTCGAATTCGATCCCTAAATATAACCGGAAAATCGAGTAACGTGGTGTCATTGAACAGTATACACAGTATACAAGTCCGAACCGAAGTAGTCGAGATCCTGTTTTCACATCTCGCGCTGTTTTACTTCTTTTTTTTTCTTTTACTATTCTTCTTTAATCGGAATTTTTCGTAATAGGTCAGTCTGTAACCCATTTTATGTAATCCGAAACTAAAAAAAAAACTACCTGAAAAAAGTTAGCGTTTAAAGGTGGAGTACAAGAGAGGTATAGAAAATGCCCTATAGGGTCGCTTGTTTGACCGACGTGGGAACGGAAATGGAATTTTTTCCCCTTTTTTCCCGCCACTTTCTTCTTTTCCGGTTTTCAAATTGGAGATGCGTCTCTGTCTCGTGCAGGAAGTCAATCCTAATTGGTTGACATATCTCTAGCGTTTCTGACGGATAGTACATCTGCCGCCCCTCAAGGTTGTCATTGTACACACATCTGCATCGGAACGTTTTCGATCCATCGGAACCGGAATGCCTTTTCGAACGCACGCGCTGGCTGCCGGAAAAGATGAAAAAAGGACGCTCGGCGAAGAAAAAAAAAATTTGCAAATTAAGTTACGAATCTAATGTTAACGGCACGCACGAAATTTGAATTTGCTAATGTTTCGTGAAAACCCGACAAGGCAATCTTGTTAGCTTAACTGTATAGATCGCCATATCCTATATTTAGGTCAAGGATATTCGCAGTTGATGAGACATTGCGGCTATAAACGATTATATCATATTTTCTAGCCATTATTATTTCTTCTCCCTACTCGACCCCGTTTCCACATAGGTTGCGCTCCTCCTTTTCTTCCTCCTCCTCCGCCCCACTACGTCCTTCGCCTCCTCCTCCTCCTCCTCCTCCTCCTTCGGTTAACTTTTAGTTCGATGTACAGTACGTGCATTCGACACATTGCGCAGTCGTCATTGCGCATGCTTGGAACTAGGTTACTAGGTTAGATCAGAAGACGGCAGCCGTTGCTATAGCAACAACCATACTAAAAATATAACAAAACGCCTACACCTGTACATTTTTGTTTACTAACAGGTATATCACGTGGAGGTGTAAGAGATGCTATTTTTATCGTGTTGGTTACGTAATCGATAACGTAATAATAATCCATAACGAGAAACGCGTTAAGGTACACCAACACGCGCGCGCGTTGGCCCACCTCTCCCCCTCACCAGCCAAAAATGATCGATACGAAATTAATAAAATTTGTAACCCCCTATTTCGGCCGCTTCTTTAATGAAATTTAATCAGCTTGTTCTAAAGTAAATATTATTTTTATAAAATACCGATCGCCATTTTCACTGTTTAGAAATCCGGAAACATTAAGTATTTCCCCCCATTCCATATAGACTTGTGGGTTTATCTTAAGTTACGCGCGTTTCAGGCGCGTAACTTAAGATAAACCGGTGGGAAAATTTATGAGAGCGTAACACAGAGGGAAAAATAAAAAAAAGTAAAGATATTTTAAAGTGGCATGGTTGGTTCCCTGCACGGACGAATCAATGAAATTTCAATCAAAAGGTTGATTCAAAAATGTTCCCTTAAATTACCGGATGTAGTGAGAATAGTACGCGTGCGCAGTGAGTCATCGCCTTTGGTCCGCATTCTCCGCAATTACGTAGAGTCGCTGCCATCGGTGGCTCTCCATCGCACGTTTTTCTTTGATAAATTATAAAAACCACCTGCCAAACACGCTTTTATTATTGTATTTTTTTTTCCCCCTTTTTCGTTAACGTATAAAGATACAAAGGGACGGTATTCTTTGCGTGCAGATAGTTTGCAAGATTTTTTTTTTTTTTTAATAACGAGACAGCTTTTGAATTTAAAATGCGTAATCGCTAAATTTCTACGTCCTCTCGTTTGTCTATCGAACAATGCATCCGAGTTGTTTAATGGGAGACTCCTAGATTGACCGTCGTTGCCTTGGTTACTCGTCTAGCACTATTTCCTGCGCTTTACACCAATAATCACAAGTCGGTTCTTCTTTGGTTTGTCTTCTTCCGCATATCGATTGGTTGATATTTCGTAATTTTCAATAATTCCCTATTCAAATAGAAGAATTTTTAAAAAATAGAGTCATTGATGACGCAAATGAATTATTCCCATTATTATTTTTTGGGGGGTGAAATTTCGCAAATATTCGAAATTTTTGAGGAAATGGGATTTAGAAGTCCCTAAAACTTTGTTAATTTCGAAGAATTATTTTGCTTCTCCAACTTAGTTAATGAGGATATTTTCTCTCTCTCTCTTTTTTTTTTTTTTTTTTTTTTAATTTAAATCCTGAAATATTATTATGAAATTCCTTTAGTGGAATTTCTTTCTGAATTTCATCGTGATTTATTTGAATTTAATTTTCTGGTTTTAAAGAAAAGGCGAACAAGAAATATGCACTAAATTCACTTATTTACGTATAAATATTTGATTATAAACCACAGAATTAATTTGGTTATATATATATATATATTTATTTATTTATTTATGTTTTTCTTATAGAAACATTAACTGCTTGCTTGTATATTAATTTATTTTCGAGCGTGTGTCGACAGTTTTTTCAAATACGCTCTTAGAACAAATTCGTATGCACGACGTACATTATTTATCAGCAAATTGTTACATTGTAAATATTCTTGTAATAGTTTATAATTTTAAGCATATTTACAAGATTAATATGCAAAAGAAAAGGAAAGCCCAATTGCAAATATTTATGTAACGTAACGTAACATACGCTTATACGCATACAAGCATATGTTATACAAAGATACGCATGTAAGCATGTGTTACGTTACGTAATGGTTAATGGATTTAAAAAACTTGACAAAACGCATTTAATTTAATTGTTTTCGCTGTATTTTCTTTATAAATAAGGCTATTTAATACCCGCAAAAAATATTAAATAAATAATATTTAAATTTCGAGGAAATTTATCAGACAACCTTCCATCATTCGATCTATAAACATCAGATTTGCTGGCTTCCCTTTTCCATTTCTGGATGAAAAGTTTTCCTATCCGAATTAAGGAGATTTACTCATCCAACTTTGTCGAGAATAAATGTAACAATTACCCAAATAGACTACTAAAAGCGGACTAATCCACCATCACACTTTTGCGCTATTTATTGGAGTGGTCATTGCAGGGATGGTGGCTTTACTGCAATACACCCGCATAAGCGTTTCTTTCGCAGGTAAAGAATAAATCTCCAATTTTAACACGTTGACTGCAGTCACGTGTTAGCCTTTAGATTATCTGTGGGCGAAACACGTGGCATTATTTACCATCCATAAATTGAGTATAAAAATACATACGTCACTAACCACGTAATTTCTGTGTTTTTAAATTATTTTCGAGAAAAAATATAAGTAAATGTTATCTGCGCTACAAGTTCAGTAGGAGAAAAAATAAAATAAAACTGAAAATTGCAGTTATAGAAGAGAAATATTAAATAATAATAATAATAATTTGTGTTTGCCGAGATATTTTTTCCCGGGTTGGGTATGCTATATTAATAGTTTATCGATCGGGGAAAAAGAAATTTAAAAATAAATACGAGTGTTCGAAATTTTTCCCGTTTTTCCAGATGCGGAATATTTACAAACACGCACGCAACACTCAAAATGCAAAGAGCAGTCAATGTCATTCTATAGCAAGAGAAAAATTGATTTTGAAATCAACCCAGATTGATAAAAAGCGAATTGGGAAGACGGGGATCGGAGTATCAGACGAGGGAAAAACGTTTGTGACGAACGAAATAGCCGGACGTGGGTGAGAGACGGGAGGTGGCGTAGTTAGTTCGCCATCAATTCAGATGACCCGATATTTAGGGGTATCTATCTGTGGCACAGACGACGATTACAACCGCCACGACGTCTGGTAGAGACGCTGGCTGCTGGCACCATGCCAACAATCAAGACCCTGCGTCGGCCAAAAGTGATCAATATGGTGTCGCGTCAGTTTCTTCCGGGTTGACTGTCTGCTGCCGGATCGCAGCCCGGTAAAACGTTTCGGCGCAAAAATAGGCCCCGATATCGCGTAAACGCTTTAATTCGGGGCAGACACGCACGACGCCTTTGCCTGGTTTCGCATTTACTACGATGCGTAGATAAAAAAAAAGGGAGAAAGGTATTCCGACCGAACTCATTCGACTGTAAGGCGTTCCTTTTTTGTAACCCGACACTACGTCTGCGTGCAATGCATTCTGAACGCATTCCTCCGACGGTTTTTTTCCCCTATCTCTCCTTTGCAGTCGGCTCGTTTTTTTTTTTTTTTTTTTTTTTTTGCTACGAACAGAATTAGTCATAACGGAGTCACTTCGTATTTCCCAGCCGACTATCGACTGCTCGTACGTAGTGGCCCCCGACGTAGCGTCGCTTTAAATTAATTCTGGCCTTTTTTTTTTATTTCCGTTTTGTCGGCGGCGTCCGTATAAAACGCGGCGATACTCTCCTTACCGCAACGGTCGACGTATAAATAGACAGGAAGTGCACGTTGGAAGAAAGAGAGCGAGACAAAAGAAGGTAGACACAACAAACGCCATCGGAAAAGGGGCCGGTGACTCGAAACCGTGTAAACACCAGGGTAAATGTCCTTCCCGCAGGCCTACTGCCGGTCACTGGACTGTGACCGCCATATTTCGTTAAGCAGACGCTTTGATCGCCGGTCGTGATGGCGTACCGTGACGTCACTTCACCTTTATGTTAAATCTGATAGGGGAGATGAGCGATTAGAAAATGAAGTAAACGGGAACTGCATCCTTCTCTCCTTTTGCCCATACTTTGCTATTTTATTATTATTATTATTATTATTATTATTATCCGACGCTCTACTTTTTTTATATATAAGCTTGTGTAAACGTCGGCGTGGTTTTTTTGTTACGTAACTTAATTTTCGCTTGTAAGTTGTCCGTTTACAAATAAATTTTCCGTGAAATCTTAGCGAATTCGATTTCTTATTCGGTGGCCGTTTTTGATTAAGAGAATTTGAATTTCTCGCTTATCGGTGGGTAAGAAATGCCACCGTCCTGTGCGCGTATAGGAATCGCCTTGGTTTTTGTAGATATCGCCATAACAAGAGACGGACGCTTTAACGAACATCCGGTTTTATTTTGGCGGGAACAAGTTAAGCAGGAAACGCCGCATTTGGCACGTGACTGTCGCCGGCTCGTGCTGGCACAGCGCCAAGTTTCCGTCTCTGGCAGCGTGCCAAAAAATTTCCGCTTTGAAGAGACATTAAGGAACAGAAAGCGAATGGACGGATTTTTTAATCGGCGGAGGGACGGAGGGAGGTAGATCGCTCACGTGATGCAAATGCCCGTTCCGTCCGATCCCCGCATTCTGCCCGGCGGAATCTTGTACTATTTTTAGTCTCGTTTAAGAGAGGCAAATTTGAATTTTTATAGCGAAGCGCAGAACGTGCGTGCTGGAATATTCCGCGTTAGTTCCGCTACCTTAGACATTTTATCTCGTGTTTCGTACGACCGCTTATATGCATCTTCATCGATTGGAACAATGGCTTCCGATTTCGTGATTGCCATTTATTTAACCACATCGATGCGATATTCGAACTCGGCGGTGACGAGAAGAGCAAAAGGCATCGTATTCTGGATTTATTGCGACTTTTTCTCTCTATAAATTTATGATTTTTATGCAAATTTTTATGGCTAGAGATAAATTTCTTGCGAGAAAAAGTAGCTCGTCAACGATGGATTAATCAAATGCCATGCATTAAACAGAAACATACATCAGACCTACAATATAAAGCTGTAAGAAATTAATTCTTTCCTCGATGAAAGCCCGTAAACAACATTACGAATTGTTTATATGTCTGTCTGAAATCTCATACGTAATTAGCTTTCCATAAAAACCTTCAAACGTTTCATAAATTTATTTATAGTTTTATAGCTCTAATCCAATGCATAATATATTTTAATGATAGCGCAATAAATGCATAAATTATAAAATATAGAACTGTATAAATTATTGTACGTAATTATTAATTTTCGATTAATTCGAAAACCAGAAAGAAAAATTATTCCGCCCGAATATAAACACAATATGCTACAGTCTAGGCTCTAGATGTACTGTACACTTAGTCTAAAGGTAAACATCTACTCGATGACGCAAAAGATGAACGAAGTTGCCACGGTAACCGGGTGGGAAAAACTGTTGTGACGTATAAATGTGTCCTATTCAATGATGTATTCGATCGAGGTTTGCATCTAGCAAAATACGACTCAATGAAATACGAGAAATAGGCGTAAATAACGTCGGCGCGAAAAATAGTAGGTTATGAAGTCGCGTTTCGGATTCGGAGAATAAATGCAGAAAGGGGAGAAGAAGAAGAAAAATTTCCCATTAATTTCCGGGAAAGGTTTGAGAAATTCTTTCGGGGAGATTCGAAACAAGATAAACGTCTTCGTAATTATTACTGTCATTTATTAATCTTTATTTATGCTGTACGATATCGAAAATTAAATAACTCGCCAATTTAATTTCATGCGGAGAGCCTATTAGTTCCATGAAACCGAAACAATTTGAAATTAAGATATTTTTACCTTTAACCGCTGCTACTCGGGTTACAAGGTAATACGATGATTTAGCCTTTAACTGGAAATGAAGATTTCAAGAAAAGTTTATTCCTGTTAAAGTCACATAAATCCGGCGGCACTTAGTTTTTTTTTTTTTCCTTTGATTATTTTAAGGATGCGGTGGATTTTTTTTACGAATTTAGTCAAATTAGCTGCTATCGCCCGTCTCGCTTGCCGTCGAAAATCGAATTTCTGATAATTAATTGATTTATCTATATCTTTAATACACTTCCTGATACATTTTAATGTTTCTTTTTTAAATTTTGATGTATTAATTTATTCAAAATTAGCGACTAAAATATTCGACAGAGGAATAATTTTTGAAATGAAATTTTCTAATTACAGCTTGAATTGAAAAATAAAAATAGGTAAAAGAATATTAAGTGGATTAAAAAGCTAATTTTGTATACATAACCCTTCGTCGACTCAGCATGTATTTTGTTGTAATAAATTCAGGAAATTGAATGCATTGCGCCAAAAAACAAGTTTGGAAACAAATAGGATATAGATCTGCATTCGAATTTATTAGAATTTCTTTATTCAACTGAAATTTTATAGATCAGCACGTATTGTACGACCTGTGTTATTAAAAGCGACATAGTGTCGCCATTATAGATCTAACCTATCAGTCGACATCTGCGTGTCAAACACACCTACGCTCGAATGCCGGATGTCACTATCTGCGATTACAGTGTATACTAACAGCAGGTGTATATACCCTACTGGTGACATTAGGTCGCGAATGTATCGAAACATATTGGAAGCTATTTGCATTTTAACAGTGAAACATTTTCTCTTCGTGAATAGCTCTTCTATTTAATGATGCGCGACATGAAAACGGGCTTTTTCTGTTTCGTTAATGTCTTTAGATCACAGAGTACATCAAATATTGCAATGTCGAGATTTATATTTTTGAATCTTTAAAGTTTTTTAATGTAACTAGAATTAAAAATGTTATCGTAACTTCCGGTTTGAAGGGAAAACATTTCTGTTTCGCTTTTATATCATATTCCTAGAAATTATTTTTCCGCAATTAATTGTGATAACGTTGCGTTTCGTAAAGAGCTATAAATGATGAAAAATCGTACTTTTTCTTGCTGTTTTAACCATTATTCTTACAATTTTTATTATATTTTTCTTTGTTTTATGAACCCGTTATTTTTATTATCGTCAAAGGTTAAGTAATTCTCGACAATGCACTCGCAATCCCAAGGAGATATATAATTGTCATTATCGATTTTACAGCAAAATATTTCGGTTTTGAAAAATATTAAATTAAATTTAATTACATAATTTTTTTAATATCCGGGAGAATAGCTGATAGATTATTTGATGAGTCTTAGGAAAATAATATTAAATTTCCCTCAGTTCATATATAACGTAAATAAAATGTATAGTTATATAAGTTAATATTAAAAAAATAATAATGTTTTTAACATATTAGGTCAGATTATATATTAAAAATTAATTTCTAAATAGCATCTAAATTTTCTAAGGTCATTTTGCTGCTATGTTTTTTTTTTTTATTTTTTTTGAATAAAGAACAGCAGAAAACGATCAAAGCATTTCTTTTCCTAACCTTACGATTCGATATAGCTTAATCTTTTTAGATAATCCGGGGAAAAATTTCCGTACATTTATTCGCAGTTCGGCAGAAAAATTTTCATAGGCGTGTTGTTTCCATATTTTACGGCATTACTTATCCAACAATGACGACTGTATAAAAAAGAAAGAACGTTTCATAAATGATGGCATCGATCGTTTTCAATCCGAAAAATAAGGTTATAAAATATAAAGTTTATCCGTTATTCCAAGAGTCGCTTCTAATATCGGAAATATTTCGTCGGTAAAGTCATAACGACCTTGTATAAAAGTGCGAACAGTTAACCTTCAAGGTATGGAGTAGGCGATAGTCAAGTCCATTCCTTACGAAGGAGGCGCATTACGTGGGCGAAACGATCTTTTCGTAGACTATATTTTGAGTTCTGCGTTTTGCAATAATTATAATTAGGATATTTTGCAACGGTGTCAATAGCCGGCGTGGGGAAAAAATCTCCGCTATATCGTGAATACTCGCAAAAAAATATTTAAATATACATATATATCGTTGAGAATTCGACGCATTGCCAACGAATTTCGAATTCCCTAATCCTCCACATATTTATATATGTATATATATATATGATTTTTTCCCTCTTCCTCCTTCTCTTGAATAAATTTCGCGCAGTGTTTAATTAAACGACGTCGAGCGATCGGTGGTAGTAGAACTCGATCGATTCACGTGCCCCTTGTAAATAAAGAGTGAATGCATTTTTTTTTTAAAAATTCATTCGAGTATCTATAAGATATATTTGTAATTTTTATTCATATGACAATTATAACGAGATAACCTATAACGAAATTGCTTTCACACTTAACGAACATGTTCACGAGACGCCCCCTACTATTTTCTAGTAAAATGGAAACTGACCGTTCGATGTCTGGCTCTGTGCCAACCGTCTGCTTGGCACTCATCCAGCAACCATTGATCCAACTATCCCGTCTGCTCACCAGAGGGACTGGGGAAAACCGGAACTTAAATGCCAAACGCAGGTATTGGACATTACCGTACTCCCAGAAAAAGAAACTACTTTTGCCTACTTAGATCTTACTCTTTATATATATATATATATATATATATATATATATATATATTTACTTTATTTTTTTTTTCTTTCGTCTTCGATGAATATTGAATCTCTACCAGTGAAAAATAAAAATAATAATAACAAAGAAAAAATAAAATGGAAAAAGAAAATAAAAAGGTTGATATTTTGATAATGAAATTAATGGAATCGAGAAACCGGAAGTAACTGAGTTCTGTTGAAGGAAATGGCGATTAATAAGAAAGTTTCGCTTTTAAAATTCGTTCCTTGGAAATTGGATGAATAAAATATATTGTCTGGGAGAATAACAGGAATGTAATTCGTTTCGTAATTTAATTGGTGAATTAAAACGTCATTTTCGTTTTAAGCTATTGAATTTAATAAATGGAAAGTGTTATTTTTTTTATAAATTGAAATAAATATATTTGTTTTTTCGTTATAATAAAACGTGTGTTCGTCTCTAAATGTTTCGATTGATGTTAAAAATAGCTTCGTCATTTCAAAAAAAAAGCGATGTACGTTATATTACGATAAGATTATTAACCATTGGAAAAGATTAATTCGAGATTATCGTCTAGAAATTGGCCTTTAACAAGCGTTTTGTTAGTTACGGCATCTCGATACGGGCGATAAGAATATAACAATTATTTAAATGTACAGTACTTAAAGTATTATTATATTGATAGAAAAAGCGTTAGTTGAAGTGGAACAAGTGTTATTTTCGAATTCCCTTGTGGCGGCTGCATTTTAATAATTATAGAATTGTTTTAATAGAGCACAATTGTTCATTCATCCCGAGTTTTTTGGCTGTGAATTCCAGATGTCGGTAACTTGTTTATTCTGCGTTTTAAATAAAAGAAAGATGCTCTTCTAATGGTAGAAACAAACAAGTAGTGTGTATTATGTTTCGCAAAAATTGGCGCCAGTTTTTTCTATGTAGAAACGCAGAAAAGAGAATAATGCGATGCAACCCAACACTTCGGTAGTGTCGGTAGAAGTCTCGTGACGCTCGAGCTTGGTGGCGCCAATTCCACCTGCATTCGGTTGAATAATTGCCAAATCATTGTTGCCATTTGCTAGGTATGTTAAAAGTTTAACTGCCGAAAAATAAGGACACTAATTGAGCGTTTAGTTATCAGCAACCATTTGATGTGTCGATACTTTTGCTTTGCCATTTAACAAGTCAAAACATCAAAACGTTGCCATTGAGACCCATTAAAGGATTGATCATTGTTCACTTAGTTCAACCTTCGTAACTTGGATTGAAGTCGTGCTTACGATGCTTATTCTCGTTGTTAAAAATAGATGTTTTTCTCATTTAAGCAATTGATAGCTTGTTAGATTTTTAATGATTTTAAACGGTTCACCGATCGCTTTCAAGGACTCGCGATTAATTTTTATTGTTCGTTTAGTGAAATGGCACCGATTTTTCGCTATTTCATTTGTTACCTTTGACCGAGGAGTTGTAAGTGCACCTTAATTGCCAAGCGGTGATGATTTAATCTGCATATTTATGTGGCTTTGGCATCATCATTGCTCTCCTTACCGCCATTTAAGTAAATTCATCGCAGACTCATTTGTTTTACGCAAAACGACGATTAAAACACTGGCAGCACGTGCGACTTTCCCATCTCGCAACTTCTCACAGTCGACCGCAGAGGATGACTCTGTCTGGTTGCTAGGAGACGGGCGTATTGGCGCCAGTCTCCTGGCAGTCAGCCAGCGGCTCAAGGTCTCTGACGAGCACATACGTCATTTGCGTGTTGTGACGTCATTGTTGTGTGTATTCCGCCGTCATGAAGAGGGCTTACATTCGAATGTGGAAAGAATTCATATGAAAAATTCCTATCATTTGTTTTGAAAATTATTAAACATCAGGAAAAATTCAGATGAAGAAAAATTACACCACTATCTTTACTCTTATAAAAACTTTACTTTTTAATAGGAAATACTTATCTAGCCTATATTTCTTTTTACACTGGAAATTATTGCCGTTAAAAGATTATATAAATATTTCCTGGACATTTTTCTTTCGGTTTAAATGATTTTGTTTGAAGAAAACGACAAGGGGGAAAAAACGATACAAATAAGAAATTCTGAGAAAAATAGCGTTTAGTTGAAAAAAGTTTTATTAACCTTACTATTATACGCACTGCTATTATAAAACAGCCAAAAAAAAAAATTAAAAGATGTGTACAATGTCATGAATTCGAAGCAGGTTTTGTTTTAAATATTCGCGCGATTTGTTTATGTTTCGGAAAATAACACTACAATAACAGGAATTTATAAGAATTTCCAAATAAAGATTTGTTGTGAGTCATCTCTCTCGAAGAAATGACAGACATAATACGGTATCAAATTAATAAGATTGTGACTCGTCACTGGACAAAGATATGAGACATGAGATCACTCGGGTTCTTCTGTCCAAGTAATAGTCATGCGGTGACGACTCATGCGGAGGACACTTGGTATTTGTTGTATAAACTCAAATTTCATTTAAAAAAGAAGAAATAATAAAAACTTTCTTTCTACTTTGCCGCTTTTAAACAAATGAACTACTGTGAGTTTCAATGACGTAACGTGTATGATTAATAGAAATAAATACTTATCGAGTAAGAATACAAGATATAATAGTTTATATTAGAAGTTCTTTTGAGTTAAGTGAAGAGTATTATTTTTTAATTGTTTTTTTATTATATTAGCAGATGATTATACGCGTTTTTTTTTCTTTCTTAACATTCCTTTAACATGAATAGGAGTATTCATACAAATATTTAGAAAATAAATAGCCCTTTTCAATTTCAATATAACAAGTAAAGGATTGTTTTCATTGTAAGAATTTATTGCCATTTTTTAAAAAATTTTAGTTTAATAGTTTATTTTAAAAATAGTTATGTGAAGTAATAAAATATAAACGTTTCTTATACGAAGTTTCGGTTAGAAATTTAATTCGATTTTATTTACAATTTTTTCATGCGAAAAACATATTTAGAAAATGGATTCGAAGAGTGGATTTACGTAAGAAGATTTCGTAATTTTAGTTTTAAAAATTTTTCTTTTATAAAGTTAAATAGTTTTTATTTTAAATTCCGAACTCCAAATTTGGAAACTTTAATTGATACTTCAAGTTATATATTCAGAAGCGCGATATAAGAAGTTTTGTAAAGCAACCTTGACATTTAGGCTACCTTTATCTGTTATATATCATTACTGTAGTGATCCGCATATTTTTAAACTGAAACTCCTAGAACATGTTTACGAATAAATAGTTATGTATATACGGTATCTCGTAACGGCGATCGTGTCAGGAGCACCTGTTCGCTTATTTAGATACTTTTTGTTGCAATTCGTAAAGAAGGAACATTAAAGACATAATTTCGTATAGGTCATATCACACACATGAATCTTATTTTCCTGTTTTGTTACGCTTCTATTTGTTCCTTCTATATTTACATAATGTGCTTTTCTCTAGAATCTTTACAGACTGCTTCTAGCATAAAAGGAAAAAGAGAAAAAAATGTAATTGAATTGACAAGAAATAAAATTCCTATCTCGGTTGATTTTTTCGCTTTTGTGTAAAAGTAAAAATTTAATATTTTCCTACATAATTTATCGTATAAAATAGTAAACAAAAATAGACTACACTGAACCAGTCTATTTTTGTTAGCTCTTTTTTATATAGAACAGTCCTTGAAATTTCGTAAAACACGTGAATTACGAAAGCGTACAAATCTTGTTTCGTAATGATTCGGGTAAATTTTTCAATCGGTTTTCATTCCAAATTTATTCAGTGACCGTGAGTCAAGATTGTTATTTACTAACATCACACTGAAACCTAATCTGGCCAAATCCCCCTACACACCGACAGGAGTGACTGGACTAATCTAAATTTGGAAAGATCTAATGATATTCTTGGACGCGTATTATGAGTTCCACACACACACACGCACACATACCCTCACATACACACACACACACACACACACATACCAGACAAGGGGATGGAATTGCCTTTCAAATGAGTCATAGGATATATCACTCGTATTCGCTTTAAATTATTAGTCTACGAGCTGAAATCATGATCCGTATTTAAAAAGTTTAAATGTTACGCCTTAGAACGTAAAGGATTTTCCATGTAGAATACTTGGCTCAAATAAGATTTATGTTTCTTGCCAAGTAATTTTTTCATCATCTTTACATAGTTTCTTGGTCAAAGGGCGTTTGTTTATGGATGTTCTGCGTCGCATTTGTACACCACGCAAATTAAACGGAAAGTACAAAAGATACATGATTTATATAATATATAAATCGATGTTAAATAGATTAAATTCAACTTCCTATTTCATTAATTCATAACAAAGATAAGTTAAGATATGTCGATAAGTTATTGTTAACAATGCACTTTTAGAAAATAAATTTCGACGCATTTCATTTTATAATAGATAACGGTATTGTTGTATCTGAATCTAAATCTTATAAGATAAAACGTTTATGAAGAAATAAAAATAAAAGACGTGGAGTTTATCATCTAATTTAAAAAAATTTGTTTAAATTATTAAATGATATCGGATTGAGATGTTTGTTCTTGACACAGTTCTGTGTTTATGTTATGTCTATTAATGATTTGCAAAATATTTCTATTGAAATGACATAATTTGTTATGAAAGATAAATTATTTTTTTCTGTTTTTGTTTTTTTTTATTTTTTATTTTGTGTAAATGATTCAATCGAAAACAAGACAGATATGCAATTATACACTCCAGTATAAATTAGCGTTTAACATAATTTGAGACTGTTTATTTTTATTGTTGTTATGAATATATTTAAATTCAATTACGGACTTTTGTCAACGAATATGAAGTAATCTTCTAAATTTCTCGATTTTCTTATTTATCATAAATATTTTTTATTAATTTGAATAAATATTTATAAATATATATCAAAGCCAAAAAGGCCGAGAAGCGATAAAAACAGATCAAAAGTGCCGACACGCCAAGTGTGGAAGACGTCTTTTTCACTTCCAATGTCCTCCCGGGATACGTCATATAGTAAGGAGCAGTTATTGTGCAGGAAATCAGGCAAGGAGGAGAATGGTGGAGATGCTAAAGGCTGCACGTATATATATACTTATGCGTATCCGGATACCTTCGTAAGAGAGACATGTCGAATAGATTTGTCATAAATTTCTTCCTGCAGACAAATCGAAAAAGATTTATATATATATTATTTTGTTATATTTAATTATTAATTTTTAATTTCTGCCCTTTCTTGAATATAGCTACGTACTGTATATTTACTTATTTACCTTTTTACGTACGCTTGGTGCAGTTTTCAGTTCGGTCAAGTAGGTTTCTTTGCCAAAAAAAAAAAAAAAACGATAAGTTTTAAATTTATATATACATATAATTTTATTAACGTATTAAACATGTAATTGTTGCAAATTTGATACGAAAAAAATGAATAGAAGCATAAATTCTTTATTAATACAATACATTAAATTCATTTATAAAGACTTAAAGAAACATAATTCATCCTCATATATAAAATGTGACTTACGAAAAAATATGAGCGGAAACAAGCTTTTCAGACTCTTATTATATACGTCGACTCAGAGAGCGCGTTATTCATTTTCGGATGAGAAACAACAACTCTCCATTTTCCGTTAACCATATTTTCCCATTTATAGGCTCACAACGTCTAGAGCTAAATATGGTCGACCACGTTCGCTCATCTAATATTATTGAAAATATCTAGTAAATATTGTGATTTCTTTTATTAAAATAAGAATCGAAACGGGAAAAATTAATTTTTGATAACTAATTCGTAT
The DNA here is from genome assembly GCF_030686945.1 of Centruroides vittatus. Taxonomy (NCBI): domain Eukaryota; kingdom Metazoa; phylum Arthropoda; class Arachnida; order Scorpiones; family Buthidae; genus Centruroides; species Centruroides vittatus. The sequence continues at coordinate 3,237,076 of NW_027120673.1, forward strand.
GATTTTTATATAATTTATTTAAAATTTGATTTAAAAAAAATACTGTTAAACATCGTTTAATAATTTGTCGGTATTAGTTAAATTTTGCGAGAAAATCTTAAGAGATGAACATGTTTAGGTATACTTCTCTCCTCATTAACTTCTTAAAATCTTTGGGTTTTCCTTTAGTAATTGCCGCCGAGCATCCTTGATGATCGTGCACGAAAGAGCATTCGCGAACTTTGTGATAAGTTTTAAACTGGAGATGCAACTTATCAGTTGCCTGAAGTCTCTGATTATAACAGTCTCTACATATAAATTCGTTGGTACCATTCAACTGATAATAGTCTACTAAAAGAGATATACTACATTCTTTACAGATATCCGGTTGTCCTCTCGTACATCTGATAATGACTGACGGTATAACTGTTTCTCTTCCACCGAAACTGCTTTTTTTCTTTAGGGTTCTATCAATTGGCACAACATTGATATAATAACCGGGAGGAGGTGCTACGCTTCGCTTTAGAAAGGTGTCTCGTTGTTTCGCTCCAACTCCGAATGGCTTTGAAGATTGTTTATAATCTGGATTTTTATTTGGATCAGATTGATATCTTGTAGGAGAAGGGATTCGAAAAGCCTTTTCTTTTCTAAATCGTTTCGATTTATCGACACCAAATCCCCAACCGGCTCTATTAAACATAAGCAATTCAGTTTGATATCTACTACTAGTCGTTACGTCGTTATTGTACGATCCTGGACCCAAATTTGGAAGGATTTCTTTTTTTACTGTAATTCCGAGACGATGGGCAGGAGGATCATTTGGTAAAAAAGGCCGATTTTGGCTCGTTCCAAAAGAAATTATGTTTTTGCGCTCCGTTTTTTCCATTCTTCAGCAACGCATTAATATACTTAACTCTTCGTTGCACATTATTTAATTGTTAAATTCGATAACAATAATAAAAGTTTTACTTGTATTGCTGATTTTTCTATAACAATATAATGATTATTTGGATATTTATTAATTAATTTCCCTTTTTTCTGCAAAATATCTAACATTTTAACCCACACGTTTTCATTAATACCACAATTTTTTCATTATATTCATCGCTTTACAAAATTTCATTTCTCGATATTAAATACGATTTATTTATAAAATATTTTTCAAAAGAAAAATTATATATATATAAATGTAGTTAATATTTTAATATCAAGTTTTTAATTATGAAAGATTTCTTACGAGATGTTAATGAATTGTATCAAAATTATTACCTTGAATATTAAAAACTTAATTGAAATATATATGGCAAAAGTAAATAAGTAAATGAAAATATAAACATAAAAATAGAATGAGCAATTTATAAGTTTTGATTAAACTTATTAAAAAATTAAATTATTTTAATTATTTTCATTTATAAAACATTTATACGAAAATCTAATCGAACAAGTTTCATTTGATTCATAATCATTTATTAAACTACTCCGATATATTAATTTAAACAGTTTAATAAATGATATTGTTATTATTTAATTACATTCGGCATATTTTTATGTACAGTTTAATTCTTTTCTTTTATAATAAAAATTATTAATACTGTATATTCTTTTCCCCCTTGATTATTCTCGTTTGAAACCATGAATAATATCAAAAATTGTAGATACTCATTTCAGTTAATAAAATTGTTTATTTAGCTTGAATTTGCATTATAAATGATGATAATCGATAATTTACAAATATGCCAAAATGTAAATTTATATAATTAATATTTGGTACAGTACATCTGTACGTAATATTATATTAAATAATTTTTTTTTTAAGTGTAAGCAAGATATATAAATGATAGAGACAATGGAGGAAATTAAAGATGGGAAATTTGAAAACATTTATGGGCGTAATTGTATTTTAAATCACTAACTGTTGTAGATATAATTTCAAAGATTTCCGATTATCGTGCATAGGAATTAAATCAAAATGTTCAGGGAAATGTCACAAAGACATTTATCTATGCATTTATATAAATAACATCAAAAATATCTACTATTATAATGCTCTAAATGGCTTATAAAGCTTTAGAATGTTCTACAGTTTTTTTTTAATTTTTTGACCATTGCTAGACGAAATCGGAATTAAAGAAAAAAAGAAGTAAAATTCTTCTTTCTTGGTAAAACTAAATGAAGTTAATATAGTTTTATAATAAGCTATACTTGGAAACAATATCTAACACTGTCGGCTAAAGCGTAGGCAGGCTTCTGATGAGAATCACATAGTATCACATTTCAAAAACTTTAAATTAAAACTGCGATAAAGTAAAAGTAGTTTTATAAATTTTCTTTACTTCTATAAATTATTAGAATGTATTACTTTAAATATATACATATGTATACATATATAATGCGTGTATATACAGTATATATATGTACTGTACATAAACAGAATTCGATTCAATCTATCATCGATCCATCTTCCTAATTAAAGCAAAGCGTATTCCTGATAATCAATTTTATTCTCACACAACATCCGAAATATAAGTTTAATATATTAGTAAAATGCAATACCAAATTGATTTATTTGAAGTAAGTCTGTTCTTTTTAAACAAAATTTTGATGATTAAATTTTGTTCATCGATTTGTTTTTTTCGGGTCGAATGTATAGTTATTATATGACGAAACAATTTTTCCATATTATTCATAATTTTTTTTTTTAATTCTAAGAAAAAATATGCATATAATTAGTACTGAATGGAAGTTTCGTAGCTGATTTATGTCTTCCAAAATGATTTTTTCTTTATTATAAATTATGACAAATTTAAAAATATTTATCATAAATTCAAAAATAATTACTTTTCGTATATTCCAAAATATATTTGCTTGTTTATACTTTAAATTTTCGTCATTTTAAGTTTTAATATTGTTATTCGTGTATGAAAATAAGCGCATTAAGACTATGATTAATTGCCAATTGTATTTAAACAGCAACAACAATGTTTAAAACGTGAAAAATTAAAATTTATAATATTGTCTGGTTCATTGCTTTTAAATGGGCGTTATCAAAGATACTTCATTTATATCTGATGGTGACGATATGCGGTATCTGGTGACGTGGACAAAGGGGTTGAAACAAAGCTTAAAATCGTTGATAACACAGGAGAATTTTATTCCTGGTGCAATATTGATGTACAGTATTTCTAATTTTATTAATTTAACAATTGTTTTTAAATGGTTTATTTACTTTTAATATAAATATTTTTGTATAATAGTAGAAAAATAATAATAATAATAATAAACCCCCTGACATAATTTTCTGCTTGGTATAAGTTTAAGTAACGTTATGTTTAGCTCGACTATTATTTTCTGTATAAAAGTAATGTTCTTAGCTTTATGGTTGATATTCTTATCTAAATTGAACGTAATAAGCGTTTTAATAAATTTTCGTGGTTTAAACAATTTATAGATAGATTCAATTTTGATTAATGGTAACATTTTTAGGCTAATGTAAAACTCAGGCAGAATTTAATGCCGACCTACATAGGGAATTGCAATTTTTATAATTTTAATGTCACATTAAGAGAAAAATCAAGACAATGAGGACAGGGATTTTTTCCTCGCCATAATCACATTCTTTGTAAATACTCAGCTTTAAAAAAAAGCACCACATTGACAACACGCTAAAAATTTCTTAATAACATTCATCTTTATTACACAATAAAATTAGTCTATTGTCTGAAATTAAGAAAGAAATTCCGTAAAAGAGTAAATTTCGTGTTTGGAAATGTTACCGTCGGATATTTTTAGAAAATGTTAGGGATTTCTGATATTATTAAAAATATTTTGATAGGAAATTTTTATTATTATACGCTCTTTAATTTATGAGATATAAGTAGAAATTGTTATACAATATATTAAAGTAAGGTCTTTTACACAATCCTCATATTTATAATTCTAAAGTAATAAATCCTTATTTTAGACTGTTATTTTAATATAATTTGTACAGCCGTGTAATTTTTAATATGAAATGTTTTAGGCAATTTGTAGAAGTTAATACTATTGATTTAATAATAGTTAAAATCATTTTGAAAGCTTATTTGAATGTAGATCTCATGATCGTTTTCAGACGTTTCATCACTGATTAATTATATATATTCTATAAATACAACAGGTTATATAACTTTTTTAAATCATATTCTGAAAACTTTCACATGAAGTAATCGTGAACTCGATTGATTAAAAATTATCTGCATATTTGCAGTTTATCAGTTTGTTCAAATAGAGAAATATTTCATATCATATTAACACACAATAGTACAATGAAATGTTTCTTAAAATGATATAGATAATCGCATTATATATTGAAACATTACCATTTATGATGCAAAACGGAAACCAAATGGCGAATCTCGATATCAAAATTCAAGTTCACTTGAAACTTGTTTAATTAGAAATTTCAAAGATTGATCGAATTTATTGTTGTGCTCCGATAAACTTTGGGTTTGTTGCTTTTATCAGTTTAAACACAAATATATTTATCTTTCTGGTAGCCAAAAATATGAGAACTTTTTTAAATTTATCTTTAAAGAATGCGATTTTTCTTGTTTAAAATTATGATAGATTTGACAAATTTATATAAATCGAGTACTAGAAGACGTGCATCACACAGCACAAAAATGAGAAAATATGTCAAAAGCTTTTGATTTTGTATTATGTATATTTGATACAATCGAATTTCATTTAAGCTTTAAAAAAATAATACATTTTGTAATCCTGAAATAATTAACTTTGTTTAAATATTCTATTGTGGTTACAAAATAGGAGCTGATATTCAAATTAGATAAAAATTAATAACAACGTGTTTCTTTTACAAAGATTAAATGAATTAATTTGAATTATTTTACTACGCGTAATTACGCGCTTTGTCCAATTAAAAAAACAAAAAACATCGCTAATATCTTGAAGATTTTTCGATTAGATAAGTTTTCGCGCCATTTTTCGTTCTTCACGCTATGCCTTTCTACTCAGACCATTGATTCCTTTACAACAAAGCCTTTCAACAAACTGGCGTCAACCCTACAGTAGTTAACGAACTCTCTTTGATGCAAGCTTAGTTTTTTTTACAGCATTGAAAAGCTTTAGCGACTTCCGGTGATACTTCCGCTGCAATGACTCATGTCTCAAGGGCAAAGGGAAACAGGAGATCTCGTGTGAAAAACCCCGCCCCGTTTGGAATCATCTCTAACGGATATCAAGAAGAAATGAGTTTCCGTTCAAAAATTATTAAGATGAACGATTAAAGGTGCATACAATGCCTGAATATAAACGTCGATTTCCCGAAACAAAAGATTTATTGATTGGCTCGACAACAGATGTTTTAGAACCTTGTTTCTCGACCATTTTGTATCTGGGGCCGATCATTTCTATAGAAAACTATGGCGATTGCTAGTTTGGCGTGTCAGACAAACGGCGTATCAGACTGTACTTTCAGAAAAAAAAAAAAAAAAAACTTTACAGGATTATTTTAGTTCGAAGAAAAAAAAATATGGCACACCACGTTAGTGTGGCACAGTTAAAAAAAGTGAATAAAAATAGTATAAAACGCACAGAATTTTAAGTGATTTTTTCCCTCATTTTTTTAATGGTATTCTACTCATCTCGATTCATAAACTAATTCCGGACCAGGCCCGGTGGTTGAGAAACCCTGTTCGAAAGAATTTGAAGTCAAGGACACCATCGCGGAGCATAAAAATGAACGAGACAAACGAGTCCTTTATGAGAATTGTAGAAGAAACAAAAAAAAAAAAAAAGTTTAGCCTAGAAGTTTTTATTTGCAGATAGCATCATTTAATAATAAAAGAATCTTTCTTACGCGTGGAAGGTGATTTTTGTGCGATTTGATTACTTCAGTTTTTCATTTCTCATTCCGTTGGATAGGAAGGACGTTCATTATATTATACTGGCAAGCCAGATTTGTATGTTTACCTGTCTTATAATTTAAAGGGGTGTTGAGAAATTGTCTGAATCGGCGTCTGTCTTTTAATTATCAAAGGTTTAACTGACTGACTTCTTCATCGCAGCCTGATTTAATGTTAAATTTAGATTGGTAATAGACATGCAGGATGGCGCCACTTAGTCGCTTACGTTGCTGACAGTGCGTCGCGTTTGTCTTCTGCACCAGTTTGTCGTCTAACTGTCATACCTCTTAGGTCACGACTGGGTACGGAAGCTAAATTTGGATGCATAGAGCAGGTATAAGAACAACTGTAAAATGATGCGATGCTATGTTAAGTTAAGCAAAATAGTCATTTTCGTTAAGTCACATTTTGTAAACATAACTCATTTGGGGTGAGTAACCAGTTCAGCCAAAAATTGTTGGAGATGTATGCCGTTCTGAATTCTCCGGAGATAGTTTCCTCTTTCTTTTACCGAAGTGGTTACATTCTCTTTGAACTAAAATCTCAGCACAGATGTAACTGTGTTATGTCAACACGTATATTTTGATCTAATTTCTTTTCGACTCTCAAGGATGAAAGAATTTTATTACCGTGACGTTAACGGTAATGATTGCGTATTGTCTTAATTTCATTCATAATGAAAAAGCAGAATTTGGGGAAAATCCCGACGTGACATGGCAAATTTCACTTAATAAATTGTCCTAAATACTGCTAGATATTACAAATTACAAATTGCCGAGCGTCAAAAGATTTGGGAATTTCAAATTGGTGTTTTCTACGTAATTTATATTGTAGAAAATAAATAGCACGCATTTGCGTAACACTCGAAATTCCAAAATTTTATTATACAGCGCTTATATAATTACAGAATAAAACAAACAAATATAATAAGGAAAAAAAACAGTTTCATATATCAAATATCAGTCTCAAATTAAACAGATATTTTACATATTTTCGCCTGTTTAAACGTAAAAAATACATATGAAAATGATGAAAAATTAGATAATTCTTAATATGAAAAGTTACGAAAGATAAATTGTGAATGTGACAATTTTCGGCAACGCTAATTAATGACAAATTAATAATCGAGATTTGAGATTTAAAATATATACGCGTTGCTAGAAAGTCAGTATCGAAAAACAGGAATAGTACTGAAAAAATACGAATTCTATCAGTTCAGTTGGACAGATTCTGAATTGAAAGGAACCGGATTCGATTCCAGAAAAGACACATTCATGTTTATAGAACAGCTATGCTCTGTAAACAGATTTGATTACAGAGCAGATTTGCTCAGCCTTCTATCAAATGAACACCTGGAGCTCGTAGGAAAAAAAGAGCATGGTGAAAAGCATCCAGTCCTATTGGATAAGTTGATAAGACATTCTTTATATCTGTGCAAAAACTTAGCTTCTAGCCATTTCACCCCTTTCCCAAGATTATCCGGAAAGTTTTAATTAAAAAGTTTGATGCCGTTTACATAAAAATTCAATTTATTTATAAATTAAATTGTAATAAAATTCAAATAGAAATGAATCATTTTAATTTTAAAATATATGTTCAAATTTAAATAGCAATTTGTTCGAAATTCGAAATTATTCGCGACGGATTTATCAGTTTAAAATATTTTTATTTAGGTCCTACTTAAAAGAAAAAGATTTTCGTCGACTATGCCAAAGTAAGCTGCGGCAACAAAAAACAAATTTCGTATTGAATAATATAACCTAATTTTGATACGGATAGCCTACATCTTTGCAACATATATATTCAAGTTTCCCATTATTAATCTAGGACTAAAAATATGTTTTTTAGGCGATTAAACAATGCGAATTTTATCAGAATGGCCAACTAAATCCATCTTTTTCATGAATTAAAATTTTTATTATTTTAATTCATGAACTATACAGATCCGTAGTATTTTCATTATAGTATTGTTTATTTGTTTTTATCAAAAGTTCATTCTATTTTATTTACTTATTTTTGTTTTTTACTACCTCGTGCCTTGTGTGTTTTTTATTTCTTCCATGGGAAAATTTTTTTTAGCTAAAATAGAATCTTGGAATCATTTTCATTGATTGCATAATATTCCAAGCGAGACTAATTAGCGATTTTCTTTTCAAAAAACGATCAAAATAGTAAAAGAATTTCAAAATATATTATAATAAAGGAATGTATTTATATTTATATATATATGTGTGTGTTTCTCAAGCATTTATTAATATAATATGAAACACGGAAGCAATGAATGATGGATGAAAACAAAGAGAGTTTCGGTAACTAGTTAGCGAGATACACGACCTACTTGGCTATAAGTTGAATTGGGTTTGGCTTGCTGAACTGCCTTGAAAGAAAACAAATATAGGACGATTTACTTTCACTTCGAGATGGATCAATTCACTCGCATTGCGTAACATAAATAAGCTAGATGTTGCAAAATTAAGAGATTATTGGATTCTCGACCAAACTAATTTTTCCACCCTTACGATTATCGAGAAATTGACGAAATTAATTACAATGAAAGAACTTGTTGATTTGTTTTAATTACGAAGAACATTAGGGTACAATCGAATGAACTAGATTACAAGAAATCATTTCGCCCAGAGTCGGTGCATTTTTAAGTTTCAATTAAACGAAATCGTAATCAAAACCAAAAAATGAACGATTGCTTTCATTAATTATATATCTCGACAAGTTAATATTATTTTATGAACGAATATAATTAAAAATAAAATAGGGTCTTGTATCGTCTGAAAAGAAGATAATCTGCTGGTTTTTTATCTTTCGTTTTCTGTTATTGAGGTCATTATTTCTATGGTTACTAAAAATTGGTTGTCGATTTTCAAAATCGGTAATTTTTATTATTATTATTATTTGATGTAAAGGACGAATAACGTGTTTTGATGGTTAAATATCTATACTTAGAAAAAACATTGGCAACTTTAACGAAACTTCTCGTCCAAAGTTTAAATCTGGTGTATACAAATATTACGCATTTGATTCATCACGTTTCTAAATACCAATCATTCGCCATTAAATCACGAGCTTTTTTACAATCTTATCGTAAAAAGATAGATGACCTCGAGTGATAAAGAATACGAAGAAATGATTGGGAAATGTATGGACCAAAAGCGATCCTTAAGGTCGGGAATACTTGGGATCAAATCGGCGACAGTCTTGGTGACCCTCTTCCCCAACAAGGCGTGTGACCTCCTTTACAGTCACATGCTTGCGTACCGTCGCTAAGCAACGGGTCACATTCTGTCGACGTTGACGTCATTACTATGTTTGTAAACACAAGCGACTATGGATACAGGTGATGTTTATAAACACGTTGGTTTTATAGCGGTAACTGCAATGACAACATCCAGCCGGCAAGGGTTATTATATAATTAACTAAAATTCTAACGCCTTGTTTCTTCGTTGGTAAATTTAATCCGCAATAAAATTATTCGACTTAAAAAACCAATTAGTATCAATTATCCATTTTTTGTTCGAATGTCCAATTAGGTAACGAATTATTCTACATTTATAAAATATTAATTAGACCTATATCAAAATAATTCAATCGACTAATTAGCAGTGAAAACAAAAAGATTTTGAACTGAAAATGGCTGGAAAATATTTCAAAATATATTTAATCCGTGTGTTTCTTACCTTGCAGATTTTAATTCCAAACATTTTTGCGCTTTTTATTTAATAGAAAACACGCCCGTTCCATCTCCAAATACTATATATTATTTGTCATCTTTTATAAATCTTTTTATCGAGATTTATTTTCCAATAATTAAAAATGTTTCGAAATTTTAAAAGATTTTACATTCTGTTTCAATTTCATTGAATTAAATTCTGCATCTCAGACGTAATTTTATATTCTTAAGAAGCGTATTAATAATTAAAATCATGCAAAATTTCAATAAATACTGCCGGTATTGTTAAACATTTATAAAAAAAAATATATTTTTACATTCTTAAATGTCGAAGAAACGATTAAAATCGGTATTTATGTACTGGAGATATGTCCGAAACTATTATTTTCATCAAACGTCCCATTGCAATCGTCTATCTGAGGAGCAATCTATAAGCTGAAAAGTCTAACCCAACCACGTTGGCGTGATATTGTCCAAATGATCCGTGTTACGGCATCCTGTGGGCGCGGTTCACTCATCAACCTTTGGACTTTAACCACATCGACAAAGGTCGTTGTTGCAATCGGTCCTCACGATTACTGATGATTACTTACAATACTGACTGATATCGATCAACGAAAGATTGTTTGGTCTCGGTCGCTTTTCAAACAGAATTTCTAGAATTAATTGCTACCGAAAAGCATCTCACACATAATTCTACTTTTTTACGATAGAATTCTGATTAACGCGTGATTTATTGAATGACGCCTAGAGTAATGTTACAGTAGTAAATCGAAAAGGATGAATGAAATGTTAAAACAAAAAAATTAATAAGCTCCTAAACGGTGCGAGGATATCAAATATTGGCGCCAGTTTTGTCTTTTTTCTTATTATTATTATTATTTTTTTTTAATCGAAAGTATTTAATTAGACGAATTCTAAAGTTTGTTAAGATTGCTTAATCTCTCTCGGAAATATGAGTCCTAATAGAGTTTTGAATGACCCATTTAAATAATTATCCGTACATACACTTTTATAGTATTTTAATATTTTCCATATGGATAGCAGAGAAGGTTTTCTCTGTCAAAAAAAAAAGAAAAAAATGTCGTCATCGGATTCACGTTGCAATCACGCCGTCAGATAAATGGGAATTGCACAACGTGATGGCGACGTTGCTGCTGCATCACTTCGGCCACGTGATCGGCTGGACGCGCCAGGTCATCGCCATCGTGACCCCTGGCGGCGAATGTTGTGGTTGGCAGAGAATGAATCTGGTTCGTAATCGTCTGAAGAAAAAGTATTTAACGTCAATATTTATTCTTATTTTAGGTCGAGCAGGTGTCTTTCTGGGAACCTTAACGATGAAAATTTTGAAAAATAAGAATTAAAGCATACCTAACCATTTTAGGTTTGTTGATCTCGTCTAAGATCGACGCGCTCATAATTACAGGATAAAATAGCTTTCGTTTCGTAATTTTTCGTATAAACATGTTTTTTAGAAATCGCTATTATATTTCTCTTCCTGAGAAAAGTAAGGTGAACCCAGCTAAATGATTATTTGTCTGTGTTTAAAGGAACGGGCTTAACCTAATTTCGTGAAACTGATGAGAGCGAAAGGAATGGGTTTATTCTATTTGCGTTTTATTGACTTAAGTCCAATAATTTCATAAAGTAAGACAAGTATTACTTAGGTTATAATCAAACAAAAGACCTTTTCTCCGTCTCCTTCTTTCTAACGTATTTAACCCAATTTAAATATCAATATCTTACTAAGAAAATCGTTACGACAGCATTTCCACATCGAGCATTAACCGGAATCGGTTAGTAGAAACTGCTTTAGTTTTGATGAAATGACAATCACTCGTTATCTGGCGAACTTTTCCCCTTTAACGGTTTACATGGACGAGAATTATGTGCAATAGGTTTTTATCCCGTTTTAATTAAAAAGAATTTCGATTTCGGTATAAATTATTTCGGCAGCGGCATTATATTTACTGGAAATAATTCGAGGCGTCTTCGCTCTCAGTTATTTATTACATAACAGATTTGATAATAAAAAATTAAAACCAGTTTTATAAATTTCTTTACTACTAATTCTTCGAAAATTTTCTATTTCCGAGATGCGATTTTTACATGTCAATAAGACGCTACTGGGAAATTGCAATCGGTTGGTTCTTAGGATATTTTGTTAGACGAGGAAGTCCAAGACGATGCTTTCTAGGAAACATTTCACGTGGCATTTAGTCTCTATGGCAACCGTCGTGTGGACTTCGATACATGGTCAGGATGTTGCAAGAACAACCTTGCGGCCGACTCGGCTCTGTCGACTAAGCTTATCAAATCTCAGCACAAAATTTCTTCGAATATACAATATTTAATAATTTATATTAATATTATCATTAAAAAAGTTCATTTACATATTACCACATTCGTTTCTAAAATCATTAAATTATTTATTTAAATCGAACCACCCCTTTTTAATAAATTTTTCCGCGACTTTTCGTAGAGTAATTTCATTAAAATTTTATAATTTTTTTTTGTTTTGTTTTTTCCTTTTTAAACAATTTCAAAATGAATGTTTAGTTTACATTATTTACAATACGATCGCTTTCATAATATATTATTCCGTTTTAGTATTTCCATATTGCCACATCTTTAAAGTACTGTACGGTACATAGAATATTGTAAAATTAGTTACGATTTCTAAATTATTCAATTATAAATCACATTGTTTATTATTAATTTTGTTTCTAAATTGTAAACAGCTTTAATATTTTTGAATATTTGAACTCGTTATTTGGACTGTAATTTTTTTTAATTAGAATTAATTCTTTGAAAACTTCCAATGAAAAGCAATGACTCAAGGTTAATCGCTCGTTATTTAGTTTTAAAAAAATATTTTTAGTTTATTAATTTATGAGTTTATTTAATAATAATATAGTATATCTCTATGTTGACAGGTTTCGAAAAAATATTGTGATTGAGTAACAATGGAAAATCAACAATACGCTAGAAGCTACCCGTAATAAGGTAATTACCTAGACCTTATCTATAATAGTTGATTAAGAGTAATAAAATTAAACGAAAATTGGGTTAATTGAGTATAATAAAGAAGAAAAAATAGTATACGCGGAGGCAAGAAATATTTTTGTAAACTTTATTTGGAATTGATGTAATTTACTGAAAGCTATGTCAACAATTACACAATTTTGAAATATTATATGTAACTACGTATTGTAGTTTATAATGAATGCATACCAGTCACATTTTGGAAATGTTTATGTGTTTCTTTTTTAATTTTTAGACGTATTTCTAACGAAATGTTGTTGATGAGTAGCTTGTTTTTTTTTCGTAATTGTTAATGGGACTTTAATCGAGTCGGTAAAATTTCTTGAAATTTTTTTTTAGTTTACTTAAAACAGAACTATTGTACTGCACTGTACTGTACAGTACATACCACAATACGTATCTCATAAGAGGAAAGTACAATTTTAAATAGTTGTTTCTCCCGTAAAGAGCTTAATAATTGTTTTGTAATTGTGTTACCATACAGAGTTGAACAGCAACATCTCATGCAGGGAAAATACAGTAAAAAGGTTTTTCCTAAATAAGAACTGACACACCCAAAATCTTGAACTTCCTGTTCGAGAACTTCATGCTGTGTGAATTGAGTACATTTATTTCGAACACAATTACTGATATTAAATAGTTATTTAACAAAAGACCAATCTCGTGACATTTAAATAGATTACATACCAGTTACGTGATCTTGCAGCCCTTGTCTCGTTGGAATGTCACTTTCCATTCCTCTAATCTGTACTCGTGGCAAATAAACAAGTTAGGAATTCCTAGTAGAACTTTTCCGAAAAGGGACTTTTGAACGATTTCTTCCCTTAGGGGGCGGCACAATATTCTCTATAGTAACCGAAAACGGGACAACAGTTTGGGAAATGACTGCCCATTTGTGAATGGGAGAGTAAGGGTACCCCGAGGGACCAAACCTATGACCCTCAAGAATGTAGGCATTTTTATTTGAATGACCGTTCCCACAGCCTCAAACTTCTAGTAGTTTGTTTTCTTCAGTTTCGGAACGAAAATATTTATTTTTGTAAATAAAATTTTAATGGCAGCCACTCAAAATTAATAGATTAAAAATTTATAAACTAAAAGAAAATCTTTCTGTTTTATTTACGTATCGGGAATTCGTTTTAATATTGCCTTCCATGTTTTTTTTTTCTCCATTTGCATTCAATAAATTAATACTAGATTATTAGTAACGAGGAAAATTACTAATTGAGAATAAATCAATATTTCGAAATAAAACCGTATTTATATTTTATACACAGCATGCATACAATTAACAAAACTAATGTAAGAGTTTTCAGTAAACACACCGTACCAATCATCGTTACATTATTCTCAAATCAAATTTTAGCTAATGAACATTATCCATTTGATAATATCAGGCTTAAATTACACTTATTCGCGAATCAAATTGCATAACTTGCAATTCTCGATTTTGTGCTCAGTTAGCAATGAAGCAATGTTGGTTCATCAGCCTGAATTTACGAAATATTGTCTGTCGCATAAAATATCTGATAAAGGATATCTAATGTATATCTACATTTAAAGTCGGATATATAGGTTTCCGGATGTTGAACTCTAGCTGTCTGTATCAGCATTTGTTACTTAAACAAATTCAATTTTTTGTACACCGAAAGTCTTGAGCATAAATGGATTATATATTAGAATAAAAAAAACATTAATTTATATATATAAGACTGTATAAAATTTGGCTTTTCTGTTATAAATGTATTGATTTTGGTAAGTGTGCGCGTTACCTTACGGCCTAAATTGCATCGAAGGTTCAACACTTGTTATAATTGTTTCTTATATTTTTTTAAGATATAACTAGAATTCGATTACATATTTATTATTATTATCGATATATATAGCATACATAATCAATCTGATCTCAATAATTGTGAGCTTTTCTCCTCCCAAAACAACCTCGATAAAAATTTCCAGCACTAGTTTATTCAGGATCTCTGTTGTAAACTGGTTATTGTTTAATCTGATGAGAAAATAACATAACCTACTTTAATAAATATTTATTTAAGTATATTTTTTGAAAATAGAAATTAAATTTAATTAATAATAATGCAAAACAATTAGGAGAAAATAATTTCACGGGTTTACAGTTAAATAAATATTTCCATTCACGTGTAATAAATACTGTAAAAGCTTTATTAGAAAGACAATGCAATTTATTTAAATATATATTAAATTTGTCTTTTTATTAATATTGTAATAAACGCTTTTTACGCATATCATTTAATTTATAATTTATTATATTATTAATTGAAATATTTTATATAAATTATGCGCACGATTTTCTTGGGTAATCGAATGAGTTTAAGCATTTTTGCTATTTTAAACGGCATAAAAATGTTCATTTTTCTTATGCAAATCTCATTGCGGAAATATTAATGTGTAGTAAGAGCCAATTATTGTTTAATTTTTCTTAAAAAATAAATAAAAATAAGACATAAATTTTCGATATGAATACTTTATTTGAACAATTTGATAAGTGGAAGAAGGCGTAATGAGCGCGTTGGAAGTTGTTAATGTAGTGATGTGACGACAGATTTTAAGTATCTCAGATACGATGCTCGCAATGACTACGATGTAGACATAACTTCCTCCATATGTCCCACATTAGTCCTAACTGGCGGAACCTACGTCCGCATTCCTGACTACTTTCTAACGGATCACCGGCCGGGCCAGCAACGCAGGAACAGGTTCAACAATTTCTCTAAACGAGATCCGGCAGTCGTAATTTTTAAATACCAATTCTCTTCTATAAATAGTCTTTACCTTTACGTGAGAGTCGTACGCATCTGTTAGTTAACAATTGATCAAGCTTTGACGTACCAATTATCGAAATCTTTCGACTGTTTAGCTGCTCGGAAGGAATGTCGTTGGACGGGCCGAGATAAAAAGCTCATCCAATCCGTTCTCGGAATTGTCATTTTTAGCCGTGGGTGGTCTCCTCCGTTGCTCTTTCGGGTACGAGTGACCATTTTGTCGTGGGCGTCGCCACCAGCCCTATGACGTCACAGGTATTCCCATCTGCCGTGCCGAAACGGAGTCGGCGTTCGACGAAAATAAAAATTTATCGTCAACAATATCTAGGAACGCTAAGAATGTCCACTCGCTTTAAGTATTTATATCGGTTTATAAAAAGAAATCGGCCCTTAAAAGGTTTGTTGCTGTCAGGTACAACATATTTTGACGACTTTATCGTCGTCGATTATTTTGACGGTTGCAGCGTTTCGAAACAATCCTGTTTGTTTACTTATTTTGACTGACTCGAACACGGAAAGCCGTCTGGCTCCGAAGACTTAGAAGAAAACTACGATACTACACGGTTATTGCCAGATGTTTCCCCCTTTTTTTTATTGATACACAAAAATATAGCCGATAATTAAAAATAATTTGAAAATATCTGCCCCGAAAGGAAAAACCAATAAAAACAGGCCTAATTAGATTACGTCTCTAACCAGTTAAAAACTAAAATAAAAACAAGGAAATTCTTAATTACGGTACAAAAGATAACCAACAGGACTCGGGGGAGGAAATTCCCAGTTTAGATCACAGAGGGCGTTGGTGGGCAGGGCGTGGACAGCTGTCCTTGAGGGGGGAAGGCGACTCGGAACCAGGGTGAAAATTTGTCGGCAAAACGGATAGCAGAGGGGACATAAACCTTGAACGAATTCCAGGACGGCCGAACGCAAGGTCACAACATCAGTAACAATTTTTTTAAATTGGCAGTTTCGCTCTATCGGAAAAATTGATCAAAAAAAAATCCGAGAAAGGCGCCGAGTCGAAAGAAGAAGAATAAAGAAGAAAACTTACATGTCGGGAATGGAATTTGTCGACCTTATCTTTTAATAAAATCATTGGAAGGCTTTATTGGCGAGAGGTGAACTATTTCTTTCTGTTCGTCAACCGCATTACCTTAGCATTCATTGCCTATTCAATTGTGTGTATATATATATATCGAACACCAACATCCTGTCTGTTCCATTCGCTAGACACAACAAAGAAATCTTGTTGTTCCGAGTAGGTCGACAAAGAAATAATCGATAGCTTATTGGATACGGAGATATTTATAAATATAGAAAAAAATATCGATATTTTATTGTGTGGATTGTTTTGGAAAATTGTGTTCGTCTTTGGCATTTTGTTGACGAAACAGAAATTGCCCGGACTTTCTTTCGGCCATTAACATTGCTGCCTGGCGGGAAAGAGTGAGAGAAAAACCGAGCGTAACATCCACGCTATCAAAATCTCGCTTACTATTGGTCGTCGGTCTCTAAAACGGTGGGAAATATCTAAATGCCGATTGGCCTATTTTGGCGCGTCAAACATTCCCGTGACGCATGGTCTATTCACTGCTAGCTTTTAGACTATATATATACGCGACGATGAGTAAATAAGTTCCATGTCTCGTTTCAAATATATCCTCTAAGTACCTATTTCTCGCAACGTTTCGACGAAATCGCCTTTTGGAATTCCGTTTTGGATCCCAATACGTTTTTTCTTATACGCCTGGCGCCTATTCGAATTTCGAAATCGCGTCCGTCTGGCGGAATGATACGTTTATAGGTCGGGCTTTATCTTGGCCGTTGAACGTTCACCAGAATCAGAGTAAGTCGTCGTCGACGGCCGACGTTGTGCGGAGTGTTCAATCTTCGTATCAACAAAACGGATCTAAGTTAGTGTTTACGTCTGGGAATACTAAACGATGTTAGCTCGTAAGATTCAAACGTTTGCATTGTTTCCATCCGGCAGTAGTTCCAACGTCGAAAAAGATAAATCAGGTAGGATTAAAGCCATTCATTCAGCCATTTTCGTTCGCTCTTGTCCTTTGGAGTTTTCATATCGATGGAGTCCCAAGATGATTTTTCTATTATTGCAGCTCGCGACAAAGAAACATTCGAAAAAGCATATCGTGTCGGTCCCGTGCTCGGTAAAGGTGGTTTTGGCACCGTTTACGCCGGAACAAGACTTAGGGATAATCTATCCGTAAGTATATCCTGTTTCTCTTTTGTCGCTTTTCCATTTTATAATTGATTGTAGAAGCTTAAACGTAAATTACGCGAATTTCCATTAATGCTAAAGCTCGTGTAGATGTATTGTGTACTGTATTGTACTGTACTGTGGACATTTGGTTGGCCGTCCGTACTTAAGTCTTGTTTTGTGTTCTTTTCTCAGGTTGCTATCAAACACGTTGCCAAAGAAAAAGTCACTTTATGGGGACAGGTAAGTGTGGAAATACAGTTGAATTAGGTTAAGATTAATGTAGTAGATACCGTTGCTATGATAACGAGTTAGGTTCGAGTTGCGAGTGCCAACCGTTGGCTGTTTGGAAGGATGCCAACGCTTGCGCACTAACGGATACATATCGTAGGCGACGAGATGCCCTTCTAGGGTTTATTTTGGGGGTTTATTAATTCGGGATTGTTAATTTGTTCGGAATACCCCGTAATCTAAGCCTTACATGTATACCTGCCCGTGTTCCATTATCCTATTTTGGATAGGTTTTCCTAGAAACGGTGCATGGGGGCGTTTTATGACGTCATTGGCGCGCCCAAAAAATGATTTAGAATAGGAAAAAGTTCTGCGAACGTGGTTGATTTTAAAACGCGCCCATTAAAATAATTTATGCCCTAAAATCGCTTCTGTAAATTTAAAACGATGGGGTTGTTATTAAAAGGTGAATTATATGGCTTGGCGTTTCGCTGTTTTATTGCTTATGGTGTAAAATTTCCTCGGCTCTTTCGATATTGTTAATTTAAAAATATGCGAATATTTAATGCTGTCATTGTAGGTAGCAGTCACGTATAATTAAGGATAAAATTATTCGTCCGTTTCTTTATGCATTGATGATGCTAAAAATATTTTTTTTCCTTGTAGATAAACGGAAATAAAGTTCCAATGGAAATATGCCTTCTTCGGAAGGTTTGTCATGTACCAGGCGTTATTCGTTTAATAGAATGGTACGAACGTCCCGATTCTTATATCATTATTATGGAACGTCCCGAACCTGTGAAAGATCTTTTCGACTTCATTACGGAGAAAGGTGTACTCGATGAAAAAATGTCGAGATTATTTTTCCGCCAAGTTGTAGAATCTGTAATTGCTTGTCACAAGGCTGGTGTCATCCATCGAGATATTAAAGACGAAAATATCCTTATAGATCTGAAAACCTTTCAACTGAAGTTAATCGATTTTGGATCCGGAGCGTATCTAAAAGATACCGTCTACACTGATTTCGATGGTAGGTTGAAATATAATATATATTGATAATGCCAGAAAATATTAAATATTTAAATTTAGCTAAGATTAAATGTTTAAAAAATTGAATGGAAGAATCGGCGAGGATATATTTTGTTGGATCCCACTCCCTTTGATCCTTTCCTCCGCGTTTCCTCCCGTCTGGACATAACCCCTCCTCGTTTTACACACGGATGTTTGTTATACTACATTCCCCGAAATATGGCGTGGCACTTCCGGTACGAATTCCTAGCGTGTCTTGTCTCGGAACGCTTGTTTCCAACCTTCAAAGGGTCTGAGAAAATGTTTAGACCCTGGGATATAAGGTTGGCAGACGACACTAGACAAAGTAGGTGTAAGAATTTGGGTCAGGTAGCCAAGGTCGACCTGGAAGTCTATTCAAGGCCGTCTACCAATATCGTGTTTTAATTTTTATCATGTTAATAAAAAGAAACGTTGGAGATTAGTACAATGAGACTCTAATTATAAAGACTCGAAAGAAAAATCGAGTCGGCATTTTCTAACTCGTTAATTGAGTTTATGTATTTCAAGAATTAAAAGTATGACTAAAGAAATCAATTTAGCATTAAGAAAACCAAATTTGCAAGTACGTTTATATCTTCCTGATTCGTCATTTTAAGGACGCGTCTTTATGATCCCCGAGTTCTAAATTAAGCAACTCAGACGAAACGTCGCCACCCTTGAGCCTAAATATAACGCATCTGTAGCAGACAACGATGATGGCCGAACCAATTTTGGCTGGGGACACATTCCTCAAAACACTACACGATACGACTTTACAATTCAATATGGCGGATTTGGCGAGATGCCAGGAGGTCGATAAATGTGTTGGTCGGATGGTCAAAACCTGCCATTTCTCAGAATTATTGCGCCCACAGGGTTCAGGTCGTTCGCACCTGCGTCTTCGACGAACACTGGACATTCAACTCTTTACTTTTTTCCCCTTATTCTCAGTTGGGGACTGGACCGAGCCGGTTGCCCGTCTCCCGCATACCATACAAGGCATAGTTGGCCGAGCGTGACCGGCAGGCATTCGAAGTAGGTCAGGTTTTTGGTACGTAGTGCAGAGGTAGACAGCCTTGATTGGAATGTGGTACGTGTCTGAAAACAGGTTTTGTGCAAAGAAAGTGCCCTATAAGTACTTAAGAGATGGTAAACAAGAAGTTTGTTGCTCTATAAGCAAGTTTATGCCCCCGAATATAAATATTTCTCTCTCGAAAAAATTTTTTAAAATAAGTAAATGATATATTAAATAATAACATGGTTCGTTTTAAATGTGTATTGACATATTTGCTATTAAAAAAATAAAATAATAATCAAATTTTATAATTTTTAGGTACTCGTGTTTACAGTCCACCTGAATGGATCAGATGTAATCGATACCATGGCAGGAGCACTACAGTTTGGTCTTTGGGTATACTTTTGTATGATATGGTTTGTGGAGATATACCTTTTGAGCATGATGAACAAATTCTTAGAGCTGAAGTAATATTTCGGAGAAGATTATCACCTGGTAGGTTGATATAGCATTTATCTGAAGAAAAAAAATTATTTCTTTTATAAATAAGTTAGAAATTTATAATTATTGTTATTTTTTTATGTAGAATGCCAAGACTTGATCAAGAGATGTTTATCAATAAGGCCTTCTGATAGACCGACTTTAGAAGAAATTCTTGTACATTCGTGGATGAAAGCTAAGTTGGAAAGTACTACTTCGGCAGTCATTCCAGTTCGTCGCACATCTGTGGACCAACAATCACTGGATCAATCATCAACTAGCAGCCAGGAAAGTATTTGATGATGTGTATAATAGTTAGTTGACACTTTATGTAATGATGTACATAATCATTACCATCAGAGAGAGGACGCCTTATAGTTACACCATCATACCTCCAAATTAGAGGGGCCTTGTTGCTATGTTCGAATTCAGTGCAACTTTAAAATTTATATTTGTAATTGTACAGTATCACAGGACTTTGAGACTGTGCTGATGCACGTTTTTCATTTTTTGCCATGAACTGACGGTTCCTAAGTGTTTTCAGTGCATCCATTGAAAAAGAACTGTAAATATTATACATATAGTATATATATATTATAAAACGGAACATTCATCTGCATTAGAAGCAGTCAATTAAATGAAAGAACAGATGGACAATTTATTTATTATCTGTACATAAAACTGTACATCAACAAATTTGTTCAGTTCCTTTGTTGGGTGTTTGTGATAATTTATTTACAGTTTTTGTAGAAAGAGGAGAAAAAGCGGACACTAAAGGACTAAACAAAAAACGGGTTTGTTTTTTTCGTTTAGATGAGAGCCAGCACAGTTAGATATATTCTAAATAAAACACCAACAAGTCATTTTGTTTCCAATGTGAAGTTTGTTTTTAACCGAGACTCACTAGAAAGTGAACTGCAAAACATTTTCTATGTAAGTATGCTGTAAAGAAAACGAAATATTTTTATATAAAAGATACCTGGAATAAAAAAAAATTATTTCAGGAAGATGTGTACATTTAATGAAAATTCATTTCATTTTTTTCGTTTTTTTTAATGTGATATAAATTTGTTTTAAATAGTTTTGTTCAAAAACTACTCCAAAATAATTTATAAATAAACATATTTGTATTTATTATGACCAAACCGGCATGAATTTTGTATAAAAAGAAGAAAATACACGAAAAAAAAGAAAAAGATTTACAAATTGTAATGAATTATAAATACATTAAAAGTTAGTATTTCCTTTGAAAAGATAGTTAATTAATTTATTGATATAATTTATTTTTATTTAAATTTAAAAAAAAAACACTACAGTAATATAAACATTACATACACAAAATATAAAAAAGTACAATTTACACAAAATATAAAAAAGTACAATTTACACAAAATATAAAAAAGTACAATTAGTAAATTGTACAATTTGAAAAAAGTAAATAAAATACAAAATGAGACTGTATATTTTAATATTTTAAAATGCTTTACTGTATATAGTGTTAAAATATAAGTTATAACCATAAGATGTTTGGAAAATCGACATCCAGATCAAATTATATTTTATGACGTGATATATTGTTGCGCAGTTAATAGTGACTGACTGTGACGTCATCCTGGAGGCTATTCAAGATCGAAGCGGTAAGTGCGTCATCACTTAGTGACGCAACTGGCTTCGGTGTACTCTGCTTCTACGGCGCAGATTCTCTATGACGTCATTTTCGTTGTCAACCTCGCGTGTCCTTTATAATGACGTAATTTTAACTATGTAGTTATTTTAAGTTTTATTGTTATAAGAACAATGATCAAATACTCTTAAGTTTAACATCGAAACGAAGGACGAGAGTAAAACTATAATAGCCAGGTTCATAACACGTAAAAGTACTCAGAAACAAAGAGAACGTACAAGTAAACAATTAAAAATACGACGTAAAATTCGTGTATATATAGAATATATCTTAGTACAAGTACAGTTATTAAATATAGGTAGAAAGAAAGGTATACGGTAGCATTCTTTAATTGTCGAAAGATTTATTTGCGGTTGTAAAATATAAACAAAATGTCACATACTTGGACTTATGTTTCAAGACCACGTGGAAATTGCACAACGATGACACAACTTTTTCTTAGTCATGAATGAAGTTATTGGCTCGTAATTAATAGCGTTTTAATTGTTTTAAACGCTTTAAACTCTTAAATTCTTTTCAATTATTATTATTTTTTATACGAATATTTAAATTTACATATATTATTAACGTAAAAAATAACACAACCCTTAGTGGTATATTAAATAAATAAAAATACCTAATTTTTTTTAATATTTCGAATATAGTTTTAAAAGTTTAATAAAAACAAAATTATATATATATTATTATATTTACTATCTGTAACTGCGATCAGAAGAATTTCTTAGAAAAGAAATAACATAATATGTAGGTTATTGGAATCTATTACGAGCTTGAAAGATTTTTAACTGATTAAGCTTACGAAATATACATGGTGAAAAAATACACCAATAAAAATATTAGATTATTTATATATTTTTAAAAATTTATAATAAATATATTAACTCAATTATATATATATACTTATATACTTAATTTTAATTTAATTTATTACAAATAAATTTACAAAATATGTATATTTTTTGCTTTATGTATTTAATTACGTATACATTATATATGTTAAAATAATATTAAGCTTTCTTTACATTATATGAAAAACAAGATTATATAAATTATTGTTATTAAATTATTTATTTAACAATATTATATAACTTGATTGTTTATATAAATCTCTTACAGTTTAAATTAAAAGTTATCTTAATATCAATATCAGAATGGAAATATCTTTAACATCATATTAATTTGGCTAATATTATTATACTTTTTTTTATGAAATAAAAATAATTATGCAATTATTATAAATAAATTGAAGTGTGCGAAATATCTACTGTATTGTATACAGTAAAGCATCAATTGTTCCAATTAAATATTCAACCATTTGGAAAAATCGAACGTGATAATAAAAATAATTAAGGAAAATTATTAGGAAATGAACAAAATAATTTATAAATATTTGGATTTTTTCACTTTATTTCTATATAAAAATTAATTGTATGTTAGTAATTAATAAATTATAAATTTTACTGAATTAAAATATGCAAAAATTTAATTTATAAACAAGCTTAAACAATAATTCAGAAATTTTTAATAATTGTATCATTTTTATAGGTTTATTACGATTATAATGTATAAAAAATTAAAAACTAATAATTTATTAAATCTTCAGTGAATATTTCAAGTAAAAATTTACTGAATATTTACTCAAAATTCACTATTTTTTTATTTTATTAAACTTTTGTAATAATTATATAATCCAATATTTATAAGAAATTATCATACAATATTAAGCTTTTTTAAAAATTTTATTTATTTTCCTTGTAATAAGTTTATTAATAGTAAATAAATGTAACTTTACCTTGTAATTAATACAATACTTTGTTTTATTTATTAAAAATATATATATAAGTTTATTATTTTTATTTATATATAATTTATTTGTTTGCTAATTTAAGTTTTAGTATAGGCTTTATAAAACGTAGAAAAATAAATAGTTATGTTAAATTTTAATTGTAAATCATTTTTTAAAAATAAAATGAAATTTTAAATAAATAATTGTTTTTATCCTCAATAGTTTTTAATAAATAATGAAGGACTAAATATCTGTAGTAAATGTTTTATCATGTTAATTTTCCTGTAACATTTATTAATGAAGTTTTATTAAAATTGTAAATTATGGTTTATAAAATAATATAAAATTATTAAATTTTATTTTAAATTTAAAATAACTTTAATAATAAAACTTTGGGCAAAATGCAAAAAGAAGAATGCAATTAACTATATATTAACGAATAATTTATTTTTTTATCTGCATATTATATGAATTCTACGAATATATAGGGCCTTCTCTGTATGTATACTCCCATTTATGTGTAAAGGAGAGGATTCTAAATGGTAACATATGTTCTAATTAATGTAATTAAATAGTATACGCCTATATGTATGCATGAAATTTAATTTAGATTTATCTGTACATCATGGATCTTGCAGACCATACAAAATTTAGATATAAACTTAATACTAACATAAGATATATAATTATTTTTATAAGCACAATATGTTTGTGATTTATTAAACATATTAAGTATTCTTTACGTGAAGTATATCAGGATTTTACATTCTGATTTGGAAAGTACATAAATCTAAAGGAACACAACTTTTCTTAACGAAGTGTTTTTTTTTTTTTTTTTTTTTTATTTGTAGATGTTAAAAATCTTCTAGTAAGTTTAAAACAATGCATATTCTTATCACGGGTTGGTGAAAGTCGAAAGTAACCACTGACATGCACGACCATTACAAATATTCTTCGTGTTATGATTGGCTGAAGAGAGACTCGATCAATTGCGACAACCCCGAGCATGCTTACTACTTTATGTTTTCTACTTTTAACTTACCATAACAAATATATATTTTAAAATACGATTTAAGTATTTTGTCGTCTTACAATTGAAACTTCCATTAAATTTGTTATGCTCTACCAAATCTATGCATAATCCAAACGAATGGCGGTGTTCTTTTACTCCTTGTACTGAATAGTACTACATCACAATTGTAGGAAGTCAAATTAAGTGAATAAAATGATAAAATCGTAGTTTCTTTAATGGAATTTAAAGCAAGTTTATGCATTTAAAGTATCCGAAACCGCGCATTCTCTTAACGATAATCGGTCAAAAGCGAAACAAATAACGGTAGGCATGATTATCAGAGAAATGATTATTGTGATTGGTCGAATCTCTCCTCTAATTATGATACGATTGTCGTATATTGTTTTCTCCTTAAACAAATAGTAATCAGGCCGTATGCACTACTTTTAAATTAGATCGGAGGTTCCGTATTTATATCATGTCACTTTCTTCATTTGGTTTTTTTTTTTTCCTACTATTTTCCAACGTTATTTTACATATTTCATCTGTATAATCTATTATGAATTATTAAAAATGATTCGCTTTGCCAAAAAAAAAAAAAGAAATATAGATAAGCAAATATAAACCAATTTCTATTAATAAACAAGTTTGCTTACTAAATGATTGACTACTAAGTTATTTCTTGAATATTTTATAAAACTTGAATCAAATATGAGCAAACTAAAGTCTTTGCCATCTTGTTATGTTAGGGGAAAAAGTATGAAATTAGGAATTAATTTAAAATACTTATCAACTTTAAAATAACGTTACAAACTTATGCATTTGTTAAAAATTGCGTGCCGCGTGAAAATCGTCAGTTAATACATAAAACAAACAAAAAACTGAATTAATTTACAGAAGCGCATACATATTCTTGAGCTATTAATAATAATATTGCATTTTAGTTATAAAATTTTGATGTGAAAATTTTTATTATATAACTGTAAAGAATTGTTTTTAATTCTTATATTTCATGATTTTAAATATGTAAAAATTCTATAAATTAAAAGTTCATTGTGAAATAATTTGATTTAATAATAATTCAGATTTCTGTTAAATATGAAGAAAAACTAAATTAAGTATAAATGATCATAAATATTTGATTTAATTTTGGGTTCAAAATACTTAATACTTATAGTATATACACTTATAGATTTAAAAATTAATTAAACATAAGTTATTTAGAACGATTTTTAGAGGAAACTTTGTATTGTTTATAATATAATTTATGCAAATTAAGAAGATCATGCATATAATTATTTTATTTATGATAAGAAAATAAATTAATTACAATATTTAACCATTTGTTAACTAAAATATGAAAATTTTAAAGAATATATTATTAAAAAAAAAGAGGACCTATTTAGTTTCATTTTCAATTTAATTAAACTAACATTTCAAATCAACAAGGCAAGAATTGTTAAATAACAATCCTTAAATCTGATCTAAATATATTAATTGTAGACTGTAATATAATTATTTCTCGAACTAAAACATTATAAGAATTTCATGTCACCACATATTTATATTTATATATTTTGTGAGAAAAAGTTTTATATCATTTTCCTTTAGAAAACTTGGAAAAAATAAGGACAAAAACAAGAAGGGGAAGCGGAATGAGAAGAAAATGAAATAAATATTACAAAATTTGAATTAATTTGAAAGTACTGATTATTAAAATCTCATTTAATAATTTATTGATATATATACATGAGATTTGTAGTAAATTATATTTAAAATTTGCTGTTTGTTTTATTTTTCCTTGATGCAAGAGTAGTTTGTTTTCCCTTAAATCAATAAAATGGATGATGATAATGCTATTGTATTCCTGGAGCATAGTCTATCTTTGATGCTATCAATCAGTTTTGATTAAAATAAGGATAATTTAAGTTTCGAATATTGTCTCGATTAGAATTATTTCGATCAGAAATTTTCTCAACAATTTTTATATAAACAGAAAATGTACTCAGAATTACAAAAAGTATTAAAGTTCAAACTTATGCAAAAATTATATATATTTTATTATTTTATATTATACACAAGTATGAACTGTAATATATTTAACGTAAGAGTACTTAACATCAACTGAATTTGATGTTACTAAATAAAGAAAAATACTAACATTGTATAAGGACTAAATTTTGCTACGTTATGAGGATATGTGTTTAAAAATTATTCATTTCTTTAATTAATATATGATACTGATAATCCTAAATTAAAAATAAGGCTCGTAAAAATTTATTATATATTTATTTATAATATGTTAACAATAATAAATTCATGAATATCGAAAAAATTCATTAACTATCTTCTACATCAGAATTATTTATCAAGCATATTTATTGTTTTAATTTTAAGAATAAAATCTTATTAACGCTTAATATTTTAAATAATTTATGAATATTCATTTTTAACAGACATGTAAATTTATTTTTAAAATAAAAACAATATTTTGTTACTTGTGTCAAAGATAAATAATCTAATAACATGCAAAATTAGCAAATTTTCAAAGTTTAAAAATTCAAAATGTTGACATAACTTGACTTATAAAATAAAAATATTATTGTATATAATTCAATTTATTATAGTAATATATTATTAAGGAGAAACATTGAATTTTTTAAAATATATTATTTAAATAATGTACTTCAATTAAAAATAAATGGAGCTTATTGTAAAGATAGAATAAAATAAGATTTTAAAGCTTGTTTTTGCATTTTATTAATTAGTTTAATGATAATTAAAATGCTATTATTGAAATTGCGTAAAAATTAAGATAATGGTTTATGTACAGTACTTTACCTTTTTACATTAGCAAATTTCTGTCAAAGCAATAATAAGATTAGACATTTATTAATTTATTCAACGCAATAAAATAATAATAGCAGCATCATCTGAAATTTCTCGAAAATTTTAAAATTTATATTAAAAATATTTTGTTGAAAAGAAAAATGTTAAAATGGTCTCAAGCAAACAACCAAAAGTAATTTTATGAATAATATTTATCAAGAATTATATTTCACTTCTGTGCTTTAATATTAGCGCTTATGGCTATGTAAAATTTATATGTTTTGTGATAAATTTGAGAAATTGTTTTTAATTTAAGTTTAAAATAAATATTCTAAAATTTGTGCGGTAATAAAATTAATTTAGATAAGTTTTATTTCTGAAAGTGAATATGTTTTGTTGAGTTGCAATACAAACATTTCATATCTTTTATTCCATATTTATTTATTAAAACTATTTTATTATGGACTTGGATTATAATAAAAGAATTGAAATGTAATATATTGCAATTTAATATATTTAAGATTGTTCAATTATTTATAATATTAAAAAAATGTTTTCATTAAATTCAAAATAAAATCTGTTAAATTCAAGCAAAATATTTCACTAAATGTTGCTAAATTTATTCAAAAAAAATGGCATTAAATATTGCAGTTTTTTATTATTATTTCTGAATTTATAAACTATGCATTTCAGTAATATTTTTCTAACAAAATCTGTCAGATAACAGCATTCCAGTGTAGTACTTATTTTGTTAATTTTCCCATTTATTATTTCATCACGTTAAAACCTTATTTACCAAATAGCAAACTCATTTATTTAACCTGTTCCAGTTTTACGCCATTCAACTTAATCACACACTCCAACGTTGCTCTTCCTCTTCAAACACAAATACCTTTGATATATTCAAATTCAAACGGAACCCGTACTCATTGTGTACGTCATATAGTCTATAAACGTAAGCACCTGCGACTTCTCTGTACTTTCTGACAATAATTTGCTTCGTTGCATATGAGAGACGACATACCCTTTCACTCTCAATTCGTAACATATTCGAAGTAATTTGGCATTTCTATGCATGCATACACAGAATAAATATTTAATGAGGGGGAAATTGTGCACCCTCTTCTGATACTCTTGCCCAACAAACTAAATTCTATTAGCTTATATAAACTATTTAAAAAATTAAATATTTTTCTATATGAGCTTATTTATATGTAAAAAAAAAAAAAGGAAAAAGGCACAAATTTCAAATCTATTTTACTCAGAATTACTTTAATTATTTTTTTTTTTAAGTAAATCTTGATAGTGTATGTATGTTAAAGCCCTTTGATAATTTCTTTCTGAATATTCTCAATATTCTACAAGGCATTTCCTAAATATGAAAACATATTTTTCCTAAATTTTAGACCTCTTACAGTTGCACCATATATTATTTTCAATATTAAAGATACACTTGTTTTCTTCCTGCATGCTTGTATTTTTCAAAACACCGAGACTGGCAATCTATGAAATGAGAATTGTCACTATATATCTTTATCAGAATCTTGTCACATTCCTCAAATTTATGTAAACAAGAAATATTTAAATATATATATATATATATTTTATTTTTATACTGTATCTGTTTTAAGAAAAACACGCTAAATTAAAATGCTTTATTCTTTTAATTATTATTTTTTTGATATTTTGTGTTATTTATATATGTTACACACTACAAATATTTTCATGATATTACAATTTAAAGTGAATTTTTTTTTTTTTTTTTTTTTTAGATTTCTTCTTAAGTATTTCAGGTTTATATGTAATATTAAATATAAACTTACTGCATTTTTTACTGTGCAATTTTCTTTATTTTCTCTCTTCTTTTCCTTATTTTTATATCAGTAAATATTGTAACAGATTTATACACATTTAGATTTTTAGTAATTGAATAAATTATCATTATCAGAAGTTAATATCAAAAAAATTTCCATTAATCTATTGTTCTGTTTAAATACTTATTTTATTTTAATTTATAACAATTCATTTATTTCATATTTTCCAATTATCATTTGTAGATACTTCAATTGATTATTTAAACCTGTTCCTATGAATGTATGATTTTTGATTTTATATGAATTCTAGATATTTCTGAAAGTATTCCATTTGAAAATCATTTTCATTTAAACTCTACGATAGCATTATGCTGAATACATTTAAGATATTACTGATTTCCATACAGGTGCGTTGGCAAAAGAGGAGATAGGAGATTTAGAGGTCAGAACCCTCGCAGTAGGTTTATAAAATGTTACTCATCACATGAACGTTAGCTGTTATCTAATAAAAAAATATTCATTATGTTTCATAAATTTTATCAGATTTAATTGCCACATTTATTATTTCGCGTATTTTTTACGTGTTTATTTTTAATTTACAGTTCACGCACTTATTATTTTGAAAATTCTCTGTCGTACACAGAATATTGATTCTTATCTCGTGTCTTCATTAATTAAAAAATTTCACCTAAGTCATAATCGATGATTTCATTATTTACTTAACTTGATTGAAGATATACAGTATAAAGTTCAAAATTTTGAACTGTTTATTCTGTAAAAAGATACATGCTTTTCAAAATCAACTAATTTCATTTTTCATGAAAAAAAAGACTCAGTAAGCATGAATTTTTCGAGTTGTCATAATATTTCCTGCTTAATCAGCTTTTCATCGTACGTTATATAAGATAACATATAGACTTCTTTAAAACATTATCCTTACCTAAATCAAAGGCAAATCATCTCCCACTTTAACATTCTCACTTAAAATCTATAGACTTGAATAAGTTAATTGTAAGGCAATTTAGGCAATTTTATCCATGGGAAAATGAAAACGATTTACTCAAACTATGAATACATCAATGTATTCCTAACAATAGAGTCTATATCCAATGACATTAAATAAGCTTATAGGTCTTTTTATAAATAAATGAACCAATAGACATCACTTAACCCTTTGATCATGACCAATTATTCTAAGTTTAAATAGACAATACATCTCTCTTTTTTCCCCCCTTTCTTAATTCTGAATTGGTGCAATTCCGAACTGTTTAATATTTCTGCTGTAGGTATTCTACGCAATACAAATTTATCATTTCTTACGTATCTAGATTATTATCGAGGCAAAAATTTAATCCTGAGTAATCTTTATATTTGTTTATATCACATGAGTTATTTAATTTTATATTTTCGCATGATAAATAAATCACGCGGAATCAGCTAAACGCGATAATGATTTAAATATATCGGATAAATTCGAAATGTTTTTATTATCGTCATTTTTTACTTATTACATTTAGAAGAAAATTTTCAGTAGGAATCAATTTAAATCTTTTAAAAATTGTTATTAGTTCAAAGCCATTTTGTTACATAAGCTTTATAAGCTTCTATTTTCTATTTTATTAAAATTAATTTTCTGTTAGTTAAAAGACTAAATAACTCTTATTTGTATGAGTTACTATAATCATGTTTTTTATATATATTTTATACTGTAAGTAATTGTTATACAGACTTTTTGATGTCTACTGTAACTATTACTTATGACTATTATTAATATTATAGCAATAGTTATGTATAATCATACAGCACTATATATAACTATTACTGTATTTATTTTTTATTACTTGTGAAGTTTTGTGGATGTATTCGAGGGACGACAGAGGGTGGGTCCCTATCCAAAAATTAAAAACTAATAAATAAATAAAAACAAAAATAATTCTTAACTAACTAGTTTAAACTTCACTTAACACTTTTATATTTTTAATATAAAACATGCTTGTTCTTTAAAGTATTTTCTAATTAATAATAAGCTTTATATACATTATAGAGGTTCTTTTAATTTATATATATAAATTAAAATTTATTAATAATATTGATACAATACATCTAGAATAATAAAAATCTTAGCAGTTTTATTTAGCATGTTTGATATGCAGAAGTTGCTGTACTGTAACTTATTTATCGATAACGATAACTTAATGAAATATTCATACAAAACTTTGTAATAAATTAGTAAATTCGTATATAAATGGTAGACCTTAAATTCTTATTTTATCAATTCTCAATCTGAAACAGCCGATATTGAAATTGAAATTACTCGAAAGAGGATTATCAAATCTGTTTTCAAGATAGGAATTCATTAAAAGGTTAAAGAAAAATAAAATATCAAAAAATCAAATAAAAATAGTTACATTTGGAGTTTCATGCCAAACTGATTCAGGAATATGTTCTTACAAATAACCCATTCTATTTTCTATTTTCGCTACCGAAATTATTCGAATTATTGTTTTAATTAAAGTCAAATTAAAATTTAAAAAATTATTTTTATTTATGTATTTCTTTAATTTTTTCCTATCAATAATTTTGATACATTAAAAATAACATTTCTCATTAAATTATGTAAAAATGATGAAAATCAGAAAGTCTTTTGCTTTCATAATTCCATTTATTTTATAATAATTTAGTCGAACAGATTTTATTGCAGCTGTATATTAACAAATGAAAGTGCTGTAGACAATTATAATAAAGTAGGACGCTTAATTACGCATATTATTATTATTTTTATATTTGTTTAAATAAAAAGAAATAAATGAATTTTAATTAATTTCTTTATTCGATCTATAATATAATATTAAAACCATTTTAAATTCACTTAATTAAAAATAAATAATTAATTAAGAAATTTTAACTAAAATTATCATTTATTTTAAAGATTTTATTTTTGGTTTTGGTAGCTAATAGCAAGTTTACGTAATTCTAATCGAAGGTCAGCAACGCGTAATAATTATTTTCTATAAATAAAAATAAAAAGTGTTCTTTGAAAATTTTACGTAATATTTTATTTTTAATGTTTATTATTATAATCAGTAAAGTATACCGGTTTTAATAATTTTAAACGCAATTTTTGATAGAGTTATCTGAATAATTAAATGATATTACTTAAATTTTTATTTAAAGCTTTGTTACATAAATTCTAATATAATGGTATAATCCTTCGAATATAATTGAAGTTCTCAATATAATCTAAATCAGCAGTGTAGTAGTGCAACTCTGCTACAGTTTTTTTTTTAATTCCCCGCTCTATGGACAGCAATAAGGTCTTTTTTTAGCAACCCCGTTATGGATTCGGCTAGTCCACAATGGGACTGCTGAGTGATGAGAGACGGAACCGTATAAAATCGGGACGGACCACTCCTGAAAAATTTCGGGATATATCCGACCCGTCCAGATTCGGTTCGCAGAGCGGTAGGATGCCAGCTTAACTGCTTGGCCATCCGCCCGTCTCTGCTTCAGGGATAGTAAAGGAGTATGAAGAAAAGCGTGGGATTAAAATCTTAAAAAAATAAACGATAATTACATAGATATAGCTTACGCACTAATAAATTGAAAAAAATGATAGAATGAAGTAAAATAATATTACTGAAAACGGTGGCGCGTTATCCTATAGGCAAAAAAGGGCAATTGCCTGGGGCTCGAACTATTCCTTTATAAATTTATTTCTGTAAAATATCGAAATTTAAATATGGCGTCATATCTGAAGATCCTAGATTGCTGTTGTGGCGCAGCACAGAACTTAAATTAATAACTCTCCAGAGGTTGCGTTAAAAACGAACGAGGAAACGGAGATTTCCCCAAAAAATTTCCCCGAAAAAAAATGCCTGAAGTCAACACTGTACATGAGGCCCCCTAATGTAAATTAGCCTGGATCCCATGAAGCTATAATACGCCACTGACTGAGAGTAATAATTAACGATCTGATGGAAGAGCACAATAAAAAATGGGTAACATTAGTAAAAAATTCATAAAGTTTTATATTGACTGAATGATATAGTTTTGGGAATTTCTTTTAAAATTGCACAATTTTAAAGCTTTTAATTAAAAAAAAAAAACAAAGTAATTGTTCATCTATATAAATTTTGTCAGAGCAAAGCAACGTAATGAGCACGAATAAGATAACACACAATGGTTCAACCAATGCTTTTTCCATTATTAAATTATAGTTAATGTACTAAATACGTTATTATATTACGTCAGATAACTTAAATATGATACAAATAAAATAAATCACACACGTGGATACATCACTTTTAATACTGTATTGTTTTCTGAAATTTCCTCATAATTCACATTTATAAAAAATTATAAAAAATATTAATGTGAATTTACTTGCAAAAATATCCATTTAAGTTTTGAATAAATTAAATATTTACATACATTTAATGTATTTCATATATTTTCAATCTGAAAATATTAATTAAAGTAGATTTTTGAATAATTAATGTAAAAAGTTTGATGCATTAGAAATAAGAAATTTATGTGATTTTATGTTGACATACAGTACTTATTATTTATAAAACTCGCTTATAATGTATTTTTTAAATTAATTTTGATAAGTCGATTTTACAAATGATATCAATGAATTATGTTCTGTAATGTCTTTGTTTTCGAAGTATAGTACGCGTACTTGTACCTCTTGTGGTACACGGAATATATTCACATAATTGCGTACCATACGCTTAAAATTTTCCTTTAAGTTTAAATAATATATGACACAATAGACTACCCAATAACTTTTTAATCTAATCCGGATTATACAAGTACAATAGTTTGAAGAATGATCTACGAATTAAGCATATATAAAACCTGTGATTATAAACCTAAAGCCTCAAGACATTTCAAACACGTACAAATATATGCTTGTCCATATTCCATTTTCGTCCATTTTTCATAATTCGGTAGTAGCCAGAATCCTGGACTTCGTGCTAGGTCTAATATCAAATATCACGTGATAAGGGCTTTACAATATATAAATTTATATAGGCTATAAGAAGTCTCGTAATTTCACATCTGCCCAGGACCTTTTGCAATCTAAAACTGCCACTGATGAAAAATTATATAAAATGAACTTAGATAATAGTTTTGATTTGGAAAGAAAACTTTGTATTAATGACTAGCATGAATGGTCTTACATAAAATTGAAGTTTTCGTTTTCATTTCCATTCATCGTTCTTTATGCCATTTGCAATCTTTTTTTGAAATTAAAATAAGCGGAATATATATACTTTTTATAAATTCTCTATTAAAGCAGTAACTAGAAAATGATTCTGCTTAAACATAAAATTTAACTGGGAACGTCTAATTAGTTGATACATTGTTAAGTTTCAACAATGATATGAACTATATAAGTTATTTACCAATTAGTAAGCCTAGTTTCGTTTCAAGTTAAGCTTTAAGAAAAGATATGCTTAGATTATCTTTTTCATTTGAAATCTCTATTTGTCCCTTTACAAAAATAATTATTTGTCCTTTTAGAAAACTGAAAGCGGATGTATCGCATCCTGGATAAAGATTCGTAAATGTCTGTTTTCTTATCTCTTTTCGTAGAATTATATTCATTTATCAAAATAAATAGCGTATTTTTCAGTCTGGAATTTCTTACTTCCTACTTCAAAATTTTTATTAAATTTAATTAACATTTCAGTTTTAAAAAATATAAAATATTCAATAATTTTCATGTATAAAATTTGCTTTTTTTTATTCTTATAATATCGAAAGTCGGAGAAGCGGCACTTACTGTAATTATTTTTACTTTTTTTCGCTAGAATTGTGTAATTTTATAAAAACCATAATTGTATTACATCATTTAAAGTTTATGCAAGCTTCGGGCTATTATTTCTTGAACCTTTATTTGCAATCATTTGCCTAAATCATTATTGTCTTTTGTACGATGTCGAGAGGTATCATTAAGCAGTTTTTTTTTTATTTTGTTTACTTTCCTACCGTTATTAGTAAATAAATTAATAGTTGTAAGAGTTCTTCATATAAGGAAAAAATAAAATAAGATACTAATTAAGTTAATATTGTTAACAAGAGAGAAAGTAAAACTTGTGGAATTTGCATATTTATTCATATATATTCTTATAACTAGCATTTTGTCTCAATTATTTCCGCATCGTCCTTATTTATACAATAGATAGTAATTTGTGTAAGTCTATCGAAAATAGAATTAACAGCAGTTCTGATTTCCGTGTTAGGAACAAATAAAGTTCCCTTTCCCTATTGACTACAATAAATTAGTTAATAAGAAATATATCTAGACACATATTCCTACATGAAGATATAAAGAAGTTTTCACGAAAATGCAATGAAATAC
The DNA here is from genome assembly GCF_030686945.1 of Centruroides vittatus. Classification (NCBI taxonomy): domain Eukaryota; kingdom Metazoa; phylum Arthropoda; class Arachnida; order Scorpiones; family Buthidae; genus Centruroides; species Centruroides vittatus. The sequence continues at coordinate 3,272,973 of NW_027120673.1, forward strand.
ACAAAAAATAATTTTATCATTTAAATTATCGTTTATTAATTGTTTTTTTTTTTTTGGTGTCAAGAATTTTGTTTCTGTTTATTTAAATAGAAAGTATTTTATGAGATCCACTTAAGAGATATTATTATTATTATTTTTTATTATGACGAAACATCTCTACTGTTGTATAATTGATGACAACGAATTTTCTAACGTTTTCATTTTTATGGAAGCTTTAAGTAATTATTTTACAGTTTTTATTTCGAAATTCTAAATTCGATTGGAAACAGTTTAAATTTTATGTAATGTTTTATGGTTTTGTTTTTAATTCTAATACAGTAATCTTCGTTATCTTTGTATACGATCCGTTTTTATTTTATTTTATTTTTAATATCAATATAATACATTACATTCTGGATTTTTCTCAAAAAATTATAAATAATTTTATTATTTTACTCTTTATTCAGTGTACGCTTTTTAAATAACTAGAGTATATTATATGCCTTATTATATTTGTATGGACTTACTTGTCACTGACCCTACATGGTTACATCCTCATGATGATATTTGTAAATATTTAGTGCATATATTCATTCGAAATATGAACGTAAGTTACAGATATTTTGGATTTTTATGAAAAAAAAAAAACTGTAAATATAGGCCTAAATGATGAATAAACTGATAAAGCGAAATTGATAGTTAAAGATTTCCTGAATAATCAGAATTGAAAGTAGAAATAATTTATTAAACGTTACAGTTTCGTATTCGCTTCGAGTTTTCATTTTTCCTGCTTGTTTCGTTCACTTTTTATTCCTTATTTTAACAAATAAATCCAAAGTAGACTATATTATTATATTTCGAACATATAGCCTAAATGTTATTTAGCAATTTGATTTAAAATATAGATATATAGATATATTTTTGACCTACAGACTATAAGGACACCGTCAGTTAAAACCCGGAGTAGAAGTAGTAGTAGTAGTATTAGTAACAGTCTAAACTGAGAATAAACTGTCAGTAGATTTGGCCTTTTTTAATAAGGTCAAAACGAAATGGATCCAAGTAATGCTACTTACAGTTCTTATAAAATGCTGGTGTGTACAGTACATCAAAATTACTAAATACGAGCCATCATATAATTTATTACTAATTCATATATAATAAATATATTTTATATATAATTATACCTCATTATTTAAGGGTAATGGGAATTCCGTCTCTCTCAATTAGTTTTAATTATTAATTTTGTGAATTGAAAAGGAGTTTCAATATTATGTCGATACCATATCGTTTCAATTTGTTTCTCGATGTTTATTATCGCTATGACACTTAGTTTCCTTGTTAAAATGACATATTAATAATGTCTAAAAAAGTTAACGACCTACGTACATTCTATGCCTTACATCTCCCAGAAGAAAAATAAGACAGAAAGAAATATAGTTTGTAGTTGCATAGCTTGAGAAGAAATGTAGTTTGTAGTGCATAACTTCATGAATGATGTTAACGTGACAAAGCGGATATTAAATAGCCGATGTAAAAATCTGCAGTCATCAAATAATGAATTGAAATTTTCTCTACAAAAGCCTTTATTTTCTTTAATAATACACATTTAAAAAATTGACGTTTCATCTTTTAAAACAATAAAAAATGAATTAAACCCTTTTAAAAAGTAGGAATAGATAATAACTATATAAATTTATACCGTATATTTCCTTGAGTTTTCTTTCTAGTTTTTTTATTTGATAGAAATTGTTTAGTTTTAATAATTATATAAATACGAAATATAAATAATTTTGCCACAATTCACAGAAAAAATCATTTGATATAACTCTTACGAAGATATATTTAAATCGAACAATATAATATTTTTATTTAAATATTTAAAATATAAATGTTTAAGAATTATATTTCAAATGTAACTCTATATTTAACTGTTAGATAATATAGGCCTAAGTTGAATGTAACTATTTATAACAGATTGTTTAATTAATAAAACAGATATTTAATTAAATAAATATACAATATTTTCTTACTTAATTTATAAAATATAACATTCGAACTATTTATTTTTGATTAAAATATGTTCAGAGAATTATTTTAAATCAATATTTTTATAATTTAAAATATTTTACTCTTTAGTGTATATATATATATATATTTAGCCTCAGTTGAAACATAATGCAAGTTTAAAATACAGAGAAGTTAATTTTGGTATTTTATTTTTATAAAGTGAAATATTTAATTGTTCGTAGTATAGTTTGTGTGTATAATATATAATTATGCCACAAAAATAAAACTTTTTCTCGGAATGAAGTTATTGGAATCACTGGTTCGCTGGAAAAGAATTCGAGAAGAATACACTTATCATCTGGCAACAGTAATAATTTCTCCTCCCACTAATAGCACGATCATGTTGTATGATAGAATCCATGTTGGTCCGAGCATTTGCTTCGAACAGATAAGGAAAATCTGCTTCCGTCACGTGATTGGTTTCGCAGCTGCTATTTCTCAAGGTCGCGTCCATGAACTTCATTGCTACCAAGTCGTCCAATGATCTCAAATTATATTCTTCTAAAAATATGAAAATACAATGAAATAACCAATAAGTTATCGATTTAAAAAAATTAAATTCTTAATCAATCCAAAGAGAATTAAGTCCATTCGAAGACTGTGGGATGTTTAACTAACTGTTTGGAAAATCTGTTAAGTTACGAAATGAGAATCATTCCTTCAGTTACTTCGTAATCCTTAAAATTTAATGAATCGTATATTTGACAAATGATATATATATTTAAAATTATCGATAGACTTCAATACAGGATTTAACGTTAATACGTTTGTTATTTATTCTCCCACGTACAGGATGCGTGGCAAATATCTGAATCCACATCATTCGACGTAGGAGGTTTATATCTAACCACGTTACCAACCTTGAACGTGGGTGCTAATCTACGTTAAGTTCAGCAGTCCAGATGATTAAAAGCCATCGAGTGAGAAATCTTAATTGGAGGACGAGATTCAAAGTACGATTCCATTATTGATATCGTTTATCAAACACTCATTTTTATTTATTATTTTTTTTATAATCGAAATTATGTTTTATCATAGAAGTCTTTCATTGAAAATTTAAGATGCCATTTTTAAGTATTGAGAAATTGCTAATCATTTTCTTGGAAGTATTTTTTGATCGAAAGCAAGAGTTGCGTGCAATGAAGGCCTAATACTTTTTTTTAATACAATTAATAAATGGTTTTAAAACGTAAGATATTAATAGATATAAACATATTTTGCATTGGCAATAATTCTTGAATAGGTTTCTTATAAGTCTTCCATTTCAAACAAGCATTTCTAATCTATCAATCAGAACAAAAGTCAAATGTCACTCGATTTACTTGCATAATAATTTTATGAAAGATTAATTTTATTAATCTTAAGAATTAATTCCTATCCATTATTATTATTATTATTATTATTTTCGTCTGTAATTTGGACAAATCGGGAATTACATAGTCATAGTTACGGTTTTAAAATGAGCACGTATAAAAAATTAATATTTATTTATGTTTAGACACTAAAATAATTTTTGCTTACTTTGCTACAATTGCGTGTATAAATCTTGTAGATTGTTAAACTAAAAATTTTTCTTTTAAATTTACTTTTAAAAAAAGAATAAAATTTATTTTAAATCATTAGCCGTCAGCATCGATAAAATTTACATTTTTAAACAATTAATTAATCCGAGAAAAGCGCTAATAAATTAATTAAAATTTATTATCGCTTAAATGTTATTAAATTTTTATATTAATGCCAATTTATTATTCTGTGTATTATCAAAGTATATTTATTTAAAACAAATTACATTTTTTGAAATATTTTTAATTTTTTGACTGAGAAAAATGTTCTTAATTCCTTCAAAGAAAAGCTAAATGAATTCATATCATGCAATTCATATCAAAATTTAGATATTTTATTATATCACAAGTGACGGGGAGAAAATTTTCGATAAAACACTTCTTTATTTTATATTAGTTCGTTTTCATAATAATAATAATATATATATATATATAATTAATACATGTAATTTTTAAAACTTATATGCATTTTTATTATATTAAAAAAATTTATTAAATTATTTGCCAAATAGGTTACTAAACGTGGTGTTGTTATCGGGTGTCTAGACAAATTGTAATGTCTGGGGTTTATTTTTGTCTCTAATGGTTAAATCTATGAAAAAAAAAGAGAAATTGAAAAAGTGTGTGTGAATGACCGAATGCACATCGTATACTGAAAACAAGAAATATTTCGAATTTCGTTTATTCTCGAAAGAAATGGGAGTTAGATAATTGCTCGATCTTCACGAAATCAACACCAACGAATCTCTCTGGAAGAAAATGTCACCAAGGCGCTAATTATGTTGCAACCGAACGGATTTCTGTCAACAAAATGAGGAAGTACACTGGCCACAGATTGAATTTGTTAAGTCTTCTTTAAATTTTTCCATAACGCTATTTGATAATTTCCTGTAATTATCTATGTGGAAATTATATTTCTACGAATATCATTAATATGCCTCTCTATTTTGGGGTTCAATAACTTTGCTGTTATAAATAGAGAACGGATATCCCGAAATTCTATCTTTTATTCATTAACATAAGACCTCTGACGTAAATAACTTTTTTTTTTTTAAAAAAAAATGCTAAAACGAAAATAAACTTTAACCCGAAATTGTATCCTACGTTATTTTAAAAACTAATGTTAGAAAAAGTATTTTGGATCTTACTACATTTTTATAAGCTTACTGCCATGCGAAATTTTGGAGTTATTATCAATAAATTTATTTTAATTACAAAGCAACGTGCCAGTCCCCATTACAACAAAGCAATAACCATGTCCTAGTGATAACAAAAACGTAAATTTTTTTGACAGAAAAATATTTGTGAAATTCTCATGTTCTAAATTTGAAAAATGTTTCGAATCAGAAATTTGATGCAGTTTTTCGATCATTAAAACCTGAAAAATGTAATAAAATCAACGTTTACTGTTTTGTTTACGTTTGAACAGCATGTTTTCAAAGCAACATTTTTGATATTTGTAATTTTGGATATAAATTTTTTATATTTATACAATATTTAATTGGAAATAAAAAGTAAAAAACAAATATTTTTTCAATTATCTAAAATAAAATTGCTATTTAAATCTAACATTTATAAACGATTGCATTTCTAGAGAGAAAGATATGGACGTGAATTACATAAACAATCATTTATAACTGATATTACCGTTTATAATCACTGTTTCATGGCCAGAAAGGATCCACGTGTCCGTTCTCATATCTTATTCAGACAATTCAATATGGGAATATGCACGTGGTATCCTTTCTGGTCAAGTGAAAACAATGACTATTTATACTTATCCCTTCCATATTTACCCTATTCTTCCTCATATGTTAATAATGAAATGTCTGAATGAATATGCAAAAATCTTTTATAAACTCTTTCTGCTAATTAATTAGTTTATTTGAAACAAAATTCATTTATTCTAATGAAATAAACATTTTAGAACGTGAAGAGGTTTTGTTTATATTTACATATATTATACGATATTTTAAATAATAATGGGAATTTGAAAATATTCTTTTGAAATTATCTAACAATATATGTTAAAGTTATCAAAGAATTTAAAAGATTAGAAAACAATACGATGTGATAATTATCAATTAATTGCAGGACCACTTCACTAAGTCACTGATAATTCTTCTTTGTTTTGTTGTTAGAATATATTAAAATTAGGTAGTAATTCTGTAATATTACGTATTTAATAATTAATTAATTAATTAATTAATTAATTATGTTTGGTTATTGTTTGTTAGAACAAGGCGTAAGAGAAAGGAAATGGAGCTCTTGTCTGAGCCTTACCCCTTTTCGAATGCCATAAAAATATATAAGAGAAATAAATAAAAACAGATTTTTAAAACTAAAACTTTTTATTTATATTACTTTCACGTTTTTATGTTAAATACAGGGCAATTTCTGTGATGGCTGCCATGCTGACCTCCCTCATGCCTAATTGAATTCCTTCATGGCTAATTAATACAAGGAGTCTAGCATGGCTAATTGGCCATGCCAACTACTGCTATTTGGGATTAGTTAATAGTATTTTAATAATAATAATTTTACTACATTAAAATGCTTATATAAGGTGCATATACACGCACCATCATTTGTTACAGAGTTATTTTAATAAATAGCAATCAATTATTTAAACAAATATATGACAATTGTTGAAATATAATTGAATAGAATTAAACATTTATTACCTATCTCATAAATTCCTATTTATATAAACAAATAAACAATATGTAGAATATAATAATAATAATAATAATAAAGTATGTCAATGATGCAACAAATTTTGAAAAGACCTTCGTGGAATTATCTATTATTTTATTTTCCGGTATATTTAGAATGAAATATTATATATATTTCCATATAAACAGCATTTTCTGGTTATTATAAAAGTACTTTATTTTATATTTAAATTACATGAATGCGCTAATATAAATTCTGTAACATATTTTAACTCGTAAATAATACTAAAACAACATCAGACGACTAGAAAAATAATTGCTTAGTGCAATACTGTACAAATCTAGTACAGTACATCACTACGATGTATTTATTACTATTAATTATATTTTTGCATTATTAGTATTATTATCAGACATTTATCATTATTTTTCTGTATATAAATATATATAGAAACATAATAGATTATCCCACGTATGTGCCTACAATATACAAAGCATACGAGAGAAATCTTGCAAAGGTGTAGGCAATAGAAAAAACGAATAATAATAGAAAAAACTAGTTTGAAATTCGATAACTATCATCATATTCCAGATATTTTTGCATATTTAAGTGCAACAAATTATTATTTTTATAGTAACATTTATATTTTATAAACCTAATACATTTATTTATTTTTAAATGCATGTTCATCGATTAAATATCATTTAAAATTTCATTAGAGTCATTTATTTATTAAAGAATAAGTTAACTTTTGTCAACTTTTTCAAATAATCGGCCGTGTTATGAAAATACACTGGTGCATATTTTAATAAATTATATTATTGATTTTTTTCCATAAAATTTTTGATTGAAAATATAAAGGAAATTCGGATGTTATAACCTGTGTGAACCTAACAATCGAGACATCGGTTAATCATTTACATTATGTAACAATTGTAATTTTATCTGCGGCCTTGACTGACTTCTCTATTTGCTGATCGAGTATTTGGGTCTTGTATTTTCCTGTTCTCACCGGACCAAGAAATCAAAATTAATGGAGTCATTTTACAAAATGTATTAAACAAAAGTAACTTTCTGACATAAAATGACCTCTATTTTTATATTGGAAAAAAAGAAAGAAAATCATTTGACGTGCCCCTAAAAAACACTGTTTTTTTGTAAAAATAAAGATTGAGTTTAAAAAAAATGTATATAAAATTACATTTAAAAATGATTTCCTCCCATTTAAATGTTTAAACTTTTTGATAACGACCGTTTTAAAAGGTTTAAGGGGGGGATTCTACCAACCGAAAGCGGTAAATATGTTTACTAGAAAAATTATCGAAAATATTTATTTGAATTCTGATTCTAGAGTATAAATGACATTTAATGATACTATTTAATGGAGAGAAAAAAAGTAAAGGAATATCATTTGTAATTATCGTGTAAAGTTGCTTCAAAATGGTCATTGCTTATTATTTTGTCCACAAATGCAAAGAAATGGCTTAACGCAAAACTAACCAAGGATTAAATGGAGAGAAAATAACACTGTTGTTTTTAAAACTGTTATTTGTGACAACTTAATTATTATTTTTTTTATTTATTTTGCAATAATGGCAGTAGCGACAGTAGAGACGCTTGACAAACGATCCTTGATGGTCATTCTTATCCATTGGTTGCGCTAAGCTCTTATCCATCTCGACTCGTTCGACACATTTATAATTCCGGAAATTTTCATTTATTATGATTTCTCTTTTTATAAATAGCACCAGATGGCTCTGCTTGTGTCATGCCCCACTTTCCTCCGATCCATCCATGCTCTTTCTTTGCCCACTTTATTATTCAAAGAACGAAAAAGAGATCATTAATAAAACATGTGTTGCATTTGAGAAATAGAACAGAACTATTAAATAGAAACATTTGTCTCCAAATATAGTAACCGTATCTAAACATAAGCGGAAAAATTCAGGCTTTTGCATTAAAAATAACGCCAATTAATTAATTATAATCTTCGATAAATATTTAGTTTCCAAATGCGAATTAATGAGGGCAAACGTTTCAATTTTGATTGAAATGTCCAAATGTTGGCTTATAAACAATCGGTTAAACCGAAAAAAAAGGAAATCTTAAACTTCCTTGAGAAGGTGAATGTTTGTTTGTAGAATATAGACGTTGCGTCATTATTCTTCATTGATTTAGAGCATTTATCCGCTATTTGTATGCAAAATAAGTTTATAACGCCCTAATTCCGTTAGACGATTTTGATTCTTACAAGAGACGTCCCTTTTATTTAGGACAAAGACATGCAATATTCCGGAAGTCAGATCGAAGGATAGCCGACCTCATACCCTGTGAATTATTGAGTCGTCTACCCTTGATCTGATCTGATTATCGAATGGCTTGAATTAGTCATTCGATTGTGTTGTGTTACACCGGTCTTTGACTTCTGGTCCTTCGCCTAATTCACGGCTTCCCTTTAAGGTAACGAGTGATAGAATAAAACAAAATACTTTTACGTTTATCATCTTATATGTTCCAAAACTTAAAATTAAAAAAAGATAAATATTTTCTTTCTTGTTATCTGATCCGCCTGTCTTTGTACACGCGATCCGATCAACTCTTGCGTATCCAGCTGCAGAATGGAGTCCAGAACAATACACTTATTAAACATCTATAAATCTAATATAAAATGATGTACAGCAAACTTAATTCAATTTATCAGATTATTGGGATTCCAATTTGCGTCGTGTCGTTGATATATCTGTATTTTGTGTTCATTTTAATGCAGTTTTCATGGTAGGGCTCTCGCCAATTCTTATCTGACGAGCATTTTTCTTCAGTTTCTGGTTAAGGGCGTTTCTTATCTCCCTTTAAAAGCAATGCTTGAACTCTTCCTTTTTTCATTTCTACTTATTTCGACAACCCTTATTTTTTTCATTTTATGGATATTTTCAAGCATGATATGTTTTGCCCGCAGAGTAACTTGAACTTTGATATCCTCTATTGCTCCCAAGAAAATGGTTCTCTTAAAATACATTTGAATTCCTCGAGTTTCATTCGAATTTAATAAAGGAAAAAGATTTAATATGTAACAAATTTTTCTATAGTAACAGAATTTATTCCCCTTTTCCCTCCTCTACTATAATTTTTGCTTTTATTCCTTATTAATAATTGAAATATAATGTTTATACTTAACACATATACTGTATATACTATATTCATATAATGTATTTATCAATTCGCGATAAACAAATACAATATTTGATATATATAAAAAAAAAAATGATCAATTATTATTTAGTTATAGCTCTATTTTTAATTAAAAATATATTATTTTTCTTCTAATATTTTGAGAAATTGTATGTTGGTTATGTCAATTTTAGGATTATAAAACCTTTTAAAGATATATTTAATCTACAGAATGTATATTTACTTATTATTGAAAATATTGTCTGGCACATATGATATCACTTGTAAATAGTGATATGATATGTGCCAGACTTTATTTAATCACCAAGTAATAGGTTTACATTTCCACATAGCACATGTCCTCCTACTTAGTTTTTCTCATAAACTTTCTTCAAATATGTCCTATCTACCTTCAAATTTTTATTCAAACTACAATAGTTGACAGTTTATTTCATTATATGAATTTTAAACTAGAATAAAACCTATTATTTTGCAAAAATGTTAAAGTTCAGAAGAGGTTAAACTCAGAATGGTTGAAAATGTAAAGGAAAATATGAGATAAAATGTATTTCTTAGTTCATATATTTGTTTAAGAACTCATTTATTTATTAAAAACAAAAAAATAACATAAAAACTTTACCAAAATATAATAATTTTATATTATGATGAAACTATGAAACTATCACAATAATATCTTGCACATTATTGTTACATTGTAATTTTATTAACATAATAAACTGAATATAAATATTTATTTAGTTATAGATATAAAAACTAACTCATACTTGAAAATAGCATACAGTAAAAATAAGTAAATAAATAAATCAATAATATTGTTAATACTTATTACACCTTCAGTACTGCACATCATGCTATGCATACAATAAATGAACACACCTCTTTATTTTAAGCAATAACATAAATGTAGCTACTTTATTACTAAAATAAAATAAAATAAAATAAAGGAACTCATTAAAAAAAATAGTTTTAGAGCTTAATCAAAATGTAATATTTTGATATTTTGATGAAATTATTTTGCACAATATTATTGCAATAATATTTTCGTGGTAAATTTTAATACTTAATATTTTAAATTAAATCTAACAAATATAATTAATGATAATTATATTTAAATTCTAAGCAAAAAATTGAAATTTATTTATTATTATTTTTTAAAAATTTCTTATAAATTGGAATAAAAGTTTATGTTTTCCTCTCTTTTGATTAGAAATTATATATATATATATTTCTCTTTAAAAATAAAAAAAATAAAAATATTTAATTATCTGAATATAATTATTTATGGAGTTATATATATATATATGTAAATTTTAAAATATTGCGATAAAAAATATAAGTAAATAAGTAATATCATTAATAATTATTATACATTGAATATTTTTACATTTAAGCAAAAAAATAAAGGTATATATTTTTATTTTTAAACTATTCAAAATAAAAATAGAAATTTCTAAAGAATTTTCTATCTTAAACGCCTCCAGGACATTAAGCATTTTATTTTGGAATTTTATCTAATTTAAATATTAAATAAAGAAAACTATACATTATATATACATAAGTAAATATTAATTTTAAAATATAAAGAATATATATATATATATACACACACACACTTAAAATTATCGATAAAAAGTATATTTAAGTTTCAAAAAATCGATAATGCTTGGATTGATATGACAGATTAATATTATCTCTATGCAAAAGTCCTTTCGCTGGTGGAAAGAATAATTTTTGACAGGTGTTTTTTCCCTTATAGCAAATGCATTACTTAGTTTAAAATATGTAAAATAATAATTTAAATTAATAAAAATTATAAATCATTTAAATTAAATTGATTTCAAATGTAAACATTCGTATTAATTTTAATAAAAAAAAAACAAAAATATGCCTGTTCAATTAAAATAGTTGATGTAACTTTATTTAGAAAAATATATAGCTTATCTGTCCTTTAAAATATCTGTTGACCTTTAGATACTTTTTTGGGGGAAAAAATGAAGGTTATAAATAGAAATGCTGTATTTAAATTTAGATTTAACAACACATTGTTGAAGAGTCGAGAGAAATAAACAAGTAATGCTTAAAATTTGAGTGTTACTTGCACTTTAAAGGCATCACTCACTCACTACTCGAAGAATTTATGTAAAAAAATTTTATTAAATTTAAAAAGCGTGAAGAAACAAATAGGAAAATTATAAATTTCATCCTTATCTCGACTTCTATCGCTTATATTCTGGGGGAAAAAAATTGATAACTTGATTGCTTATAATATAGGATCTACGTCATTTTTGGCAATCATTAAAATTGTGTGTTTAGAACAGGAAATATATATTCAAAATAGATTTAGAAGATTTTTTACACGAGTTTCATATAGTTTTCCTCTTTAACAGCCTTGAATGCTATCTCGAACAATAATATTTTTCTTAGTGAAAATTTTAATGGTTAAAAGGAGGAATTCTATTATGTATTTAAATAGGTTACAAATCTCTCAAATCTCTGTAAAAATATATATACATATTTTAATAAACTGCTGTTTAAATTTAATTAAAAAAAGTATTTTTGATAACATTTAGGCCTGAAAGTTATTCTATTTTTTAAATATTTATAGACTACATAGCCTATAGATGTTTACAGAATAAAATTTAACTTTAATGATGTTTTAATTATTATTGTAGACTTTTACTAAAATTTGATATCTAATCGTATCTTACCACATTCAATTTTCTAAGTAATGACGTAAGAATTGAGGAAAGTCAAATATAAAAATAGAAAAATTAGACCTAGAAAAAAACAAAAAAAAATTAAATTTAATATGTTTATAACATTAATTCTTCTAATTTTTATAATATATTCTTTTTATAATAATTAAATTATATAATTTTTAAGTGAATAAATGATACAAATAAGTTAAAAATAATGTAATAACGACATTAAGATATGAAATTATTACGAATTTTGCTATTTCTATCTTCACTTAGATGAATATATAAATGTTTTACTGTAGAAATGACATTAATTATCATAATTTTAATTTATTTTGAAAGAAAACTGTAAAAATCGCATAAATTAAGTCTTGTGTCATGTTAATTAAACTTGAATCTGATGTAAAATATTATAGAAATTTTAAAATTAAATAAAATACTGAAGCTTCTAGTAAATGTATGCGTGCTGTAAAAATTGAATAACAATTATTTAAATTATTTTTATTTTAAATGATATAATTGATGGTTTATAGTATATACAGTACAGTATTATATATTTTTCTTATAAAGATATTCTACAAAAATTTTGATTTTATATTAAATAAAACTTCCAGTAACGAAACTATGTATTAAAAATTAAATATAATTTTTTAATTTAAAGGTTTTTATTTACTTAATGTATATATTGGTTCTACAAAAAAACAAATTTGTCTCTTACTGTTGACATTATAAAATCTTCTACAGAGAAAATATATATATATAAAACTGATGTAAACTAAATAAAATTTTAATTTAACGCGAATTCTTATAAAATATTCAATATTTTAATTGAAGAAAACTCTCTTTTGGGAAACAAAAAATAGTTATAATTAAAGACTCTTCTTTGTTTAAACGTCTACAGTATTTTACGAATCATTTATGAGAAGTAAGTATTGAAAAAGAATATAAACATAAGTGCTATTGTGGTTTAGATAATTAGATTAAACAATTACAAAAGAATATTTAATTTGTTTATTAGATATTTTGCAAAATATTATTGTAATAAGAATCAGGAGTTTGTTTATTCTTTGTAATGTTAGAAACGAATTTGTCATGTAAGGTGTTATTTAGAAGAGAAGACAAATAAATTTTGCAATCATGTTTTGAATAATACGTTGGATAAGAGAAATAACGTTTGCAAATAGCTGTCTTTTCTGAAATGTCTAGACGACTTTTTTAACCTTTTATGGAAAACGAGATGAAGACACAGACTATCTGTATTTTTATTCGTTTTTTATGTAAAACTATATAATCCTTTCTTCTTCTTTTTTAATATAAAAATATTAAATTCTTCAAATTTTATATTTTGAATTGTTTCACACAACGTTAAGTTCGTGATATAAATATATAATTTTCCTTGTTTCGACTCTATAGAATGTTAAATAGTTGTCAAAATACGACCTCCATTTTTCATACTGTATGCAAATGAATTATTTAAATGTAAACAACTGTTTGCTTAATAATCAAATAAAAATAATTTAGGCGTCGGTTATAATTAATTGCTGTATTTAAACAAGTTGGGACATTTCACCACCAGATAACGCCATACAAGTACATTGAAAAAATTGAGAAAGGGGATAATTTATTATTTTGATCAAGAGCGAGCCAGGTTGACTATGCAATACTAAAAATGGTGACGTCATAAAACCTGATTTATCTTCTTCCAAGGAAGGAAATTTCAATTTAGAATAGAATTACGATAAATCGAAAATAAACTACTAAAACCAAAGCTTACTTCATAAAACTGGGATTTATTTACACAATATTTGTAACATTGGATTCTGTAATTTAATTGCAATAGCTTATTTATACTTAGAAACCATTTTTATTAAATTGCTGTTATTAAAAACTGCCAGGAAATATCCTGGATAATGTAGTATCAAACACGGAAAATTCGTAAAGATTATCTTTCTACGATCTGTAATAATATAAATAATAGGCTATAAATTAGGATAATCTAAAATTTTTGTGGGCTAGAAATTTCCCTTCTTGTGTTCAATGGTTAATTATATTTTATAGACGTTTATACTTCAAGGAATTAAAAATTCCGAGTAACCTTCTAATTGATGTCATTTGTTAAGTGGCAAAACAACTTTAGAATTCTTAAATTCAAAAACCACATTGCCTTTGCTTCGTCCAATTACTGAATGAGGAAAAATTCTTTAATTGATGTAAATGACGTCAAATGCATTATATTCTTTAATGCGATAAAATATTATTATTTATTTTATGTCTTTTTTTAAGCGACAAGTAAAAATTGTGGATAGACATTTCAAGGACGTCATCAATATATGACCCTATCTTATGACGTTAGTTAGTATCCTGTTAAAGTTTGATCTATTTGTTGTAATGAATTCAAATGATGGAAAATCCGTTATTGCAACACCAGGTATTAATACTTTGTTTGATCATCCCGTTGCTAAATAGCATTTGTTTGAACAGTTTTAGATAAGAAATTATTGGAATTTCGTTAAAAAAAGAATGCAAATATGGACTAAATTTTAAAGAAAACTCGTTTTCATTTTTATTTTTTTTCTTCTTCTTCTTAAATCTTTTTAGACTGTCGCCTGTTGTAACGAGAAACGAATACGAATTGGCGCCGAACCGAACTGTTGTCAAGGTCGATACTTGTGGAAGATCGTGTTGTTTGATCATCTGATGTCTGTAGAATTTGCGTCATAATCAGTGATACTAGCGGAAAAACGTTGCGAAAGTAATACCTAAAATGATTATCGTAACGTCATTTAAAATTAAATCTAGATACAGTTGATTCTAATTATACGGCAATCTCATTTACGGCAATATGTCGTATGTACTATTAGAACTCCTTCAAATATAATTGCATTATTATTCATGAGATCTATAGAGATAATCCTAATTAGTTGTGATTCATGCGTTTAATCGATTAATATTAAATGAGAAATTACTTCTGTAAGATACGAAGTTTATTTAGTCAATTTAGGGAACGTTTCTGGTATAATTTGTATGTTAAAAAGAGAAGAAAGAAAGCAACTTAAATAGGTTAACTAATCTCGAGAGTTCGTTAACTCGGTTGATAATTTCACGAATTGTAAATTAGTTAAAATAGTTTTAGTTGCAATTTTGAATATTTTGAAATCAATTAACCGAAACATTATTTAAAAAAAAACACCTGTAAAATCAGCGAACTAAGACCTTGGAAAGAAGTATTTAAGTCTGATTATATCTGAATTAATTAATTTAAAAAGTTTGTTAATTTAATTAATTTGCAAAAAATATCTCCCTTTAATTAATATTTTAAAATGAATATATTAAAAAACACGTTATAACATTTTAAAATAAAATAATCGCGACAAAAATATATTTAATAGTCTTTAAAATAAAATGTCCTCTAAAAAAAAAAAAAAAAAAAAAAAAAATAAGAAAAGGAATGCTTGATAAATGTATCTATTTTTGTAGATTTATTAAAGAGAAGATGCCAACATAAATTCGAGTTTTTAAGCATTTTAAATGTTTTGTAACACGACAAAATATGCTAGGTGCATATTAATTAAAGGAAATTTAGTATGGTAAATTTATCAAATTTAAAATAATATAAAAGGAGCGTGAGGAGATAAAATAACACGTAAGTTTTGCAATGTTTATATAACTTATTTATATAGACTATATTACAAAAAGCTATCTTCATTTATCTATTTAAGTGATCTGAATTTTTTTATAGATTTTATCGTGGAGGACTAAATCGGGGAGGGGAACGAGTGGAGGGAGAGGAGAGACAGAACGCAAAAACTTTTTTATCTTAGTTCGAGGGGCAGATGGCCTAGTTCTTGTCGGGTCAATGACGTCACCAGGTGGACCACAGCTGTTTCGTGCCACGTGGCCACCTGGCGCCCGTCTCCGCCCCACACCTGTCCACTCACACCTGCCTGTTGTCTGCAGAGGCCGCTGTGGGCATCTGCCCAGGCACACTCTCTATGTAATGTGATTTTGATCTATTTTATTATAGATCCACAAAAAATGTTTCTAAACTCATTACTTATTATCTAATACTATAAATAATTACTTTAACAAAACAGAAAAACGTAAAAACAAGAAAAAATTTGATCAGATACTAAGTTATTATCAAAAATTAAATGCGTAATGATACAGTAATAGTTCTAAATTGTAATAGTTATGAAAATGACAAATTATAATTTTTTTTTAAATTTCGCTTCATTAATCACTTATAGCACGAAATAATGCATTCCAATGTTCAGAAATCTATTTTTTAAATTGTAAAAAAAATAATAATTAATAATAAAAATACTATTGAAATTTAAATCGCTAAAGCGTATAAAAAAAGAAAGAAAATTGACAAATTGCAAATTTGTAATACGGTATTTTCCTTTTTTAGTGTTTCTTTAATTTTAATCTACGAGAGTTAAATTTATCCTGAAGAATTATCTTGTTTTTCTTTTCCTTTTCTTGTATGAATGTAAAAATATCGAACAAAACATTGACAAAAACAAGGTCGTTCGGGACCTATCGAAAAATTTCCCTCTGTAATATTGAAGAAACACGTGTTTGACCGCCTGTCACATGGCTTGTGTTATATCTTTTTCCCCGTCCTCATTGACAAAATATAGCAACATGGCATCCGGTAAAAGGGTGCCGACCGGACTTTTAATACATCATGCGTAGTATTTTATTTTCTTTTTTTTATTCGATGGTTACATACCATCAGAAAACTTGTCTTTAACCGTCTCACTTGTTCCGATAGATCACACCGGTGTATAAAAGAAACCATTTAATTATATTTGGTACGCATTGTAAGAGATTTCGTACCACGAAATAATATTGAATGCTTTTCCTTAGGCAATTCCGGTTAAAAGATTTTTTTAGATAAAAGCGCCATCTGCCGAGAAAGTCGTTAAACATAAATATTTAGTATAAAATATTACGAATCAGCTTTTTTCTCTTATAAATAAATATGTACATATTTAATATCTTGTTTAAAAATAATGTTTTAAAGAGAAACTAAACAGTTTACAATCGTAAATAAAATAAATGAATTAATTATTTTAAATAATACCACAATTCAGTATGTAAATATTTTTCAGGAAAAAAATAAATATTTAAATCGATTTATACTAATTTATTTGTAAATATATATATACAGGGCTTTAAATAACATATATAATTTCTTTAATACGAAAAATATGTAATACTATGTAAAAGATAAATACAATATTACGTTATTGATAACTGTTTATACATTGTTAAACCATTTTATTATTTTTTAACTAGTTTATGAGAATTATATAACAATAAACAAGTATTAACTATTTAATAAAACAATTTTGTTGTTTCCGTTACCTTTAAAAACGTATAAAAATAATTTATTATGTGGAATATTAATATAAAGGACAGTATTTTGCTTTGTATAAACCGAGTGTTTACAAACATACCGCTTCATACAAACCTGACCTTATTTTCTGTCATTTACCTGACAACAAATTTATTTCCGTCAAGAACTTCGGTTTATGGTTTCCATTAACCTCATTCTGACCTCTTCCCCGCTCATTCGGCTAAATTTGATTATTTTCCAATGCCCTTTTACGTATATACAGTTTATATTATTGAAAAATCTTTATAGCAGTTGAGAAGATACTTACAATTGTTTTTAAGCAAGAACACACAAAGAATTATTTTGTTTTTCTGTTTTTTGTTTTTTTTTTCTTACTGTTACTTATCTAAATATATAATAATAAAGCCCGAGGTAACAAATCCTATCTCGATCATTTTCCTAAGTGGAGGTTGTTCGTTCAAAAAGGCAAACGTCGACCCCAAATCCGGCGTCACAAAACTGTATCGGTACTGCAACGTCACAGGTTACGTATCTGTGACGTATGACGACACAATTTTATGTCTACACGACATTATGTTAACTGTTTTTGTACTTTGTGCCAGAGAAACAAATGGTTACATTGTGTTATAGATATAAAGAAAAACAAAGAAATGTTTATGTTCGGTTTGACGTCATCACCGTCACTGTCAAGTTCAGACTATGATTTTTATTGTGTAGGTGGAGGCGATTTGTTGAAAACACGTGGTCTTCCATGAAAAAGATCTTCACGTGTTTCCCGCTTATAAAAATAAAACGTGGGATGTTTAAATACCAGTAGTTAGCATTCTATTTAATTTATTTTCAGAAAAGGAAAATGAAAATGCTTATTATAAAAGTGTTATATATATATATATTATATTTTTTTTATTTAAAAGTAATATAATTCAAATATAACATGCAAATTTTACAAAAATAATTATAAACGGATTTTAATAAGAAAACAACATTAAAAATTATTTAACGATATATTTAATAGATACAAAAATAAGTAATTAGCATTATAACTAACAAGTTTTAATTGACCGAACGTTAATAGTGATAGAAATTTAAAAGAAGGAGTTAGGTTTAAAATAATTGCTACAATAATAAAAAGATTTGTAAAAGAGAAATAATTATAATAATTAAAAAATAAAAAATCGCAATAAATTTGGGCCCGTCCGGGATTTGAACCCGGGACCTCTCGCACCCAAAGCGAGAATCATACCCCTAGACCAACGGGCCACTATACGGAAGGTTCTATAATATCATATTTAAAACTAACATAATTTTTAATAATGAATACTGTAATTAACGTTTAATGATAATTTATTGATTAATGATTAATTTTGTACAATTTTAACAATATATGAAATTCCATAAATGATATCTACATATTTTTATGTTAACAGATGTCGCCACTTCCTAGTAGCCGGTGTAATTGTATGTAATCTTTCCCGTACGCAAATAATTATTTAAATCCTCTGTTTATTTGCTATATAATATTAATAATTAAAATACACGATGATTTTTTTTATTCAAATAAAATTAATTAATTAAATTTTGAATTTCTGCACGTAAGAATTTCAGTAAATATTTACACATTTTCCAGTTGAAATGCGATTTATTTTGCAGCTAGAGGTAAAACATAATTAACCTTTTATATCTTTTACAAATGTTAAAGTTACAGCGAAAAGAATTTCCATGTTTGATGAAAGGTGATGACGATGTATAATTAAAATGTGAATACAAAGACATTCATTTAAATTAAAATAGAGCAAGAAAATTAGTTTTTTCTTTTAAATTTTGTCATTTCCTTTATTAGAATTTAAAAAAAAAATTTTCATTCAATATTATATTATTATATCTTATTACTTTTGTATTCGTATTTTAATTATATATCTTCATCATAATACAAGTCATCAGACATTAATGGGCATTGAGTTCAAGGTTATTGATGATGATGACGACATTGCTGATGATCATTTTTGATCAAGCGTGGAAATTGCAAACATGTTATAAAACTATGAAATTATTATCATTATATGTTATTAAAATTATAAAAAAATATTATTAAGTTATATGTGAAGGGTTGATTCAGGGTGGAAAGAAGGAAATCTTCAATCAGTTTTGGCCCACCTGTACTCACACACACACACACATACACTGCGTATATAATATATATATATATATATACACACACATCTTAGAGTGTGCGTGTGTAAAATTATGCATATAAATACATAAACATTTAAAAAAAATAAATTTAAGAAAATTAATATACTTTTATTATTACAATATAAATTTAATATGAAAATGAGTAAAAACAAATTTATTACAAAGTAAATAAACAAGTCTTGTGGAAAGATTTTAGAATTTGATAACTTTATGCTTGCGAGAGTAAATATAGAAAAATATTTAATTCTTATTAAGTTTTATATAATTTAAAATTCTTTGTTAAGCTCTATTAATAAAGCAATTTTTCATGCTGTAGGTATAATTATTTAAATAAAATGATAAGATTTTGAATAATTAAAATGATAGAAACAAATCATTTCTGTTTGACAAAACTAGTATTTCCAGTACACACAAGTTGTAATTATATTAAGATATGTAATAAAGGTCATGGAATGTTTAATGTCATCTTTGAGGAAATTCATAACATAATTTCATTTTTTAAATTGGAAATATTTTTATTGAAAACTTTCATAAATTTTTGTTATAAAGTTTGTTTAATAAAGTTATATTAATATAACTGATTTTCTTCATAATATAGGCCTATATATATTTTTTTACTTTATGTATTTATATTAGATCATTAACTTATAATATACTAGGCAATAAATTACAATTTAATAACAATATATATATATATATATATTAATTTATATTCTATTTATATCTTATTATATGGCACAGGTTTCACTGGATTTTATTAAGCTTAAGCTAAATAAATTCGTATTTTATTATATAAAACCGATGCTAAAACTGTATTTTAGTTTTTCTATATTCACTATATTTTCACCTTTTTTTAATATATTAGGAAAAAACAACTTCTGCAATATTTTAACGTAACCACAAGTTGTATTTTAAGCATAAAACGTCATTTGTATTTGTCTTAAAGGTTTACTAAGAGACTATGTATACAATATTAAGTGGCATATTTCCCTATTTTTACATCTTATTCAGCATTGGAAATATTCCAGGAAAATGTCCCACATTCTAACTTGATAATTTTTTTTTCTTTTAAACATTTAGTAGTTTTGTTTTAAATAAATATTTTAAAACATCTATTTTCCCTTTCCATGAATATTTTCTATTATAATTATACGAATATAAAATGCAGGTTATTAATGTATCTAAGTCATAAACAAACTTAAAGAATTAACGTAAAATTTGTAATGTTACGTGAATGATAGTGACATAATTTGGGTCTTTCACAGGAGAGTGGCGTCAATAATATGGCTTAAAAAATATGGCCAGAGCTACTCAGATCAATTTCGACTATTGAAATATTAAATTACTACAGGTTGACGGTGTAGCCGAATTACATGGTCATTCGCCATTGATGTTGCTAATAGTACAGGCGCCTCGCCTGTACTCATTTGATCTTAACTGTTCTACTTAATACCCAAATTAAATATGGATATTATTCTTCATAAGGATTTATTGAAACTTAACTGCTTTCTCACAAAACTATAAATTTTAAAAGTATGAATCGTGCAAAATATATTAATAAATATAATTACGTGTCTTATTCGTGTTTTAACCACGTAATTAATTAATATTAATAATGATAAATATAATTGAATGGAATGGAATCTCGATTTTGAGTGATTAAAGAAATTCGAAACCAAATTAAATCATTCATATTGAAAATTTATAAGTAAATAATTACTGTATTTTAAAATTATATAAAATTTGAGTCTTTTCAATTTTTTCAACAATTTTGTGGATACAACTTGACTTATATGTGTAGGGATATGTGTAGGGAAGTAGGCCCTACACATATCCCTAAAGTTATCCTGAAAATATGAAGACTCATTTCAGAATGTTTTTTATGTACAGTACATAAGAATGGATAATGCTAACACAAGTTTTTCTATCGCTAAAAATATCTCTATAAATCGAAAATTTTCGAATATTTTCAATATTCTTCGACAAATTTTGTAAAATAAATACTACTTCGCTTTTCCATTCACTTTTACTTCACAAGTGTCCCTTTATGAAATATAAATGGAAAGATATCCAGAGATTGAAACATTAATAGTCGTTAAATATATTAACTTAAAACCCAGTTTAAAATAAGAAAATATTTATTTTCCTTATTTTAAAGATCAATCTTTAGATTATTAAAAGATCCACGAATCAAGTTTATTTCTGGTACAACTTCGATTTAGCGTTACCATTTATTTACCTCTGAAAGAGGCGCTAAATCCTAACAATAAGGTTTTATATTCATACGGTAATGAGATCTACACACAAGTTGAGTTTGAGTGTAAAATCTTCGTAATTTGGTGATAATGTGGTTAGTAATGCAAAATCATACATTTAATTATTCACAGATACTGAATGGCTGTCTGTTTAATATTTACGAAAAAGATCTATTCATGTGTATTCATTGGCACTTTACGAGGGTGATGTTATTCGGGACGGCGGTCTATCGAAGTTGACTAAATTATTCTGAACTCAATGTTATAAACAAGTTTATTTATTTATTTATTTAAGCATACTGGTATAACCATGCTGCAGGGAGAAATCATACAAAATCATACAACATATCAGTTAAAAGAAAACATAAAATATAAGCAAGTATAACTCAATGTCGCTAAAATAATAATTAATCTCTCTGTAATGAATATCTTATCGATTGTAAGATATACTGTGCGAGATCAGTAGCACTCAGTACACTTTTTTCAGTTATTTACTATTGAAAAACAACAGAACTCTTATTCAAAAGGAAACCCCAGTTTAATTCGAGACATCTTTAAAATCGTCCTTCCTTTATTAAAATTGATTCTAAAAAGAAATAATTGTTATGCCTCCTACGACATAGGCTCTGCTGCTTGTTTAATATTTCTTGTACACTGACACTGATTAATACTGAATAAACTGGTTTATGTTAAACTGGTTTAATTACTACAAATATAGAATATTTAGTAGAAAGTTAAACTACCTTCTGCATTGAAATTTTGTTAATGTGATTTAATTTATTCATCTTCATTTTTATATGGCAGATGCTACAATTTTAATTTAGAAGTTATTGTATTTTTATTAAATTATTCAATAAACGAAGACACTTTTCGTTATCAGTTTAGATAATTTAACGCTGTTACTGTTTTATTTAAAGTTAATGCATATTGTTTGTTTCATGCACAAACAAACTAAATTTAGAAACAAGATTTTCTTAATCTGATTTTTAAATCGAAATTAGTTCTATATTTAAATTAATGGAATAATTATTTAATCTAAAATAAAATACCAGCGTAGAAAACTTATAAAATGTCTACTATACACAGTTTAGCGCACATATTTTGTGTATTCACATATATATGATTACAATTTTTAATATAAAATTAAATTTTATCGCCTTAATTTTCTTTCTAATATTAAATAAACACAATAAAAACTGTTTTAAATAATAATTACTTAAGGTAACTATTTAAAAAATGTTATAAATATAGCGATATTTTCACATTTGTATTCATTTGTTTTCTTGATAATTCATAATAAGGACAGCTTAAAGTAGTGAATAAAGGGGCATTTTGGTGATGCTCAAAAATAGAATCGCATTTATCTAAAATGGTAGTCATACTGTCGAGTTACTTAACTGATGAAGAAAGACTAGCTAGAAAATTAATTATCTAAATGATGAATTTTGTGTCTCTGTACAAGATACTATAAATAAATACTACTGTTTGTTTGTAATTAACCTACTGTAAACTTAAAATAGATAAGCATTACAATTGATTTAGGCTAAAAAAGAAAATAATAATTAAAATATCAATATTTAAGTTAATACTTGGAAAAATTATAATATAAATAAGCGAAAAAGTAGACACATTTATATACAATAAGAAGAATTCAAGGGGACTAAAAAAAAAAAAAAAAATGAAAAAGTAACAAAAGTAACTCAAATGGAAAAGTGTCATAAATCAACTTCGTCCCAAATCGGAGGGTGAAGAGAACTTTTTTTTCCTCTTTTTCCACTTAAGTAAAGTGGATAATTATAAAATGGAACTAGATTGTGAACTTAAAGCAAATTACAATTTAAGTATGATTGAATGTATTTTAATATAATCGTGCTTAAAACGGAATTAAATACAAAATAATTTAATAGTTTTGGGTTTTAACAGTTTAAGAAACGTATTGGATATAAAAGAGATACATTGTAAATTCGATACTACACTTAGTTTTATTTTTGCGATTAAATATTTATTTTAGTTTTGATTTAATTTGTTTAGTTTATTATTTAGAATTGTGGGTTTCACTCATTCGTGGAGAAATAATTACTTTTCTTTTTGTTAAACATGTATATCATTATAACTAATTTATTATGTAAACAATGTCTCTATCTAATAGTTAATAAGTCGTTAAAAATTTAATGGGCTCTTTCATTAATTGTTCTTCGAGAATGTTAGAGTTAAACACATCTTCACGTTTTACATTTTCAGAATGAGGACCACATTGAGTAGCATCTCCTACATCACTAAAAGCAGTTAGCATGAGTGTCTTGTAGAAATAATATTGTTGTTGATTGCGGCATCAAAAGTGCCATAGTGGTGAGCTTTGGTACTACTAATTTTTTAACAGAAATATCTTTTGAGTTCTTGAAATGTCATCAGACAGATTCGATTGCATCTGGACTGGTATGTCTCCAGACAAATTTAAATAAGAATATTTTAATTACCATCACCTGATATATTAATATTAAAATAAAAATCGATTTAATAAATTTTATAAAGCATAATTTAATATTATATTATTATTTATCTTTCTAATAAATAGTACAGTATTTAATTAATTAGAAAATTAATTAATTATTATTATTTACTAACGAACGATGATTATTCTTGTTAATTGTCCTAATTTAATAAAATATTCAGACGATTAATATAAAATATTTGTTTATTTATTAGTAAGTCAGAATTTAGAAAAGAAAATTGCTCGTATTTATATCAGAATATTAATAATTTCTCTTTCTTGTTTGAAAGAGGAGCATAAATGTTAGTAATTAAGCATTCCATATCTATATTTTAGTGTTTTTAAATGTTGTAAATAACCGTAGAAATTCTTTGCTTTTTTTAAAATTAAAATAGAGCTTCATTTATCGGTATTTTTGACATTTAAAAACGAAGAGTCCATTTTAAACGTGGGAACAATTTATCCATACACAATACTGTTGGATCTTATAAAATAAGACTAACGAAATCGTCCAGCGAATATATTTTGTCGACGGTGAAATATAGTAAATCACTCAAATGTTCCACATTTATCCTAATTGCATTGAAAATGCAATCACTTTCTGTAATTTTAAATTTAATAAATCGAACAATCAAAAATCTCGTGTCTCTCATACAGTTACACAAAACATTATCTCATCAAAACATACGTACAGTTTATTTTTTATATAACGATCTCCGGAATATGTAAATTAATATACATAATAAATACTGCTTTAGTTCGAATTTAGGATGGCTTTTTCTTATGTTTCCGAATTTAAGGTTGAGATGCTTTTTAAATTCGTGGTGTTCTTTGTCACTCTTCATAAGTCTGTACATAATGGATGTTTTACAGTATTTTCTATTTATTATATATATATATTGTATATTTATTGTATGATTTTATAACAGAATATTTATTCAATATTTAAACTACAAAAGTAAATTATATAAATATAAATGATTACTATTTTATTTAGGATAACGTCAGGCCAGATAGAGAGAGTTAGCAGAATCATTTGGTCCAAATCTCGAACACAAAGAAGCCCCCAAAATTTTTCCTTTTATACAAGTTACATGACAGGAATGTGATAGAAATTAAGTTTGCCTTTGGTAAGTGATGAGAATAATATTTTTATTTGTTTTATTGACTTCATTCATATTATTTTTATGGCATTCGGAGAAGACTAAAGCCGTCCATTTACGACTAGTCTGGGCTCAATTTTGTCTTTCCTAGTCTCTGAATACTATAAAAATATACCATACTAAATTTTGTTTAAACTCAAAAACTTAAATTTTTAATATTTTTATAACTTCAAATGATGATTTTGTTTTTTACTTTCCCGGCTCTGTTATATATAACAGAGGAAAAGTATGACAATCGGTCAAAAAATGGCCCTCTAAGACTTTTTGGACTCAGGGGACCTCGAAACGTCAAGAAATGCAAAAAATTCGGGTCTTTTTTCTGTATGTATGTATGTATGTGTGTGTGTTGTGTGTGTATGTGGGGTACGATTTTGTTTACCCTCTTTGAAGCTTAATAACTCCTGTATATTTTATCGAAAATTTCTGAAATTTTGCAGAGAGGTTTGTGTATTAGGGAGATTGACGCCATTAAATTTTAGTGGTTATAGGTCTAGGGGATGGGGAGATAAAGTGGGTCGTATGACATATCTCGAGTAGGGTTGGACTTAATGACGGTTTTACTGATTATTAGCATTTACAATTTATTTTATTTTTTTTTTTTTATAAAACCCATCCCTACCCTGAAAATTAAACTTTTTCCCATTTTATAATAGTTAAAAATATAAAAAGTTTTTAAAATAAAATATCACAACAGATGGCGTCACCAAATGTTGCCGGAAAAGTTGAGCAACTCGTTGCTGGATTTTTATTTTATTAATTATTGCTATTAAATTATAAAATAAAATTTTATAACATAAATTGACTGAAATAGAATAAGTAAAATATATAAAGAACACAATTTTTCAATATTAATTTATAAAGGGACTTTTACAAATTGATTTTATATTTTAAATATAAATAAAACTTGAATTTTAAATCATTTTTCTTAAATTTTTTTATAATATCTTTCAACTGAAACGAATGGCAAATACACAAAATGACTTTTTTAAATATGTAAATTATGTATAAATGTACAATATTTATTAAAAAAAAGTAAAATAAAATAAAAGAAATAATATTTAAAATATACATATATGTATATATAGGCCTATAGTTTAATAAATATTCTACTTTGATGTAAATAGAGTATATAAGCTTAATCATAATCAGGTTATATTTTAAGGAATATTTTTTTGTATTGTACGTTAAATTATTGAAAATATTTTAATAATTTTATCTGATTTAATAAGTATATATGTAAATTTACACGTAATTAAATAATGACACATTTTATTTGATATGTCATACGAATGTTTTTATAGTGTTTATGTGGTGTGTGACGGTGAAAATTGTTTACTCGCATGCTATAAATTCTTTCGTTAGATTTTTGACTGAATAATATTCTTATATTTGTATTTTCAATGTATTAAAATATGCAAAGAAATTAAGAAAAAAACAATAAAAATAGTTTTTGATAGGATTATTCTACGCTTTCGAGATACAGTGCTATTAAAAATACATACAAAAATATCACAAAATCTAAGAATTTAAATTAATAAATTTCTCAAAATCATTTCTTTTTAAATATATATATATTTATTTACTAAATTATTTTACACTTCAAAAATTTTTAATAGAATTACTTTGTAGTTAGAATAAACGTGTAATATTTTTTGACACAAAATTCATGTCACTTCCACTACTACTTTATTATTTTTTATCTGAAAAAATAGTATTTTCTAATACAATGTAAAGTAAATATATAAAATAAAACGATTATGTGCAGCATTCAGTGAAATTTTTAGCTTTTTGATAACATTCCACAGATAAATTGCTGTTCAAACGGTAACATTTGAAACTAATATGTTATTTCGAGAGGGGAAATATTTCTGTCACCAGCGATAAGAATGGAAAAACAATCTTTTACGTCAATTTTTTTAGAAGCATTTGTAGAAAGTTGAAATTCTTCAAGTTATTTTAACAAATCACTGACTAAGGGAACATGATGTTTCCTTAGTAAACGACCTTTTAAAACAAATATATTTAAAAATTTTAATTTGCGTAATTATTACATTCCTACTAAACAACAAACACGAAAATGTATTTTATCTTAAATTCTAAATTCTAGAAGATAATCCTTGTTTTCTCTAGTGCACTTCTGATTTCTAGAACATTTATTCAATTAATTATAATTTCTATTCAAAAAATTATTAATTTAAGTTTTAAATTGTCACATTTTAAAATCCTTAGAACTGGGCTCAAGAATTATGCAAGACTCGAATATTTCTAAACTGACCTTGGTTTAAATGTATTGTTATTTAAAATCTCTACAATTTTCTCTATTTACTTTGTTCATATATGAATAGTATATATCATTCTCAATGCTTGAATTAGAAAGATTTAAATAATTATCCCAATGAGAACTTAGTTATGTATTTTCAGTAGTTATGTATTGATCATAACAATATCAGAAAAAGTTTACATTATTTTTGGTATGTAAAACATAAATGACCGGTTGAGTATCTTCGTATATTGGTCTGTTAACGAGAGCAATGCTTTATCTTAAATTTTAACATAGAGTGCAACAAGAGAAACGCTATTCCTCCATATTCCCACCCAAATTGGGTGGGAATATGGAGAAGTAGAGTTTCTCTTTTGGAGTCATTCTTATATATTCTATTCTATAACATAACCAAATAATTATGCGTTTCAATCGTTAACAAAATGTTGGTTGTTACCAATTCGAAAGTGAAATTCCGCAAATTGTTAATATTAAGAACGAAACTATAAAAAAGAATTCATGAATCCAGGAAGTAATTTTATTTCTTTTGCCATTTCCAATTACAGATTAAATGATTACTTCGTGTTTTTGACTTTATTTACTGGTTGGAAATAGTAATTTTCTCTTTCGACCAACGACAATATATCAACAACTATTTAAATATCAGATAATACAGCTTCTCTTCCTCAGTTGCCGGATGCGAGGAACTTCACGTCAGTGAATTTGGTAGTTCGCGTATCCTGTATGGAACAATATAAACTGTCCGACAGTGACACTATTGTTATGAATTTCTGTGAAAGTATCTCTGGACGTTTAGTGTAAATTGTTCCAATTCGACAGTCGAAACATGACGGATCGAATGTTGCTGGATTTCTCTTAATATTACAAACTTAGGACCAAAATGGCAATGAATATACTCAAGGTTATACTTCTCGTAACGAGTAAGTTCATTAGCAAATTATATTATTTTTTAATATTTAACATTATTAGTCAAGAACTTTCTTCTTTTTATAATATTCCGCCCCTCTTAATTTAATTCAAAACAGTTTTTGGAAATATCTACGGTAAAGAATGCGATTCGAAATTGAACACGTGTATCCATATTGTTCAACCTTTCTTGCATTTACATCAATACATGTTTCCCGTCAACATTTCGGATATTCAAAACGTTTGCAAGTAAGAAAACAAATTATGTATATATCATAAATGTATTTTTAGATTAAAAAAATTCGTTTTTAATCTCCATTAAATCATTATTTTTAGACGTTGGAGCGAATTAATGGAATGCGTTCGTATATTTATGAACGACTGTTCTACGCTTAATCAAAAGAATAAGTTTAATGATGCCGTTCGAATACCTGTTCACGTAGTTCATGCCATTTGCAGTTCAGAAAAATATCAAAAAGGTAATCTATTTTAAATGAACAAATCACGAATATATAATTTATAGAAAATGACAGAATTGTCCGAAAATATCCAGAAAATATTTATGATATATTATTATTGTTATGACATCATCCGGGTGTTGCCAGTTTGTCATTGACCGATTATGGATAACGGAAAGAGGAATCACGTGATTAGATGATGACCAGTTAAATTCCAGATGATATTCAAAACGTGTCCTTGTCCTATTTGTGATGTCATTAATGCTAGTCTGTCATGAAATGCCTCATTTTTATAAAAAGTATTTTGACAGAAATAAAAAAGAAATTAATATGATTCATCTTACACCTATCACAATAGAAAATGATAAGAATATTTTTCAATGTATAAAGCAAGGACACGAACTTTTAATCTAAAATATTAAAAATATCCAGAAATATTTAATTTATGAATAATGAATTTTTTTTACGCTTGTTTATTTAATATGATAAAAATATTTTTACTTATAAAAATTAAATTTAAATAACATTTTCAGTAAAAATACATATTAATTTATTTTTAAAGAAATAATTAAAATTTTCTTAATTCATTTTGTTGATAAAATTACTTCTAAATAAGATTTAAATATACAAAACCATTTGTAAAATATACAGCTTTTACAGTGCATACAAAATACATTAAAAGCTGTATACATATAGCTTTTTTTTTAAAACTAAATCGACATTTAATGTAAATGTAGTTATTTAAATCAGTCTACGTATCTTTATATACTAATTTTTAATTTAAAATACCTGATAGATAATTTTATTGAATAATGTTTTAAAAATTAAATTCCACAAGAATAAAATTTATTAATTATTAATTAAGAATAAAATTTTTATATTCAGAATAAGAAATTAGAGACGTATTTTAATGAACATTTATCAAAATTGAATAAATGTTAAGTAAGATTTCAATATTAAGCATTGAATAATTGTTAAAATATTGTAATAAGTTCTTTGTTTAGTATTAAGATAAAGCAAATCTTTATTAATATGCAAAAAAATATATACCGGTATTTATAAGGAATTAAAGATAATTCTATAAAATAGGTCTTATAAAATCATTTTAACTACTAATAAATATATAATAGTAAAAATTACAACGTTAGTAGAATAGAGCAGTTCAGCAGTCACTGTTGTACTGCTTTACACTATCAATGCTGTAATTTTTACTTTAAATTCAACCTTAAGATTATTTAATTAATTTTAATATAAATTAATTTTTATAAATTCCTTTAAATGTACTATAATATTTATTCAATATATAATTATTCGTAAGCCGATTATAAATATAGTTGTTATGTGAGCTTATACAGGGAGTTTTTTGAAAAGTCTATCTAAACTTTAATGGCTTGTTCTATGGGTCACTTGAAACCATAGATTGCTATTAATTTCCGTTACGTAGAAATTTTTTAATTACAGTTACTTTTAAAATTATATAATTTCGAAAGGAAGCATTTTCGGACTTTCTTTCTATGGAATTTTTTTTATTTTTACGCCCCTTACAACACGGTGTTAAGGAAATACTTTTCAAAAACAATCCGTAGGCTCTATATATAATACAGTCTTGTTTAATTATAATTATAATTACAACATAAACTTTATAGATTATTTAGATATTGCTGAATGTTTCAAAGAAGTATCAGTGAATCATTGTGGGCCTTCATATCAGAGAATGATCGATCGAGCATCCGATCCTCATATTAAATATCACGACGTTTGCTGGTAAATCATTAAATTTATACTTATTTCTTATTTTATATAAAAACTCTTTCAATATTTTTAATTAGAAAATTATTATTATTTATTTTATTGGCACAATTTTATTATTGAATAAAAATGCATTGCGTATACGATATAATTATTATAAACAGTTACGAAGATATTTTTAAATAATTAAGTGCTATAAATTTATTAAAATTTCTAAGCGAGAGATTTGGAATTTAATATGAGATTCGAAGCATTTTTATCAAATTATATGAGTCTCGCTTTATTAATACATTTACGTAAAAAATACATTTATTTTAATGTATTTGTTGATATTTTGAATTGATTCTTCTTATTAGTCTTGGCCGTAGTTATTTCGTTTTATGCTATCGTCACTGTTTGACGTCATTCGTTTTGTAATTTTTATTTTGAAATTATTATCTTCAAATTGTTTATGTATTATTGCAGAATAAGTTACATGTAATTCTAATAAATTCCTCCTACATAATGTGTTATAATCGAAAAATTAATGCATCAGTTTCATTAGCATGACGACACCGTTAATTATTTTCGTTCAAAATCCCCAATGTGAAATGTATTATACTTTACAATATCACGTACAGTAAATATATTTATAATATTTTGTTATGTGTTTTTATTTCTTTTATGATTGATAGACGTCTATATACAGTAGAATTCGTTTAAGAACGCCCCTCATTAGAAATTTCCCCGTATAAGAAGATTAATTTCCAAAAAGTCCCAATTCTTTTCCGTAAGAAATATGTAAATTTACCCGTATGAAATGTCCCGTTTAAGAAAATTTCCCGCATAAGTAAAATGAAATCCAAAAAAAATGGACTCGCTTAAGAAGTTTTTCAACTTCATCCTATCGAAAATTTTATGTATTTAATTGCATATGGGGGAAAAATTTGCATTAAGAAATGCACAAAATTCATGTCATTTCGCGAACGACATTGGGCTACTTTGAACACGGGTTTTGCATTTTTCTTGCAAGGTAACCTGCTCACAAGAAACACCAAGTTCTGAAAAGCGCTAATAACTCGTAGATGATATTGTAAATCTTTAATGAATTTTAGCATAGCATTTGTAGATCTGTTGTTTTGTTTGCGGGAATCATAAAGCATGTTTTTTTTTTCTTTTACACAACAAAACAGGCTACATTAGACAAATACATAGGCTAAGTAAACAAATACTATATAAGCTTAATTTACAGTAACGCAGATGAACATTGTTAAATAAATATGGATTTTGAAAGAAAAGCTTAAACTCTTTTTAAATTGGATTCTTGAAAAACTTCTTAACCGAGTTCTACTGCATATTTCTTATGTATACGGACATACGAAAATATACATAAAACGGATACAAAATTTTTTAGTGTTTTTATGGCAAGATAAGTTCAACAAATATGAGCACTAAGAAATTGTCTAAATTAAATCTCAAAATATATCCGGAACTGGTCAGATTTATCAAGGGTTCGGTCAGGATTGCAATGGGTGTGAATGATGGATGCTTTGTCGGGGAAGAAAGATAGCTTAGGATAAGGTAAGAAATAAGTACCACAGTATGGTATTACATCAGAAAATTTCCCACTAGTATGTGAAAACCGTACCGGATTACACATAAATCAGAGGATCCAACAAGGACTCAAACTCGGATCCTATAACTGCAACCGATACTTTTAGGCTACGGCGTTCTATTAATCTGTTAATACCTTATTTATTTTTAAAATTTGTGTAAGTTTGATTTTTATGTGAAGATAATTAATGTTCGGATAAACGCATTATATTAATTAATGTATGTGCAAGGACGGACGAACGGCCCATGCGGTTAAAGCGCTCTGAGGTTGAATCCAGGTGGGTAACTTCGGAAAGTTTTTAAAGTGGGTCCGTCCAAGATACGTTGGACCTATCCCTCATCACATGCCTGGCTGAAACCAGGACAAATGTAGAGGGTAAAAAGGTTTTTCTTAGTGCCCGTAAGGAGGAAAGAAGTGAAATTGAAAAAATGTATAAAATGAATAATTGTAGATGCAAGTAAATAATTCATCAAAATTTTTATTTAAATTATGAAAATTACACAAATTTAATTTTATTTAAAAAGAAATATATAGCATAGTTTGTAATTTATAAATTACCCGTAAAGTAAAAACGTTTTTTCTACTGTTTATAATATTAAATGTATTTTATATTTATTAAATATTTTACGATTAAATAATAAATTATTCTTTTATTGATTAGCGGATATAGAGAATTTAAAAGTTGTGTTAACAAACCTCTTCAAGCTAAATGTGGCATTCATGCACATTCTTTAATGGAACAGTTCTTGGCATTTCTTGTTTCTCACTGCTCAACCGCCGTTAATTCGTGAGTAAATATTTTTAAAATATAATTTTTAATGTAGAAATATATTAAAGTTAATTAATTAATTAATTTGAAAAGCTAATTAATTCATAAAATTAAAATATTTTATTCAAAAACATGTCTGAAATAGTATGATTCAATTATACATTTTGATCTGAAAGTAAGACAATTAAATTCTGAATGTCTGTGTAAAATGACTGATTTAATTCTTTATACGTGTAATTTAATTTTTTAAAATGTTTTCACGAATGAGATAAATTAACTTAAGAAAATTTTATTCGAAAGGCGGGCTACTTTAAAATTTAAGAAAAGTTAAATAAATAAAATTGCTTAATATATTGAGTATGTTTTTTCATGTTCTGTGTAAACAATTTTAAAATTGTTTCTTGTGTACACTTAACAAATTCTCAGCAAGATAGACAGATCTAAATACGAATTAGTTTTTTCATATGGTCTACAGTAAAACCTGTAAATCAGAATTGCACGATACCGAATTATTTTTTCGTAGGTTTCTGTTTTATTTAGGTTCTATTTTAGATAGGTTTTAATGAAACAATTTCTTTATTACAATGTAATTTTCTGAACAATTCTTTAAAACAAAGCAAACACGGATTGATCATTTTAATATTTTGTTAAATATTAATCATTAAAATTCACATTTTAACAAACTTGCTTTACTCTCATTAAAATAATGATATTAGCATTTAATAATTTATTTTCAATTTTATGATAAAAATTGGACGAATCGCTTTATGACGATTTAGTTATTACAGAATTTGGTAATTCTGAAATTTGAATGATTTTCTTTGCTATTCTCACCCTACGAGCTCTAAGAGAATCTTTATTCCAGGCCCATCTGGGTGATGAGCGGAGCCCAACATGTCTAACACAGACCATCCCGAAAGATTCTTAAGGTTTTTCGAGCCTTAACTGTCTGGTCCATCCGACCCGAATTTAAATTTAGACTACAGAAATGGCCAGAAGCGTGGATAAAAGAAACATATTTCACAATAACTAAATACGAATAATTAAAAAGTTGAATTAAAATATGTAGAAATTGATTTAGCTTCTCTCTAGCTACAGCTATTAAGCTGTAGAAAATAAGAATTGAAATGGATAAAAAATTTATTTTACAGACTAGGAATTTCATCAGAAGTTAATGATTAATTGTTATTTGCTGAATTGCAATTTTGGATTAAATAACTTTCCTGTATTATAACTGTGTTTAATTAATTAATTTTATAATTACCTCGTCGTGCTAATTTTAAAGAATAAAATAGCTTAAGGAAAAGTTAAATCTAACTCTTTATACTATTTACAAAATCAAATATATAAGTAAATATCAGTTCGGTTCAAATTAAATAATTAATTTTTAATAAGCGTAGTGTGTAAGAATCAAACAATCTTCAATATAGCAAAAATAAATTAAAATCTCATTTCAGTAAATACAAACATTACTAATGTTTAATGATAGTTATGTATTTGAAACACTGTTTTAATTAATATAATTTTGTTTTCTTTCTCAATATAATAAACAAGTAAATGTAATGAATTTTGTTGTATTAGTAATGCTAAAGTTTAATCTAATGTTATTTATAAACAAAATTATTTTGCTTTATTCTTTACAGTAAAGTTTTAATGAGAAAAATTTTCGATAATCTGCATTGCAAGCAGCTTATAAAATAATATTTGAAACAAAATATGAACAAAAAGAGAAAAATATATAATATGGTTAAACTAATGACAAAGTAATTATGAAAATTGGAAAAATTTCTATTTTCTTATTAAAAATAAATAAATCATTCTTTGCATTTGTAATTTTTATCATATTCCACTTTTTATAGTAAAATTTTATATTAAGAAATATGCTATTCATGAACACCTGGGGTTTTTCAATATTTTCTAATGACGTCAGTTTTGATATTTCATTCATTTAATTTCGCATCATTCTTTGTTCATTTTACGTATATTTGACGTAATGAAAAATATAAAATGGAAAAAACCTGTTAGAAATATTATATTTTTTTTATTTAAAGAGAAAAATCAAATGTCTATAAATATCAAATTGCATTAGTAATTTCCATAATCATCTATTTACATATTAATATAGTAGCGAGGTTGAGGCCAAGTTTTAAATGAGAAAACGTGTACGTCTGACGTTCAGCTCTTTTTTTCTGTGAGCCGAGAAGTTTGACAATGGCGTTTGGAATGTCGAGCATGATCTCATTGACTTTCCAAACACCATTGTCAAACTTCTAGGCTTACAGGAAAGAAGCGCTGAACGTCCGACGTACACGTTTTCGCGTTTAAAACTTCGGCCTCAACCTCGCTAGTAATGGAAAATTATTTAACTTTTAATTAAAACACGTATTAAAGAAGTTTATAAACATTTTTTCATAAGAATAAATACCGCATTTTCTCGATTAAACTCCGGTTTTCGATAAACCCGGTGAATAAAAGTGTTGTTAAAAATAAACCCCGAGTTGAACAAGTCTGCACTGTATAAGGGCAATAACTACTAGAATGACAAGTAAGGAGTTTAACTACAATTCTAATTTTTCAAATTGTTTATAGTCGGACAGCACTTTCAATTTCAAGGTTCACGGAAATATTTTTGAAATAAAATTATAAAAAGTCTGATTTAAACTCACCATCTGTTTCGGAAAGAGGTGGTGAATTTGAATTTGAAGATGATAGTCAACATCTCGATTTTAACAACGCATCAAAGCAGATACGAATGCCAACTAAGAAAACAGTAATTATTTCAAATGTTTTAGTTGTAATCCATAAATATAGCCAATAAATGGTCTTGATAGTTTGAAAAATGCATGGGTAATTAAGCTATTTCTTCCAATTTTTACCCACTCGTCTCGTGTTGTAAAGTCGAAAACATCCCGGATTTTCAAATAAACCCCGAGGGATACCTACGTTTTAAAAATAAACCATCCGAAGTTTAATCGAGGAAATACGTTAATTTAATTTTTGAGTATTAAAGAAAATACTCATAATTTATTAATTTGTCTCCATGAAAAGGCTATTTTGTAGTGTATCTCTTTTATAGATGTGATCTTTTAGAATATATTCTTAAAAATCATAAGATTTTTATTTGAATCCATGTTTAATTTTAACAGTAATTTACATCAAATTTAAAGTTGCTATGAATAGCATTTTAAATGGAATATTTTATTAATAAGGTTATTTATTTACCAATGTAATGTTATCGTCAAGATATAAAAATGTTTTGCTATTTTTTTTTTTGTGTTTCTGAGTTGTATTGGTGAATAGCTTATCTTAGATCGTTCCTTTATTGTAGATTGTTCGAACAAACAATATGTATATCAATACGATATGTATTTTTCTATTGACATTGCGTGTCGTTAGCCTACATGATGTCCTTTAAAGTAGTTTCCTGCGATGTTTATGATAGATAATTCTGTTTTTGCTTTGTAATCATGAATTTTTTGTTGCTGAAAACAAATGCCAGAATAATTGGAGACCTTCACGCTCTCCATTTTTCACGTTAAAGGTTTTGGCAATGACTTTTTTTTTTATTTTAATTTTTCACTAATAATAGCAAAAGATCCGGCATCTAAACTGTTCTTTGTAAAATGTAATGATAAATTGTAAACCTCAAATATAATTATAATTTATAAAAACGTATTACTTTGTAAAATTTGAAGAAATCTTTCTGGTCTAATGTGAATGGGATATTTTTTAAAGCAGTAGTTACTATACGTTAATGTCCTCTTGAAACCTACGTATTTAGCCCACGAGTTTATTAATCCTCACATTTATTTTAATAACCTATTGCTCTAATAAAAATTTAATAGTAATCTTTGTTTAACGTAATTATTTTTAGAACCCACATTTCAACTTAAACATCAACTATTTTAATGAGTTTTGGAAACGATTATTTAAAAAAAAGTATAAAATTGTATGACTAAATTATAGAAAGTATTAATGATATATCTCGTATTTGAACAGAATGTATTAAAAATAATTAAGTTGAAGAATAAAATCCAAAAGTTTTATTTTTGTAAAGACCACGTTATTTGAGAGCGGATTAATTCAGGATATAATTAAAAAATAAATATATCGGTTATTATATTATCATTTAAAATTTTTAAATGCATGTAATCAATCCTTTCGGCCTGAGTTCGAATCTACAGAAATTTTTAATTAGTGATTCAGATATGTCTGTCCCTGTTCGTTGTTCGCTGGTCAGTGGTCACTTATGTGGACCTAGAGAACCCACTATAGTCAGTGATCGCGTATGGGAACTTTTTACCTGCGAGCATACAAAATATATATAATTGTAAATATATATAAAAACCATTAAGTTGCAATATTTGTTGTTGAAAAGCAAAATTCCTTTCCAGACTCGTTGACAAGTTTTACGCATTTAAGTCAACACAACGACGGACGCAAATTTTGATTTTCAAGCACACTGCAATTATTTCAATGCAGCCATAAAAAAATTGAGGCCATACCGACATTATAACTCGTCGCGTTTTCTTTTTCCTGTGAATTGGATTACAATGGAAAAAGATTGTGCGTTATTATTGAAAATGCCACAAATTTATTGTTTATCGGACTAACGGCCCACCGCTATAAGTGTGGAATTTAGACTATTACATACAGAAATGGCTTCGCTATCACCGTTCTGCTATTGAATTAACGACAAAAAAGCTGTAGCAACAGAATATCATGTATTCTGGTGTTGCTTTTTTTTTGACATACAAAATCATTTTTTTGGGGGGAGGGGAATTTTCGTAAATTTACTTTTCAATATGGTTTAATAATGATTTCAATTCATTTATGTACTTACATTTAATATATGATAAATAAACCGCACAACCCTTTTTACTTTTTAATAAAGTATGTATTTACGAATTAGAAAATAGCGTTGCTGTACCTTTTGTTTTAGTAATACACCATTGACCGTAGACATGATACGCAAGAGCCTTTTAGTTCCTGCAGGACGGAGTAAGTTAAAAATAAATATTAAACTATATTTAATAGTATAAACAGTCATTATTTATTATTTATTATGCTGAAAAAGAATTCAAAAATTGCAACGAAGTGATTATCCTTGTTTGATATTTGCAAACTATTAATATGATGTGTTTATTTGATAAATCTACTTGGAAACCTTGACTTGCCTTGGTTATTACCTTACAACGGGAGTGGAAAATCCCGTTGCAAGGAAATAACCATTTTCATTTTGCTATCAATCTATGTTTATTAGCATCGGAAGCAATAATTTCCTTAGTCGAAAAAAATTGTTTGATTGATAAAGTTTGAAAGAAGAAATAAAAAAATTGGGGAAAAAGATTGTAGAAAAATTGTAAAAAATAAAAATTGTTATATTTAATGTTCTTTTTAAACTATATTCTAAATTCATTGCTTTTCAAATGTGTTAAAAATACTCTTAAATAATGTCTTATAAATTTCTCAGTTATAACAAAAGAATTGTTTGTTATTTAGCAAAACACATAAAGTCTATTGTTTTATAAAGAAATTATACAATAAACGGTAGAAAAATAATAAATACAGATTTGTAACAATGAAAACATATTGCTGCGATGTCAAAATTGATCGTTTTTTATAGGATCAATTGATCCTATAAAAAACGATCAATTTTGACATCGCAGCAATATGTTTTCATTGTTACAAATCTGTATTTATTATTTTTCTACCGTTTATTGTATAATTTCTATATAAAACAATAGATTTTATACTAAATTTTAAACCGAAGACATTTTGTATACATATTACTATTTTTAATACGATTATGATTCATCACTGTCGTGATCTTACATTAAGATCAAAATGTACTTTACTATACATTTAAAACATTACTTATTAATAAACTGATTGTAACTCTACGCCACTTTAAGAGATAACTGGAACATTTTTTAATGAAAAACATCAAAAAATATATACTTTGAATCCTTTTTAATATCATTAGAAGGAAAATTCTTTTAAAAATAGATATTTAATGGCTTATTTTTCCGAAAATGACTAAAATCATGCGATTTATTTTTTTGTAAATTTACAAGATTTAATTATATGACTTATTTGAAGTGATTGTGGGTCTCGGTTTCAATAAATTCTATTTTTTGAGTATCGTTCTATTTATATTAATAATGACATTTCCTGTTTGTTCTGTTAAAATGCACACTATCATCATTTTCTTTTCGAATTTTTTTATTTATTGTCAACACATTCCATTCGTCATTTTACTTTTGTCAGAACTGTTGAAATTTGAACCTTCCTTATAAATCATTTTTTCGTATTTATGTTTGTACAGTGTTATGTTCCAATTTGTATTTAAAGAATGCCGATCTTCTATATACATTTTAAAATACAATGGTTGTTCTTCATGTAGGCTATATAAAATAACATAAATTTAGTTTAAAAAATGTATGACAAGATGGTAAATTTAATATAGATAAAATATAGCAAAAAATTTAAAATAAAGCTTAAATGGTTTTAAAATACAGTAGTTTAATCTTGTTTAAAAAATCGATTTTAAATATGATTAAACAGCTTTCGAATACAGTATACATAAAATTCTTTCTGTACTATCGTCGTAAGAAGTAATGCTATTTTAGTCACGTTCCTAAATTTTAGTTTTAGTCCTTATGTGTGTGTAGTTTTAGTTTACTAAAACTGTGCTATTAAGAAGTCGTTCCAACTCTTTCATGCAGAAGCAGATGCAGGAGATATCGATAAGAGCGATTGCCTCCTGATATCACTAATAGGACTTTCATTTAAAGAAAAATTATAAAACATCCAGGACGAAATATATTTATATAAAATATATTTATACGTGGATCATGTTCCTGTGACAATGAAAGAGGACGACAAAGAAAACAACAAGAACAATTTATTCGGTTACCTATGGTTCCAAAATGGCGGCTCGTCTCTGATTCCAGCAAATAGAAGAAAGGAAATTGTGGGGACGCACGTTTTAACCTAACTTAACCTATTCTAATAAATTACCATAATTATTACCAACAAAATTATTAGAATAGGTTAGGTTAGGTTAGAACGTGCGTCCCCACCGTTTCCTTTCTTCTATTTGCTGGAATCAGAGACGACCCGCCATTTCGGAACCATAGGTAACATTAACCATTTATTCGTATTAGTCTTTAATATTTTGTATTTTTACAGTGTATTTTATATACGGAATTTCATTATTTCTTTAAAATAATATGTTTATATTTTACTACTTTTATTATTAACTTTCAATTTTGTTACTTTTCATGTTGTAATTTTATTTAATTTATTTTAAATAATTACTAAAACAATAGAAGTTATACAGCGTGAACTTATGCAGCTATATACAGTGTATCTCCTAAGAAGCAGTTCAGACTAATAAATCAGAAAGGACTATCAGATTCATGTAAACAATGTTTTGCTTTCGTACATTGTTCGAGCATTTCCCTTTCCCAAAACGAGTAAAATTATGTAAGGTTCTATTGCAGACAGAACTACAATTCTAATTGTACAGTCGTAGAGTGGGTCGAGTTAATATGTTTCGTATTTTGTTCAATCAAAAACGGATAAAGAGGATGCACTACGTACTCCCAAAAATTTGAAGGATTCAATTAGTTCGGCTTCCCTGTAGTGTCCGGCTGCTTTGTAAGCGTTGCTTCTCAAACTTTAAGTAGTTTGTGATTTGCGATAGATAATTAAATTTATTATTATATGATATATAATAAATTTAATTAATATGATATACGATAAATATACATAGACATATTATTATAATAGAATTTATTTAGTTTATATTAATTTTATTTTGAAATGAAATTATTAGTAAAATTCATTTTCGTTAATAAGGAAAATAACGAAACCTGTCATTTTGTTTCTTCTTTCACGAAATAACTGTACATTGAGAAATTAGCATATAAATAGGCCAATTCGTATTTTGCTTAATTTAATTCAAAATTTTCATATTTATAATTTTATAAAAATTGAAATTACTGTTCGGTAAAATAAGTGAATAAAAACAAAATTAATTTTATAAATTTTAAATGTTACATCTTATGATTTTAATATCTGAAATTTCCAATTTCATTCTATTAAAGAAAATTGTGACTTAAATAAATAATAATATTTTAGTTTAATTATTATTTAAAACAGCACTTAAATAAAATTTATGCATTAACATTTGTCCACAAAAGACTACCGGATGCTGGCTATATTGAGCTAATCCGAGGATCAAGATTCACCTTCCGATCGGAACTTCCGAAACTTCCACGAGTAATCTGACCCGAATATGTCGGGCCTTGTTCCATATTCATTAAAAACTTTGTGTAGAAAGAAAGGAGAAGAACTCATAGAATTATAAACACGGAATATCTAAAAAAATAGATAAAATGCATCTCTGAAAGAATGAAATAGATTTGTTTGTACAATTTTAATAAAAATATTATGCTGAAATCTAGAAAATATTTAAATTAAATTATCAAATAGAGAGTTTTAGTCAGAAACGCGAATTCAATGTAATTTTTTTTTTTACTAGGTAGCCAGTTAATTAAAACTAAAAATAATAAAATAATATTAAAACTCCGGTCTTTACATAGAAACTGAAACTGAAACAAACTAAAATTAAAAATAAAATCAATTAATTAATTAAAATTAAAATCAAATCAATTGAAACATAATACTGTATTTCGGAAAGTGTAGATCAAGTACTCTTTGTCCGTCTTGATAGATTTGGTTATATTTCATCTTGGCAGTCAGAGTTGAGTCTCTATTTATAGCACTTCATTGTAATTTCGGTTTCGGTTGGCGGCGACGGAACATTTTACTTTTAATATTTATATATCTATATCTATTCTGTAATGCAATATAATATTATATATAATATTATAAATGCAAATAAATAAATACAAATGCATTTTAATGGCACTTTTATGTATGAAATACAGCTTAAAATGTAAAAAAAAACAAGCTTTGTTTTAGAGGTCAGAAACTGA
The DNA here is from genome assembly GCF_030686945.1 of Centruroides vittatus. Taxonomy (NCBI): domain Eukaryota; kingdom Metazoa; phylum Arthropoda; class Arachnida; order Scorpiones; family Buthidae; genus Centruroides; species Centruroides vittatus. The sequence goes on from NW_027120673.1 coordinate 3,315,380, forward strand.
TTAATCCATTTTATATTGTTTTTTATGGGTGAATTTGTTTCTGTTTCGGTTTTCGAACAACTTTTAGGAACGAATTACGTTCGAAAACCGAGCTTTGACTGTATCGATATATATAAATGCTACGATATATTGTAATTACATATTATCACAAACAACAATATATTACAATTATATGATATATAATTGTCATAATGTGTTTCTATTTTTTACCTAATATCGAGAAACAAAACTTTGTATAATGTTCTTTTTCTATTAAAAACAATTCTAAATGCCTATTTTCAACTAAATCACGTTATACATTTTTATCATTTTCATTTTGATCAAATTCTGTAAAAGCAAAAAATATAATTTTATTATATTTTATATTTTATTATATAACTCGGTATTTTCATTAAATATTAATATAATAAATATCATTTAAATATATTTCATAAATAGTGAAAAAAACAGTAAAAGATACATCTATAAGAACGTATTTTTAAAAAGATTTCGACACCAATTTTTATTTTGAAAATGTAATTTCAAGATTAAGATTTCGACTTGATTTTTTAATATTTTATTGTACAGTAGAGTTCTATGATTTTATTACCATCAATTTTACGTGTTAAAGTATTAAAGAGTAAATTAATTTAGTGATCATGCTTGAAGTAAAAGTGAATTTTCTATATTATTAATATAATTTAAACTTGTAAATGGCTAATTTAATGCGCACAAATGTCAGAAATCAAAGAGAATATGTGTAACTAACATCTAACTTCAGGAAAATCTGCATTTTATATTTATTTATGAAGATGGATACTTTCACATATTACGAACAATATTTAATGTGGAAAATGCCCAAATCCAGAAAAGAAAATTTTTTCCTAAATTCTTTTATCAAAATTTCGCATTTAAAAAAAATGATACGGACCTCATTACATTTTTCTTAAATTTTATTTATGCGTTTGACTATTTAAACCGAAATTATCGTTAACTTGATCTATTTCATTTTGTTTTTTCTGATTTAACGATGCAAGATTTATGACGTTGATTATTTATAATGTTTTATTCTAGATTTCGGCATTCATTTATTATTCCTAATTTTAATTAATAAATTTCCAAATATTTTAGTATGTTTTACTTTTGATAAAGGATTACGATCGAATGGCCGTGCGACGAAGACGTGCTTTGAAGGATTTGGGTTCGAGTTTGAATTGGTTTCTTTGAAACCATAATGGTCTATCGTGGGTTTTCCGGTCCCAGTCATTTATTACCCAGTCATCTCATTACTAATGTGAAAAAAACTTAAGGCTTGCATGACCGAAAGACTTCAAAAAAGACACGTTTCGAAATATCATAATAAAAATTTTCCTCTTACATTTATTATTTTTCAATTAAAATTAAAAGTTTTTTTTTCTGATTGTTATAATTAAAACTAAATTGCATATAAATTACAAGATGAAAATTGTAATATTCCGAATTGTAACATTTTCGATTTATGTTTGACAAATGGTTTTATTATTAAATCAAATTAATGAATCGCATTATATTGACATTAATTTTTCATATCAAGTTAATTAATTCTCGTTTATAAATAACTCTCTAAAAATAAATAAAAGTTTTTAAATTTACGTAATATCTTAATCCTTGTAAAATATAAATTTAGTTTTGTTATTCTTTCCATGTTAATTTATATTGGAAATATTAGAAAATTTTCTTTTCCGATTGGCAGCCATTTAAATTTTTGTCGTCGTCGTCTTGATGGAGATCTAAAACAAAATGTATTGTATTAATAGTTCGATAAACAATACTAAAATTTACAATTATAATTTAATCTCTAACGTTTAAATCATATTTAAATAATTTTACTTTTAATTATAAATACATATCAAATTGAATAATTTAAATGTTGATAATTTTTTTTTTTTTTGGCAATCTTCGTAATTCTTAGATTATTCAGGACAATTTCATTCGAAAATCTTTATTTCTTTTTTCATACGTTAATTATTTGCATCAATTATTTTATCTTCTTTAAATAATTGTTTAATCAATCGAATTTATTAAACTCAATATGTTTCATCTTTAATATTGTCAAATTTATTCAGTTTATTCTCTTCACTTTTATATTTTAAGTCTAAAGATAAATTGATAGCCCACATGAAATTATTGTTTTATTAATTCTGTAATAAAATTTGTTCTGTGAACTGAAACTTCGATAATAGAAATATAAAAGAATCGGAATGACACAAGTGTTACTATTTTAGTATTTATATGCATGTATCTGCATGTATACAAATATATTTATATTTTGTGTGTATATAATAAAATTATTATTTAAAATTTTAGTTGATAACATTGTGTTTTTTGTATTATTCTTTTGTTTGTTTACAATGTAAAAAAAATATAATCAATAGAATCTTCATTTTTTGATAGTGTATTTGGTTACTGTTTCTACACTTGGTTGGGATAGTTTTAAGATTTTTCTGACCTGTAATTAAATTCAAACGTCAAAATTTGTTAGCAGAATATTCCATTGAAAAATAAAATAAAAATCAATGAAGTTATTTTTACGTTAATTCATTAAAGTTTCATGTTTTATATTATTCTATTCGATAAATAAACTAATATTACCAACCGAAATTTAAAACTATTAAATTTTGCTTCATAAATTTCACTTTTCCATTCTGCCTTTTATTAAATACGGACAACAAAAATAGTTTTCTTTCATAAATTTCTAATTTTATAATTTTTGGATTCATGTTTTGATAATTCCTATTAAATATTTTGTAAAAATAAGAATTACATTTTTTTACAGAGCCTGATATAAATAGTTCCTTCTACGTTTTGCGATTTTTCAGATATTTGATCACGTTTTCATATTCTCGCATCGATTAAAACAGATTCTTCGCCATTTTTATAATAACTTTTATTCTTAATTTTTCATATTTTGATTTGATTTCTTTCTTTTGGCTACATATGAATTAATTATGAAATTTTAATTTAGAATAATTACATTTTCCAGACTTTGAGGTAGCTCCATAAAACTTTTCACACCACAATCATTCTTTCTATTACTTTGCAATGAATAAAACGAGTAATTCATAGACCATGAAAAATGTTTATATGTTTCTTTTAAAATATAACTTTTCTTATTAATTGGAATATCCAGAAGTTATATTAATTCTATAAATAGATAGAATTTAGAAATAACTATGGTGCCTACTATATATTTTTAAATTTCGGATATTCTAAAATGTAACAGTGTTTTTATTTATACTCACTTATATCAATATACTATATTGCATTTTGAACCTTTAAAAATTAAAATAACATATTTTGATAATATTTTAGTAAACTTATAATAACTTATTTCTATTAAATTAATAAAATAATTTGTAATCTAATGTAATAGATGAATATAAAATTTAAAATATAATCAACACTCATATATATGACTAATACATATTAGTATATATGTATTAGTACATATACATATATACTAATATATATGTAATATACATTAATATTAATTATATTAATATTAACATTATACTTATAAAAATTTAAATTTAATCTGAAGAATATCAAAAGTTTTTTTTTAATTCTAGCTAAATTGAGTTATTTCTCTTATTAATTAAGTTACACGAACTTAATACACATAAACTAGCGTAATTATATAAATGTAAATAAATGTTAATATATATATACACTTTAAAAAGGTCATTGCTTTGTAGGCCAGACAAATGTCTAGATGTCTCGTCTTAAATCTGACAATAACCTAGATAAAACAAAACCGTCCAGTCTGTAATAATGGTCAGTTTAAAAAGTTTACAGACTACTTTACAAAACGGATTATTTTTTGCATTAACTTTTATAATTTTAGCAATAAACTATTTAAGAATTATATATATATATATATTTGTAAATTTATAAATTTATACTTTTCCTTTATTTTAACATTTTTATTTAATAGTCTGATGTCTTCAATTAAGTTAACACTCCATTGTATTTTCAAAAAAGGTATACGAGAGTACAGGCACGGTTCCAAATAACAATAAAGAATTTTATTTAAGATCAAATACTTTCATAAATTTATTTAAAAGTAAGTTATCGTTGTAATATTTACTTTGACAGATGTTCTACATTATCACTTACGTTAGTTCTAACAACATTTTATCGAGGATTTTATTCAATAAAAATTATCGATATTATAAATTATTTATTTATTTTGTTAGTCTTTTTATTGTCAACAGTTTTGTTAGTAAAAAATGATGCTTAAAGATTTAAAAAATTATTCATCTATATTTATGTTAAGAATTATGTACTTTAATAGTATTAAATCATATAATTTTAATACTAATTTACATTAATAATTACATGAAATCCTTTAATAATAAGTAAATTGAAATCTCAATAAAACCAAACACGAATATAGTAATTGTACTAAAATCGTTTAATGAATTTAAATTGATTGAATAAAATATATTACGATCAATTAATGAAGATATCCAAAAACTTAAGATTCTTTTAATGTAATACAAGTAATACCCAAGTAATTAATATAATAAAATATTTGCTTTACAATTTAAAACCAAGTTAAATCATTTCACTTTTATACCATCGTATTCACATTATATCATAAATATGTCATGAAACATACCCTTGGAATCTGATTCTTCTAAGCATTTATTAAACTGATTATCCTAGAAAAAAAAACTATTTTTAAATTTTCATTTAAGCACCTCCTTTAAGGTAGTAAATATTAGGTTATTTTGACTACTTAAAAATAAGAATATTTTATAAACTATTCAAGCTATTCATATTGCAATGTACAGAATTGTATATTGCAAAAGGGAGATCGTATGAATCTATATACGTATATTAGGCATACTCGTATTGTCAAGATAATGTATACTTTTAAGTCAATTTGACGCAATTTTTGAATTTTCATATATAGGAATTATGTCATACTGACGTAATAGTACAGTTATGCTAATGTACAGAATTGTATATTGCAAAAGGGAGATCGTATGAATCTATATACGTATATTAGGCATACTCGTATTGTCAAGATAATGTATACTTTTAAGTCAATTTGACGCAATTTTTGAATTTTCATATATAGGAATTATGTCATACTGACGTAATAGTACAGTTATAAGGTACAGGTTCGTACCTTCTGGCATTTCATTCCTAACTTTTCAAAAAAAATAATAATAAATAAATAAACTACCTCCACACAAAAATCTATTCCTGATGAGAAAATCTATGATACATTTAATAATATCAAATCTAGATATTTTCGCATTTTACCTGAAGCTAATTTTCACTCCCTATCTTTTCAACAATGTAAACATAACTTTTTTATTTCCTTTTCCGATGTTAAATCTGCTATAGATAGCCCAAACAACTCTAATTATAGTCTAGATTCAATTCTCGCACAATTTTATGAAAAGCTAAAAGCAATATCAGCTGTTATTCTCTCCAAACTTTTCACGAGTTTATTAAACTCTAGTCACATTCCAAATCAATGGTTAATTTCTAATATAAAGGTTCTCCCCCAAAAATATAATTGATAGAATAGTTATTGGTCTAAATGAGTCATGTTAAAAATTTTTGAAATTTGCTTATATAATAAAATCTATATCCAAATTACCTCCAAATTTTCCCCTCAAGGTTCTGTATTAAGCATGCTTTTTTTCTCAGCTTATATAGATAAATTACTAATCAATCCACCCACTAAAATGATTGCCTACTTTGATGACATTAAAATTTTATCCAATGATCCCTCCTCCCTTCAGGCTACTCTCAATTCTCTACGTTCCATTTTTGCCAGCTATAATCGAAAAATCAACATCCATAAACTGTTATTATGTGCTTTTCTCTACTTCGCAATCCCTACCACCCTTCCATATTTATCGATTCTACTAAAATAAACTATGTTCAGTCTCATCGCGACCTTGCAATCATATTTGATGAAAAATTAATATTCTACGAACATATCTCTTACATTATTAATTCCCTTGCCATTAGACGTGGCTTTATCTGGCGTTTTTGCGAAAATATTTCTTCAAAAGCCGTACTCAGAACAATTTTCTTTACTAATTTTCAGTCAATAGTCGATTATTGTTTACCCGTCTGGGCCATAGCTGCCCCTTATCTGCTTCAAAAAATACAATCTGAATTAGATAAAGTTTATTTTCTGATACTTAAATTCTGCGATTTATCCTTTACTGATAACCACGATGTGGTCTACCTAATCTTTCTGATCGCGTAAAATATTTTGATCGCATTCTCTGCTTTAAATACTTCAATGGTCTAATTTCAAACTACTGGTTAGGTCTCCGCATCCCAACTGTAAGAACCCGCAATACATCATGCTTCTTCATCCCATATTTTCGCCTTTCTCTCTCACAAAGATCCTTTTATTTTACCGTATAGCATCTCACATACAGCCTGTGGAACCATACCTATATTGTGATTTTTACTTTTTTTAAAAATAAATGTAAATCTATTTTGTATTACACATAATGTAACTTTTGTTTTGCTATGTTTATAATTTATATTATGTCTTTTATATTTTGTTATTATTTTATTGGGGATCTTTTTTATTTCTTGTTATTAGGGGGTGGAATACAATCGTCTTCGACGTTTCCAATTGTACTAAATAAATAAATAAATAAATAATGACTGATTATTCTGAAAAGGCGAATGCATCCAATGAAAGAAACCAAAGTTAGTTTATAATGGAAATTTATAGTGTTTTAATTTAGGAGTAAGTTTAAAGTCAATATTAAATTACTTAAAAAAACATTAATAATTGTATATCTACTGAAAATATAATTAATATACAATCTTACAACAGTTAAAAATTATTTTTCGTTTCTTTTTACTTTTCCGGCTGTTATATATAACAGAGGAGAAGTATGGCGATCGGTTAAAAATGATCTCCGAAGATTTTTTACATTTTTTGAACTCAGGAGACCTTGAAACGTCGAGAAATGGAAGAATAAAAAAAAGTCGCGGGTAATTCCTGTATGTATGAGTGTTAGTGTGCGGGGCACGATTTTGTTCATCCTGTTGGAAGTTTAATAACTCCTGTGTTTTTTATCGAAAATTTCTGAAATTTTGCAGGGAGGTTTGTGTATTAGGGGGTTTAATGCTGTTAAATTTTGGTAATTATAGGTCGAGGGAGTGAGGATATAAAGGAGGTCGTGTAGTAGGGTTGGACTTATGACAATTGTACTCGTTATTCATCCCTACCCTCAAAATTACGTTTTTTTGCCATTTTATAATAATTAAAAATATAAAAGATTTTTAAAATAAAATATTATAACAGATGTCGCCACTAAAATTTTAAATGTTGCTGGGAAAGTTGAGCAACTCGTAACTGGATTTTTTTAAAAAATTTTACTTGAAAATGTCTTTTGTTTTCATCTGACCAATAAATATCGCAACTTCGAATGATCCACGAATATCTCAAAGTTGTCGCCATTTTCTGTTGACTAATTTCAATAACTAAAATCTGAAATTGAAATTAATTTTAATATTATATTAAAAATCAAATAATTCATTTAATGTAGATTCTGATTAAATATTAAATTTAATTTAAAAGTTAATTAATCAAACATTAAATTTAAATTATTATCTTAATTAACAAAATTAAAAGCTTTAAACGTTTATATTAATTCATTTAAAGCGTTTTTTTAAGCTTATATTTTAAATGCATGTAATAGTTACATATTATATTTTAACACATTAGATATTATTAGTGCTGTTTTAGTGAGACATTTGTTTGTTTTTTTTTGAGTAAACTAATTCTATTTAGGCTAAGTACATTTAATGTTATTAATATAACATCCAAAATTGATGGGAATAAATACATTAAAAGTAAATTAAATTATGTTTTTAGTTTTTTTAACGCAAGGACCTGTTACTTTAAATTGCGTCAAGAATAAATTTATAGCAAATAATAATAATATAGAGTAATAAAATATGAAGACAAGACATGAAAATGAAGTAAACAGGTTAATAACTAACAAGATAGAATGCAAGTGTACAACCGCTCTCTTAAAGCAATAGTTTTCACCCTGACTTTCATGACACCCAAATTCGTCACAACAAGGTTCTGGATATGCAGCGAAATTCCCTGATATCCAATAATTTATTAAAGATTTAAATCAATTATTGAATCCCAGGTCTGTCACACACACACTAAAGTCAACCAGTAACAGCTTCAAAACAAGCTTGAAAAATATCACTGAATTAAAGCAACTAGAACCAAAAAACTGATTGAGATTACTATCCATTAGACAATTTTCACTGATGTAAGAGATCTTTACAGGAATAGTTAATTATAGATTCCCAAACAGCGATATAAAAAGCAGAAAACCTTTAAGAAGTTATCCATTTTACAAATTAGTTTTACATTTTTAAACTAAGTGGTATATAAGTTGCAATTCAAATTTACGTTACTTTAAACATTTAAACTAAAAATATAAAATTATGAGATTACTTGTTGGAATTTAATCCAAATGAGACGATACAGGAAATCCTCGTCAATTCGAACTCGGATAGTTCGAAATCTCGTTAGTTTGTAACTGTACTTTTGTCCCGGCTTGGGATATAGAGATTTACATGTTAAGAAATTCGATTAGTTTAAAATTCGAAGTGAAAATTCTGTCCAAACTGTCATATGCGTACGTTAAGATTCTCGTTCGCTTAGATCGGAGTGGCTCCGTGCTATAAGAGAACAATAGATCAAGAACAACTGTAATCTGGTCAATATGGCTTTGCTTTTACAGTAACACTGTTTCGGGTATCATCTTACACATGAACTGTCCCTTTTTTCTCTTATTTCAACTTGTGCAATTTGAAAGAAATTTTAAATTTCTTATGAAAATCATACAAGACTAATTAAAATTTCTTACCCTTTGAAAGTAAAAATATAACAATATGTAAATATAAGTCATATTTTTAATAAAAAGAGCTTAAAAAATAATTTAAAGGGTAAGGAGTTGCTCATTTTTGTTTAATTTGTGATAAAATGTTTGAATGTATAAAATTATCCTATTGCATGATTTTTTACATTCAAACCAAAATTCGAAATTATATTTTTCGAAATCAAATCAGTGTTAAATATGAATATTATGAGTAATTTTACTCTTAATAGAAACGGATTACAAAGTGCTTGAATTCTTTACCAGCAGTTATTTTATAATTGGCACACAAGTTCTCATAAATTTTCTATCTTTGCTAAAAAAAATTTCCAATAGAAAATTTTAAAAACTCTACTTGGCAAACAAATTATAATTTAAATAATTTTTTATTATATTAGTAATAGACATAAACATTTATAATTAGTTTTAATTGTCTAATATATAATTATATTAAATGCTCTATAGGTCTATTTAAAATTATTCGTTACAGATGGCATCTTTCAGACAAAATAACCGACAGAATTAATTTGAAACAAATTGATATAATGTTGAAAAACTATTAATAATTTCTGAACTTTAAATAAAATCAATTAAGAATAAATAAGAGTAAAATAAATTTTGCTCTTATTTATTCGTGAATGACACATAATCCATATATTCTATCACCGATTCAACTTCTATATTAAAACGATGGCCACTAGAACTTACCAAATATGCAAAATTAAAAAATATATCAAAATTTAAAAATGTATTTTTATAATTTTTTTTAATTGCTCAATTGTAATACCTTGTTATTACAATTATTTTACGAACAATTAAAATTGGCTTGGAACAGGCAAATGTTAAACAGTATATCGTGTTAATTAAGTTTTGGACTACCCCATATATCAAAAGACATTTAAAATCTGTTAAATTTGTTAATTTTTGACGATTTGAACACATACACTAACAACTTCCTTTATTCGTCCATTAAACATACGATTTAAATTATCCAAAACCACCAATTAAACCATTCTTAGATAAGAAAATTATTCTTACGCGATAGTATAATAATTAATGATATAATTACATAATAATTATATTGTCGACTTTCTTGCGTATAATATAACTTACAATAATTTTCATGACTTTATAAATGATTTACTAATTAAGCATTTATTATAGTTTAGATGACGAATGCAGAGTTTCTACTCTTCCTCCTCCCCGAGTTCAAACAATAGAAATTTCAACAATGAGAGAAGCGCGTCATCTTCCCACTCGACCCTGGAAACCTCGAACAATTATTTATCCGTTGGAACCAACTTCCCAAAGCAGAAAATCCTCTGCAATTATGTTGAAAAGCATCGGAATTTACATAGAAATTGCTATAATTTTAAGTAAAATATATTTTATCATGTAACGATATTTGGAAAAATTTTCTAACACATTATTCATAACATCACAAAGAATTATTAAATTACTGTAAAACATTTATAAAATTTCTAAAATTCGGTCATATAACTTTAAAATATAAACTAAAAAATTTTTTTATCATCAATAATTATTTATTCAGTAGTTATTGTCTGTATCTGTATGGTTTTGTTAGAATAAATATCGTTTTATTAAATAAACATTCAATTATTTATTTAAACCAAAAATAACCAAAATATTATTTAAATTTTTAATAAAATCACTAAAAGATATTGTAAAATCAGTTTTTAAAATAATAAAAAGAATCAGACAGTCAATAAGTTATTTTACTTGAATTTCCTCATTTTTTATTTGTCAAATTGAGAATTATGTGAAATAATAAAATATTTTTGTTTCGAATAAATTCTTGTCAAATAATAAATCGTGGAGCTATAATTTTTAAATATTAATATTAATATTATTTTAAAACTAATAAAAATTATATTTTAAGGAATAGAATATATAAAGTGGTATAGAATCATACACGGCTAACAATGAAATTGTAATTTGAAAATTGGACCAATTTCCGATTGCTCACCAAAAATTTGTTATTTTATGTATTCGTTTGGAATTTTGTACATCTACACATGGTCCCAAATAAAACGTGCTGAGTATAATATTTTTGAAAAACTGCAAAATTTACTTATCCTCGTTCTGATCGTTTGACTGAAACAGTGCATACTTTACGTTAATAGAGTCGTTTTCAAATTTTTATAGTGAATAAATATGAATATGTCGTAAATTCACGTAAAATATACATATTATCTTAACCAAATGCGTAAGGCTAACAGCTACAGTTTAAAAAGTAATGAGAAAACAATCTGTTATGCTTAAGCTTCTATATTGTTATTCTATCTGTTAAGCCGTTACAATTGAAAAATTTGATATTTAAACACGGTAAGTATTCCTTATTTAAAATTTAACTATTGACATATTTATTACATTACCTCTTATATGTTTAAAATCAGAAACATTTGATTTTAAACATTTGTTATTTGGAAACGGTCTGCTTTTGTTATTATGATCGAGAGACCAGACCATGCATTAAATTGATGAATATTGTTTATTTATTTTATTTTATGAATTCTTAATCGATGCTTAATTCATCGTTAGACTTTAAAGATTTCATTTCGGCAATAAATCAACATTTATGTTGTTATTATGATGATTAATAAAAGATAAATGCAAACAGACTTTTATCATTTATCATCATCATAAAAGAAAGATAAATCAGTATTATATAAAACTAATATAAACTAGTTTATATAATATTTAATATAAAGTTTATATATTTTTATATTACATAAAAGATTGTAAACTTATGAAAAATGAAACCATATATATATCTAATTTTAGAACTTTTGGTAAAAGGTCAGTAATGATTTCTTCCTTTATCTAAATATACAGGAAATAATTAACTCAAATATTTACTTGTCATCAAAATTATTTTTTAAAAAAATGACAACTATTCTGACCTTTCTTAAATTTCAAAGCCACACAGTTTAAAACTCTAAATATTTATAGTAATTTTTATCGTCAATTTATTGTATTGAAATTTTATGAAAGACATTCAAACTACATTTAAATTACAGGCTTAAAGTTTTTATGGAAAATAAATAAGTAGCTATAAATAATAGACTTATGGAAAATAAATAGCTACAGCTATTTATTTTCCATAAGTCTATTATTTATAGTCTGTTCGTAAAAAATTTACATTAATGTTTCTATCAAGGAAAATGCATTATTTCCTGTTTTCATTAAAATAATTTAAAATATTTTAATAAATTTTCAAATTTTTTAATATTTACAGTATTTAAAAGTTTCAATATTAAATAATTTTTAATAATTTTAATAGTTTTTATGAAATATATTTATTTTCCATAAAAACTTTAATAATTACTCGGAAGGAAATAGAAAAAAATATAAAATATGATTAAAATTGATTTTATACTAGGAGTAATCTCGATTTTTTTCTGAAAGTTTTCATGAGTATATTGCTGTGATTATGCCAATAACCTAATATACACATACATATGTCAATGATTTAATACAATTTAATATAATCATTGACACTTGTGTGTGTAGGTATGTAATTAAACGAATGTGTGCGTGCATATGTATATATATAGTATAAACATAAACTCTTATTTAAAAAAATTAAAAATTTATTAAAATATCTTAAATGATTTTAATAAAAAACAGGAAATAATGCATTTTTGATAGAAACATTAATTTTTTACAAACAAGAGACAAGTCGCTCTAAAATTTATTAGACGATCACCATTTACACTGATGTTCCAGAACAATTCTATAGACAGCCGGACCTTCCTTTTTAGGCTACTCGACTGCCTACTCTTTAAAAAGTTCCTTTAAAAAACACAGAAAAACCAATAAAGTTAAAAAATCTTTAAAATTGGTATGGTAATCTTACGACATCTTCTTTAAAGTCATCCTTACCATACCAATTTTAAAGATTTTTTAACTTTATTGGTTTTTCTGTGTTTTTTAAAGGAACTTTTTAAAGAGTAGGCAGTCGAGTAGCCTAAAAAGGAAGGTCCGGCTGTCTATAGAATTGTTCTGGAACATCAGTGTAAATGGTGATCGTCTAATAAATTTTAGAGCGACTTGTCTCTTGTTTGTAAAAAATATATTTATCCATCCGACGAAAATTAAACAGAAACATTAATGTAAATTTTTTAAGAATAGACTATAAATAATAGACCTATTATCTTGATGTAGCAAGTAGAAGGCCACAGATTAATTAACTTAAAACTAATATGCATGAACAGTTTATCCTGTTATTTGGACAGAAGAGAATAGAACAATTTATCCTCTTTCAATTTATGCAATAGTAGCCTATTATTTATATTTAAACTTTGAGGTTCTTATTTCCTACTAAAACAATGTAGGCCTATATAGGTCTTTATTATAAAACTTTACGAATTTATATTTTCATAAACCTATTTATATTGATTTATTGTCACGACATTTTAAGTATAAATGAATTCCACATTTGGGTAGTTCATCCTATATTGAATAGTTGCATTTAACAATAAAACTGGCATCAATACAATTGTACATTAGTAACAAGAGTCTGTTGTTATGTCAGTTCTATTAAAGCTGATATCTAATATAAAACAAAGAAATATTGTTTTAGCCGGACTTCATTATATAAATCTGAAATATATCTGATTTCTGTCAACATTAATTAGGATTCTTCAGTAACGGTCAGGAACTGTAATGTGACCCATATTTCTATCTTTCGTCTAATGCAGTCACATTAAATCAGAGAAAGCATGTTGATAGTCAATCAGCCAATGCAAGAATTGCAGTCTATTATTAAAAATAAACTAAAATTTAACTCGTTTCTATACCTTCTTGTTCTTATATTCGTAATTTCGATTAAACATAGGCTAAACATACTTTAACGAACTTATCACACAGGAACAATTGGTAAAAAATAGACTTTATTAATTGTAGGAGCGGGTATTCCTTTCATCTGTCCTCATTTATAAATATCTGGTAACATAAATGGCAAAATTTAAGTAAAAAAATTTATTATTTTCATTAATTTATGATTATTAAAATTAGAGAAACTTCGTAAATGTTTCCATTAAGAGAAACAAAACAAATAAATTGTTATACACTGTATACATAATGAGAAATATATAATTCAAGTTTTAATTTTGTATTCAGTTTTATAAAAAACAACCTTCTAAGGTTTAAAATTTAAATGTTCATTCCTGTTACCAAATCTGATTTAGGCCTATGTAAAAGCAAAATTAATAAGGAAACTAAAGAGTAGATAAATTTCAATTTCCCCGAAAAAAACTATATTGCTTGCGTAAATTTTGATAAATTTTATTTTATCTTAATTGGGCTGCATTTATATGTATATATATATATATTTATCTTTAAGAATAATGATTATGAAATCTACAATAGATGGCGCTTTATAATATTCATTTTATGCTAACAAATAGGATTATTTTTAATGTGTTATGAACACCATCTGTTGAGAGTTTCTGAAATAAATAGGTAAATTTTGTACGAATAAAGAATGCTTTTTATACGTTAGCACTTCGAAATAAAAGGTTCTTAAAACTGTTTTAGGTTTATTTAAAAGAATTTTTTTTAAATTAAAGATAAATCGTTTTATTTTAAAATTTATGCGTTTAGAGGTTTATAAACATTATAAATTCTTCTTAAGAAATTTACAATTGAATTTACAGTATATGTATTGATTTTATGATAAGTACAGTAATTAAAATACATTGTTTGTATATATAAATTAAAAATGAAATTATAATTTTTTAAAAATAGACAACGAAGTTATTAAGTATAAAAACTATCCAATGTATATACGATAATTAGACCTCTTCCGTTGACAAATCTGAATTTCGATCTGGTTTTTTAATAGTTTCGGTCACCCCTCTTTTTGGTCAGTTGTAATACACATTTATTTGGTAAAACTGAGGTAAAATGGCCAGATCTTCAACTATTTCAAAACTCTCTCCGCCCTGTGACCACTAACAAATAATAGGGTCTTTTTTTGGCAAGACTATTATGGGTTCGCCAGGTCCCGAGTGGGCGGCCGGGTGACGAGAAACGGGACTTGACATATTCGGACCCTAGATGTACGGTTTTAGTCCGGACAATTGGCTTTTAAGCACTCTGTCCACGGTACAGCGAAACCTCGAGCCAAATGTTAATTTGTTTTTTTAAGTCTGTATAAAAATAGTTACGTAGTATCGAAAAAATAAAAATTTTATTTTATAAAATTTACAAAATAATTACAGTTGAGTTTGAGTTTTTGAAAAGAGAAAACTACGGAAAATGTACTAAAGAACGATAGTTTTAAACAAGATCTCGTGTAGAAAACTCCTCTTCATATTCATCCATATGAGAAACGGACTTGAGATCAATGAAAGCCGATTATTTATGCTAGATAGTTGGGAGGAAGTCTGTTTGCTTTATAACAGTGATGGAGAGACGTGCTTATGATGTGAAGACAATTCACCCAAATTCCGAATATCTCAATCTAAAAATTTTCCTTCTATATATATATATATACTGTACAGTGGAACCTCGGTATACGTCTTCTTTAGAATACGTCCAATTCGGAATACGTCCTGTTTGGACGAAACAAATTTTGCTCGGTATACGACTTAATTCAATATACGCGCCATCTATGAACAAGTAGCACTATCGGTGTACTAGACCACATTAGACGTTCGCAGTCCCACGGTTTATAACTTTGTTAAATTTCTTCTAATTTTAATTTGTAAGTAAATTTTATTATTTTTATTAATCATGAATTGCAAAAAGGCAAATGAAAAGCAACAGAAAACTAAAAAAATGACTAGAATCACAATGGAACTGAACAAAGAGATTGTTGAGAAATATGAAGGTGGCATGCGTGTTCGAGATTTAGCTGTTGCATACCGTATTCCGAGAACGACGATATCGACAATCGTGAAAAATAGACATTATTAAATCTGCTAACGTTGCGAAAGGGGTTTAATCAATTTCTAAACAGATTATTAGTATTAAGGAGAGTTTGATTTGATTTGATTTTGATTTAATGATTTAAATAATATAATACAATATACTGTAATAACTTTAAAAATCTATGATAAAATTTATTTTTTTATTAATGTGCTCAAACAGTGTTTAAATTATTTTACAACTCCATTTATATATTATCATATCAAGAGGGTTTTTTTTACATGAGAACGGATTAATCATTTTTACATTACTTCTTATGGGAAAGGTTGGTTTGGTATACGTCCTGTTCGGTATAAGTCCAAACATCATGAACGGATTAAGGTCGTATACCGAGATTCCACTGTATATCGGCCTATTGACACGCTTGTAATACTGTATTCTCTATCTTGAATTTTGGAAACGGCCATCCCTAAACCGAAGTTGTCCGTTTTTAATGGAGTCTGATTCAGTTTCGCCAATCATTCAATTTAACAGAATTTTAATGGAGTTGATTAAACGGAACTGACTGTTTTTAATAGACCAAAAAGAGTGGTGATCACACACCGTAAAAAATCGTGACAATCCTGTCGAAATCCAGATTCGTATGTCGATACCAAACGAATGTTTAGTGAAAGTAAAGTCTAAAACTGACAATACAGTATAACACGTTTGGTAATAGATTGTAGACTGAATCCAAGTGAAATATCTTGTGCTATCCAAAGTGATATTCGTGATATTGATTTGTTTTTCATTAAAATATTTCTTTTTGTATTCCGTATTGTAATTACAATTAGCAACTTATTAAATATCTAGACTACACAGAGTATTTGTTCTATTGATAAATGAGTAAAATCAATTTTTGAGTAACCTAATGGAAATGTAATGCTATCTTTTGAGTATAATAATGTATTGAATACTTAGATATTTGAAACATTTTACAATGCTTTAAAAATTTTACGAATATTCTATTTTTGATTTTTATATAATTTATAGAAATCTTTTCGTTGTTTCACTGGGCTGCAATTTAAAAACAATTGTAGACATATAAATTTCCACTCTCGTTCGTTCGTTTGTCCGTCCGGTCCGTCCGTCCGTCTGTTGTCTGTTCGTCCTTAATTTCGAGAACGAAGTTAAAATACATGAAAGTCAAAACCAGGTATACAAAGCTTAGAATATAATTGTAAAATTAGATATTATGATATAAATTTTTTATATATTTACTTCATAAAGCTGTTATGTTGAAATTGCTATCAAATCATATGATAATGACGAATCAATTATCATATTTTCCGAATATGACTAAATTATCTTAATTTATTTTTAGGTTTTTTGTTTATAAACTAAACTGTTGTATATGTCAAGTATTTTAATATAACATTTTTTTTGCATTAATAAATTTTTATGCATTTACTCATTTATTTTATAATATTAGTATTCAAGATAATTTTCCAAAATTTTATTGGAATATTTTTTTATTTTAATTCATAATTTTAAATTCAGCGTAGAGCGAACTAGAAATTATGTTCTTGAAGCTTTGAGCTATATTGCGATTCGCTATTATTTAGTTAACTTTCTATTATATTCAAGTATTATGTATTATAATTTAGATTTACTATTATAATAATAACTACTGCTAGCAGCGAAATAGACAATTTTATTCAAATTGAAATACAATTGTTTGTTTGTTTGTTGGTAAGTTTGTCGAAAAATCCATCAATAGGAATTACCGGTAAGTAACGAATTGGATGGTTACAATCAAATTTTGATCTTATCATTGAGTAACAGTAAAATAAAAAGGGATTGGTGCTAAAAGTTAGTAGATGGCGCACGAGCGCCCGACATGTTTGTCCCATAGATTTAACATTGTAATTTTGTCACTTAGTCTCCCCTGATTTATTGCACATTTTTCAGATCTCTCTTCAGCGGCATCATCTACAGGATAAGAGCTTTAATTTGATTCATAAACAGTATTTTTAATCCCAGTCGTTTACTCTAACTAAGTCTTTCAGACTCAATCCTTCTTTCAATTAATATATACATTATATTGTATATATAAAATAACAGCGTAATTATAATTGTTGTTATTATAAAATTAACAAATTTCAATTACACTTTACTTTATAAAAGTCGTTAACATATTTTCAGATTCTATGAAAAATTAATGCAATGACTAATAATGTCTGAGTCTTAGATGCATAAGTCATACAGTATTTTCGTAGCATTGGTCAAATAGATGACTTGGAATGGAGCTGTATGCAAAATGATATTGATTATGATATCATTTAGCATTAACTCACAGGTAAAAATCTTGAAATAAAATATAATGGCATACATTTTATTTACAGAATTTTCCTTAACTGCTTTCGATACGATGTTTAGGTATTTCGCGATTTGAAATCCTGGTTTAAATTCCGACACCTTACCTTGACATTGATCTAAAATTCTAAATGTCAGGTCCCCGATTTGGTGTTTCGTGACCATGTACCGTATCATCCACACCAGTATAAACGGTTTCTCTTTCTGGATGGCGCGAGAAGGGAAAGATCGTATGCCAGGTTGAAGCAGATGCTGAAGCAAGACTTCGTTTGTAGAGAAGAACTGTTTATAATGGAAAAAGGCTTGTAAGTTCGTTCTGCAGGATCTTCTCCCGGACGGAGTTCAGTTTGTCAGTTTAGTCCTTGAGTATCATACAGAAATGGACTTGTAAGTAATTTCATGAACGTCATTTCCCGGGCTGTTTTCATTCAGCTGTGTAATTTGACTGAAGGCGATGGATTGATTGAAGAAGGACTCTATGAAGAGAACTAAGCTCCCTTTCGGACGGGCGCTGAAATTTCACAGCGGAACGACGAAGAAAGGGGATTCAGGTAAACCAGCGGTTCCTAACCTTTTTTTGATCAGGGACCACTTTGATTTCATTGTTGTTAGCAGGGACCACAAGGTTTAAGAAAAATAAACTGTGTCAATCCAAAAATAAACTTTAATCAAAACTCTTAACATAAGTAATCGTTAAACTCGAGTAACATGTTTTAACAGTACTATTATAATAGAAAACATAACATTTTTAGTAAAAATTAAATTCAGTTTGTATCAATGTGGGAATAATTTAAAATGAATAAAAGTTTTAAATCTTTCGCGGACCATATTTTAGCTCTTGCGGACCACTGGTTGGGAACCACAGAGGTAAACGAACACGGATCTTACAGATGGAATACAAATCTTGGAAAAAGAACAACGATCATTTAATATGTACGGATCTTTGAAGGAATCTGTACGGATTTTCTAGGAAATAAACGGACCTTTGAGTTAAAGAACTTCGTAGGGAAGACTTGGATCTTAGAAAAAGAACTTCGTGTCCTTGAGACACGAGTTTTTAAAGGGTTCGTCTCGGATTAGCCATTCTGATTGATCCCGTTTACTTTCGTCACTTTCGATTGGTCTTTCCTTTGTTTCTAGGTGAAACTTTAGACCAGATCGGGTCAAAAGAAAGGTCGGCATCGATATTCAATTTGACGCCGCATCTCGACTCCGACCAGACGATGTTTAACGGACCTTGGAACTTTCGCTCGAAATTCAGGACAGTGCACTTTTTTCCCATACACCAAAGAATTTCAATTGCCTTCTCGCGATATTTTTATTAAACAATATATCTCGTTTCATTGCTATTTCGTCGTTATTTTCATTTCTACGATCATAAGGCGAAAGTTCGACTTTTCGGTATAACACTCGTTAAAATTCCGACATGTGAGCTGGAGTCTTACTCGGGATCTCACGTAAACAACTTTTTTAGCCCATGTAAGAAAAAAAATATCTGCTGTTTGTAAACTAAAAAATATATTCTTTCATAGAACTTTAAGATATCCTATATTATCATCTTTTGATTAAGAAAATTACTTCTCGTTATTATTTAATTGACATGCATACAAATATCTTTTTTATACCGATATACTGTGTAATGTTTTGACGAGTGCTATTCTAATAAATAGTTTTGGTTGCGAAGTTTTATGTATAGCTTAAGTGTAAATATACCTTCTCACTGACTAATTTACTAGGGATTAATCTTATTTTAATCTAACATTTCAAGTTATAGAAAATCTGAATGTAGAGCAGAAACTAAGCATTAAAAATCACTAAGAAATATAAATACACTGAATAAATACTTGTAATTACCGTTTCCCTCTGTGTTAGTCCTTTCTGACCTGTGGGCACCAAGAGGACCTCTTTTAGCAAGCTCATTATAGGCTTGACCAGGCCCACAATGGGGCGGCCGGGTAGCGAGGAACGGGTGCCCGACTTGTAATTACTAAAAATATTCCTATATAAATAAATTAGTAAAGAAAAGTAGAAAGTTAAGCTTTAATAGAAACTTTTCTTTGACATATTTAAATGTTCCATTATTTTTTCTTTCTGTAATCAATTATTGAAACAAATAAATCGATTTAATTTCGTACTATTGAGCAAATAACTACTTTTTAATAGTTAAATTTCAATAATAAAAGCTGATGTTGAACTAAGTTATTCGTTACCAATTCAAATTGGCCTGAATCGCTGTTAATAGAAACGTACTTAATGTTACATTTTACACGTAGAAGTTATTTATCAATTATGCATAATTTGATTTCGTTATATAATATATAGTGACTCCAGTTTACCAGGTTATTTGAAAATGTTTATATTATAAATAACCATTATAAACAATTATATTGGGTTGCTGATCTAGAACAGCAATGGCAAACCTTTTTCCGAAAGTGTTCAAAACTGAATTCGCGGGTCAAATGTTTAGTTTGAATAATTAAAAAATAACAAAAAATGCTTGTAAAGTTTATTTGGTAGAAGTGTATTTAGGTAGCCCCTACGGCGGCACTTCCGGAATCTCGACAACATGCGTGCTTTGAAAGTTAATCTAGGTGTCGCTGTCTTTAGTTTACAAGATTTCTAGAGTCATTTCAGTTCTAGATTGATTTCCTAACATTTTATAACTTTGTTAAGAGCAATTTAATTATTCAGGTTCAAAAAGTTATACTGTATATTGTTATGTGAATCATTTTTTTCGAATTTTACATTTGATATTCTGTCGTTTAATGTTGTAAAGGCGGAGTTTGGAAAACATCAGCAATTTTCTTGGCAAAAGTGTACTTCGAGGGATTTTATTCAGTTTTTAGTATCGAAATATCCTGAATTCAATTTTGACCAGAGAATTTCATCAGTTGGTATGTCTGCCATAAAGTTTGGTATGCGACCTGCAGATGCAGATTGTTCGAAATGTGATGGTCGTCGTAAATTAAATAATCGAAAGTATCGTGATTCTGTTTCTTTTAGGTGTCATAAATGCAAGATGAACAGTTCATCGTTTGAAGTAATTTTTAAACGTAAATTTTTCGAGGAACTACATTTTCGTTTATTTGGCATCTAATTTGCATAGAATGCACAGTACTTTGAGCGTCACCCGTTTGGCTGTAAGCGTGAGTAGTCGAACAGCTGTTGACTGGGCGAGTCTCATACGACACATTATGATTGTTTCAAAATCTAATTTTACCGGAATGAAAATTGGATGGACCTGGAAAGGTTGTCGAAATCGACGAAATTGTTGAAAAAACTAGAAGAATGGTTCGACTGTTTGTTCAGCATACGAGTAAGTTTTATCCAAGAGCATGTTTTAGTTTGGAAAGAGCCCGATATTGTACATTCAGCCCTGAAAGTAAGTACCAATAAATCCGAAAATCGTAAGAGAAAGAATGTAGACGTGTGTTAAGAATGCGGAAAAAGTTTCTACGCTGGAAAAGGATGAAGTTATGAAAGAATCATCGAAACCATGTTTTTTACCGAATAAATCTGAGAAAAAGAATTAGAGATATGTCAACAGTGAGTGATTTTTTTTCTTTAGATGTTGGTGTAGTAAGTAGTTGCACCGGTCGCCATAGGGACTACCTAAGTGCAATTTTACTGTTTATTTTATTATTATTATTTTTGATATATATTAAAAAGAGAAATTTATTCTATATAAATGAAAAGAAAATAATGTGATTATAGCAGAAATAAATATTTTCTTTAATGGGAAATCTGCTATTGTTTATTTGATGATAATTTTTCTTGATAATTAATGACTTTTATGACTTTTCACGACAGTTTTAGTACCATGCTTTCGCATTACATATGCAAAATTTTGAAATTATCGAATACTGTAATTTTTTTTTTTTAAACTTATAAAAACCAATACTTTTACTTTCTCAACTGTTAAACAGGGTGTTAAAAAGAGTTATTTTTGGAAATAGGCAATAGTATTCGTCGAGATAAGCAAACAATGTGGAGTAACATAATGCAAATTGGTGATAACTACCGAATTATTCGAGGTTAAAATTTTGCCCCAAACTGTGCTGGAATGGGCCGTCGTTATAGATTTGTCAACTGTAGACCTATGACTGAAGATGAAAGGACAGATTAAAAAACAATCTCAAAAACCTTGTCATTGCGATTATTTTTTTCTCTAAACTGGCAACATGGGATTCTAAAATAACCTGGAGACGACTTTTAACTGAAAGTTTTATAAATTGGAAACTGCTGCATTTTTTTTTCTTGTTTTAAATGTTGTTCGGTTTGTCTTTAAAATGATAGTTCAAATAGCGATAACGCACAGTTCCTAAAAAAAGTGGGTTCAAATTTGCAACTTTAACCTCGAATATTTCGTAACTATCGCGAATTTGCAAATATGTTACTCTACATTTTTTTACACATTTCGACGAGTCCTATCACCCAATTGTAGGAAGAACACTTCTTTTTTTGCAACACCCTTATATATTGATATAACAGAGGGAAAGTGTGGCGATCAGTCAAAAAAAGACCTCCCAAGATTTTTACATTTTTGGACTCATCTTGAAACGTCGAGAAATGCAGAACAAGTTGGGGTTTTTTCTGTCTATATTGATGATAATGTGTGTGTGGAGGGGGGTGATTTTTTCACCCATTTTGAAGCTTAATAACTCCTGTGCCTTTTGTCGAAAATTGTATATTAGAGGTATTGACGCTATTAAATTTTGGTAATTAAAGATCAAATGGGTGGGAAGATAGAGAGGGGTTTGTGTTATATTTCGAATAAGATTGGACTCAATGAAGCTTTTACTCGTTATTAGTATTTACAATTAAAAAAAAATTATAAAACTCGCCTCTACCTTCAAAATTAAGTTTTTTGCTATTTTATAATAGTTAATAATATAATAAGTTTTAAAGTTAAAATCTTATAACAGATGGCGCCACACACAATTTTAAGTTTTTTGCCAGGAAAGTTACGCAGTTTGTTGCTAGATTTTTTTAAAGACTTTTAATGCGGGTACCTTGAAATCATTACACGAATCACGGGCTTTCTTTCCTTCACTCGCTGATCCAGAATTTTTCTCACTGAATGTACTAAAAAGTTATTGAATATGAAGCAGATAAGCTTGTATAGCTGTTTTAAAATGTGCACTTTGTGTTGCAGTTTTAACTTCAACAACACATTTCACATTCTTAACTGTAATAAATAAATAATTTATTCTTTAGAGAAGTAATTAAAATTCGTAACAGAAGTGAATTTAGAATGGTAGAGGAAAAATACGAAAATTTGACGTATCTAAGATTAATGAACTTTAAAACTTCATTAATCATCTTAGATATATCATTAAACAGTAGACTAGATAATGTCAGAATAATTTTTAGTGAGGATATTTTACCTTCACTAAATATTCGTAAGAATGATTTTTTTTCTTTAATCTTTAGATAACACTGGACAACAAAAAAAAATGTTTTTGAATGTTTCCTTTATTTCATGAGTGGAATCTTACTAATTTTGGGGTGATAAAATCGAATATGACAAAGAAAAATTTTTATTAGCTCTAGTTTCTGTGATATACAAGAGGTGGCAATATGTGATTTTAATGGCTTAAGAAGAAACGACACATTTTAATTACATATGCTAACAACATTGAAAGTGTTTTTGAATTTTTGAAAATGTTTGAATTTCAAATTGAAACATTTCATCAAGCCATTAACGTCACAGCAAACAACCAGATTGTCTTTCTTCTCAAAAAAAGGAAGCAGATCCCTCTGACGTTCTCTGTACTGTGAGACCCTGACATCACGTTGGAGAAGATTCCGTTGCTGTAGTCTTGACCCCAGAAGTTCCGCTTTATTCTTTGACAAGACTAGATCTTGAACGAGATCACTCAATTTCGCTTAATTCAGTCTGCGGTGTATCATCTTTTATCTCAAAATCAGGGTCATGGAATGTGGAATGCTTGTTGGGTTCTTCTTCTCCCACACTTTTCTTCATTTTCTACTTCTCCCACATTTTCTTCATTTTCTACTTCTCCCACATTTTCTTCATTTTCTACTTCAAGCTCATAATGTTGAGGTGGAGTAGGAACTGGTAAACTATCTGAATGTGGAATAGGTCGAATTGCAGATGGAATATTTGGGTATTGAACTGTTTCTTTTTTCTTCATTGACAATCCTGCCTTTATAAGTGGAGTCGAGCAGAAATAGCAGTCATTCGTATGGTTCGTAGGTTCCCGTCAAACCTTAGGCACAGCAAAAGCCATAGATCATTTTTTTATTTTTCAGTCATTCTCGTAGTATAACTGAACAAGAGTTGCAACGCGGAGCCCATGACTCCTACTCCTGCTCCTACCTTTATACCCAAATAATGGTGATAGGCAGTCTTCAGAAGAGGCGTCAGATTGTGTTTCTGTGACGAAAATGTTATTTCACTACGAATATAACAAAAATTGTTCACTAAATTTACACATTTTCGTGGCATTTTGGTATAACCAGTATTACACTTCAAAAGTACTCCAAAACCAGGAATTTTAACCAAGAAAAACAGAAGCAATATTAAACTCAAAGTCATAGCTACATTTATTATGTTTATAACCTACAAACATATGGAGAACGTTTTGCTATGTCAGTGTGAGAGGTGTGACAACACTCAAAAAATAAATTTTCTCCAAAATACAAATGTAGGCTCTAAAAAATAACATATCACTGTATCTCCAAAGCAAGAGCTAATCGGTCATTTTTATGGTGATTTTTGAATTCAGCAGATGAAAATACATAAGAATATGTTAATTTTGAGCCCGAAACAAAATCATTGTTGTCCAGTGTAATCTTTCAGTGTATTTACGAAAGTCGTTTCTTATAAATTTTTATAAATAAGACGCAAAAATTTTCTTAAAAGTATAATTAAAAATAATAAGTATATCATGAAAAAATTTACAAAACCAATGTACTTTAAAAGACCAGTAATATAAACTCTTATCCCTATAACAGAGAAATCTCTTAAAAGCATTTATTACTTGTAATTTTGAGGATTCTCACATAATCAAAATAGTGTGTTAAAGGGTAATGTTAAAAATTACATATTATTAAACTGTTCAAATATTTTTTTTTCTTATACCGTATGTAGTAGATCAAAAAAGCAAAAATAATTTAATTTGTTTAATTTTAATTAATTAATTAATTTAATTAAATTTTTTATAATTTCTCGTAAATGAAAAGCAAGTTGTGTTTTAATTTTATAAAGTCAAATGCGCGCGATGCTCTGGAATATATACTGTACGGTACAGTACATTCATTCAAAACATTCGTGTTTACATACATTATTTCGGCTATTTTCATGTTTACTGAAGTTATTTCAAAATTAATATATTTAAAACTGATTTTATTTGAAATGCTGAAAAAAGTCAATATTTTAAGCGTTTTAATCCGTTGGAAATACTGTATTTTTACGTTCTTTTGAAGAATGTGAAATTTTTATTTTTAAATCTACCGGCACAACATTAAATTTAATCTTACGATTAAAATTTGTAATACTTAAATTAATCCGTTAATCGGTTTGATTAATTCCGCCAACACCTAATTGCAATTGTTTTAAAGTTTTTTCATCATTTTAAAAATGAATTAAAGTTTCGAATTAGTAATCCATATCTATATTTTATAAATAATAATAATAACCTACACACTAAAATGCTATTTTATTAGGTATTAGATTTTATATAGGTTTAGCAAATATATAGTTAATTTCAATTTCTTATTAAAAGTTCACAGACTTTTAAGTAAAGATTTCTCACTCTCTTTCTCAGGGCTGTGCCGTGCTATGATGCAGAGAGGCAGCTGTATCAGGCGGTACCGTAAGGGGGCGGCATAAAAAACATTTAAGGGGCAGAATTTCAAAGACTTGCATCACCATATTAAACTGTGAAAGAAAAGAAAAAGAAAAAAGACTTGCATCATATTAAAAAAATTGCATGGCCCTGATTTTTCTCTCCTCGTTCTCTCTACTCTTCTCTGTCTTCTGCCTATCTCATCCCAAAACATTTTCTTCAAGCTCTTCTGCTCTATCTCATCCCAAAACATTTCCTTCGTGCTCTTCTCTACCTCCGGCCATCTCATTTCCTTCGTGCTCTTCTCTTCTCTCTTCTCATTATTTCCTCTCTTGTCATTCTCTCTTCTCTCTCTCTTCTCATTATCTCCATCTCTCTTCTCATTATCTCCTCTCTCGCTTCCCTCATTATCTCCATCTCTCTTCTCATTATCTCCTCTCTCGTTTCCCTCATAATCTCCTTCATCTCTCTTCTCATTCTATCCTCTTTCTCTCTCCTCTCGTTATCTCCTTCATCTCTCTTCTCATTCTCTCTTCTCCCTCTCTTCTCATTATCTCCTCTCTCGCTTCCCTCATTATCTCCATCTCTCTTCTCGTTATTCTCACTCTCGCTTCCATCATTATCTCCTCTCTCGCTTCCATCATTATCTCCTCTCTCGCTTCCATCATTATCTCCTCTCTCGCTTCTCATTATCTCCTCTCTCGCTTCCATCATTATCTCCATCTCTCTTCTCATTATCTTCTCTCTCGCTCTCCTCATTCTCTCTTCTCATTATTTCCTCTCTTGTCATTCTCTCTTCTCTCTCTCTTCTCATTA
The DNA here is from genome assembly GCF_030686945.1 of Centruroides vittatus. Lineage (NCBI taxonomy): Eukaryota > Metazoa > Arthropoda > Arachnida > Scorpiones > Buthidae > Centruroides > Centruroides vittatus. The sequence goes on from NW_027120673.1 coordinate 3,342,180, forward strand.
TTTCCTCTCTTGTCATTCTCTCTTCTCCCTCTCTTCTCATTATCTCCTCTCTCGCTTCCATCATTATCTCCATCTCTCTTCTCGTTATTCTCTCTCCCGCTTCCATCATTATCTCCATTTCTCTTATCATTATCTTATTTCTCGCTTCCATCATTATCTCCATCTCTCTTCTCATTATCTCCTCTCTCGCTTCCCTCATTATCTCCATCTCTCTTCTCATTATCTTCTCTCTCGTTTCCCTCATAATCTCCTTCATCTCTCTTCTCATTCTATCCTCTTTCTCTCTCCTCTCGTTATCTCCTTCATCTCTCTTCTCATTCTCTCTTCTCCCTCTCTTCTCATTATCTTCTCTCTCGCTCTCCTCATTATCTCTTCTCTCTCTTTTTATTATCTCCTCTGTCTCTCCCTCTTGAAATAAATGAGAGACATTTAATGAAAATTTGTGATTTCGACTGCCATAAACACTTTCATCACTATAAGCAATGTACATAAAATAGTCTTCCTCGTGATTTTGTTGATAGAGAAAGCCCATGGTATCGCTTACTATAGGAATTGTGTTGTTCACGAAAAGAAACAGAGCATCTTCCGAACGCAGATTTACTTTTTTTCTTATTATAAAATAAAATTGACCTACTGTCAAATCTGACGGTACCAAATACTTCTTTTTATCCAGATCATTAATTCGCGTGTCGGGAACTTTCTCCACGATGACTGGAACTCGATCTGGATATTTTTCTCTAATCTTTTTCCCTTCTTTCCGTCTCTGTTCGAGTGATACGTCCTGTTTATAGGCGAACTTCATCCTTTTTCGTTTCTTCGGAAAGGTTTTCATACTATCGAAGAAAAAATTACTATATAGATTCATTAATAACAAATCAATGTATTCTGTTTAACAACTCTTTCTATAGTATAATAAATTTTAGCTTATATTTAGGACTTGTGGTTTAAATTTTCAGAAATTTAAATGCTGAATTTTTAAGTTTATACTAACTCGATTTCAGATATATTGATAATTTATTTAATGTAAAGAAATACAAATTAGTTGAAATATATTGTTTAGTAAAGCAGAAAATGTGTAAAACATATTTGAAAAAGTAAAATTAGAATATACAGTGCATTTTTATTTATTTGGGAAAGAGGAGTTTAAAAGAAGTCATTTACAATTAAAATTTTTCATTAAAAATATCCAACATGAATACATGCAAAAGCTGCTTAGTTATAGCAAATAATAATAATAATAATAATATGTTTAATTAAATAATAACGTTTTAATTCAAGAAATGGGCTACATAAGAGTTAGTTGTAGCCCATTGAAGGCCGTTTGGGAAATTCAATAGCCTATGGGAAAACGCATATATAAGACGCATGCGACATGTAAAATTAAAGGAATTAAATTTTTAAAATGTAGTTAGTAATAAAATAGCAATTGAGATAATTTAATATTACATTATAATGCTATAAATCAAATTTTGTCAGCTGAACCGACGTTTTGTATTAAGTTTCTTGATTACAATAATTACTGCTTTTTTAGGTTACATCTTACCTGGGGGATAAATGTCTTAAGGGATGGGATAGAATCGGATTTCTCAACGTCTAAAATCTAGAGTTTTATTTCATCCAGCATCGATGAAAAGTAGGACATTGTTCTCGAATCTGTTGTTCGTGTTAACTAATACATTGTATCTTCAATGGATAAAATTGACCAACGATTTTATGCATTTAAATGATAGTGTGGTTGTATCTAGTATCGCCCTTTCCAATTGTGAACAGTTTTCTAATGAAAATAACAATAAATAATTCAAATTATAGGACTGTTCGTGTTCGCAAGAGTTAAATTAAAACTTGTAAAGCTAATAAGCTAATTATTATGGCATATTAATTATTGTGAGACAATTTGTATCTACTTAAATAAATAACAATATAAATAAATAATCTAGAACATTTTGAAAATCGATCAGAAAAATTTTATTGATTAGTTAAAATATAAACTATATAAAAATTATATTTTAAAAATAAAATACGTCCGTAAGAGTAATTAAATGGTCTACATTTATAAATATAATGTTTTATCCAAACATTTATACTAATAATATATAAAATACGCGTATGTCAGTCATATTAATTTACGTTGGCATTTATGATTTAAGATCGTGACTTTTTATTTTTTCTATCATGTCAATGTTTTATATTTACTGTAGGTCTTATATTGTGTTAGATGTCTTTTTGTTGTACTTCATGAATAAGGAAAATACTAACGGTCGAGAATATACCATTAATCATTCAGTTCGAAATTCCTATCGTATATAGAAAAGGCTGTGAATTCCGATGTCATTTAATATTTACATTAATTATACTGAGTTAAAACATAAGACATTGTGCAGTTTACAACTCATGTCAGTTCTATAAAATATAAAACAATGTGAAATACATTATAGTTTAACCAGTTTTGTACGTTACTTTCCTCGTAACATCTACAGTAGTGGGAGTGAATGAAAGTCGTCTTACTATTTCTGAGATAGAAAGAATCGAAAGAAATTTCGGATTAATTAAATAAGCAATAGAAGAGTTTGCGTTGTTATTGAAATTATAATGGAATTATTCAATCTTCAGATTTTACCATAATCGACTGTAGACAATTATAGTTAATACAAAGTATAAAAAAATAAATAAACAGGTAAAATAATTATAGTAAAAAGTAAAGGAATACAAGAGAAATGAGATATAATTTATGCGTGCGGGTAAACAGACTTTCAGCTAAGTCGACGTTACTAGGATGGCCGAACGGTTAAGATGTCAGCCCGCAGTTCTGGGAATCCGAGATCAAATCCGGACGGACCGAAAACCCTAAGGATTTTTCAGATGATCGTCCGTCCGAATATGTCGGGCCCCATTCTTCACCACCCGGTCTCTCCATTAGGGGCATGGCCGAATCTATAATCGGCTTGCTAAAAAGTTCTTATTGCCAAGGGCCCGATCCATATGGAACGGAAAAAACATGTCTTCCAATATTTTTGTACGAGAAAACTGTCTCCTCTCCCAACGTATTTTTATTTTATACCATACTTTATAGCAAAGGTGGGCAAGCAAGAGTTCAGTAGGGGCCGAAATGTAGGTTTTGCAAAATGCATGGGAGCCGCACTTCTGAACTGTCGTAGCGGGGAAGGATAAGGTTTCCCCCATCCGGGTCAAGAACTTGTTTTAAAAAAATAGATATGAAATGTCAATTTAATTTATTGCACCAACTTGGAACTAAATTACTAAATATTACATATATATAATTACATATTTTCACAAAATTGTGGAAATAAAATTGTAAAAATAATAATAAAAAGCAGAAATTAACACTTTCAGCAAGAGCCACATGTAACTCAAACAGAGCCGCATTTGCCCATGTCTGCTTTATAGTATGATATAAAATAAAAATACGTTGGGAGAGGAGACAGTACAGATTCTCGCAAAACATATATTATACATATAGATTAAGCAATACATGCCTAATGTGATTTTCACCGGACGGAAAAAGTTGAAATAATAATAATCAAAAGTATGGCCGAACGGGTAAGGTTTCAACCTACCGCTCATGGGACACGGGAACGAATCCGGACGGGTCGAAAAACACCAGGAATCTTTCACGAGCGATTTGTCCCGGATATTTCCCGGAATCTGTCTTTCACCACCCGGCCGTACCCATTGCGAACCCACAGTGGGCTTGCTAAAAATCCTCTGTGCCCACAGGATAGTCAAAAAATAAATAAATGACCAAAAGCGGTTTCGCTACCCAAGCATTCAAAAAAGATGATTCACAATCCTACATACAAAATCACGTCATCGATAATCCGATGCAATGATTCTCGTTAAGACAATTTATCTACACTTTAAACCTGATAAGATAATTTTTCGATAATATAAATTCAACCCGATAAACAATAACTCCGAGTATCAGAAATCTCGATAAGAAAAAATTAAGACATTTACCTTTGATTAAAGACTACAGAATTATAAAGGGTATCGTTTCTTGTTTAAAACAATATACGCTTAATACTCCTGCAAATATTAAATTAAAGGAATTATTGTATTTACATAATACCTTAACTGGAATGTTTTGTCTAGTTTCATTATTATGACATAATAATGTATTTTTAAATAGGTGTAACATAATCACTGTGTCATAATATTTATTGTTATTAAAAGTTTGGTCATTACGTTTTTAATAGGTAGAGGCAAACGTAAATCGAACTTTTAAGGTAATTTTTATTTCTTTATTAGTGTAAGCGTAGTGAAGATCTTGTTTGAAATAGCCCTCTGCAGCTACACACATTTGCCAACATGAAATATTTTTTTGCTAGTTTTACTATTACTTTATATAATATACACATATTTCTAACTTATAACACTGCAAATATTCAGCCATTTTCAGTATCACTTGAATATGAAATTAACGGATCGATTTCGTTCTTCCAATAGAAAATTTCATATAATATATATGATATATTTTATATATTTTATATATATTTTCAAATATATTTTAAAAATGCTTCAAAGTAACCAAGAAGTGTATTAAAAAAGTAAACGAGAAACGTTAATAATGTTAAGGTTCTCGTTTAATCTATATTATTGATAGTAATCTATGCAAATGTTATAATAAAAATTTTTTTTTAAATTTCTTAAATGTATTTTGCCTCTATGAATTAAACCGATGGATAGAATGTAATTTGAAAAAAAAAACTAAGTTTGAAGTTCAAAGATTAAATATTAAATGTTATTTATCTAACAGGAAGATATTGCTGTATTGATTATGTATTAAGCGATATAGATATTTTTATAGATATTTATGATTTTTGTAACTTTAATTATTAATTTAAACGAATTTAAACTTTTCAAAATCTGTTTTTTACGTCTAATATTCAGCAAACTTTCACAAATTACTTATGTAGTGGGAAAAATTAACATTAAAACTTTACATTTCTATGTAAGAAATATAATACTTTGATGTAAATGTACAGTACGGTGTGTATGTGTGCATATATATATGTTACTGTAAAAGCCCGTATATTGGTAAATCCTAGGTTTTACTTGTAAATCTTTGGATTTACCAACATGAATTGGTAAATGTAAGGATTTTTATAAAGTGGTATGATTTTTCGGGCTTTTACCATTAGAATTTGGTATGTACATGGTAGGTTTTACTAAAGACGATTAGTAAATGTTGGTTTTGGAAATAAAACTGAGTATTTTAATAATCATCTATTGAAATTATTATAAACAATCAACTTACTAAGTCCCATTTATTGATAACTAGTGAAACAGTTTAAAAATGCTTTTTTAACATAACAAAAATTAAATTATCTTGTCAAAAATAATATAATAGCCTACGTTGGCTAAGCTAATCAGTAATCACAGTATTTTTTCTAATCATTTGGCATTCATTATCATTTAATAAAAGTAAAAAAAGGATTTTACTTGTTACAACATGGAGAGCTATCAGGGCATTTAGAATTACAAAGTGATCGCGATGACTTGCAAGCGCACTTCTTCGTTACGCATTTTTTTAGGCAGTTGTATTTCTTGAAACCTTGTCCTCCGGTCAAAGACAATTTTGTGACAACTTCTCGAAGACTCACTTCTTTATATTTAACAACTTCTTCTATCTTGATAAAGTCTTCAGGGCATGAGGTAAATTGATTTCGTGTATAAAGCTGCTTTAGTACTTCAATTTTGGTACCTAGTTGGTAAAACTCGTTGTCCTTTACATCTACTACAACTGCAATAACGGTTTTCGGGTCTGTAAACTACGCAATCTACTAGTCTGACTACCGGTTTATTTAATCCGTAAACTCTTTTCTAACCTTTGTATCCGGTACTTCCTTTACTGTCCAAAAACAAACGTTTTCGGCCTCACTCGAGGTCTGCTTCAGGTTAATCGAACAAAAGAACAAACGAGAACTGGCTTCCAAATTATTTGAATTAATCCTCGAGGAACTTTTAGTTTTAAAATATATTCGAACCTAATTTTGAATATACGCGTGCGCTATGTAGCGTTGCCGTTTTCGTATTCTTCGCATACGTAACGCCATGCGTATGAAAGGGCGTTGCCGTCCTTAAAGTTTATGCATTTCCCTACTCGGCCGGCCCTGTATATTTCCAGGGCTTCGAGGGCCCTGATGTCATCCGTCTGAAAGGATCTATTTATCAATCTGGCGTTGGATAGGTCCGCGTGAACTTCAGGATCGGTGGCGTAGGTGGATAAGGCGGTGGTGCAACGAGCATGGTTTATATCGTATCTGTGCTCCTTGACCCTCTGTTGGATAGAACGTTTAGTGGAGCCAATGTATACCAATTCTCGCCCAAATCTGTCATCTCTCACTGGAATACTGTATACACCTGGAGCTCGAAGCGGGTTCATTTTGTCCTTGGCGTTGCGCAACAATTTATATATATCTTGGGACCTTTTGTACGCCACTCTGGTACCAGTTTTGGTTGCAATTTCCTTATATACTCGAAACTCCATGAGAAAGCAGTCCACAACATTGCGGCTGACCATCTGAGGGATTACAATCTAATCGTCAAGGACCCCACGGAACTAATAGGCCTATTAAGGCAAACGCAGCTAACAGATGGGACACTCATCACGGTGTTGGACTTTGTCTCATTATACCCATCGATAAAGTTAGAACCATGTTTCTGCGCTCTGAGGGATCTCCTCTTGGCCAAATGCAGAACACCAACACATCGTAAGCAAGCCCTCGAGCTGGCACATCTCATGTGTTATAACTCCATATTTCAGTTCAACAACAGAGCCTATATACAGAAACGTGGGGTACCCATGGGCAGCCCGCTTTCAGGCGACTTATGTGAACTGGTTCTACGTAAATTGGAAGAAACCGTCATACCACAATATAGGTCCAATCTTATATATAAAATTCTCGTGTCACAATGTTAGTTACCTTACTCCTCCGAAACGGCTTTACCGATTTCTACCAAATTTGATATGCATATTCAGTAGGTCTGAGAATCGGCTACTATCTATTTTTCATACCCCTACACCATTTTCCCCCTTTCAAAAATATATTTATATATGGATTAAGGCTTTTATGTCCAACAGATGGCGCTAACTTCCGACGACCTAAGTTTGCTTTTCTGTCAGGCATTCTGCTTTTCTGTGAGAATGGACTGAAGCAGATCATTTTCTATCTATCTATATAAATAAAATATAACGTTCGTTTGTTCCTACCGTTTCCTTTGAAATTTTGACACAACGTTGCATTCGAATACGCACGTGTTTTTATATAATATACATGTCGAAATTCCCCCCAGTGGGGGGAGATGGACGGGATTAAGGCTTACCGTGAAGAACTCGGCTTTTATTATACTATTTTACATGCGGTTTTTTGCGTTTTTAATTGCGTTTTAATACGTTACGTCAACAGAATATACACTAAAAAGGGATTTTTCGATATTCCCCAGCGGGAAAAGTGACGGGATTAAGGCTTACTGTGAAGAACTCGGCTTTTATTATACTATTTTACATGCGGTTTTTTGCGTTTTTAATTGCGTTTTAATACGTTACGTCAACAGAATATACACTAAAAAGGGATTTTTCGATATTCCCCAGCGGGAAAAGTGACGGGATTAAGGCTTACTGTGAAGAACTCGGCTTTTATTATACTATTTTAGATGCGTTTTTGATTGCGTTTTAATAGGGTACGTCAAGAGAATGTACACTAAGAAGGGATTTTTTGAAATTCCCCCCACGGGGGAAGTGTTATACATTTATAATAGATACATTTTGAGCCACAACAACGTGTGGCCGGGTCAGCTAGATATAGTTATATATAAAAGATATGTAGATGACGTATTTATCCTGTGGAAAACGGAAACGAACATCAATGATTTTTTAAGTCGCATGAACAACAATCCATACGGGTTGACTCTTAAAATGGACCAAATGTATACCACCAATTCCAACTTCTTGGATATTAACATCAGACTAAATGGAAGAAGGATTGAAACGGGTATATACTATAAACTTGGCTACATCCCATGGTTTATTCCAGCAAAATCAGCCGACCCTTACACATATAAAATCGCAGCGTTCCGCGCTTTAGTTAGAAGAGCATATACACACCCTTCCAAGTTGGAGGATACTAGAATGGAGCTACAGAAGATAGAACGCATCGCGATGGCACATGGGTACAAAAAAGAACTAATACGAAAGCTAGCACGAGCCTATTCCAGACCACGGGATACACAAGGTACAACCATTACGCATGGGGATCGGATTCAAGAACCGGCCGCCGATACGCGGTGGTAGAATACAATCGGCGATTACAGACCTTATATAAGGAAATTGCAACCAAAACTGGTACCAGAGTGGCGTACAAAAGGTCCCAAGATATATATAAATTGTTGCGCAACGCCAAGGACAAAATGAACCCGCTTCGAGCTCCAGGTGTATACAGTATTCCAGTGAGAGATGACAGATTTGGGCGAGAATTGGTATACATTGGCTCCACTAAACGTTCTATCCAACAGAGGGTCAAGGAGCACAGATACGATATAAACCATGCTCGTTGCACCACCGCCTTATCCACCTACGCCACCGATCCTGAAGTTCACGCGGACCTATCCAACGCCAGATTGATAAATAGATCCTTTCAGACGGATGACATCAGGGCCCTCGAAGCCCTGGAAATATACAGGGCCGGCCGAGTAGGGAAATGCATAAACTTTAAGGACGGCAACGCCCTTTCATACGCATGGCGTTACGTATGCGAAGAATACGAAAACGGCAACGCTACATAGCGCACGCGTATATTCAAAATTAGGTTCGAATATATTTTAAAACTAAAAGTTCCTCGAGGATTAATTCAAATAATTTGGAAGCCAGTTCTCGTTTGTTCTTTTGTTCGATTAACCTGAAGCAGACCTCGAGTGAGGCCGAAAACGTTTGTTTTTGAACAGTAAAGGAAGTACCGGATACAAAGGTTAGAAAAGAGTTTTTTGGGTCTGTTTTAGCTTTGTCAATTTCAGGCACTTTCAGTCTTACATTTTGGCCAATTTTCACATTTGGATATTTATCAACAGACATGGCTTTCATTTTTTCGTCTTGTTTCTTTAAACTCAATTTTGTGTTGTTTCTTATGATCACTACAGATTCTACCTTTTTTTGGTATAATTACAAGAACTTCTGAGACTCAGTCGTGTTTTCTGTCTCTGAATCGTTACATTGGAATCATCGGTTATTTGCTTCGCCTTTATTTTCTCAGAAATAATTATTTCATGTTCTTGTGTTTTATCATTGACAGTGCTATTGTCTATATACCCTTCTGACGCATTTTCAACAATGCTTTCTTCCTTGTCCTGTTCGATTGCATTTTCGATGCTCATTATTTTGTTCCGTATTGTCATGCGAATGCAACAACTCCTCTAAATCTTCTTCAGATCTTATAACTCTAATCATATCACTAGGGATTACTGAAGTTGCAAGGCCCATTTTCATTGGACAACTAAGCATTGCTTCGTAGGGGGAACATTTGATTCCCTCGTGATATGCTCTATTTTTCATCGCCTGGATGAATCTTAAACCCTCTGACCACTTTGATAACTGATTGGTTTCCATCCACGTGCTCAACATATTTTCTATGTCTTGATTAGCACGCTCCACTGATCCTTGACTTTGGCTATGTGTTGCCTTTCCATGTACGATTTTTACATCCGGCCACATGGAGCATAAACTCTCAATAACTTGGTTAGAGAATTCTCGACCATTATCGGAATGAAGGATGCTCGGCGCTCCAAAAGTGGTGAAAATATCCAAAATATGGTATTCAACTTCTACGGCGCGGTTAGTTTGAAGCACACAAAGGATCGTAGATTTGATAAGATTGTCTTGTAAACTAAAATGAATTTATGATTTCCATCTGGGGTAGTTTGTTCTATTAGATCAGTGATTCTCAAACTTTTTCGATACACCGCCCCCTTTGTTCCATAAAGTTATACCCAACGCCCCCTAACTCATTTTCTCTTGTGTGAGAAAGGATTGGAAATATTCTTAGGAAAACTTTTCTATGAATCTCACACTTTATGCCCTTACCGTACATTGTTCTCAACATCTGGAAACCATTAAACGCAATGTTTCCTCTTATCCGTTTAACAGAAGAAATGGAACTGCTATCAGTGACCCCAACTTTTGCCTTTGGTCCCCGTTCAGTACCCTGCCTCCAACGCCCCCTAGATTTACTCACCGCCCACAAGGGGGCGTTATCTCCTATTTTGAGAAACGCTGTATTAGATCAATCTGACAACGTGAGTTCATTTCACTGTGAAGTAAAGGTCTGACGACAATGCCCTTTTTCAAAGTCTTCTGTTTCTCTTGGCAGGGTTGACAGTTTCAAATATGTCATAGTAGCCTCAATTGTTACATTTTTATACTTGCGGATATATTCCTTATGCATCCGTGTCCTTCCACCGTGGCCAACAGCAACATGCGTTTCTTCGAGAATGTTGAATAAGTCCTCGTAACAAATGTAATACTTTATTTCTCCATTCTTCTCCTTCATTGGCTCAATTAGCTTTTCTTCGCCGCCTATTGTCAAGATGTCGTAACGCTTTATACACCTGTAATGAATAGCTAGTTTCTTTTTCATGTTCTTTGCAGCTTTTACTTCCTCCAAACACTTTGCGTATTTGCCCCTATTGAGATAAAAGTTATTATCTTTCTTGCTTGCCACGAGCTCGTTCATTATTTCATAAAATCTCCGTTTCACACTCATCTTGATTCATAAATAACTTTTAGACAGCGAAATCTCAAACAGGATTAGAATTAACGTGCGCGTTCTAACGTGTCAAACGATGGAATGCGGCGAGCGAAGACGCGGTGCGATGCGGGTAGCGGGGACTATTTTTTCATTTACTGTGTCTCTGAGGTAAAACCTAAGATATAACGAGTGAATGTTGGTAAAAGTTCGAAATTAACAATGATCGCAGAACATTTCAGACTTTTACCACAAAGAGTTGGTAAATCTTAGGTTTTACTGGACGATTTTAGGATTTACCATAGTTCGAGCATTTACAGTAACATATATATGTTACAGTCAAAACCCGTTTTTAGTTAGAACGCGTTTTAACTAGTTGAAACTAGTTTATACTGAATGTCTTCGTTAAAACCCGTTTTGTCTAGTTAAAACTAGTTTTAACTCAAATTCATTTTTGACTAGCAGTAAATTCTAGTTTTAACTAAATAAATTGGGTTTTGTCTAGTTAATTTACTTCTGTACATGTTTTGATTTTAGATAAAATTAGTTTTAACTTTTAACATTAGTTAAAACTAATTTTAGCTACATAAATATGTTTGGGAGAAATAAATAAAGTTATGTATAGTGATTCGGGGGAAGATGCCTAACATTTTGCTTATGAAGGAAATTATAACGATAATTTGGGTTTTGGAGGCCTCTAACGAAAATATCATATTCTTGAGCATGTTTTTCAAATAAAACTTTGGAGTATATGAAAAATAATTGTATATTGTGTTTGCAATGACGACTTTTTTACTGTCTGGCATTTTAGGCATCTCACCCCAAGTATCCGGGTGAGATGCCAAATGCCATTAGGGTAAGATAACAAATATAATTGCATAAAATTAATTTTCGAATATCTTAACCAAATTTAATTTATTGCATATGTAGTACAAAGTACTTCATAGTAAGTATAACAGCGCAGTATAAGTATTGTTAAGTTTCCGCCCGTTCTAACGTGCTCTATAGCTAGCTGAAAGCTTTTTTCAGTCCAAAAACCTTTTTGAGAAGTCCTTATATAATTTCTATGCATATCCTGCAATAAAACGAGAAAACAAAAATTTATTAAAAATAGGCATATTGGAATTCAATTAACAAAAAATAGGCATGTTACCCCAAGAAAAATGTGGCATCTTTCCCATTTGTCAGGGTAAGATGCCTAGTGGAGTCACGTGTTCTAGCATGTCCGATCGAGATCGGCGGTAGCTCACAATGGAAACTTTAGAACCTTAACTCACACATTAATTGTTTTTAGCATTTTTTAATAAATTTTATTTTAACTTTTAGTTTTAAAATGATTCTAGAAACATTTCACAACAAAAACTTCGTTCTTATCTTGCTTTTATTCTTCTCAGATGTAGAAAATGAGGTAACGGTAGCCAACTACAGCTTTCCGCACTCAATATTGGCCCAACGATTCATCATACAAACACATGACAATATCTGACGTCACCGTTTGAAAATATCAAAAAGTAGGCATCTTCCCCCGCTTACCATCTTACCCCGAATCACTCTATATGTTACAGTCAAAACCAGTTTTTAGTTAGGATGCGTTTTAACTAGTTGAAACTAGTTTATACTGGATGTCTTTGTTAAAACCCGTTTTGTCTAGTTGGGAAGTGTATTAATTTCAAGGAGAGTAACGTTTTATCGTATGCGTGGCGATATATCTCCGAGGTGCATCCGCATTGGTAGCCGTGTAGTATTCCTGTACAGATAGACAGCGTCATTTTTATGATAGTCTCCTGTTTATTAAATGCATGTTGGATCTTTCTCAGTTATTGCACGCTGGAGATGTTCTATCTTTTGAATTTCAAAAGCATTCTATTTTCAACTCGTTCCATTTTAAACCGTCAAAGAACCTGACGATGATCTCGGAGGAGAATCGAAAACGTTAGTTATTTGTTAATTTCGTCTTGGGTACCGGAAATTTAAAGGTTTAAGAAGATATATTGGATTTTATATGTACCGGTATGAGGATTGTTTTCTATAAACTACCAATTTGTGCTCTTGTATGTTTTGTATAAAAGTTACATTTTACATTTTTTTTCTCTGTAAAATATTTTAAATTATCAATATTTTATAATTTTTTGGCAGAAGTTACTTTTAGGACATTTATTTATTTGTAAGATCAAAATACCTAAAAGTAACTGTTTCCTACATCGCATGGATTTGGGAAAATCATAAAGAATTTGTCCATATTTTTTTCAGAGAACTTTTCTTCACACCAAGGATGGAAATCAGAAAAATGAAGTCGTCGTTTACTTGAAATGTTCACAATAAAAATAATCTACAATCAAAAATATGTACATGTATGTCGTTTTATAATTTTTAAAGCTAAAATCCATTAATTTTAAACGAAAGAAAATAAAAAGAAACAAAAAGGATTGTTTTTTATTAATTAATTTAATCATCGACGTCTGATAAAAACGATTTTAACACAGCTGGAAAAACAAACCAATGATATAGCCCGTTTCAAATGAAATGAGTTATGCCATTGGCTTACTTATTCAACTGTATTAAAGCCTCTTTACCAGGCAACGCGCCTATAGATTGACGCTAGTTTAAAGATGAGCGTTTAGAAGCGATCCCGGTGGCAGTGGATTGAACTAGTCAATCACTGCTGCACCAATTAGTTCTGATTTTCCGACCAATCTATATCTCGTAGTCTGCGATTAAAATCAATTAAATTGTTGAATAGTGAATAATGAGAATTGTGAAGTTGCAATCGATTATGTCCGCCGAGTTCAATGCTATTAGTTGTTTAAAAAAGCTTGACATAAATAAAAAAATTTAAACGTGTTTTTTGCAGAAAAATAAAAAAAGTTTGTTGACCTTTCTACAACTAAGAATTTTTTTTTTGGCCAACGAGAGCATATTTAAATGTAATATAATAAAATAGTATATAATAAAAATTAAACGTAATAATTTAATAAAACAAAGAAATATATAACAAAATAAATCCAATTGTTTTAAAATGGCTGCGGGCGACAATATAAACCGAATGAAAGGCGATATAATGAGGCTTATAAATAGTAAATTCGAAGTAAAACAATCGGATAAAATAAATGAACTGGCTGTGAAATTTTATGGGCCGAAAGAATCACTTTATGAAGGAGGAGTGTGGACAGTTAATGTGTATTTGCCCGATGATTATCCATATAAGTCGCCTTCGATTGGATTTGGGAATAAAATTTACCATCCAAACATTGATGAAGCATCGGGAACAGTTTGCTTGGATGTAATTAATCAAACGTGGACACCCTTATACGATTTATCGAATATATTTGAGTTTCTCTTGCCTCAACTTTTAATTTATCCAAACCCTTCCGATCCGTTAAATGTGGAGGCCGCTTATTTGTATACAAATTCTCCGCAAGATTACATAAATAGGGTAAAGGAATTTATCCAGAAATATGCTAATGAAGAAAACGAACAGGAAGAAACTAGTAGCAGCCAAAGTTTAAGTGATATTTCTGTTGATGTTAATGAAGAAAACGAACAGGAAGAAACTAGTAGCAGCCAAAGTTTAAGTGACATTTCTGATGATGATTTAGAAGAATAAAATTAAAGACATCGGTTTTTAGTGCAATATAGGCTTTCGTGTACAAATCAAAATTAAAATGATAAAGTATAATAAATAAATGTGTATAATATTGCTGTTAGTTTTATTTTGCATTTAAATTTTAATACAAGACTTATTAAAATTTGTCGTTTCTATCCTTTGAAGCTTTAGAAGACTTACATAAAAAATATAACTCTTTTCGAGTCTATTTTTTTCATCCTTTTCATAGTCCAACTCAGAAGTAACAGCAAATTGGCTTGAAGATATAACTAAATCTTCGTTAAAACAACAATTATAGATTATTAAAAAATTTACATAAAGTTAAAAATGATCAAAACGCAGACCTTTTATTTTAGGATTCGGCGCTTTCACAATAAAACAATGATAAAAATTTTCCACAATATCTACCGTGTCTTGTAGCCATAGCATTTTAACTGCTTCAAACCCTCTGTGGTCCTTTCGAGTAATCACAAAAAGTTTTTGCATAAAAATCATGCATTATTTGCATAAATTTTATACAAATGTATGATTTTTGCGTCGGCTTGACATACACATTGGTGACCAAATGCCCTTCCTTGAGTTCAATATCTATGTCTAATTTATATATTCTATTTTTAGAACATTGTTATTTTTATCTCAATTTATGGTGTAATTTATTATTTGCTGAGTTTCGTTGAACGTGTGATTTTTATGCAAAAATTTTTGTCCAAAATTTTTTAGTTCTTTCAGGCTGACAACTTGAAAGATTTTTTATTTTAAAAGCAAAGAAAATAATTTGTATAGTTATTTAACAGCACTGAACCACTTCTTGAATATAGTACACCAAATGTACTGATTGACACTTGCGACTTCCAATGTTGTTTTATTCAATAGGTAGACAAATTTTGTACATTAAACTTATTTTGCGTTTACTAAAGTAAAACGACGCAGTAAATTCAAAATTTTTAACATTTTGCGTACTAATGATAGTGAAAGTGAAGCATGTAATAAGTCACATGACAAAATGTAAACGTTTTGTAAACATTACAAATATATTTGAAGTTTTATAGTTTTTATGAAATATACACGTTAAGGCGATTAATTTAGGATACAAATTATCGTATATCGCAAAAGATTTTAATAGACCACATGGTAGTACTGTTAGTCACGTGACCAAGGACGCCAATACATTGGCGCACGGGCCCTCTTTTTACCTTTTTTCTAATTCCCATTATCAACGAACGACAGAAAATTCATGACTTCTAGCCTATTCTGCAAATATAAAAGAAACGAATATAATTTGTGCCATCGTCACAATGCTGGGCTGCAATGCTCTCCATTTTAATAATGCCTGTACATTATACCTTTTCTGATAAAAGTTGAGCCATGCAGGTCACCTAATCTATCTAACTCCGTTCTCGAGATTAAGGAAGGACAGATAGAGACAGGCAAACGGATGCCAGGGGATATATAGATCTGCAAGTTTAAAACTGAAATTTGAAAATTTCAGACCAACTAATGAACGATATTTGTCCATTGTTCCGCACGACTTCGTCGTATGTTGACCAAAACCTTGACCGACATGGAGCATGTAGTCAGGCGCTTCCGTGCTCGCTTTCGATCGCACTTCAGCACATGCTTAGGGACGATCCCCCACAACCCTCAAAACTATATAAAATCAAGTACTCCACGAACAGTCAAGTGGACTACTCAAAGCCATCATAGTCACTTAGGAAGAATATAAACGCGATAGTCTTCGTGACTCCCGATTGCGCCTGGAAGTAGGCTGATTTCGGGAGCTATATCTCGCGAAGGGTCACATATAGAGATATGGTTCCTTTTACTTTTTTGCTCCTAAGAGCACGCTCTGTAGCTCTGTTAATGTCCTGATAGATTAATTCGTATCTGCAATTGTGTCAATTCTCATAACATAAAAAAATTCTTATTTTTAAATAATAGTACAGTAGATTAATAATAAAACAACGAACACATAAAAATACTATAGGCCTACTTACAAATGTTTAGTTTCATATAAGAAAAGAAAATCCGCTCATTATAGTTGTATCTGTCAGCATAACATAACAGTATTAACATAAGGAACGAACGACTAAGACAATATAAACAAAGCATATACACAACTACCCGAACTGCACGAATCGAAACCGAAAGTATAGATAAGTTTAAAAACGCCCACAATGTGGCGAAGGAAATTGACCTTGAACAGAGAAGACAAACGTCAATGCGAGACTAATGCCGCAGTAAAAATATCGTTGTAGTGCTTTTCCTTTTCTAATATGAAAATAGTATATTATCTACATTCATCTGGCGAAAGAATTTCAAAATTCGGTTCAGGAAGCTGTGTTTCTGTAAGAAGCCGACTTCCAGGGGCAATCAGTTAATTGCGCGTCAGTAATGGTCTAGGGTCCATTCGTACATGGGTGGTGGCTGTAGAGACAAAGACGACAAGTATCTGACAAAAACCGTTTATTTTAACATAAAATAAACATACACTATGTACAAAATAGTTTGCTTTAGGACAATCAGCCGTTCGGACGTCCTGAGCGTCGATGTGGTTCTTCGATGGTCGATCGAAGGTGGCCCCGGGACAGTGGCGTTGACGAGTCTGTAAGGCACGGGGAGACTTCGTCCGTTGGAGTCGGGGACACAGTCTAAGTCCGAAGTGGCACGGGTTACAGGTTGGCACAATAGATGATAAATTGTATTTTTTTTTTTTTTTTGCGCGTTGGCACACGGCGTTTTGGTTATTCGGAACGTTAACCGAGTGCGAGGTGTCCTCGGTTGTCGGAGATTATATCAATCTCCGTTCTTTCATTCATTTTGATTGGTCGTTCTTCCTCAATCACGCTTCCCGAGTGGTTGGTCCCTGGTTACTAAACGTAACGAGACTTACCTGGAGAGTGAGAAAAGTCATAATCGAAGATAAATTCGATCTTCCACCGATCATAGGACGACTTCCTTCCGCGATTTATGGTTTCTGCCTTGCAGTTTGATATAAACAATGGGTGTCCGATACAAACGACTTTTACCTGTTTTTTTAAACTAATAAATTTTTCTCTAAATTAACCGTTTTTTCGCGTCTTTCGTGACGGGTCAGACCTGTTCGGTACATCACATTTCCATAAAAGTTTTAAACAAATACTGGAAATGACAAAAATAAACAATTTATGTATTTTAGTTTTAAAATACAAATAATACATACATAATACAAATTGATACGATACAAAGAATGATAGAAAAACTTATTTTTTTAATTTTTTATAAACACTCTATTTGGCGATTTTTTCCGCAAAGTCGTTAATTACTTTATCATAAAAGTCGCTGGTCGTCGACTCCATCGACGTATTTAAAACCACTTTTTCTATCGAAAGCAACGCTAGCGACAATTTTTCCTCCCGCCGAGTGTTTCTGGCCAATGTATGAATTCGTTCCGTAGTCGAAAAACTGCGCTCAGCAGACCCACTGGTAGATGGTACCGTAAAAATTAATGATATTAAATCATATAATTCTTTTAGTATGTCTTTGTTCGGATAGACATTAATTGTAATATGTTTTATGTTTAAGAGTTACTTGTCAATATAGTCCGGACAAGAATATTGCGATTCGCTACGTAATTTAGATAAATCAAAAAATTTCCCATAAAATTTACTTAATTTAAAGAATTAAATCACGCTTGGAAAAATTGTTAATAATTTTAATATTATGAAAAACATCTAAATGATAAAAATTCTAAAGATTTTGTCTGAAAATCTGTCAACATAATTATAATTTTTTTAAAATTATACTGTAATTAAATATAATTTTGCAAAAAAAGTACATAAAAATAACATTGAATACTCTTTACTTTTTAAATCTTAACCAATTCACTTAGTCAGATAGCTCCCTGCCAGTGGCTAAGGGATAGAATCGTTGGAAGCGTTACACGTGTGTAGTTTCCACCAGCTAAACCGGTTGAGTTTGGTGCTCTGTAAAGCGCACGCGCCAATGCCCTCTGGCTGCTTTACACCATTCAGTTATTCTCGTCGTGAAAGCTGTCTCGGAAGCACTTCCATTCCGCCACTGACATTCGAATATACAATAGCAATCTTATCGTTTTTTTCACATATAGTATAGAATTTTTTAATAAGATACATAATGCAGTTATAATAAAATATTAATTTTAATTAATTCAAAGTATTATAATTCTAAATTTTCATATTTTAACGTACTTTGAACGTCAAAATATGAAAATTTATATTTTAGAAAATACAAGGGACGGTCATTGGAAGGTGGGTGCGGCGCTTCCACCGCTTCCAATGACGGCACGCCACTTGTACTACATTCATCTGGCGAAAGAATTTCAAAATTCGGTTCAGTAGATTCCGAGATTTTCTCTAGCAAACAAACAAACGTTCTCGATTTACGTAGATACGAAATCTATCTATTTATATGATAGATTTCATAATCATATGAAATATTAAAATTTCATATGATTATGAAATATGACATATGATATACAATATAACTAAAAATTTTTAAGATTTATATTATGATTTAAATACAATGAAATCTTTTAAAAGTCTTCCAGGAGTACACCAGAAAAAAGAAATGATTAAAAATGTGAGTTCTTATTGTTAATAACTTATACTAGGTAGCCCAATAGTTCAATCAATGCTAACCCCTCTCATAATTAAAATTTTAAATTAAAAAGCAGGCAAATTTATAAAAAAAAAAAAACAAAATTAAAATAAATTTAAATTTGAATATCTTTCACGCGAAACAACACTAAAACAATTTTTATAGTTATATCGTAAAAGAAGAGAGAGAGTTACTATTAATTTAAAAAATTGTAATTAATGGTTCAAAAAAGTCAGGAAAAATTAACGAAAAAGTAAATAAATAAAAATTATAAAAACTAAATTAATACTTAAGTTAAACTTAAAAATTAATTAAAACTAAAAATAAATTTAAAAATAATAAAAAAATAATTAAAAACTGACCTTTACATCAAAACAGAAACCGAAAATAAAATCAAAATTAATTAATTAAAAAAATAAAACTAAAATAACAAAATAAAATTACTTTGAAAATCAAAATGTTTTTAAAAACCGTTTAAAAGTTATTTTAAAATTTTCAAATTGTAAATCAAATTAATTTTTAAATTACGTCATTACGCCCACAAGTAACATGACATTTTAACTTTTATTACATGCAGATTAAGTAATATGTAATTCTTTGAGATAAATTGATAACGTTGGTTTGATGTTCAATTACTGCTTTACTGATGTATCAATTTTTTAAAATTAATACTTTAGTGTTTTAAAAACCAAACTATTGAGTTAGTTTCGACCTTCTCTTTATTTTGTCTTTATAACGTTTCAAGATTTTCAAGTTACTCGCCTCCCGTTGACGAATACTTTTATCACGAAGATATGTAAACGTTAAAAGCATTCACAATTATCAATTAATTATGCTTAATTAATTATAACTTAAATTTTAATTCAACATTATTTCGTATTGTTTTCGATATAAGCCTGTTACTGCGCATTAAAATTTCAGATATATCGCCACTCCTACATTCGAAATTAAGAGATAAAATGTAAGAAATATATATATATATATATATATATAATGATGATGAAATTATAGTCAAGTATAAGTCTTATGTTATAATATTTATATCAATGATTGTTAATCTGTATATCGGATACAGGATTACTGTAATTCTAAAAAATAAACTCTTACCTTAGCGATTCTCTTTCTTCGTCTTCCTATCTGAATATTTCACGTTTATCTCATTCGACATTTGACGTATGAACTGATTAAACGATATATCTAAAATGAGATAATGCATTCTTTAATATAACATTTTTTCCCGGTTTAACGACTCTCTTCATTTGATATGAGTGAATATACCTATAAAGGTTTGGCTATAATTTTTTCAGGTATCTTAATCTATTATATTTTATTAAAATAATCTAGTAGCATATATTTATTTGGTTAATGTTACCCTAGGTATACAAAATGGCGGCTCGTCTCTTATTCCAGCAAGGAAACAGTGGGGACGCACGTTCTAACCTAACCTAACCTATTGTAATAAATTACCATAATTATTAGCAAACAAATTATTACAATAGGGGTAATTTATTAGAATAGGTTAGGTTAGGTTAGAACGTGCGTCCCCACTGTTTCCTTGCTGGAATCAGAGACGAGCCGCCATTTTGTATGCCTAGGGTAACATTAACCATTTATTTTGTAGTATAGATAGTTTTGAGATTTCGTTGAAAAACATAAGTAATTACCTCAAATTAGTTTTTGATTGGTCCAATTAAAATAGCATTTTTCCCAATTTAATACTGTTTTTAGAAATTTACAAAATAGTTTTTTATTCTGTTCTTTGTGGTTATTTCTTTGTAAGATTTCTCGGAAACGAAGAGTGTTAGGATTTTTAAATATTATGCTGGACATAATTTACTCGCACAATTTCGTATTAAATCTCACTTTCTTCTAAAATAAATTAAAATTTCTGCGTTCTCGGAAATCAAAAGAGCTACAATTAAGATTTCATATTTACTTTTTTTCGCTTTCATGTATAAAATTTTTCGAACCCTAACTATGACAAAATGAAAAGTGTCAAAACGGATAAGTAACGGATGATCGTAATTAAAACACCATTATTCAACACTGTTATGGAGATATTTAGCAGTCCAAATGTAACTAAGTCTGGCATGGTGACATTTCAGGACACGCGGAAGACAATTCCCTAAATAAAGTATCAAAACTCATCATTACGGCACGTCTGATCTTAATCCTCGTGATTTTTGGCTGTGGGATATTAAAAAGTGTGGTTTATCGAAGTTATGTTGCAAATTTGACAGCATCATTTACGAAAGGTCTACATGCTCTGAAATGTCACTATATCAGATTTGGTTGCATTTGGATTGTAAATATCTCTCCAAATAGTATTGAATAGAGATACTTTAATTCCGATCGATCAGTATTATGAAGCTATCGTCAACATGCCGGTTAATTTTATTTATACAAAATAATAAAGGTAACAATTTTGTTGTTTGCATTCGTGATTTTCTAATTTATAATTTATCCAGTCTTTTATCCGCCACTGCCCGGAATCGAATCCGGGCGGTCGACGAACCTCAGAAATTTTTCATGTGAGGTCCGTCCCGGATGTGTCGAGCTCGTCCCTCACCGTCTGGCCTCCGTTGTGGGCCTAGTCGATGGGCTTGTTAAAAGGCCCTCTCAGTGCTCACAGAGCGGAAAGGGTTAGATGAAAAAGAGGTAAAAGAGTATAAAATAATAATTGAAAAACTACTCAAGCGATTTTCACGCGTACTAGCACACGTTAATCTAGTTAATCCATGTTGACTTATACAGTCAGTATAAGTCAATATGGATTAACTAGATTATTTTTTTACCATACTGACTATACGGTAAAAAATGATTTAGATTAAGTCACTGCTGCAATATCACATGTAGACAGCCTACAGATTATTAGGCGACAGTCGAAACAACCTAATGTACGAAACTAGTCTAAATTTAGAACGTGTGGACAGCAGAGACGTTACTCTAGGACATAAATGTCAACACTAATGTCGCTATGTAGACCGGCCTGTAAAATTCTATCAAATGTAATAATGCCCATCTATTTTCTTTCGTGTTCTAATATCTATGCATTCTTTCAAAATAACTTTATTAATACTTTTAGTAACTTTAAAAATTTATAAGTATCGTATTTTGTTAGTGATACCTTCTAAAATATCTTTATGTAAGAATTTATCAATATAAGACCGATAATGGCATTTATCAATCTCATGTCATTTACTTAGGATTACAGTGATTTAATCTGAAGTGAATGACATCAGATTAGATCGTTAAAAGTGTTGAATTGTTAAAGGTGAATCGAAATAAGCTCTTATCTATAGATAATGTTTTTGATTTTGTTTTGCTTCATCCAAATATTTTAAATTTTTTAATGATTAAGTTAGATTACGATATCAATCCTTCTAATATTCAATTCTATTTTCTCTTAGAAAATCTAGCCTATAGATTCATACTTTTGTGTCATCTCATGTATTTACATTCATTTCACAAAACACCTAAGTTTGTTTTTTTATTCTTTTCGGCCTTTGATCACTAAAAGAGCCCCCCCTTTTTTTAATTCCAAGTCTATCGTGGTTTTGGCAACCCACAATGGGGTGACCGGGCGGTGAAGGACGGAGTTCGAAAAACGCCTGGAGTTTTTGACGGGTTCCGGATTCGATTTCGAGATTTCCAGAGCGGTAGACTGACGACTTAGTAGCCATATGGCCATTCGGTGCCTTATATGTATTGGTTTTTTAGAGTGTAAAAGTGATAGCAGTACCGGTTGGCCGAGGTGGTTAAGGTTTCATCTACTGCTCTGGGAGATCATGAATCGGATTCGGCAAGCAACTCCAGGTATTTTTTCATGGGGAAATTGTTTTACAAG
This sequence comes from Centruroides vittatus, assembly GCF_030686945.1. Lineage (NCBI taxonomy): Eukaryota > Metazoa > Arthropoda > Arachnida > Scorpiones > Buthidae > Centruroides > Centruroides vittatus. The sequence continues at coordinate 3,364,999 of NW_027120673.1, forward strand.
CACAGGAACTGTCCCTAAATTACGTAACGCAGATCTGGATGGGTATGCAGATAATAGTTACAATGCGTCACAACGAAGTTGGAGTGTGTTACTGGAACGTTGAATAATGTTATGATCTCAACCCTTGAGTAAAAGAGTGATTCATTTCTGTTTCCATACGATTGCAGAACAAACTGCACGTAATTAATAAAATAGCGTAACATTCAATATTCCGCGCTGTGTATTGCACCTTAACAATTCAGGGAATTGATGTAAATAAGCATTACGTAATTTTGGAGTAAGTATTACGGTATTAATTCAAATATCAGAAATTTGACGTTTATGTCCATTTGGAAATAAGCTCCTCAAATATAAATAATTTCAGTAAAATAGTTTATTATATTATTTGCAATTTTATAACATTTATTCAATTTATTTTATCTTTTAGATTCAGTTTAATAAACAACAATTTCTTTGACTTTTTAAATGAAAGTGTAAGTATAAATTTATATTTCTTACGAATATTAGTTTATAAATAATTTTTAAGTAATATTCAGAATCATATGACGGATTTTTTAAGTAATATGATCATATGACGGATAAATATATAAAAGTAAAAAAAAGAAAATGAATTTTATAAGAATGTACAATGCATTAGATTTTAAAAAGTAGTTACGTTTTCTGTAAGAGCATGACGTCTTCAATGTATTTCAATGTATAAGGTGTCCGAAAGGTTCGTAGACTTTTAAAAAATTCATATAAAATCAACAAAAATTATTGTACTCGTAAATAGATTTTAATCGTTTTGAAAATATTCTGTTAGTGTTACGTTGATAAAATCTATTACGATGTAAGCATTGCGATTTATTTACCAAGATATTAAGATTAAACATGTTATACGAAATCATAGTAATTACAAAATTTTTTTCTGAACATATAAAAGTTCTATACACGAAATACAGAATGTTTTATAGTTACAAATAGTAATAGTACATATACTGTATTTGGAACGTCTTGGGATTGCAACTGCTACATGGTATATACTATATAGTATGATGTGGAAGAAACATAACTGTCTGACTTTTGATGAAAAATTAAAGCGCTGGATAGTTTAAACTCTGAAGTTAACATAAAAACAAGTAATATAAAAAATATATTTTTAACATTCATTGTAACTGAACGCCTGAACGTAACAAGCAAACGCAACAGTATGCATGCAGTTATGATTCGACTCATAGAAAAACAAGCCATTTAGCTTGAATATTTGGTACTGTCATAAGGTAGCTTCTTTTCTTTAGTACATGTATTAACAATATTATTACTATTTCTCCCATTATTATTAAGGTATATAAAATAGATTCCAAATCTGTCTTTATCTGTAGCTAATTCGAATTAATAAATATTGTTAATAATTACTCGTGTTTTAATTCCCCTGGATGTGAGTTTTTTTGGCCCGTTAAATAATTATGTTGTTTTTTACGTAGGTAGATATTCAGAGTGTTTCAGTACGACGTGCACTCTTGCGATCGATAGATTAACAAAGAATAAATCTCAAAATCTTATATCATTCTTCTATGATAATCTTCAATCAAATTATCAGCCATACTGTACTTTTTCATATTTACGAACAAATAGTACCACAATTTATACATTGCACTTGATAAAAAAATTAAATTATATTGTAAGTTACTAAAAATCTATCTTGAAAGATTTTTTTAGGTACCGCCTGTACGGAATGAACTGGTAGCTGCAAATATCAAAAGTTGGGTCTGGAAATTTATTTTTTTATGAGCCTTATATCTCGAAAACTTAATAAGTGATTTAAAAAATAGAAAAATAGTTTTGAATATATCTTGCTTATCTACCCATAGCTCGCGGGAGTGTACCTCGTACTGAAATACAGTGTATAAACATAGTATGTATTACACACCTCCCCTCTCCACTTAGACTATGCTATGACAACGAAATACGAGAACTGTTTTATAGTTACAAATAGTAATAGTACATATACTGTATTTGGAACGTCTTGGGATTGCAACTGCTACATGGTATATACTATATAGTATGATGTGGAAGAAACATAACTGTCTGACTTTTGATGAAAAATTAAAGCGCTGGATAGTTTAAACTCTGAAGTTAACATAAAAACAAGTAATATAAAAAATATATTTTTAAAGTCAATTCCTACTTAGGTCAACAAAGAATAATTTTATTCTAGTTACTTTTTATTAAATAATTACAATTGATATAAATATGTACAGTATATACATATGCTAAATATCTTATATAAGAGAATTTTTTTTCTCCCATATAAAACTAAAATTAATTAATTAAATTTAAATAATGAATTAATATTTTGAAAAAACTGTATTAACATCAAGTGTCATTCACTACAAGTTTAAAAAAATGTATTTGAACTTGAGTGGATGAATAAAAAGTATTTTATTAACGATTGAAAATTTGAACAAGATATATAAATATATATAGGGAGAGTGTGAACTAATAGTAGGAATTTAATAATATGTGAAAAGTAGAAATTGTTAAAACTTAGGTGTACTATCTTCAGTTAAAGCACTGATGTAATATGAAGGGTGAATTTGAGAAACCATTTGTCGTAGGAAAATCAAAATTATCTAGATGTTTTGGGAAAATTAATTAAAAAGAAAGCTGCTAGTGACATGGGAATTTAGTGCAAATGCCTGGATGACAACCACGATAATGGAAAACTGGCTACATAGGTTCAATGGGAAAAAGAAAAATAGAGGTGTTCGTTATTGCTGAAGAAGACGACTATCTTTCAGCCAGCAGCAACCTCAAAGATTTCCTTTTAACCAAACCACCGAAACTGAACAAAGCAAAGAAATACAGTTCCTAAATAGTTTGAACAAGAATTTGCAATGCAATGAAGACTACGACGTTGAAGTAACAACAAAAGAACAAGAGCAGGAAGAAAACAATTCAATTGCCCTTTAGCTCTTGACTTGGTTTAAAAAATGTAAAGATGTTCTTTGAATTTCAAAAACAAAGAAAAAAATGTAGCGATTTTAAATAAGCAATTATTTGATTTCCATTAACTTTAAAGCTGCATTTTACATTGATTAATAGTGAAAACTTTAAGGAGGAAGGGAAATCAGTGGCCGTATTAACTTAATATGACACGAAGTTATACTGTTGGAAATGAGCTTTTTTTTATGGTTCCAAATGAATAAAATGTCTGATTATTTTTTCCTTATTACCAAAGTACATTGTCCACAAAAAGTTCTTGAAAATTCCATAAAATGACGCCAGGAAAATTTTACGAAGTTTAGCATGGTCATATTGCCATCAGTTACCTTATTTTATACAAATAAGTAGTTAATTTCTAATTTATTACAAATTATTTTTAACAATGCAAACTGTTATTATCTACAGTAAATTATTATAGCTACTTAACAAACTTTTTTCTATAACAATATAATTTAATTGTTATTTTATCATTTAATTAAAGGTCTTCAAAAATATGAAAAATTTAATAAGAAACAAAATGATGGCATTCGCATACAAAAATGAAGTTCCTCTCGAGCAACGTTTACACGAAGGTGAAAAAATCAGAAAGAATTATCCAGATCAGATTCCAGTGATTGTAGAGAAATCTCCCAATTCGACAATCGGTAATTTGGACAAAAAGAAATACTTGGTGCCTTCGGATTTGACAGTGAGTCAATTTTATTTCATAATAAGAAAAAAAATCAACCTGCGTCCCGAAGATGCTTTTTTCTTTTTCGTCAACAACGTAATTCCTCCAGCCAGCGAAACCATGGGCTCACTCTATCAACAATACCACGAAGAGGATTTTCTTTTGTACATTGCTTACGGAGACGAAAGCGTTTACGGTCATTAAGAGCTGTACAGCTGATACAACATTTTAACAAAATTTTATTGTTGAAATAAAAGAAACAAAATTTTGTTTATTTTAACATGAAGAATAAAACACATTCTTATACATATGTAAATTAATTCACTGCAAATGTTATATAACGAATCTACAAAATATAGAAGTTGTCTGTTCGCTCTGAAATCTCTAGAATATCATACATTAATTTTCGTGTACATTTTAAATATATGATAAATAAGTAATTAGGTAATGAATGTCGTTATTGGCATGAATAATATTAAAAATAACATGTTTGTGTATGAGTTCTGAACTGACATTTCTACTCCGTTATATAATTGATTTCGAACGATCAAACAAATCTCTCGGCTAAATCTTACTTATTAGATACTAAATTGTCTTATATCATCATCATTAAGTACCACTGCTCTAGCGGATAGTCGCACCACAAGAATAATAGATACGTCAGAATATTCTATTCCGACGTGTCGAATATCTTCTGCTGTGGTATGACTCATCGCTTTTGATAGCCAATATTGCCAAATTGCTAACATACTTGTCAAAATATTAAAATTTTCCTCACGGTCGACAATTCATCTAATTGGCTGATGTGTTAGTAAAATTGCCAGATGTCTCGGTTTTCCGGGATCGTCCCGAATTTTTTCTGCCTGCTGGCTAGCGATAGAACTTCTTTATTCTAAAAATTGTTCCTACAATGAAGTATCTTTTTTTTTTCTTTTTCCACATTTTAAATGTATTTCCAATCTGTCCCAAAATGTCCCAGTAGAACTAATTTTGGCCCAGATTTTATCCCCAAAAACGTGATAACCCAATGTATTAGCATTTCTAATTGGATCCTCTGCATAATCGCAAACGTTACCGATTTCAATGGAATAAAGTGGAATTAAGCCTTAAAGCACTAACACATGACTGTCACAATTTCACCTATTTATGAGTGAATTTACTTGCAATGTGAGGAATGAATAAAAATATCCATTTCAACCATGATACATTATCGGACCCAAATCGTATTCGAACTCGAGGCCTGCAGCTTGCCATATGATTATGTTATCGTGAACCCATTTTACCAAATGAACATGAAACAATGATAAATATATTTAAAATTATACAGTAATTAATGCGAAGGACTAGTTATTTTTGCTTTAAATCCACATTCAATAAGTTGAAACTAAAATTTTAACCCATCCACTATTATGTTGCTTAATTAATGATGAAATGGCAATTAAAAAACAAGCTGATTGGGATGGGAAAAAGTAATAGGATATAAGCTATTAATCTTGGTCATGGAAATCTTAATGCTGATGATATCTGTTCCTATCGTATCTTTAATGAAGAATGCAAGTTTTCAAATGAAGACAATTAATTTGTAAATTGTGACTGCTTTATAAGAAGTCATTTAAATTTGGGAATCAGTGTTTTTCAACTGTTGGTCTGCATAAAAATATTTTATTGTACTGATGTAGATTACTATTTAAATGTCTTCCATAATCAACTGTAATCTACAGTTACTGTATTTTGTTACGTACAGCAGTTCTAGATAAGCACAATTTATAGTTGCATGTAATTACTGATCCAGGTAAAATTAATCATAATTTTACTGGTTACAATGAGAGTCAAGAAATGCTGTTATAAAGCATATCAGTTAACATACTAATATGATGTAATATTTGGAAAATCAACAATATACTTTGTCGTGAAAATAACAACACTACATTTAGATTTTATATTATTTATTTACAATTTAAAATATATATTAAGAGTATTTATTTACAATTTAAAATATATATTAAGAGTATTTAAATTCATTTCCTCCTGTGATTTGTCACCAGCATCCATCCGCCGCCGCCATCGAACGAAACATCAGGTTCTGGTTCACTGTTCAATGTCAAATTCTGAATTTGTGGTAAAGATTGCTGAAAGAAATATAAAAGATAAATCATACACCATTTACATTTGATCTTTACTACAAGCAATTTATAATTTAGTGAAATATTTATAGTCTTATTTCGTCTACTAGTATGTATCTATTAACCTGTAAATTAAATAAAACAACAATTTTCTAATCTGCGAAACTGAGTTGCAGTATCCTTAAAGCCAGTTTAATAAGTCCTGTTAATAGATACGTACTAGTGGACGAAATAAGACTATAATAAATTGAGGCATATTAATTTAATTTAGTGAAATATTTAATCATAGTTGTATGTTGATCAGAGAGATGGTTCTGCCCAATTTTATAGGTTTGAGATTCTTTTGAATTTATTTTTGAAGCAATGTGGATTATTGTCAAATTCATATAATCCTAATACCATAATGTAAAACTATTAGAAATAATAATGCTTTTCTGGAAGCCAAAGTTTATACAAAGAACATTTTTTGGCCTGTTTTAGAAATCAAATGTTTGAAAAGTGAATTGTACTGTACATTACAAACATACAATTGATGCATTATGAAAGAGTTGAAACTCACTATAAAACTTTGCATGCAAGTTATTTAAAACTGAAGAACAATGTATAGAATGTAGACACACACATTGTACTAGAGCAGCGATTCTCAATGTTCTTAGCTCCATGATCCCGCAAAATATTAATTTTATAAATAAAATTAATATTTTGCGACCCCCCCACCCAAAGGAATAATAACAGTAAGCCTACTATTACTAATTGAATTTTGACTGTAATTATAAAATAATATTTAAAAAAATTTACAATAATCACATTGCACTAATTTTATACATTAAGAATATTTGTTTGAAACTGACAGGAATAGTTGTATTACATTTTTTATACTATTATTTTGTGTCACTGTGTTTATAGCGACGGGTATGAACACGCATTATGATGTGTACGTGCTGGGGATCGCGACACCCAGGTTGAGAAACTCTGTACTAGAGTATAGGTAATTCATAGTGGGCTATTTGTTCTCTTGGATGCCACAGATCCCCAAACCTCATTTGTGGGGAAATTCACATCTCAGCATAGTTTAAAATAAAGTCATAGCATCTCAAGATCAGAACGAAAAGTTTTTTTCTGATTAAAATACTCAGAGGAAATGGCTAGGCACCATCAACAATTGAGGCTTCTCTGCATGGCCTTAAGCTTTTATCTATAATAAGACATATATTGATTCAAAATGAAATGTCCAAAAATTAAAAATTTTCTATCAAGACAAAAAACATCACTGTCAAATAAATCAATCATCTATTTTCCTAATTCAGAAATTACTGAAATATTTTTTGGATAAGTTTAATCCTGATTTTATAAATATCTGTCAAAAATTATATATTTAAAAAATAATTCTTGAGAAAATCAAAATCTTGAATTTTTGAGATCCAAACTTATTGCAATAAAGAGAACCAACAAATATTACAATGATGATCAAACATTAAGGAACAAGTTACTTCTGAACATTTGAAGTGCCATAGAGAAATTGCACATGACCCAAAATGAAACATTTTTATTACCATATACATTGTCAACACAAGTTATATTTTTTATACTACAGCTAAGTTTTACCATAAAGATTCTCATTGTAAAATATTGCTGTAGAAAAATTTCCATACAGCTTCAATTTACTATAAATCACATTACTGACACCAATAACCAGCAAAACAAACAAAAATTTTACTGTAAACTAATGTTTTCTTTTGTGTTCAATGGACATCATCAGAACATATAATGGAACAACAAAAATTAAAAACTATTCGAGCTGGCGTAATTCCCCACAACAGTATTTTATATCTGATATATCAACTCTGTTTTTAAATTACAGACTGAGCAAGCACAATTACAGTTTTTAATTTTTGTTGTTCCATTATATGCTCTATCAATTAAATTCAATAATTAAAATAGAAAATTGTGTTGAAAGAAGAATTGTTGAACATTTTTGCATCACTGCATATACAAATGTACTTAATTTAAATACCGGGATGAATGTTGATGCATGCTGGGAAAAGTTGCTGGATATAAAACAAGAACAGCAATTACTAACTTGATGAGGTAAAATGCATTTGGAGTATATCATTTATAGAATAAAAACATTGGTAATAATGAAAGTTTAATTTGTTTCTTGTCATTTGTTTGCCTTTTTTGACTTGTATTGTCCTCGAAGTCAGAAATAGATCGAGTATTTTTTTTACTTATTTTTAACTGAGAATAATTTTATATTTTTAGTGGTTATTCTATCAATTAAACCTGATGTCCATTGTATACAGAAGAACAAATCATTTTACAGTAAAATTTTTGTACTTTTTACTGGTTATTGGTGTCAGTGGTGTGATTTATTTACATATTACTCCAGTATTTTGATAATTAAAATTAATTCAATGGGGAACGTACAAGTTTACTTTACAATAGAATTTGGGAAATCAGTTCTGGTCATAATGCAATGATTACTTACAACAGCCCAGAAGTAATGAAATAACATTATGTTGTAACAAGATATTTGTATTATACTAATTCTAGTACAGTAGAGCATCGATTATCCGACTCAACTGGGGACTGAGGTTGGTCGGATAACCGAAAACTATGAAAAAATACATTATTAGTATATCCCATGTAATAAGCATATTAGTATATCGCTATTAACCTACTTTGCATTGAATTTTCGTCGATGTTAAGCCTAACAAATTTTTTAAAAATAATAATAGTAAATTATTTAACGATGATTTATTTTGCAAAAAATAAATACAGAAATAAAGAAAAATAGAAAATTAAGCCTGGTTTAAATACTGGCCTCCCTTTCGTGGTCGAGCCAGTATTTCCAGCTAAAACACGCGAAAATTTAACAATAAAATAATAATAAAGTAGCCAAGACATAGCCAAATATTGTAGCACCACATCACTAGCGGATATTTGAATTTGCCGACTAGAATGCGGTCGGTTAACCGGGGGTCAGATAATCGATGCTCTACTGTATATTATGTATATATTGTATATAATCTATACATATACAACCTGGTCTTCTATAATTATTTATTTTTTAACGTCGATGCTTTATAAAAGAAGGAAAAAATAATAATGAATTCCGAAAAATGAAAAGCATCTGTCAGGAATATATCTATAAGTAGAAATATAAGTTACTAGAGAATTTTCAATGATTCACAAAATTTTATATATATTTACTTAAAATTTTGAGCTTTATTGTGTAAAAATTTTATAGTGAATGTCTGAAGAAATCAACACTTCTGCAAAAAACAGATTGGAGCTGATGTCGAGAATTTTTAAAGAATACGTGCTCTGAACTTTCATTTTTTACCAGAGCTGGCTCTGGTAAAAAATGAAAGTTCAGAGCATGTATTCTTTAAAAATGAAGCTCTGATAGCTCTAGCTCCAGCCCATCAGTAAACCAGTCTCTTTTTTCTGAGAGAGATATGCCAGATTCCCATTCAGGAGCAAAAGAGATTTTTCCAGCATTGTACAAATGTATGCATGAGGTGTATGTTTCAGCACTGAAATAACTAAATAATCTCTGACTATAAAGGATGAAGTAAACATTCAAACCTGATAGTTATACATTAAAGCCAAAAATTGCCAAATTATATTGGGCTACTTCTATTATTAATTAAATACTAAGTAATTTGGCAATACAAGCAGGTGTTAAGTGACACCTCTTACTAAATTTATTAATTATAATTAAATTAATATTTTAATATTTAATTTAGATGGTTCTGGAAGTGAGAATTAAACAAAGGTTTGGGTAGCATAAGGTTTGGCAATGCAACCACATGGTAATGTGAGGTTCCAGGCTGAGTCTGAACTTGTTGCTAATACAGTGGTGATTGGTTAATGAACATAATCTGTTCCAAGACTATGTTCGCTATCCGAATCGTTCGTTAACCGATTATCGATTTACCATAGATTTTTGTGGGAATTTGATTAATTCATTGTGGAGACCCACAAAAATCAATAATTATATACTTTCTTACTATGTTTATTTACATGTAATAACAAGCAGTCTCTCTATTTTTTCATGGATGGCACATCTTTGTTTCTCAGATGTGATTTTCTTTATTCCTTTATCAACTCAAGTCTTTTCGATTATATCTTTCTTAGCTAAGATTTATCTACTGTAGACCTGTTGGAGTTGTCTGCCTACAATATCAGACATCTGCCCACTCTCTACCTACAATATCAGAATTCTGCTCACTCTGCTATATAATAATAATTTTAAACTATTCTTACCATTGAATTATCTGGATTTTCCCCCAACTCAGTCTTTTGATTGTTGTTCTGTAATACTGATCTTTGATTTCTTCGACAACTTTCTAGTATCTTAGATTCCTGTTTGTTTTGACAAAATTCAAAATACTGACAGAATTTCTTGGATACCTAAATAAAATTAATATTTACTTATTTTTAATTTAATCTAGTTTAAACATTTATTTAATGCTCATCTTAAAATAGCTTGTGAAACAAATGAAGTAATTAAGAACTAGTACATTTCTTTCTAGAATTCTCTGTTCATCATCAGAATGTATAATAAGAAATTCAAAAGATTTAAAGATATTAAACAAATAATAATTAGAAATAACAATCACCAATCTAAAAAATATATTAATATTTAAAGATTATGAGAAGCAGGAATAAATCTTAATATTGGAAGCCATTATCTAACTATGGTTGGTAATGTAAACAGATTTTAGTTATAAGAATCAAATGATTATTCTATTATCAAATCAAATATGAATTTTTAAATGTTAGAATATATAGTAACCAGCTATCAAGATGAATATTTTACTATCTATTTGTATTTCCAGCTACTGTTTTTCATAATTCCAAGTTGTTTATATTCATTATTTTATTGGGTTGTTCAGAATTTCGTTTTTTTTATTACTAGAGGAATTAGATGTATTTTTACCTGCCAATTTTATTTTAAACCACATTTTCACTATATACTTCGACAGCTGACATTTTAAGGCTATTTGTAAAAAATTTTGTTTGATTCTGTACAATCATTTTTTTTTTCGGTGACCCATCAATATGGAAAATCGAAAGCATCATTTTTGGCATATTTTGCTTTCTTATAACTAAAAAATCAAAATGCTGTTCAAACAAGGAAAAAATTGTGGTACATGTTTGGAGAAGATGTGTTGAGAGAAAGACAGTGCCAAAACTGGTTTACAAAATTGCATTCTGGCAATTTTAATATCGAAGATACACCACATTCTGGATGGCCATTTGAAGCCAATGAAAACAAAATAAAGGTACTGATTGAAGCAATCTGCCTTATAACAACACATGAAATCACTAAGAGATTAAATCTGTTAAAATGAACCGTTTATTATTACTTAAAATGAATTGGTTCCATTTCAAAGCTCGATATATGGGTTTCACATGTTATTAAAGAGAGATGCTCTCTATGGTGAGATTTTAAAGAAATTTGTTTTTGAGCTTTTACCAGACAATTTAACAATCGATTCAAAAGTGTACTGCCATCGAGTAAACAAATTGAGTAATATCATCAAACGAAAGGCCAGAATTGATCAACAAACAAAGTGTAGTGTTTTACCATGATGATGCCAAATTTCACACAAGTTTGGTAACTCATCAGAAACTGTTAAAGCTTAGATGGGATGTGTTATCACACCAACCATATTTGCCAGATCCAGCACACTCAGATTATTACTTGTTGCAGTCTATACAAATTTTTTTTAACTGTAAGACATTTACTTGAAATGACATGTCAAAAATCACTTGGATCAGTTTTTTGTAAACGATCAAAATTTTTATTAGTGATGTAACGAATAGTATATTTGGCCAGGAGCGTGGCTGAATGGCTGAATATTTGGCCAAACTATTTGGCTTGATTAACGCAAGTACGAAAATTGGCGCGCAAACCGCATTATGGCAAGGATCGCACACTCTGCTCTCTATTGGCCCGCTGTCACTAACGATTTTTTCTTCCAGTAGGTCTAAATTATTTAAATTAATTAATTAAATTATAATTATTACAGTTAATATGAGATGGAGCCTAACGTCTACCTCTAGTGCCAAATTGGTTTATAATTTACGTAATAGCCGTAAATAGCCCGATATGATTTGGCAGTTGTTGGTATTTAGATGTAAGTTATAACTTACAAGTTATTTTATTTGCAATCAATCTTTTTAACTCTAAAATTTTGTTTTTACTATGTATTTGTAGACTGAATAGTGCCCTAAGGATATACTTTAGTGGTGACATAATATGGTCTAGTTTCTGCCCAGTTGTGGAACAGTTCAAATATATTATTGGGGGTTTTCTATTTGTGAAGTTTTGTGATATTTTGTTGCTATTGTTTTTGTCAATATTTTTAAAATTAACATGATTTCAAATGTTATCTTTTGCATATAATGAAAAATGCTCATTCTTTGCTTTATATATAAAATAAATTATATATTAGTTACTCATCTTCTAGAAATAGGTAAATAATTCTTTCGTTAAATACGATAAATTTCAATAAAATGTTTCGTAAATCATTTTAAAATATCGTAAAAAATATTAAAATATACGCGAATACAAATATAACATAATTAACTAACCAATAATATCAATGCCCGATACATTCTAACCTACACGCCATCAATGCAATAAGATATCGGGCTAGATAAAGGCTATAATATTATTTAATACTAGAGTTAGATGCTATTTCTTATTAACATTTATTAATGCTGAAAATTAAACTATAATTATTAAAGTTACCAAAATGATTAATTTACTGTGTTTTTGTTATTCGGCCGAATAGTGAAAAATAGGCCGAATACCGGGTAGTAACCGAATATTCGTTACATCACTAATTTTTATGAATGTGAAATCATGCTACTACCAGAAACAATGACAACAAGTATTTGACCAAAATGGTCAATATATAATTCAATAAAATATTTATTTATTATAAGAATATTGCGTTTATTTTTCTATGGAAAAAACGAAATTACTTTCCGAACAACCCAATAATTGCTAATGAATATAAAATTCCAGCATTTCCATTTTTTTCTTTACAATAAAATTCAGCTTTCAATTCAATATAATTCTTGCTTCATACATTTTCAACTTTTATTTCTTTATTCTATCATCATCATTGTAAAAAATAAATAAGCAAAATTGCATGCATTTCTTAAAAGTGTTGCATATATTTAAATTATAGATGCTCAAACATAATTACTATTATTACAATAATAAACTTGTTCTGTAGCATAAATTTTAATGAATAAAAAGATACTGAAGATTTTGATATATTGAATTACAGGCTTACTCTGGAGTTATGTCATCTTAGGTTCCAGACTGTTCCTGATGCCATAACTCAAAGTACTGCCTTTTTTCCCACCTATCAATGTATATACTTCCTCTCCTTGCACTTTGATATTATGTACAGTACATTTGACTTCTTGACCTTAGCAAACCATTCAAGATTTAGAAGCAAGTATTGAATGGTTTGGTAAGATCAAGAAGTCAAAACATACATTCTCTGGATTTTTAGCTCATGTTTGTATTTTTATTACCAAAACTATAAAATCAATTATGAGAATCCAGAGAAAATAATGTACCTTTTTTTGGAATTTTTGTTATGTTTTGTTAAAAATGTTCAATAATTTTTGCTTATTTTTGTAAAATGTACAATAGAGAAAAAACTTCCTTTCTGTTAAAGTGTGATAATATAAGTTCCTTCAAATTTGATAGTTCTTGTGTGAGATTTTACAAGACTCATCCGTTAACTCACCCAACTTCCATCATATGTCAGAAGAGTGGAAGCCTTGTTTTGACAATTATAATTGGATGAATTTTCTGGATAAAAAAAAAGGATAGCCTAGCTCAAGAGCAGTCTCACACCTAGAATTTGTTGCCTGTGTAGAAGAGAGACAATGTGGCTGAAAATCCTAGACCAGGGATGGCGAACCTTTTTGAGTCCGCATGCCATATTGTAAGCATACTTAGCTTTAAAGATGTTAATGCATGCCAAAGTCTTAGACTTCGAATCATGATATTTAAAGAAATTAAACGAATATGCTTTAATTCGAATAAATGTAAAAAATCTGATTGAAAAAAGGATGATCAGGTGATAAACAGAATAGATGGTTGAAAAGGACAGAAATCATATGATACATTATGTGCCAGATGATTTCTCTTACGCGCTACAAGTTTGCCACCTCTGTCCTAGACCTTTGATGCATGTAATAGAAAACAAAAATGAAGAATTTGAAAGACAAAAGAAAACACTGTCAATTTAGAAAAAATTGTGAAAATAATATAATATATTTAAGTTATTGTGTAAATTATCTCAATCCAAAGGGAAAAGTCAACAGTAGGATATTGGTTCTGATTATTATATCAATAATTTTAGGTTATCATAAAGTATATTAAAGTAGGGATCGATGGAGGGTCAAATTGTATTTGTAATCTCAATTTATGTTGTTAATTTTTTTTCTTAATTTTTGTTAATAAATTGAATTTGTTTTGATTTCAAGCATGTCTGGTTATGTATTTCCAATAAAGTCTACGTCTATCATCTTACTCGTGTCATGAATGTTCCCTTCTCAAATCCAGTAAATTTATATTTGGGATAGGACAGTCAATGTGCACTCTAGCACACGAATTAATTGCTGGATGGTGTCAGGAATCCTGATTTTTTGGTATTGAATTAAATAAAACAGTCATTCAACATATGTCACAGGGTCTATCCAGAGCACTAGAAATTCGCATAATTATATATATTAATTCATATATAAATTTATAACTTACTTCTAAAACACTGCCATCATCTGCAATAGTATTAAATTCATAACTTAAGATGTCTTCTATATATTCTTCTACTTCTTCAGGAAGTAAATTATCTACATAAAAAAGTAATAAATAATATAATATAATAATATAAAATATTTTTATTTCATTTTATATTGCTTTATGAACTTTATAAAACTCAATAATACCTATGTCTTATCAACTTCCTACATATAAGAACCTCACTATCAGTCTTCTTGTTATAAATGCATTTGTTCTTTCATATACACAATTACATTTAGAGAGGTAATTTAAAATGTTAGACAGCTTTGTGTAATGCAGAATATGCTAACAGTAAGTCCTATTACATACAGAATAATGCTCGTCAGTCAAATAGACTTTCCCCACCATGTCTGTTAAACTCAAAGCTGTGGTCACACCTTGCATTATCCAGCCACACAGGCAACTGCAACCATGACAGCTGTTCTCATTAACTAGTAACCCCCTTCAAAAACCGGCACAACTGCAACCAAAACTAGAAACAAAAAGTTTGTTCTAATCATGCCAATTGCAAACACACATCCAATCAGAAAACGTCTTTGTGCCATATCATATGATAGCAACATTGAAAATAGATCATCATCATGGCAGAAAGTAAGAGGATTGATACTTTTACAGAATCGAGATTTATTGAGCTTTATTTAGGCTCATGAATACCTATGTGATTTTAATTCGTCATTTTATTGAAGATTTTATCTCTTCATGTATTCTCACCAGCTCTAACAAAATGATTGCCTTTTTTTCTTTATTCATTGCAGAAAAGAAACTACGAAAGAATTTTAGCCATTTTAATAAGAAAAATGGCTAAAATTCTGTAAATACTCTGAAAGTAGAACATAAACTGTCAGTAAACTTATGAAAGCAGTCAAAAATAAGCTACTGTAATTTTATTGGTTTATTATGAGGTCACGTGTTTCCAAGTTGCAATGGCAATGAACAATGTGACCATGACAAGATGCACACAACTCGTGCTTGTTGCACTTGCAGTTGCCTGCGCGGCTGGAAATCTTAAGTATGACCACTGCTTAAGACAACATTGTTCAGTAGCTATCCCTTAACTACATCTCTTTTTCACAAGCATAATTACTAGCTCCCAACTTTAATAGTTTAAGGAAGGATGGTTTGCTCTTGAACAAATGATTCCTTTTACGGATTGCATTACCAATAAATCAGTTTACTAGCAAATCAGTTAAAAATGCATCAATAAATATACCAGTAATTTGATACTTTTTACTGGTAAATTTTGGTAAAAATAGGCTCATGTAATAGTTTCTTTTTTTAAACCAAATATTTATTTTAATACACTTTCATGTATATTTATATTTATATATATTAAAAATAGAAACATTGAATGTTTTTATTTAAATCATAATAGTAGTTTACATCATTTATCCTTTAAATTATTACTGTACAGTACACATTTATCTGAATGTGAATGCTTGCAATGACAACTTTTCAATCATGAAAAATAAAAACCTACAGCATGCTCTATTTTTCAGACAATGAAACTGTTGTTTTTGAAAATAGAAAAGAGGGAATTCAATTGGACATAGTGCACTAGCAATTATTTAGCTGCAAACTTATCCATGAGTCAGCAACAACTACTAGTGGCCTGATTTTTGCATCTGCAGTCAAAATTTAAAATTACCAGTAATATTTTAAAAATTTACCATATTTAAGTAATAAAAAAAGTTAAATTTGCAATCCCTAGTATTTTTTAAATTTTTGTATTTGTAGATTGTCATTTTTCTAAAGCAGTTCATAATAGCAGCACTAAATATTTTTCCATCTTTACTTTATTCATGTATGGACTATGTCTTCCATCTTTCTAGTATACAGTATGTCATTCAATCTATAAAAGATACCTTAAGTTGGAAAAATCAATTTCCATTTTTTGAGTGTATCTAATTATAAACATCATATATTATTTATACTTATATAATCTACTGATTAGTATTTTAAATATTTTAATATATTAAAAAATAGAAAATGTTGTGATTTAAAATAATGCAAACAAATTAACAGCTATAAACTTTTACAAGAATAGGTAAATGACACTTAACACTAAATGCTTGGATATTATTCTATTGTATAAAATTTGGATTAAACTGACACTCTATAGCTCATTCTATTTTACTTTTAAGAGTTATTTGTAAAATAGATCATTATCTGTAATTTAATATTTTAAATACACTTGGTCATGTATAAAACAGACAAGTTGAGGAGGAGTAAAATAAAACCCCAAAATGCATCCAATAAGGATGCAATTTGGAGACCGTGGAAAAGTCACAAAGTACTTACGCGTCTGGTGTCTGTTTCATATATAGTCAAGTGTATTTAAAATATTTTATTTTTTGAGACTTCAAATTTTTTCTGATAATATACTTGACATGTTCCTTAACTGTACCATTTAATTTTTTTTCTAAGAAGTCTATTTCTATTTAAAAATTTCACATCAATGAGCTTGTGAATGAGGCCAATGTAATTTTATAATATAGATGTATGGTAAACATTTATAAACGATTTATTTTATAGCTAAATATCAGAAAACATTAATTTTTGTCAGATTATATTTAGGCCCTACTACTGAAATAAAATTGATAAAACAAAATAAAAACTGATAAAAGATATGTTCATATACCATTTTTATTAAAAAATTCTTCAATAACATCAGCTAGCCATAATTCTTTTGCATGACTTTCTGGGCCACCCATACCATGTTCAATTGCCATCTATAAAATATATAAAAATTATTTATTATTTTAAATATCAAGTGAAACAAGTGCAATAATAAATAAAAAAACATCATGATTATTTTATACTAGAGAAATATGATATTTGAAGGGTATAGATGCAAATGTCACATTATTCAATTTTTGGCAGTATTGAGTTATTCATATCACTGTGTTCATCTTGTAAAGGCGAATAAGACTGTAATAGTGCTGTCGCCCTACACTCACATTTTTAGACTGTTTTGAAGCATACATCCACACTCTCCAATTCAACCAATCAGAGAACCCTTGGCGCACACAAAGCATCATGGGATTGTCTGCTCCAGTTCTGTTGATGTTGTGTCTGCTGTAATAATGCTCACAATTTTCTAGCTGCTTTGTTTTTAATGTTTTGGTAATAATTCTTGTAAGTATTTAGTGTTAACAATTGAAATACAGTGTACAGTACAATGGATGAACTAGTGTAATTAATAAAGATTGTGTGCAATTTGATTTTTGGTGTTTATTATCCCCCAATAAAATAATGTTAAGATTCATTTTTCTTGGTTCTTGTTGTTTTTGATTATGTTAACTGTTTCGGTTAACATAACTAACATTCTTCATATAAGATTTGTTGCAAAACTCACTGTCCATATTTTAAAGTTAAATCCTAGTTTTCCCTCCTTTACAAAGAGTTTGAGACTATGTGCAAGTGGTTTCCATGCCAACAGAGATATCATTAAAAAAAAAATTGTTATAATATATCATGTATGTCAACAATAAATAGTGTTTTATGTTTTTCCGAAAGTCTTAAAAAGGGGAGAGTTGTGATACCCTTCATTTATATCAAACTAAAATATTTTTTTTATTTACTAAATTACTTTTTCTATTATTATTTTAATTCCCTTAGACTAATAGTACATACATCAATAGTTACCAATTTTCTCACCCAAAAACTAAAAACCCATTAGAATCTGACAAATCTCCATACCCAAGTAAAATTTCAACCTAGGTTATGGAAAATTAGAAATGACAACAAAACATCACTAGATCTGTAGATAATTATTATTTAATAAGTTAATTAGAACTATCATTAAAAATGTCCAAGGCAAAATTAAATTACTTATATTAATTAATGATTTGTAAATTTAAACAACATGTACCATGTTTTGAAAATTTTAATAATTAATTTGATCAAGTAATATTAATTTATTACTTGAATTTTGACCTTTTTTAGGCATTATTATTCTCACTTTCTAGATCCTTTTACAGATGTTAATAAACAGAGTTAAAGTATTGACAGTTTACTAATAAACAATACATCCATTCTTTTTCCCTTATAGCCATTATAGCTTGTATTGTTACAAAAAAGCAAGCTTCCATCCAAGAGATCAAAACATTCCAACTGCATCAGGATACTTGAAGTTTTGGAGATATCTAAATTTGAAAAAAGGGCCATTGCATTAATTTTAAAGATGAACAACAACTATCTCTTACTGTGGTAATCCTTACATGATCATGGAACAAACTATGACATACAACTTCATGACATAGGGCTATTATAATGGAATGTTCTTATTTATGTTTATATCATTTGATTGGTTACTTTTTAGTTTTATTTCTCTACCTCACTCTATTTACTTTTATCTTATCTTATTTTTATGTATTTGAAAATTATTTTATTTAATTTTTCAAAACACATCATTGTACTATTCAAGCATTCCATCATTGAATATATGGACTAGAAAATGATCTCCATTTGCAGATTGAAAATGTTAGTGCAGAAGTTTTATTTTAAATTAAATCTTGCCTGAATTCAATTAAGGCTCTTTGATAGACATTTTCATTGCTAAATTCCAGCTTCCCAATTAATATTGACTCTTTCACTTCTCACTGACCAATATGTTTTTTATATTGAAGTGTCAGATAGGAAGGAGAACAATGTAATTTAACAGAAAACTAGATTTTACATGGTACACATAATGCGAGCAATAGTTGGTGAGCCTAAAATAACATTGAGCAATGGCCCAATGGTGTGTACACCCATTTCATCATTGTTCACAAACAAAACTTTATAGATCCAGAAGATTCAGATGTGCATAAGCCAACTGCAGTGCATTCATGTGTACTGAACACAATGTGTAATGGAAATTCTGAATTGCGCAATGGGAATACAATATTTGTGAAGTAATTAAGTGTCCAATTTCTGGGTTTCTAAGTATTTCTTTCTTCTGATTATGTTAAAGTTAAAATATTTACCCAAATATTTGGTTCCATGCCATTCCAGTTACACAGCCAATAACTTTTTATGCAGCCGCAACATCAATATCATTGTTTAAATTATAATAAACAACCACAGCGTTTTCATTTTGTTCAAATTTTAAAACTTACTTGCAAAGCGGTCCAATTTTTCAAGACGTTTTTAATTCCAAAATGAAACACGCTTTCATTTGAAGCCGCCATCTTTTCGAAAACGCCACCTGGCAAAAATATTTACGAAAATTTTTATTTATGTATAAAAATAAGTCATATACCAAATATCAAACTGTTTAATCTGTATAAAATATTACTATTTTTTTCTATGAATATTAATAAATTATAATTCGTATTAAATAATAATTATAGTTTTTCTCTTTTACAGAAGTCAATTATGTTCCAATTTGATTGAAATTTTCATATACTGCACAAAAACAGGTTTGAGTGTACAGAAATAAACATCAAGCTAAATTACAATTATATGTTAATAAAATATAAAAGTTCAGTAGAATCGTAACTACAAATATTTTTCTTTTGCAACATAACTATAAAAATTGTTTTGTTGTCCTTTCGCACAAAAGATAATCAAATTTATTTTAATTTTTTAGTAATTTAATTTTTTAAAAATTTACCAGCTTTTTAAATATATAATTAATTATAAGCAAATTAACATTGGTTAAACTATCGGATTACCTAGATGATTTTCAAAACGATAACTACAGTATATCTATTACAAGTATGATGCCTAAATTTGCCAAAATCAGTGGATATTTGTTACCCGACATCATTTCTGTTAAACTAATTATTAAACTATGTATCGAAGTTGCGGAAATTAACGGGAGGGGGGAAAAATACGCTTGCACTACAGTTCTTTTCAAGGAAAGTTGTAACAACAAATGTAAAAAACTACTAGTCGGCACCAGCATTTTACTGTAAATGTCGGGTTGCTATTTATAATTTTTTACGTTGTATAGTATATAATAGTATACAACATAGTATAGTAATGTTTTAAACGTGAAAAACAACTAAATCACAGATTTTTACTGATCTATTTAGCTATTTTGAAGTGAACAATCTAATAAATTACGATTTCAAGTTTTAAAAGTTTGTAAACTAATTTTTAATTAGTTATTTTTTATTCTAATTAACAAATTCATCTTTTTATAATCGCTGAATTATTAAAATTAAAAATTAAACACTATTACATAATAGTAGTTTATCCTGTTATTAATCCACAACTGTAAAATTATATGGCTTCAGAACGGTGAAAAGAGCCATTTCAGATTCAAAACGGATTCTAGTATATTTTCTTATTAAAGATTGCAGCATTACTTCTTGCTGCCTGCAGATGGCTACGCTGCTTAGTCAGCCATATTCAGCAAACGAAATCAACAAGGCAGTTTAAGGAGACAAATTCACTGACTTTTTCACAATTTTCGACAAATTCCCTGACTTTCCATGACTTTTTCCAAAACTAATGAAAATCCCTGATTTTCCCTGACTTTCCAGGTGCGTAGGAACCCTGCATTTAGTTAATTGGTGCCGGGGCTTGTTGTCCCCTACGGTTTCCATATCTGGTTTCGTTTTTCATCTAATTCCGTTCTCGAGATTAGGAAAGACACGTGGACGGACAAACGACAGTGGAAACTTTTGTCCACTACAAATTTTTTCAAATTGCAGCCCAATAATGCTTAATAAATACAATGAAAATAAAAAAAATATGTACTTTTTGAGTTAGTTTTTAAATATCAAATAATATTTAAAAAGAATTTTTTTAACTTTATACTATATTGTTTTGTATGATAATATAAATAAAACTAGTAATATTTTTTATAAAAACAAAATTAAGAAGAAATACATTTTTAATGTATTTTGTCATTTGTTTCAATTAATTTAAATAATATATTAAATAAATGACATATATGAAATATCATAAATTTATCGTTTTCACAAATATCAGCTGCTACATGTTTCGATTTTTTTTTTTTTTTGAACGCTTTATGGGCGAATATTTAGAAGTTCAGTTAGTTAAATCAATAAATGGTTCGGAGTTTCTACAAGAGTATTTATATACTATCACGAATCAAAAATTTAATCCGGAGTCGCGAATGTATGTATATATATATATATAATATTTTAATATACAATATAAAGAAAAAACTAGCAAGAAAAATAAATACAGGGTTGACAAAAGAAGACGCGGTACGCTTACCTTATATCTAAATGATGATAAGTTCGCAACAGGGTGTTGGAAACAACGCACAAATTAAAACTGCCGAAACTGCAAACCAGAAAATGGCACTTCAAGCACTCGAACTAGCAGCTTTATACGAAACTATCCACCTGGCGGAATGTGTGTACAACTTCGAACCTTTGTTTGGCCGCGTTTCTTTGTTTGCTGCAAGAGATCGCTGCAGCAAAAATAAAGCAGCTTTTACGTCCGCTACACGTGTAAAGCAAAATGGACGCTTGTGTGTATAATACGATATTATGCTGTAAAAATAAAAAAGTCGAAGTGATTGTTGATAAAAATATTATGTAAAGATTAAGAAGAATTAGATTTTATAAAATGACACTGAAAGTTATCTAAAGAATAAGAAAATACTATATTTTAAATATAATTATACATCTATCTCTTTACTTCGTTCACATTTTCGGAAAGAGAAATGCTCAATTCTTTATATCTCTTTATTTAAATATTGTAGTTCTTTAACTAAAGCACTACTTTTGGCTGTAACTGGAATTAAAGGATAGATTACGGCGTCCATGTTTCGCTCGAGCAGAAAGCGTTTCTAAACTATGATGCAGCGACGTGTAGCGATAGCTGCTTTGACGTCATTTTCGCTACATTCTCGCTGCATAAAGAAAAGCGGCCTTTATTTAATTGCCGATACAACTAACGACGTAATAAAAAAAAAGATTTTTTATAACAAGAAACAGATCGATTCTAGACGCAAAATATCGCAATTTGAAAAAATCAATAAAAATTACGGGATGAGAGGAAGGAATTGAGCCGATCTAATTAGGCTCCATTCCTTCTAGGTCAGTCAGGGTCTTTTTTTTTTAACTCTTTCCGCCCTGTGGGCACTAAGAGGGCCTCTTTTAGTAGGCCCATTATGGGTTCGGCCAGGCCCACAATGGGGCGACCGGGTGGTGAGGGACGGGGCCCGACATATCCGAACGGACCACCCCCCGAAAAATTCCTGGGGATTATTCGACCTGTTCGGATTCGATCCCGGGACCCCCAGAGCGGTAGGCTGCCACCTTTACCGCTCGGCCATCCGGCCGTCTGATTAGTCAGGGTCAGTAGCTCACATTCCGTTCGCCTCAGACTAATATAACTTTATTTTTATGTATTGATAAATTTAATATTTATTTTTAAAGAAAATAATTATAAAACAGTAATGTTTGTACAAAATTTGTACGAACATTACTCATTAAGCGAAAATAGATTAGCGCTTACTTTTCTTATCAAGAACATTAAACGCTTTTGTCTCAATAAGAAAAGAAAGAGCTTAAAATCTATTTTCGTTAGTTGTGCTTAATGAGGGGGTTCAAGGTGTGACAGGTCTTGCTATTCTCTCCCCTGCAGCAAATACCGAACAATTATCCAAGCGAAAGAAGAAATCGCTTTGTCTCTCTGTCAACCGTAATGCCTTAGAATTGACATATTTTCGGAAGAGCTATGAAATATATCAAATATTGCTAAATTCCTTTCCTGCTACTGTCCCAATTAAGCATTTAAATTATTTATTAGTTTGGTTTCCGTTCTTTTAGATTTAGATTTAGAAGCTATTTCTTTCATGACTGAGTGTTTTTTACGAATGTATGAATTCGCTTTGTGGTTGAAAAACTGCACTCAACAGACGCACTCGTAGATAGTACCGTAAAAATTAATGATATTAAATCACATAATTCTTTTAGTACATCTGAGCAGCTCAGTCTTATTATTAACACATAATAACTTCATTGTAATTACTTATTCTCTACTTGTCAATATGTATCCATATTATTTGCTGCTACCTCATCGGTAGTTAGTTATGTCATTCTGGCCAGACGAATGAATACATTTTCTTCTTGTATATAATATTATATTGTCTTATTTTTAAATTCTGCATTGCATGTCAGTACTGTATCCACCCTACTCTAAATTCATTCTCAGCTATTTTCTACACCTTTCCTCCTCCTAATTTTAATAATAACAATATTAACACATAATTAACTGTTTTGTCACTTCGAAAAGCTGGCGGACCACAGTTTGACGAACTTTGTTAGTTAGGAAAACGTAATATCGTAACGGGTTCTATACTTAAATCTTGACAACGATTATTAATTTTTCGACATTAACTTCGTAAAAACAAATGAAATAATAAATAACGGAATAACTTTAAAATTCAGACTAAATGCTTAATGATATACATTATCAGTTTTGCAATCTTGATATATTGTCAGTGGAATCATGCTCGACATTCCAAAGGCCATTGCCAAACTTCTAGGCTTACAGGAAAGCGGCGCCGAACGTCCGACGTACACGTTTTCGTGTTTAAAACTTCGCCTCAACCTCGCTATTTACTATTAAATGGTTAAATATATAGTTTACTAGCTGACCCGGCCACACGTTGTTGTGGCTCAAAATGTATCTATTATAAATGTATAACACTTCCCCGTGGGGGGAATTTCAAAAAATCCCTTCTTAGTGTACATTCTCTTGACGTACCCTATTAAAACGCAATCAAAAACGCATCTAAAATAGTATAATAAAAGCCGAGTTCTTCACAGTAAGCCTTAATCCCGTCACTTTTCCCGCTGGGGAATATCGAAAAATCCCTTTTTAGTGTATATTCTGTTGACGTAACCTATTAAAACACAATTAAAAACGCAAAAAACCGCATGTAAAATAGTATAATAGAAGCCGAGTTCTTCACGGTAAGCCTTAATCCCGTCCATCTCCCCCCACTGGGGGGAATTTCGACATGTATATTATATAAACACACGTGCGTATTCGAATGCAACGGTAGAAACAAACGAACGTTATATTTTATTTATGCTTATAGAAAATGATCTGCTTCAGTCCATTCTCACAGAAAAGCAGAATGCCTGACAGAAAAGCAAACTTAGGTCGTCAGAAGGTTAGCGCCATCTGTTGGACATAAAAGCTTTAATCCATATATAAATATATTTTTGAAAGGGGGGAAATGGTGTAGGGGTATAAAAAATAGATAGTAGCCGATTCTCAGACCTACTGAGTATGCATACAAAATTTGGTAAAAATCGGTAAAGCCGTTTCGGAGGAGTACGGTAACTAACATTGTGACACGAGAATTTTATATATAAGATTATAAAGTAGGTAGAAAACATTTTATTGAAAATCATTATATATTATTTTTATACCTAGAATTCTAGGTATGTGATTGCTATTCGAATCAGCTTACAAACCTAGAAATTATTTATTGTTTCATTTCATTCCGATGGATTTTTCGGACTAGCCGACCTAAAAAATAAATGGATTTTTGATAAATTAAAGAAACAATTATAGTACGATTCTAGGTAAAATTTTGAAACAAACAACAATCTTAGTGATACATTTATAGTAAAAAAAATAAGAAACAGATCGATTCTGAGCGCGAAATATCGCAATTTGAAAAAAAATCCTTATTAAATTATGAAAGATATAATGAAATAAATAATTCATCGTGAAACTACTATTTTAAACGTTATTGTTTATTAAAATAATAAACTGAACATATTAACATAATTAAAGATTGTAAATATGAAAATGATTATCAGTTTTTATTACAACTTTTTATTAAAAAATAGTTTGTGTAATTTTTCTGCTTTTATTCTATCTGTCTTTTCATTCATTATCTGACCAACTTTCGAAAATATTCGCTCTGCTGGTAGAGAAGAGCAATTTCTCTTAAATTTTGCGTCCAGAAGCGATATTTCGAAAAATTGATAATAGGCATGCATAAACGCTTTTGACGTCGCTAGTCTCTTGACAGTAGCTTGCATTAAATTATACTAAAAAATTCTAGACAAATTTTTTAAAAGTCAGTAAAACTAACACTAAACACCTTAAAATTAGAAGACGCTTTAAGTAATTTCTAATTTTCGGATTTGTTTAATTAATTAGAATAAATGAAATCATGTAAGAATTGTTATTCTAATTTAATAAAAATTTACAGATTTTAAGTTTTTTTTAAATATATTTTTCTTATATATGA
The DNA here is from genome assembly GCF_030686945.1 of Centruroides vittatus. Lineage (NCBI taxonomy): Eukaryota > Metazoa > Arthropoda > Arachnida > Scorpiones > Buthidae > Centruroides > Centruroides vittatus. The sequence goes on from NW_027120673.1 coordinate 3,390,813, forward strand.
CTTCAAAAATTTTCATTTCTGTCGAAGTATGCCGGAACAACTGAATCAGTCGATTCTAAGAAAAACAATCGAATCGAATAATCGGCTTTTTACAACTGATTTATGCCCAACACTAGTACGATCCTGAGACAATGTCCTAATTCTTTTTCTATGAACTATTAACCACGGGTAATTTCACAATTCGAGAGACTCTAAACATGCAATACGGCTCCTTTCAGTGGCATAAATGTTCTTATATTTGACTGACATTAAGGTTTTTAGAGTAAATAATACTTTAAAACACTATTATATTTAAATTAAAATTGATGAGTTTCATTTTGTTTTTTATTAAAATTAATTTTTTAGGAGCAGTAATTCCATCTTTGGTTAGCCATTCACTGCAAGGACGACGCCAGCCAATGGGTAAGGGGGGGCAAGATGATGTAAATTGATAGAGGATATGAACTGTATGTAGGTAAAATAGAAACGATTCATAAAGTTTTAATCATTTACTATGTACCGGAAAAGAAATATCTCAAATAAAACATTTTCTTTAACTTACAAGAAGCCTAAGAAGATTATTTTAATTAAAACTTAGCATTTAAATAACTTTTCGAATTTCTAGGGGAGGGTAACTGCCCCTCTGCCCCTCCCCCTGGCGACGCCCTTGATTCACTGCCTAATTTTCTAGAACCATTTAAAGTTTAATTAAATTATTTTTCCCCTTTATAAAATTCTATACATAGGATCTCTTTAGACAATAGGCTATATATATATATATAGCCTATTGTCTAAAGAAACCTGCATATACAAGCACCATAATGCAAGTCCATTTCGAAAACTGCGCAGATAAATTTTTCTTGTACTGTGTAGACTCAGGAAATAACAAAAATGACACATTTTCATGAATTGCTCGTAAGCAAAACATAGAGAATACATTGACAGAAAAATAGTTTTTTTTTAATGATGATAGTAAACTTGTAGGCCTTATACTAAATGAATAAGGAACAATATCGTCTGCTTGGATTAATTAAAGTATTTTCTTCAACTATCACTATTCTAGCTGTACAATACATATGACACACACGACAGTAATTCTCTCTTTAGTAATTCTTCTCATTTACAGTCCAGCAGGGGATCCATTTCAGAATGAGTGTAAATGTAATGAGTAATTAAATTTAAGTTCTATTTTCTTTAAGGTGACCAGATTTTAACATTTGTGAAGCGAGACAAAATTGACGTGGGAGTAGGAAGTTGTTTTCTTCTTGAAAAAAATTGTTCTAGATCAACAAAATTTTATTATCAAAGAACGCAAAAATTGTATTGTTATATTTTTTTTTAAATTTCAACGTATGTAAAATTTACAAATATAATAAATTTATATACTATTATAAATGTTTAAAAACTCTTCTTTTTTCGCATATTTCTCAGTCGAGTGAATTTTTTAGTAGATTGCTGTCGTTTAAAATGTCATTAAATTTTTCGCAAGAGTTTAAATTATATTTCACACATAATATGGCTTTCAAAGTCTCAACACTTAATTGTGATTAATCAGATATCCACGAAAGGCGCCTTATAAGGGCGCCTTATTAAACTTGTAAATAAAACAGTGTTAATCTAAAATTTTACATAGTTGTATCGAAGAATATTTACAGTATTATATTATGAAATAAAATTTTACTAGTAACGTCTAAAACTATTTTAAAATGTATTTATTTGATGTTTCAATAAATTTTCTTAACTATTTTCTATCTGAAATAAGATTTCTCCTTCTGCAGTAAATGTAATATTTTCTAAATGAATGAAATAAAATAAAACTAAGTTCGTACTTTAATATGTTGATACGCGCTTCTTATACTTAATCATTTAGTATAATCAGGGATGGGCAACCTTTTTCTTTGTAACGGCCGTATTTAAAAACTTTTGAACTAACGCGAGCCCCAAACGAGAGAAAAGAGAAAAAAGAAATGCCAGTAAATCACAATTATTTATTAATATGCAATCATAAATTAGCATAGCCGCTTTTTAATATTTATATAAACGATATTATAGAAACCAATATACCGAAAATAATAATATATTGTTGGCAGAAGATATTGTTATAACCTATGCGGGTTGGAATCTTCAATTAATTAAAAATAACATGAATTTATTGTTGGCTAAATTAATTAAATATATGGTGAATAATAACTTTAGAATACATTAGAATAAAACAAAATATGTTTATTTATCAAATAAAAACAAAAAAGTCAACTTAGATGATATACAAGTAAGAATTAATAATAAACGTATTCAAAGAGTTAATACCGTAAAATATTTCGGTATTGAAATTGATGATAAATTACGATGGAACAATCATATAAATAATCTAACATTGTCTTTATCTAGATTTATTGGAATATTAAAAAGAATACTGAGTTTCATAAATTTTGAGACTCTTTTGCGTTTATATCACGCTTGTATGGAACCAAACTTCGATATGGTATTTCCATATGGGATACAGCTTCTGGCTGGCAGGAAAAAATCTTATATATATTCATATTTCAAACATTTTTTTGAAGTTTAAATGAATGTTTGGCTTATATTATAGTTCAGAAGCTTAGTTATTAGTAATTATTCTTAATCTTAAGCTTAGTATAAGATTCTAGCTAATATTATTCTTAATCTTAACTCATCACTTATATAATAAGTGATAAGTTAAATAAACACCTTAGGACCTCTAACTATAACTGTCAATGAAAAAAAAAAATTTGATTCTACCAAGAGTTTAGCACTGTTTTGGCGAGATGCACCGATCTACCGACTGATGTATAACTGGAATTCTTTAAAAGCATATAAAGATCTGAGAACTTATGGGCAATTTAAACAAGTTGTTAAAAAATTGAACGATGTCTAATTTTGTGTATTATTTATTTTTGTTGTTCTTTTTTTGTTTGTTGATTGTTTATTTTCTGTATATGTATTTTTGTCGACACTTGGAAAAAGCCAATGGCCATAATGTCGTTTAGTCAAATAAACAAATAAATAAACATATACTGTACTTAATTTAGCTTCTAGAAATGATGTAAACGTTATATATCAGAAATGTTTGGTTAAATATTAGTCACTGCTAGTTTTAAATTATTTTCGATGTGTCTGCTAGCCGGTTTCTTGTTTTAATTCTTACTAAATTCATTACGAAAAACTATTCACATGAAAAAGTTGTAGAAAATAATCTAATTCACAAAACAACACATTTACTTATAGCTGAGACAATTTTATTGAGAAAACTAACGTTTTCGGCTTACTCAAGAAGCCATCTTCAGGTTTTAACTTTCGAAAAAAGGAACATTATCATTCCATTAAAAGAATACAATTATTTGAAAAAATTCAAACCATTAGTAACGGACAAAAATAAAAAATAAAAACAAAAAGAAAGAACATGGTAATATAAATAAATAAATATACAATAAAATCGTTATAGTGGGAATAAGAAGTAAAAAAAACGAAAATAAAAATGATTCCACTGGTGATACTTTTTTAAAAAAGTGGCAGGTGTTGTTTTGTGAATTAGACTAATTATTGGCTGAGCTAGTATCTGCTTTATGTAGAAAATAACGTTGGAATTTTTGCTGCATACTTCCTTAAGCTGGGAAATTGATGTATTTATTCAAATATTTTACACATTTTAGGCGTCTAATTAGTCGAGTTCAAATTCCCAAAACTTGTAAAACTGTCAGTGGACCTTCAAAGGATTCCACTCAAACGTTATAAAGAGTCTGTAATGAAGATTGACAGGTAGCTATGGGGTGTAAGAAAACAAGTTATTTTTCCAAATAATTTCAAAAGAAAATATTTTAATTAATCCAAGCAGACGATATTATTATTACGAGTTACACCCGCAATATTCTGATACCAATTTCATCAAAGAATTAACTGACAACAAATACTGTATACGTAACGATCGAAGATAAATTACAATATAACGTTCACATTAAACACTTCCCGTATGGTCAAATTTTATAAAAATAATTTTATTTACAAGCTTAGGAATGCGATTAGGCAAGACCTCGAATGGGATTTTAGTTAACCTCTGAATAACAGAAAAACGTAATTCTCGTGCGCATGTTTGTTCTTGTAAATCATTAACATTTTAACTATTGCGATAGCAAATACCTATAAATTAATAATTATCATCTGTATTTTATCAATCGTCACCATTTCTGTGCTTCTCATAACCATGTAAGTTAAAAAATTTTACAAATTTTGTAACAGTGCAACTAAACAGTTACATGACAGAGTTGATAAGGGACTCGAAGTTCGAAAAATGCATACTCTAGGGGAAAAAATGTGATTTTCTAAAGCTTGTCCTGTTTCTAATTGATGGTATAATAAGTCTAGCGAGAAAGATCTACATTGCGCATTTTAAATAACTAAACTTTATAAAATAACGTGTTTTTAAAAAGACGCTCTTTTAAAAATAATTCTGTGTTGACGAGTCATTTCTCTTCGTCATTGTCATCCTTTGAAATAAAAAAGTATCATATACGTATTTTGATTTTGAACTAATAGGAAAGGCATCTTGATTTGGCTTTCTTGGTTTGACGGCACGATTATAACAAACAGTATCGTGTAACTTCTTACGTTCGAGTCGTGTATTGTCTGCCACTTAATACATGTTTGAATCAGTTTTTAATTACTTTGCCTATTTACGATATTTAAATAAAAATGTGAGTTTTACTCCTTCCACCTTTTCCTAGCCAAAATTGTAATTTTTTCGATCACCGATATGAAATTTCGTTACGCATTGTTCCCGTGAGTGAAGTTGTATCTTACCAAACTAAGATATTAATTACAATATTCATTGGGCTAGTCCATGTTTAGATTTTTTAATTCCTATTACTTTTATCTTTTTTAGGTGAAATATAAACGTGTACTGTTTAGTAACGAAATAGTTTTATTGTCGGCATATTCTTATCCACGTTCTAAACTAGATTTATTATATCAGTCGAATAGGAATTACACGATATTCAGGAAGTCGTCATTTTTTATTTCATTTATACATCTTTAATTTTAACATTATCAATCATAAATTGATTTGTTTATGATAACTATAACTTATTTTATAATATGCGATTCATAAAAGAAATTAAAAGAAAGTCGCTGGCGGTCTAACTGGACGTACTCAAACTGTGATCCGCCTTATCATTACTTTTATTTTAATTCACAAAAGTATTGGTCCGCGAGGTATTGGAATGAAAAAAAAAAAAAACTGGGTGTGAGAACTTCGCTCTGACGCGTGTTGCGTCTGTTGTTTTTAAGTAAAACATTATCAAACAGAAAAGTCTTTATGTAGTAGCCTATTGATCCACATCTTACATATAAATTATTGTTATATAACTTTACATTTTTAAATTTAAAGGATTAGTTAGGCTATGTAAAACATACGTGTTTATAAATTTATAGTTATAAACATTTAATCTGAATTTTAAAGTAATTTGATTGTTCTCTTTTTAACAAGTTAATCTCGAAAAATAAATCGTCGTTGTCAAACCTTAGCTTGTGAATTTCGTTATAAAATGTTACGGTGTTACGAAAGCGTAACTAAGCAAAGTTCGTCAAACTGGTCCGCGGGCTGTCCACGCGGGTTTTTGTGTCCATTATGTAGTTTTATGAATGAAAAATTTACAAGTTGTGAAAACGCGCGTCAATATATATAAGTGTCATCTCGAGTTTTTTTCGCAGTTACTTTGGATGCTATTGGAACCCATCTTTTAAATTTTCTCTCTAAAAACGCATATTTTAAAATTATAGATTACGATATTACGGGCGTCTCTTTTTTTTCACCGTCGTTCGCAAATGTCTACAAACAGCAGCCCAGCGAAGCACCGCTATTAATGTGGGCACCGTAGGGTGTCTTTACTCTATCACGTGACGCCTGCGAGGTATAGTGCAAACAGAACGAATTCTTCCGCCACAAGAAAAAGTTGTCCGGAAACGCGTCAGAGCAGTAGTCACGTGAGCGACTGACGTCGAATCCGGGTCACGTGACACGCTGTGTGCGCGTCCGCCCTCCAATGTGTAGCTCCACGACCAAAACAAGCTAAAGCGATGGCGGTGCACAGTCGGTAAGTAGTCCTATGATTTTTTGTTTATAGCGTTTTTTAAATGAGTTGCCCTTCATATATTCGATGTGTTTTAAACATGTCTAGCATGTATGTCTCTATTATAAATATAATTAAGAAGAAAAACGTTGGTGTCGATAAAATAAACTTCTACCAAGTTTTGTTTTATTCGTTTTTCCTGTCCTTTCGTTGGCCATGCACTCGCGTGATCTAACATTAGTACCCACAGAGTGGAAAAAGAGAAAAGCTATTATTATTTAATACGAATTATAATTTATTAATATTCATAGAAAAAATATTACTATTTGTACAGATTAAACAGTTTGATATTTGGTATATGACTTTTTTATTTATAAATAAAAATTTTCGTAAATATTTTTGCCAGGTGGCGTTTTCGAAAAGATGGCGGCCTCAAATGAAAGCGTGTTTCATTTTGGAATTAAAAACGTCTTGAAAAATTGGACCGCTTTGCAAGTAAGTTTTAAAATTTGAACAAAATGAAAACGCTGTGGTTGTGGATTATAATTTAAACAATGATATTGATGTTGCGGCTGCATAAAAAGTTATTGGCTGTGTAACTGGAATGGCATGGAACCAAATATTTGGGTAAATATTTTAACTTTAACATAATCAGAAGAAAGAAATACTTAGAAACCCAGAAATTGGACACTTAATTACTTCACAAATATTGTATTCCCATTGCGCAATTCAGAATTTCCATTACACATTTTGTGTTCAGTTACACATTAGAATATGCACTGCAGTTTGCTTATGCACATCTGAATCTTCTGGATCTATAAGTTTTGTTTGTGAACAATGATGAAATGGGTGTACACACCATTGGGCCATTGCTCAATGTTATTTTAGGCTCACCAACTATTGCTCGCATTATGTGTACCATGTAAAATCTAGTTTTCTGTTAAATTACATTGTTCTCCTTCCTATCTGACACTTCAATATAAAAAACATATTGGCCAGACACTTTCTCTACTTCTGAATATCCAATGTCCCTCTCTCCACTATCCTCTGTTGTATTTTCAGTGAAAATTTTTTGATTTATCTATTTCCACAATTGGTTGCCACTATTGAGATTTTTGACCTGTGGTCCCTTTTGAGCTTAATATTTTTAAGTTGCTCCCCCCATAATTGTAGCTCGGGAAACTTAAAACATAAACATTAAAAACAGGGATACTATAGATTATTTTTTGTCTCCGGTCCAAAAGGAGGGTATCGTTGAACTCATCTTGGCCCTCTCAGTTCAAATATATACTCAAAGTTCCGAAATTCCATAGATGGTAATCTATAGTACAGCCTTAAAAACTATTAAACTAAAATATTAAACACTACTAAAATATAGACCTGTTGAGTAGACATAAATTTTAAGTAAACACCCTTAAAAAAAGAACATACTTTGCAAACACAAGATTCAAAATGTCTTCATTTACAAAAACCAAAACGGAGTTCCAACATCAATTGGGAAGCTGGAATTTAGCAATGAAAATGTCTATCAAAGAGCCTTAATTGAATTCAGGCAAGATTTAATTTAAAATAAAACTTCTGCACTAACATTTTCAATCTGCAAATGGAGATCATTTTCTAGTCCATATATTCAATGATGGAATGCTTGAATAGAACAATGATGTGTTTTGAAAAATTAAATAAAATAATTTTCAAATACATAAAAATAAATAAGATAAAAGTAAATAGAGTGAGGTAGAGAAATAAAACTAAAAAGTAACTAATCAAATGATATAAACATAAATAAGAACATTCCATTATAATAGCCCTATGTCATGACGTTGTATGTCATAGTTTGTTCCATGATCATATAAGGATTACCACAGTAAGATAGATGTTGTTCATCTTTAAAATTAATGCAATGGCCCTTTTTTCAAATTTAGATATCTCCAAAACTTCAAGTATCCTGATGCAGTTGGAATGTTTTGATCTCTTGGATGGAAGCTTGCTTTTTTGTAACAATACAAGCTATAATGGCTATAAGGGAAAAAGAATGGATGTATTGTTTATTAGTAAACTGTCAATACTTTTACAGATGTTAATGAACAGAGTTAAAGGATCTAGAAAGTGAGAATAATAATGCCTAAAAAAGGTCAAAATTCAAGTAATAAATTAATATTACTTGATCAAATTAATTATTAAAATTTTCAAAACATGGTACATGTTGTTTAAATTTACAAATCATTAATTAATATAAGTAATTTAATTTTGCCTTGGACATTTTTAATGATAGTTCTAATTAACTTATTAAATAATAATTATCTACAGATCTAGTGATGTTTTGTTGTCATTTCTAATTTTCCATAACCTAGGTTGAAATTTTACTTGGGTATAGAGATTTGTCAGATTCTAATGGGTTTTTAGTTTTTGGGTGAGAAAATTGGTAACTATTGAAGTATGTACTATTAGTCTAAGGGTATTAAAATAATAATAGAAAAAGTAATTTAGTAAATAAAAAAAATATTTTAGTTTGTTATAAATGAAGGGTATCACAACTCTCCCCTTTTTAAGACTTTCGGAAAAACATAAAACACTATTTATTGTTGACATACGTGATATATTATAACAATTTTTTTTTTAATGATATCTCTGTTGGCATGGAAACCACTTGCACATAGTCTCAAACTCTTTGTAAAGGAGGGAAAACTAGGATTTAACTTTAAAATATGGACAGTGAGTTTTGCAACAAATCTTATATGAAGAATGTTAGTTATGTTAACCGAAACAGTTAACATAATCAAAAACAACAAGAACCAAGAAAAATGAATCTTAACATTATTTTATTGGGGGATAATAAACACCAAAAATCAAATTGCACACAATCTTTATTAATTACACTAGTTCATCCATTGTACACTGTATTTCAATTGTTAACACTAAATACTTACAAGAATTATTACCAAAATATTAAAAACAAAGCAGCTAGAAAATTGTGAGCAGACACAACATCAACAGAACTGGAGCAGACAATCCCATGATGCTTTGTGTGCGCCAAGGGTTCTCTAATTGGTTGAATTGGAGAGTGTGAATGTTGCTGCAAAACGGTTGTTGGATAATGTGATGTATGCTTCAAAACGTGATTTTCTACAATTTTTCCAGTCTAAAAATGTGAGTGTAGGGTGACTTCACTATTACAGTCTTAATTAAAATAACACCTCTAACCTTTTACCCGGTGTCATTCTATTTTTAGAATCGCATCGTTCTATTTTCAGAATCGCAAACGTTTTCACAGCCCCTCCTGGGCTCTTCTTCAGGCTTCGTCGAATAGGCCGTTAACATTCGAATAAATATTCAATTTGATTTCTTTTCAGAACATTACCACGTGCAGCAGCTGGACATTTGTACTGCGCATGCTCCATGTTCTTCCCTTTAAACACTGTTTTCTAGCAAAACCTGCCATGCGCTCGATAGGATCATTTCCTCTTTATAATTAACGCAGGTACTACATAATCCCGCCTTAAATATCTCCATGGCTTCTAGCCATTTCAATTGCTGTGGGTTATAGCTGGGTATAATGATTTTTGCCGCATGCAGGTCCGCCGTTATCTCCTCTTCCGACGCATACGTCGCCAGGGCCGTAGTGTATCTACCGTGCTGTATGTCTGACTCGTGCTCCTTTAACCTCACTTTTAACGCACGTTTCGTGGAACCAATGTATGTTAATTGTCTATTGCACCTGTGGTCTTCTAGTGGTATCATATATACTCCCGGAAGCCTTTCGGGGTTTGGTGGGTCTTTGCCGTTGCTTAATATTCTGTTAACGAATGTTAACGGCCTATTTGACGAAGCCTGAAGAAGAGCCCAGGAGGGGCTGTGAAAACATTTGCGATTCTGAAAATAGAACGACACCGGGTGAAAGGTTAGAAGTGTTATTTTAATTATTACAAATTCTGGTGTATAGAGAGATTATATTACAGTCTTATTCACCTTTACAAGATGAACACAGTGATATGAATAACTCAATACTGCCAAAAATTGGATAATGTGACATTTGCATCTATTCCCTTCAAATATCATATTTCTCTAGTATAAAATAATCATGATGTTTTTTTATTTATTATTACACTTTTGTTTCACTCGATATTTAAAATAATAATTAATTTTTATATATTTTATAGATGGCAATTGAACATGGGATGGGTGGCCCAGAAAGTCATGCAAAAGAATTATGGCTAGCTGATGTTATTGAAGAATTTTTTAATAAAAATGGTATATGAACATATCTTTTATCAGTTTTTATTTTGTTTTATCAATTTTATTTCAGTAGTAGGGCCTAAATATAATCTGACAAAAATTAATGTTTTCTGATATTTAGCTATAAAATAAATCGTTTATAAATGTTTACCATACATCTATATTATAAAATTACATTGGCCTCATTCACAAGCTCATTGATGTGAAATTTTTAAATAGAAATAGACTTCTTAGAAAAAAAATTAAATGGTACAGTTAAGGAACATGTCAAGTATATTATCAGAAAAAATTTGAAGTCTCAAAAAATAAAATATTTTATATATACTTGACCATATATGAAACAGACACCAGACGTGTAAGTACTTTGTGACTTTTCCACGGTCTCCAAATTGCATCCTTATTGGATGCATTTTGGGGTTTTATTTTACTCCTCCTCAACTTGTCTGTTTTATACATGACCAAGTGTATTTAAAATATTAAATTACAGATAATGATCTATTTTACAAATAACTCTTAAAAGTAAAATAGAATGAGCTATAGAGTGTCAGTTTAATCCAAATTTTATACAATAGAATAATATCCAAGCATTTAGTGTTAAGTGTCATTTACCTATTCTTGTAAAAGTTTATAGCTGTTAATTTGTTTGCATTATTTTAAATCACAACATTTTCTATTTTTTAATATATTAAAATATAAAAAATAATCAGTAGATTAAATAAGTATAAATAATATATGATGTTTATAATTAGATACACTCAAAAAATGGAAATTGATTTTTCCAACTTAAGGTATCTTTTATAGATTGAATGACATACTGTATACTAGAAAGATGGAAGACATAGTCCATACATGAATAAAGTAAAGATGGAAAAATATTTAGTGCTGCTATTATGAACTGCTTTAGAAAAATGACAATCTACAAATACAAAAATTTAAAAAATACTAGGGATTGCAAATTTAACTTTTTTTATTACTTAAATATGGTAAATTTTTAAAATATTACTGGTAATTTTAAATTTTGACTGCAGATGCAAAAATCAGGCCACTAGTAGTTGTTGCTGACTCATGGATAAGTTTGCAGCTAAATAATTGCTAGTGCACTATGTCCAATTGAATTCCTTCTTTTCTATTTTCAAAAACAACAGTTTCATTGTCTGAAAAATAGAGCATGCTGTAGGTTTTTATTTTTCATGATTGAAAAGTTGTCATTGCAAGCATTCACATTCAGATAAATGTGAACTGTACAGTAATAATTTAAAGGATAAATGATGTAAACTACTATTATGATTTAAATAAAAACATTCAATGTTTCTATTTTTAATATATATAAATATAAATATACATGAAAATGTATTAAAATAAATATTTGGTTTCAAAAAAAAAAACTATTACATGAGCCTATTTTTACCAAAGTTTACCAGTAAAAAGTATTGAATTACTGGTATATTTATTGATGCATTTTTAACTGATTCCTAGTAAACTGATTTATTAGTAATGCAAAAGGAATCATTTGTTCAAGAGCAAACCATCCTTTTTTAAACTATTGAAGTTGGGAGCTAGTAATTATGCTTGTGAAAAAGAGATGCAGTTGATGTCTTTCTTTTACAAGCATATTATGTAGTTAAGGGATAGCTACTGAACAATGTTGTCTTAAGCAGTGGTCATACTTAGGATTTCCAGCCGCGCAGGCAACTGCGAGTGCAACAAGCATGAGTTGCGTGCATCTTGTCACGGTCTCATTGTTCATTGCCGTTGCAACTTGGAAACATGTGCCCTCATAATAAACCAATAAAATTACTAAATATAAAATATAAATACGACTTTACAAAGTTGGAACTTTGTCTTGTCTTTACTTCCGCCATCTCGTCATTTAATTTTTATTTAGAAATGCTGATGGTGTGAATGGCGGAAGTAAAACAAGACACAGCTTCTTAACTTTTGTAAAGTCGTATTTATATTTTATATTTATTAAATGTGAATAACGCCGGCGATGTTCTGTATTTAATTTTTATTTAGAAATGTGATATTTTAACTGTGGCAATAACACCAGAGGACGCTTTTTACCTGTTTTACATTCTTTTACAGAGGCAGTAGCCTCAAAAGAAAGGTTGTCTCCAAGAGACTGTGAATTTTAAAGGACTACTGATGGTGTGAACGCGGAAGTAAAGACAAGACAAAGTTCCAAGTTTGTAAAGTCGTATTTATATTTTATATTTTATATTTATTAAATGTGAATAATGCCGGCCATGTTCTGTATTTAATTTTTATTTAGAAATACAATAAAATTACAGTAGCTTATTTCTGACTACTTTGATAAGTTTACCGACAGTTTGTGTTCTACTTTCAGAGTATTTATGGAATTTTAGCCATTTTTCTTATTAAAATGGCTAAAATTCTTTCTTAGTTTCTTTTCTGCAACGAATAAAGAAAAAAAGGCAATCATTTTGTTAGAGCTGGTGAGAATACATGAAGAGATAAAATCTTCAATAAAACTACAAATTAAAATCCCATAGGTATTCATGAGCCTAAATAAAGCTCAATAAATCTCGATTCTGTAAAAGTATCAATCCTCTTACTTTCTGCCATGATGATGATCTATTTTCAATGTTGCTATCATATGATGTGGCACAAAGACGTTTTCTGATTGGATGTGTGTTTGCAATTGGCATGATTAGAACAAACTTTTTGTTTCTAGTTTTGGTTGCAGTTGTGCCGGTTTTTGAAGGGGGTTACTAGTTAATGAGAACAGCTGTCATGGTTGCAGTTGCCTGTGTGGCTGGATAATGCAAGGTGTGACCACAGCTTTGAGTTTAACAAACATGGTGGGGAAAGTCTATTTGACTGACGAGCATTATTCTGTATGTAATAGGACTTACTGTTAGCATATTCTGCATTACACAAAGCTGTCTAACATTTTAAATTACCTCTCTAAATGTAATTGTGTGTATGAAAGAACAAATGCATTTATAACAAGAAGACTGATAGTGAGGTTCTTATATGTAGGAAGTTGATAAGACATAGGTATTATTGAGTTTTATAAAGTTCATAAAGCAATATAAAATGAAATAAAAATATTTTATATTATTATATTATATTATTTATTACTTTTTTATGTAGATAATTTACTTCCTGAAGAAGTAGAAGAATATATAGAAGACATCTTAAGTTATGAATTTAATACTATTGCAGATGATGGCAGTGTTTTAGAAGTAAGTTATAAATTTATATATGAATTAATATATATAATTATGCGAATTTCTAGTGCTCTGGATAGACCCTGTGACATATGTTGAATGACTGTTTTATTTAATTCAATACCAAAAAATCAGGATTCCTGACACCATCCAGCAATTAATTCGTGTGCTAGAGTGCACATTGACTGTCCTATCCCAAATATAAATTTACTGGATTTGAGAAGGGAACATTCATGACACGAGTAAGATGATAGACGTAGACTTTATTGGAAATACATATCCAGACATGCTTGAAATCAAAACAAATTCAATTTATTAACAAAAATTAAGAAAAAAAATTAACAACATAAACTGAGATTACAAATACAATTTGACCCTCCATCGATCCCTACTTTAATATACTTTATTATAACCTAAAATTATTGAATCATAATCAGAACCAATATCCTACTGTTGACTTTTCCCTTTGGATTGAGATAATTTACACAATAACTTAAATATATTATATTATTTTCACAATTTTTTCTAAATTGACAGTGTTTTCTTTGTCTTTCAAATTCTTCATTTTTGTTTTCTATTACATGCATCAAAGGTCTAGAACAGAGGTGGCGAACCTGTGGCACATAAGAGAAATCATCTGGCACATAATGTATCATATGATTTCTGTCCTTTTCAACCATCTATTCTGTTTATCACCTGATCATCCTTTTTTCAATCAGATTTTTTACTTTTTTACATTTATTCGAATTAAAGCATATTCGAAGTCTAAGACTTTGGCACGCATTAACATCTTTAAAGCTAAGTATGCTTACAATATGGCATGCGGACTCAAAAAGGTTCGCCATCCCTGGTCTAGGATTTTCAGCCACATTGTCTCTCTTCTACACAGGCAACAAATTCTAGGTGTGAGACTGCTCTTGAGCTAGGCTATCCTTTTTTTTTATCCAGAAAATTCATCCAATTATAATTGTCAAAACAAGGCTTCCACTCTTCTGACATATGATGGAAGTTGGGTGAGTTAACGGATGAGTCTTGTAAAATCTCACACAAGAACTATCAAATTTGAAGGAACTTATATTATCACACTTTAACAGAAAGGAAGTTTCTCTTCTATTGTACATTTTACAAAAATAAGCAAAAATTATTGAACATTTTTAACAAAACATAATGTACCTTTTTTTTGAAATTTTTGTTATTTTCTCTGGATTTTCATAATTGATTTTATAGAATTATATATATAATTGATTTTATAGTTTTATTTTTATTACCAAACATAAGCTAAAAATCCAGAGAATGTATGTTTTGACTTCTTGATCTTACCAAACCATTCAATACTTGCTTCTAAATCTTGAATGGTTTGGTAAGGTCAAGAAGTCAAATGTACTGTACATAATATCAAAGTGCAAGGAGAGGAAGTATATACATTGATAGGTGGGAAAAAAGGCAGTACTTTGAGTTATGGCATCAGGAACAGTCTGGAACCTAAGATGACATAACTCCAGAGTAAGCCTGTAATTCAATATATCAAAATCTTCGGTATCTTTTTATTCATTAAAATTTATGCTACAGAACAAGTTTATTATTGTAATAATAGTAATTATGTTTGAGCATCTATAATTTAAATATATGCAACACTTTTAAGAAATGCATGCAATTTTGCTTATTTATTTTTTACAATGATGATGATAGAATAAAGAAATAAAAGTTGAAAATGTATGAAGCAAGAATTATATTGAATTGAAAGCTGAATTTTATTGTAAAGAAAAAAATGGAAATGCTGGAATTTTATATTCATTAGCAATTATTGGGTTCTTCGGAAAGTAATTTCGTTTTTTCCATAGAAAAATAAACGCAATATTCTTATAATAAATAAATATTTTATTGAATTATATATTGACCATTTTGGTCAAATACTTGTTGTCATTGTTTCTGGTAGTAGCATGATTTCACATTCATAAAAATTAGTGATGTAACGAATATTCGGTTACTACCCGGTATTCGGCCTATTTTTCACTATTCGGCCAAATAACAAAAACACAGTAAATTAATCATTTTGGTAACTTTAATAATTATAGTTTAATTTTCAGCATTAATAAATGTTAATAAGAAATAGCATCTAACTCTAGTATTAAATAATATTATAGCCTTTATCTAGCCCGATATCTTATTGCATTGATGGCGTGTAGGTTAGAATGTATCGGGCATTGATATTATTGGTTAGTTAATTATGTTATATTTGTATTCGCGTATATTTTAATATTTTTTACAATATTTTAAAATGATTTACGAAATGTTTTATTGAAATTTATCATATTTAATGAAAGAATTATTTATCTATTTCTAGAAGATGAGTAACTAATATATAATTTATTTTATATATAAAGCAAAGAATGAGCATTTTTCATTATATACAAAAGATAACATTTGAAATCATGTTAATTTTAAAAATATTGACAAAAACAATAGCAACAAAATATCACAAAACTTCACAATCTTTAAAAATTCTTATTTGATTTGATAATAGAATAATTATTTGATTCTTATAACTAAAACCCCGAATAATATATTTGAACTGTTCCACAACTGGGCAGAAACTAGACACTATTCAGTCTACAAATACGCAGTAAAAACAAGATTTTAGAGTTAAAAAGATCGATTGCAAATAAAATAACTTATAAGTTATAACTTGCATCTAAATACCAACAACTGCCAAATCATATCGGGCTATTTACGGCTATTACATAAATTATAAACCAATTTGGCACTAGAGGTAGACGTTAGGCTCCATCTCATATTAACTGTAATAATTATAATTTAATTAATTAATTTAAATAATTTAGACCTACTGGAAGAAAAAATAGCGGGCACACACTGCTCTCTATTGACAGCGGGCCAATAGAGAGCAGAGTGCGCGATCCTTGCCATAATGCTGTTCGTGCGCCAATTTTCGTACTTGCATTAATCAAGCCGAATAGTTTGGCCGAATATTCAGCCATTCAGCCACGCTCCTGGCCAAATATTCGGTATTCGGCTGAGGCCAAATATACTATTCGTTACATCACTAATAAAAATTTTGATCGTTTACAAAAAACTGATCCAAGTGATTTTTGACATGTCATTTCAAGTAAATGTCTTACAGTTAAAAAAAATTTGTATAGACTGCAACAAGTAATAATCTGAGTGTGCTGGATCTGGCAAATATGGTTGGTGTGATAACACATCCCATCTAAGCTTTAACAGTTTCTGATGAGTTACCAAACTTGTGTGAAATTTGGCATCGTCATGGTAAAACACTACACTTTGTTTGTTGATCAATTCTGGCCTTTCGTTTGATGATATTACTCAATTTGTTTACTCGATGGCAGTACACTTTTGAATCGATTGTTAAATTGTCTGGTAAAAGCTCAAAAACAAATTTCTTTAAAATCTCACCATAGAGAGCATCTCTCTTTAATAACATGTGAAACCCATATGTCGAGCTTTGAAATGGAACCAATTCATTTTAAGTAATAATAAATGGTTCATTTTAACAGATTTAATCTCTTAGTGATTTCATGTGTTGTTATAAGGCAGATTGCTTCAATCAGTACCTTTATTTTGTTTTCATTGGCTTCAAATGGCCATCCAGAATGTGGTGTATCTTCGATATTAAAATTGCCAGAACGCAATTTTGTAAACCAGTTTTGGCACTGTCTTTCTCTCAACACATCTTCTCCAAACATGTACCACAATTTTTTTCTTGTTTGAACAGCATTTTGATTTTTTAGTTATAAGAAAGCAAAATATGCCGAAAATGATGCTTTCGATTTTCCATATTGATGGGTCATAGAAAAAAAAAATGATTGTACAGAATCAAACAAAATTTTTTACAAGCCTTAAAATGTCAGCTGTCGAAGTATATAGTGAAAATGTGGTTTAAAATAAAATTGGCAGGTAAAAATACATCTAATTCCTCTAGTAATAAAAGAAACGAAATTTTGAACAACCCAATAAAATAATGAATATAAACAACTTGGAATTATGAAAAACAGTAGCTGGAAATACAAATAGATAGAATGTATAGTAACCAGCTATCAAGATGAATATTTTACTAACATTTAAAAATTCATATTTGATTTGATAATAGAATAATCATTTGATTCTTATAACTAAAATCTGTTTACATTACCAACCATAGTTAGATAATGGCTTCCAATATTAAGATTTATTCCTGCTTCTCATAATCTTTAAATATTAATATATTTTTTAGATTGGTGATTGTTATTTCTAATTATTATTTGTTTAATATCTTTAAATCTTTTGAATTTCTTATTATACATTCTGATGATGAACAGAGAATTCTAGAAAGAAATGTACTAGTTCTTAATTACTTCATTTGTTTCACAAGCTATTTTAAGATGAGCATTAAATAAATGTTTAAACTAGATTAAATTAAAAATAAGTAAATATTAATTTTATTTAGGTATCCAAGAAATTCTGTCAGTATTTTGAATTTTGTCAAAACAAACAGGAATCTAAGATACTAGAAAGTTGTCAAAGAAATCAAAGATCAGTATTACAGAACAACAATCAAAAGACTGAGTTGGGGGAAAATCCAGATAATTCAATGGTAAGAATAGTTTAAAATTATTATTATATAGCAGAGTGAGCAGCTGTCTGATATTGTAGGCAGACAACTCCAACAGGTCTACAGTAGATAAATCTTAGCTAAGAAAGATATAATCGAAAAGACTTGAGTTGATAAAGGAATAAAGAAAATCACATCTGAGAAACAAAGATGTGCCATCCATGAAAAAATAGAGAGACTGCTTGTTATTACATGTAAATAAACATAGTAAGAAAGTATATAATTATTGATTTTTGTGGGTCTCCACAATGAATTAATCAAATTCCCACAAAAATCTATGGTAAATCGATAATCGGTTAACGAACGATTCGGATAGCGAACATAGTCTTGGAACAGATTATGTTCATTAACCAATCACCACTGTATTAGCAACAAGTTCAGACTCAGCCTGGAACCTCACATTACCATGTGGTTGCATTGCCAAACCTTATGCTACCCAAACCTTTGTTTAATTCTCACTTCCAGAACCATCTAAATTAAATATTAAAATATTAATTTAATTATAATTAATAAATTTAGTAAGAGGTGTCACTTAACACCTGCTTGTATTGCCAAATTACTTAGTATTTAATTAATAATAGAAGTAGCCCAATATAATTTGGCAATTTTTGGCTTTAATGTATAACTATCAGGTTTGAATGTTTACTTCATCCTTTATAGTCAGAGATTATTTAGTTATTTCAGTGCTGAAACATACACCTCATGCATACATTTGTACAATGCTGGAAAAATCTCTTTTGCTCCTGAATGGGAATCTGGCATATCTCTCTCAGAAAAAAGAGACTGGTTTACTGATGGGCTGGAGCTAGAGCTATCAGAGCTTCATTTTTAAAGAATACATGCTCTGAACTTTCATTTTTTACCAGAGCCAGCTCTGGTAAAAAATGAAAGTTCAGAGCACGTATTCTTTAAAAATTCTCGACATCAGCTCCAATCTGTTTTTTGCAGAAGTGTTAATTTCTTCAGACATTCTCTATAAAATTTTTACACAATAAAGCTCAAAATTTTATGTAAATATATATAAAATTTTGTGAATCATTGAAAATTCTCTAGTAACTTATATTTCTACTTATAGATATATTCCTGACAGATGCTTTTCATTTTTCGGAATTCATTATTATTTTTTCCTTCTTTTATAAAGCATCGACGTTAAAAAATAAATAATTATAGAAGACCAGGTTGTATATGTATAGATTATATACAATATATACATAATATACAGTAGAGCATCGATTATCTGACCCCCGGTTAACCGACCGCATTCTAGTCGGCAAATTCAAATATCCGCTAGTGATGTGGTGCTACAATATTTGGCTATGTCTTGGCTACTTTATTATTATTATTATTGTTAAATTTTTGCGTGTTTTAGCTGGAAACACTGGCTCGACCTTGAAAGGGAGGCCAGTATTTAAACCAGGCTTAATTTTCTATTTTTCTTTATTTATTTTTTGCAAAATAAAGAAATAATGTAACGATGATTATTATTTTTAAAAAATTTGTTAGGCTTAACATCGACGAAAATTCAATGCAAAGTAGGTTAATAGCGATATACTAATATGCTTATTACATGGGATATACTAATAATGTATTTTTTCATAGTTTTCGGTTATCCGACCAACCTCAGTCCCCAGTTGAGTCGGATAATCGATGCTCTACTGTACTAGAATTAGTATAATACAAATATCTTGTTACAACATAATGTTATTTCATTACTTCTGGGCTGTTGTAAGTAATCATTGCATTATGACCAGAACTGATTTCCCAAATTCTATTGTAAAGTAAACTTGTACGTTCCCCATTGAATTAATTTTAATTATCAAAATACTGGAGTAATATGTAAATAAATCACACCACTGACACCAATAACCAGTAAAAAGTACAAAAATTTTACTGTAAAATGATTTGTTCTTCTGTATACAATGGACATCAGGTTTAATTGATAGAATAACCACTAAAAATATAAAATTATTCTCAGTTAAAAATAAGTAAAAAAAATACTCGATCTATTTCTGACTTCGAGGACAATACAAGTCAAAAAAGGCAAACAAATGACAAGAAACAAATTAAACTTTCATTATTACCAATGTTTTTATTCTATAAATGATATACTCCAAATGCATTTTACCTCATCAAGTTAGTAATTGCTGTTCTTGTTTTATATCCAGCAACTTTTCCCAGCATGCATCAACATTCATCCCGGTATTTAAATTAAGTACATTTGTATATGCAGTGATGCAAAAATGTTCAACAATTCTTCTTTCAACACAATTTTCTATTTTAATTATTGAATTTAATTGATAGAGCATATAATGGAACAACAAAAATTAAAAACTGTAATTGTGCTTGCTCAGTCTGTAATTTAAAAACAGAGTTGATATATCAGATATAAAATACTGTTGTGGGGAATTACGCCAGCTCGAATAGTTTTTAATTTTTGTTGTTCCATTATATGTTCTGATGATGTCCATTGAACACAAAAGAAAACATTAGTTTACAGTAAAATTTTTGTTTGTTTTGCTGGTTATTGGTGTCAGTAATGTGATTTATTTGGAAATTTTTCTACAGCAATATTTTACAATGAGAATCTTTATGGTAAAACTTAGCTGTAGTATAAAAAATATAACTTGTGTTGACAATGTATATGGTAATAAAAATGTTTCATTTTGGGTCATGTGCAATTTCTCTATGACACTTCAAATGTTCAGAAGTAACTTGTTCCTTAATGTTTGATCATCATTGTAATATTTGTTGGTTCTCTTTATTGCAATAATTTTGGATCTCAAAAATTCAAGATTTTGATTTTCTCAAGAATTACTTTTTAAATGTATAATTTTTGACAGATATTTATAAAATCAGGATTAAACTTATCCAAAAAATATTTCAGTAATTTCTGAATTAGGAAAATAGATGATTGATTTATTTGACAGTGATGTTTTTTGTCTTGATAGAAAATTTTTAATTTTTGGACATTTCATTTTGAATCAATATATGTCTTATTATAGATAAAAGCTTAAGGCCATGCAGAGAAGCCTCAATTGTTGATGGTGCCTAGCCATTTCCTCTGAGTATTTTAATCAGAAAAAAACTTTTCGTTCTGATCTTGAGATGCTATGACTTTATTTTAAACTATGCTGAGATGTGAATTTCCCCACAAATGAGGTTTGGGGATCTGTGGCATCCAGAGAACAAATAGCCCACTATGAATTACCTATACTCTAGTACAGAGTTTCTCAACCTGGGTGTCGCGATCCCCAGCACGTACACATCATAATGCGTGTTCATACCCGTCGCTATAAACACAGTGACACAAAATAATAGTATAAAAAATGTAATACAACTATTCCTGTCAGTTTCAAACAAATATTCTTAATGTATAAAATTAGTGCAATGTGATTATTGTAAATTTTTTTAAATATTATTTTATAATTACAGTCAAAATTCAATTAGTAATAGTAGGCTTACTGTTATTATTCCTTTGGGTGGGGGGGTCGCAAAATATTAATTTTATTTATAAAATTAATATTTTGCGGGATCATGGAGCTAAGAACATTGAGAATCGCTGCTCTAGTACAATGTGTGTGTCTACATTCTATACATTGTTCTTCAGTTTTAAATAACTTGCATGCAAAGTTTTATAGTGAGTTTCAACTCTTTCATAATGCATCAATTGTATGTTTGTAATGTACAGTACAATTCACTTTTCAAACATTTGATTTCTAAAACAGGCCAAAAAATGTTCTTTGTATAAACTTTGGCTTCCAGAAAAGCATTATTATTGCTAATAGTTTTACATTATGGTATTAGGATTATATGAATTTGACAATAATCCACATTGCTTCGAAGATAAATTCAAAAGAATCTCAAACCTATAAAATTGGGCAGAACCATCTCTCTGATCAACATACAACTATGATTAAATATTTCACTAAATTAAATTAATATGCCTCAATTTATTATAGTCTTATTTCGTCCACTAGTACGTATCTATTAACAGGACTTATTAAACTGGCTTTAAGGATACTGCAACTCAGTTTCGCAGATTAGAAAATTGTTGTTTTATTTAATTTACAGGTTAATAGATACATACTAGTAGACGAAATAAGACTATAAATATTTCACTAAATTATAAATTGCTTGTAGTAAAGATCAAATGTAAATGGTGTATGATTTATCTTTTATATTTCTTTCAGCAATCTTTACCACAAATTCAGAATTTGACTTTGAACAGTGAACCAGAACCTGATGTTTCGTTCAACGGCGACGATGGCGGCGGCGGATGGACACTGGTATCAAATCACCGGAGGAAATGAATTTAAATACTCTTAATATATATTTTAAATTGTAAATAAATAATATAAAATCTAAATGTAGTGTTGTTATTTTCACGACAAAGTATATTGCCGATTTTCCAAATATTACATCATATTAGTATGTTAACTGATATGCTTTATAACAGCATTTCTTGACTCTCATTGTAACCAGTAAAATTATGATTAATTTTACCTGGATCAGTAATTATATGCAACTATAAATCGTGCTTATCTAGAACTGCTGTACTTACAGTAACTGTAGATTACAGTTGATTATAGAAGACATTTAAATAGTAATCTACATCAGTACAATAAAATATTTTTATGCAGACCAACAGTTGAAAAACACCAATTTCCAAATTTAACTGACTTCTTATAAAGCAGTCACAATTTACAAATTAATTGTCTTCATTTGAAAACTTGCATGAAGAATTAAAGATATGATAGAAACCCAGAAAATCTTTGAAAAGTTATGGAAATAGATGTTACAGTAAATAAATAATTTTCTATTTAACTTAGTTAATCATTTTTCACCATTTTTAAGCTTAATCATGATAAACTTTATTGCATTTAGTGGAATATTTTGTTTTCCCATTATTTGAAATTTGTATTAAAATAATGGATTTCATATTTTAAAAAGTTGAATGTAAATCAAGTTCTATGCAGAAAACTGCCATTATCATCTAAATTAGAAAAATATTGTTGGACATAAATGAATTGAATATAATCTAATCTTGGATTATATTAGATTGACTTTTTTATTTCTTCAACAAAATAATTTTTATATAGAGCAAGAAGAAAATGGATCTATCAGCTTTCTCAAAATACGTTTTATTGAAGAAATGAATTTTAAACGCAATGTTTTTTCTACAATAAAATATTATGGTGATACTGGCGCTCTAAGTGGCTATATTTTGAAGATGAATTTATGTGCAAGCCAGAACATTTTAAGTGCCAAAGTGCAAACCATGTGACTTTTGGCGTGTAAAATGTTACGGCTTACATTTACATCATTTTGTTATTCCAATTTGTAACACAGAGTTTTTTATGATTTCATTCTAAAATTGAAATGAATTCCTTAAAGTATGAAATACTTAAAAGAAATGTGCAGAAAAGTGGAACAACAACATTCGAAAGAAACAAAAAAATTAGTGGCTTAGAATACATTTCCCCATATCAAAGGATGTTAATCTGAGAAAGGATCCACCAACAGGGGAAAGTAAGACTTAATACTTCAAAAAATAGATGTAGACTTGAGATTTACAAGATATGGATAGTCGTCGTGTGTATGCATGTATAACTTGTATAACTTGTAGATGACTGTTTTTCTAACATTTTGTCAAACTTTTGTTTATATTACAGGTGATGCTGGAAGTGTTCCTTTGATTGCAAAAATATAAGGTTAGCTTACCATCAGGAACTCTTCCAACAATTTTATGAACTGGCTGACTACAATAAGCAGCAGAGTTATCTTCAAAGACTTGTTCATCCCTAGATGATAAAAAGGAGATGATATGGGAAGTACAACCGTCCTTCTGAAAGTAGGAGGCAACACTCTTTCAGTTATCATTTGCTTCTTTCCAGTGGAAGTGAAGTAAGAGTTTGCCCTAAGACTTTGTGTAATACATTTGGGGTTACTACTGAAAGAAGAATTTAGTTGATTGGAGAAAAGATTTTGGAGAGAAAAATGGATGCTACTGATCAGAGGAGGCCAGAGAAAATGTATTGAAAAGCAGCTGTGGACAGAAAAAATAATTGAGCACATTAGGAGTTTTCCATGTGAAGAAAGTCATTATGCTCGAGCCAAAAGTACAGATAAAATATACTTATCACCTGATCTCAATGTTAGCAGAATGTGTAAAGCCTTTCTTGAGAAATATTGTCAACAGTATGCTGGGAGCAAAGCTCCAGTTACTCAACAATGGTACAATGAAATTTTCCTGACCAAATTCAATCTATCAATTGTATTTAATAATTTAAATGTAAGTTTTTGGTATTCAAAACTGTTTTTCAGCTGTAGAAACATTCATTTTATGACTGCAATTGTTTTTGGCATTTACAACATTGTGGCTCTAACCATTTTTAAACCTTTTTTTGTTTCCTTACTATTATACTTTGAGTTTAATTTCAAACACCTATGTTTCATTCCAAATTGTAAATTCTTAAAATAATTTTTCTAGCGTTTGATTAAAGTTTGTTGATTAGAAAAAGTATTCTTTCTCTCTCCCGAAAAGTTTATTTTTTTGCATTTTTTGCATATGGCATTGCACGCTTCATTTATAATTTTATTTCAAAAAATATTTCCACGAACCCTGAAACAGTTCTGACTGTAGGCAATTTGAAGAGGTAGAATTTTAGGTACTGCTTACCTGCCACTCAAAACCACATTACCCTTATGCAGTGCAACTTCAACATTTCAACCTGGGGATTATTTTTTTATCATCATTATTCTTTGGGTTTTGTGGAAATATAGTATTTCAGTTTTGCAAAGGTACAGTATGTAGGAGCAAAAATAAGAAATTTGAGATATTTTCTAAGACTTAAGTTTCTATAAAAATCATATACAACAAAGACTAGTGATTATTTACTTTTCAAAAGTTACATTTTGAACTAGTTCAGATGAAACATGTTGGCAAAAACAAACAATATGAGGCTGAGCAGAAAGGAAGCTTTAAAATAGAGCAAACCCTTATAGTAACTAGTAGTAGTGGTACATCCTGATTAAGATGCTGCTTTGGTGAAGAGCCTGGTCGGGCAACTTTGATCTTGGAGTTTGAGATCTTAAATTTGGTGTATCAACAGATGGCAACCAGAAGTTTTGGCAAGTATTAGAGAGGTTGAGGCCAAAGTTTTAAACGCGAAAATGTGTACGTCGGACGTTCACTGCCGCTTTCCTGTAAGCCTAGAAGTTTGACAATGGCATTTGGAATGTTGAGCGTGATTCCACTGACTTTCCAAACGCCATTGTCAAACTTATAGGCTTACAGTAAAGTGGCATCAAACGTTCGACGTACACGTTTTTTGCGTTTAAAACTTTGGCCTCAACCTCGCTATTCTATTAGAAGTATATTCTGCAGGGAAGATTGATTTATTGAATCTTTCTAGAGTTTGAATTAAAAATTTTCAGACAATCTATTTTCTTTCTTCAGAGTGAAGATTGATGACCAAAGGGCACTGGACTATTTATAAAAATGCAATCATATACTCTAAAATCCTATATGATTGAAAAACTGTGTATCATGACACTTCTGTTGAATAGAATCAAGACAGAATACTTTGTTTTGCTTTTCTATTTTGTTATAAAAATTATATTCAAATTAATTTCGAGTTAAAACTTATTTTCAATGTCACATGTCCAATGATGATTACAACAGGGATGGTGAACCTTTTTGAGCCTGTGCGCCATATAGTAAGCATATTTAGCTTTAAAGATGTATGTGCGTACCAGTTTCATAGTTTGAATAATGATATTTAAAGAAATTAAACAAATATGCTTTAGCTAGAAATAAATATAAAAACAGGTGATAAACAGAAATCATATGTTATGTTAAATGCCAAATGATTTCTCCTTATGTGCCACAGGTTTGCTACCCCTGATCTATATTCTAAAATTAATTGACCATTTTTTAATGAGAAGAACCAATTTTTCAAAATTTGAATAGAAACCAAATTTGCTAAGAATTGCCAGTTAACTCTGCAATTCTTGATAATATGATTTTTATTCGACAGTAATTTCTATTAATTTATATAAATTACTATAATTCTACTATAGTGATCTATTTTAATGCACAAACAAAATATTATGGCACTTTTTTTTAAGGAAAATAACTTTATTTTCACTGAATATTTTTTCCTAACAGCCTTATTCCAAATATGACATTTTAATTTAAATCAGTCTGTATTTAATGTATTCCTATTCCAGAGATAAACCAATAGATGAAATGCTGCCATACTTAATGTGTACACTTTCCAGATTATGGGGAAGAAATTTTGACAAACTACTTACCAATGGTGAAAATATGGTAATGTGATATCAGTTCTTAATTTGCACAACAGTCAACACACATTTGGAACACTGCACTTCTCTGTGACATCTAATCATTTTTATTTTCACATTAATATATGGAACGAGCACAATGAAAATTCATATGGTACAGAGTACAGTTCGTTTCCCATTATTCCAGTTCACTCTGGATTGGGTGGTATGATTCCTACTTGCATATTTTCTTTACTGAACTAGTTCAGATGAAACATGATATGTATATATGAACCATTTATTGCCAAAATCTTTTCTCCATAAGCCTAAAAGTATACACAGTATGGTGTTTATCTCGCTGGTTTCTTCCTAAAATTGCTGTATAGAGGTAATGAACTTTTATTGTTAACTTTTGCACTGAAACTTTTTAACTTTCCATTACTATTGTTTTTTTTTCAAAATTTTTAGATTAGATCTCTCTTACTGTTAACTTAATTAAAAATAATTTAGCATGTAAGAATATGGCAGGACTGCACAATTTGTTGCAGTTCTGCCATATTTTATTCTCCCCCACTCAATCATATTCCTTTCTTTTAACACCATAGCTGTGCATCTAGTGGATGCTAGTTTTCAGAGCAGTAGTACAGTTTTCACTTTTCTGATGACCATGTGTAACTGAAAAAAGGACACTTTTTCCTGACACAATCATTCTTAATTAGGACCTAGCTTGGAAAATTAACTGATCCCAGGTTAACAAAGTCACTTAAGAAAGCTTTCAATTGTGAATTATCCCTATTTTGGAATTAATATAGCATGTAACCTAATGGCATTTCTAGTTAGTTTTAGCAGTCATTTAAATCTTTGCTAGACATTAATATGTTTATTCAATTTATATATATTTTGGTTTATGGCATTCAATGTTGCCTTCTGACCTCCAGGAACCCTCTCCATCTCTCTCTATCCATACACCATTCCTCTTTAATCCTGTTTTCACTACAAGCTAACTTTACTCTGTCGTACCAAGTTTATCTGGGTCTTCCTCTCTCTTTTCTTTTTTGTGGAATGTATTCCTTTGACATTTTCGGGAGTCTTTCATCAGTCATTCTTTTCACATGTCCAAACCAAATAAGTTGTTTCCTCTTTATTTCTTCCAAAACCATCTCCTTCAATACCATTAGGTCTTTGATTCTCTCATTAGTTATTCTTTCTCTTTTTGATATTCTGCATGATCTTCTCAATGCATCAATTTCAACCATTGTTACTTTTCTCTTCTCTTCCCCAGTCATTCTCCATGTCTCCACCCCATATAACAGAATGCTTTTAACAATCGCATTATATATTCTTTTTTTTTTTCTTGATCTAGTTATTTCTTCACTCCACCACATTCCATTTAATCTTTTGACTTCTCTCTTATGTTGTGCTAATCTTGTATTAATTTCTAATGTATCGCTTCCATCTTGATGAATTTGTATTCCAAGATAATTGTAATGTTCACATCCCTCAATCTTTTCTCCTCCTTCCAGTTCCATACCTGTTTTAGCCCCTCCCATGCATAAATATTTTGTTTTACTCATGTTTATATATAAACTTCCTTTAAAATATTCCTTTTTTATTTTTCTTGTCATGTATTCCAGCTCATCTTTATCTTCTGCCATTACCACCCAATCATCTGCAAATTGCAGTGTAAATATTGGTTTACTGTTAATATCTATTCCCATTTTACAGCATTTCTTTTTCCATATTTTCAATACTCCTTTTACATAGATTTTAAATAAAGTTGGTGAAATACAGCATTCCTATCTTAGTCTTTTTGATACTGTAAATCCTTCCAATATTATTTTCTAATTTTTATTTTTGTTATGGATTCTCTATATAATTCTTAAATATTAACAACACACTTATTAAAGCAGTTGAGGCCGAAGTTTTAAATGCGAAAACGTGTACGTCGGACGTTTAGTGCCACTTTCCTGTAAGCCTAGAAGTTTGATAATGGTGTTTGGAAAGTCAGTGGAATCATGCTCGGCATTCCAAATGCCATTGTCAAACTTCTAGGCTTACAGGAAAGTGGCGCTGAACGTCCGACGTACACATTTTCGCGTTTAAAACTTCGGCCTCAATCTCGCTAATGTCTCCCATAATTTTGATGTTGGGACATTATCATAAGCTTTTGTTAAGTCTATAAACAACAAACGAGTTTCTTATCCTGTTGCTAATCTTTTTTCCATAATTTGTTTTATACAGAAAATATACATGATCTTCTTGTTCTGAATCCACTCTGCTCTTCTTTTTCTTTTGTTTGATATTCTTCTTCGATTAGATCTATTATTCATCCATATAATCTATTAAATGTTGCTGTTACTGTAATTCCTCGATAGTTCTCACATTTTTGTTTGTCTCTTTTTTTTATAGATAGATGTCAAAAAGCGTATTTTCCAGTCTTTTGGGATGTCTTCTCCATTAAGACACCTTTCAAAGAATTTTGTTGTCATTGTAAATAATTTTTCTGTTCCATTTTTTATCAGTTCTGCTGGTATTCCTCCAGGACCACTTGCTCTATTATTCTTCAGTTTCTTACATGCTTGTTTAATCTGTTTTGTCTCTAAATGAATTGGTACATCCTTTTCTGTTTATATTTTCTCTCATAAATTGAATTCTATCTTCTGTTAATAAATTTTTATAATATTCTTCCCATTGTTTAACTGAGATAAACTGCCCTTTATTACTATTACTTTCATTTCTAACATTTTTTAGGAATTTCCATGCTTCAGTGCATTTTCTTCCTATATATGTTTCCATTTCTCTACAATTTCTATCCTAATCTAATCATCTCTTTTCCAAAATTAATTTTTTTGCTGATTTTCTAAGTTCTTTATATCTTATTCTATCCTCTTCTTTTTTAGTGTTTATCCATTTTAAGTAAGTTCTTTTTTTTTGTTGTATCATGTTTTCTACTTTGATTTGCCCTAGAGTTTCATTTGCTGCTTTATGAAGTGCTGTTTTTATATTTTTATGTAATTCTATAGTATTATCATATTGTTTTTCTTCAAATTTTTGACCTAATCTTGTCTGAAACAGTCTTCTTGTACTTTCTTCTGCTAAGCTTTTGAGATTAAATTTAGGATCTTTGATTACTTCCATTTCCTTTTTTTCTTCTTTCTGTGTCTGTATTACTCTTCTATAAGAAATAATGAGTTTTGCTCTTTACTAGTGGTCTGAGCCACAGGTAGCACCTCTCTGTGCTCTTACATCTAAAATTTTAATTTGGGTTCTTTTCTTTGTAATAACATAGTCAATGATTGATTCACAGTCTAGTATGTTGAATCCAAGTATATTTATGGATGTCTTTACGTTTAAAAAACCCATTACATACTTTAAAGTGATATGTATTACATAAGTCTATTAGTCTTCTTCCACTGTCATTAGTTACTTTTTCTCCGAATTGTCCAATAATTTTGTTATTTTTCGATGATCCTGTTCTTGCATTGAAATCACCCAATAACGTTATTTCTCTTGTCTCTCCAGTTTCATCTATTATCTCTTGCATCTTGTTGTAGAATATATCCTTACCCTCATGGTTTCAACCTCATTTGGTGCATAAATTCCAATGATAGTTATTCATCTTCCAAAAATATTTAGGTTAACTTTCATCATTCTTTCATGGTAATATTTCTCTTAAATTTCTTTTTTATCATCATGGATACACCACATTTTGCACTTTCTTCTTTTGGTATGCCAGAGTAAATATGTACATAGTCTTCCAGTTCTCCATTCCCAACCCTTTCTTTTTTATTTCTGTTAAGATCACAAAGTCAATTTTCATTCTTTTTATTTCTTTAACTATCTCTTGTCCCTTTGATTCAATCCCCTGTACATTCCATGTAGCAAAATTTATTGTTAGTTTACCTTGCCTTAGTCGTTTACTATACAATTCATCCAGTTTCATTTTCCTGGAGTTTTCTGTTGCAGTGTGATTTTCTTTTATAGGAGATAGAGTGCAGGCCTATCATCCCCGTTATCAAGACAAAACAGTTCCGTATTCGAATCTTTAGTATTCAAACTTGATCTCTTATTTCCCTTGCTATACAATATTCAATTTATAATTTACTCAATTTTTACCTCTTAATTAAGGTTTGCTAAGTGTTTATAATAAATATCATTAATAATAATCCTTTAAAATTTCAGCTGAAAGTAATTAGAATAAGAATGTTATTTAGATTTTAAATGACAAATATTCATTTGGTATGTCAGCTTAAAAAGAAAATTATTTAAGTGGACTGGAAATCAATTTATTTACAAGTAGTAATTATTTTGGAAGAATTAATAAATATTACAAAATGCACAATCTTTTATCATAATTCTATACAAGCATGAAAAAATTATCATTCCTGAAGCAGACAGTAATTTTCACCTCCAAACAAATCTCTTTTACAAGATTTTAAAAAAACTTTGACCGACCAAGTCCACAGTATAGAGCCCGACCGATGGTACGACCCGAATGCCCGACCTATCTTCCGAGGCAGATGGATATTTTATAGTATAAACAGATTTATAGTTCATTCCATTTAGGAATAGTTATAAGAAGTTCTCAGACTACCAGAAAGTCTTTCAGCAAAGTAGTTCTTCTTTTCTCAGCAATATCCATTTGATTTTCTAAATCCTGAAAGAAAAAAAAATTTAATGAATCTTACGTGATGGATTTTATAATACAGTCAAACCTGTTTTTATGTGGTGGATAGGGACCGCATAAAAAAAAATTGCATGAAACTTTATGAGTGGCTATAAAAAATAGTTTTCGCAGCACAATTAAAAAAATATTTTTTTTTTATGCGGTGAATAGGGACCGCATAAAAAAAGTCTCACATAGAAAATAACTCGTTTTAAAATCGTAGTATTAGTTTCTAAGGAAATTACCTTCTTCTTCGCTTTGTTTTTGCCCTTATTTATTTTCAGGGATTATGTCTAAACATAAAATAAAAATCCTAAAATTTTATATCTAAGTAGAAAAAATAATACAGTACATCTACCTTCAATTTACACTTTGAAATGAATCTTATCTTAATGGTCCAGGAATGTGAAAGCACTTTGAAGGTTTAATTAACGTAATTAAAACACATGTAGAATTTATTGACAACAGATGTCAGCACTTGACTGCATCATCTTGTCTATCATCTGTTTTACATATTTTTGTCTGGGTGGTGTTTTGTTGACTTAAAAAATAAATTATTTCATTTTTCGCATATTTGTGCAATAATATTACTATAATAAGTACATTTATGCTATAATAAGTTTATTTAGCTATAATAAGTCAACGTGAGACATGACAAAACACACGAGACTAGTCACCAACTATACCACACAAAAAAAGACCACATAAAAACAGGTTTGATTGTATAATCAACTTGCCTTAAAACCACCACCAATAAATGAATTTTGCCATTGCCCTGGTAACATGTTATTGTCACAATGTTAATTTTCATGCAATAAAATGAACAAAACTTTTACCAGACTTCACTAAACCAAACTAAATTACTTTCATAACTCCCAAGAAATAACCCTATTTCCAATAATGGTTGCTTTTTATACTTTTCGACATGAATAATAAATGTTCCATTTTCAGTAGAATAGATTTTTTTTCTCCTAGTAAGCAATGATGGATTTGACCTTGGATTATAGAGCAATTAAAACATCTGGTTTTAGTGAACTATTCTACTGTAGTCAGAAAATAGGGGTTAAAGTTTAAGGATGCCCAAATAGTTACAGTCCCATACAAACACATGCTAGTTTTGAATATTGGAGTGCATACAGTGAAGGCAGGTTTGGTTACTTTGAGCCAAATTTAATTTTTTTTTTTTTTAACTACTTTTGCACCAAAAAATATTTTCAAACAACTTCCAACCAAAAAAAAAAAAAAATCACAAATTTCTTTTAGCTTTGTTTTGTTTAATCACTCTGGTCCACACTTAAACAGCAAATACCATCTTCTCTTCACTTTGTTTGACTCGAAAATCAATATAATTTTATTTAACTTCAACTTGTTTTATAAACTTAATGAAAAAGAAATTCTTATTGAGTAAGATTAAGAAGCATAGTTTGTTCTCAACTGTACATTATCTTCCAAAAAACAATTTCTCAAATTATCCATTTTATAATAATCTAACACCTTTATCGTTGCCGAGAAAGTTTACTTAACTGGAATGGAACTTTTCCATTTTTCGGTTTATTTAACCTGATGATGACCTATGGAATAGGTCGAAAACGTTTGTTTTAAATTAAACTTTCTTGGCAACGATAAAGGTGTTAGATTATTATTTAATGTTTTGCTGAGCATGTTCTATATAATATCCATTTTATACTTATTATATTGACAAGTCCCAATAGTAATATAAATTAAGGTTATATTTATGTGTTGATATGGTACTTCAACTTACATTACTACAAACTGCATAATCATAGCAAAGCCTAACACATTAGTGCTTGACCATCTAGTTAGTTGAAACAGAATACATGTATTGTTAATCTTTATAGAAATTTAAGAATACTCTCCAGTGAATATCATTCTGCTTCCAAACAGAACAAATCTTATATACATTATAAAAATTAATTGCAAGTTTTTAGCTAACATTATAAATTTCAATAAATGATTTTTATATATTTTCAGCCAAAACTATATCATTTAAAAATTTTATTACAGTATTTTAAATAAATAAAAAAAAAACTAAAATTGTTGCTATTATTGTAATTTTTGAAAAAGTAACCTAGAATTACTTGATTTTATTGACCCTATCATACACTAAATTAATGTAAGGATCCACTGATCTAGACTATTTCTTCTAGTGGATTGCTTGTCAATGCAATATTACAAAGAAAAACTTCTCAAACAAAAAACATAAAAATGTATTAAAAAATAAATTTCATTATTAATTCTAATCACACAGATGTAAAATTTGTGCCTTGTTGGAACTGTTTGTTTTAAAATGAATTTTCAAGAAGCACAGCAACAAATCACTTTACAAAATTACTGGAACCATTACCAAGTTATAAATATGATAATTCACAGTTCCATTTGTTGTTACACTTTGTTTCAGATGAATATCCACAGTTTTAGCTTGGTATTAAGGCAAACTTCTAAAGATCTAGGTTTATTAAATGGAATCATCAAATGAGATGACTCTTCAAATTATTATTATTATATTTTTTTTGCAGTTTTGTATTTACTTGAGGTACATCATGGAAAAAATTTTATGTATATTTTTTCTAAAAACATCATTTCTACTAAAAAGTATTCTTCTGTTTGATTCACATTTGTTCTGAGTAGCTTAATATTAAATGCATGTCTATACAATTTAATCAATAATCATCTTCCTATTGAAAAATTTTTCAAAATGTCTTTAATTCACCAACCATGTTTTAATTTTTTATTTACCAAAGACAAGAACCTTTGTTTAGAATTTTAGCTGAAGAGGACTCACAACAGTAAAATAATCATAAGAGAAATTGTTATCTGAAAAAAAGTTGAAGTGTTGACCATTACAGTGGGTGATCGGTTAATCGGATAATGAACTCTTTAGCGAAAGATTTTTATGTTCAGATAACGAACACCTCACAGAACAAACACAAGAAGTGACACCATGTTTAAGATTTGTAAAACTGTACAAGGTTATGTTTAAGATAGTGCAAAAAAGGTTATGTATAAAACTGTATTCCATAAACCATGCCTTTAATGGCATTTATACATGGTTTATATCACTCATGTTATTTTATACAGATGCAGATATTGTTAAGCAAATTAAATCTTCAGATGAAAAAAAATGAGGCTAATGATGATGACGAAAATGAAGTGCTGTCAATCAGGGAAGCATGTAATGCAATAAGATAACTGAAAATGTTTTACAGGTCTCGGAAAACTAAATTGGTAATAGTGGATAAAGTGTATGATTTAGAAAATGACATTGTAGGCGTTTTTCACCTAAAAATTGTTATGGTGTCTTTTTAATTGGCATACATTAGTTTAACCTTTTGTTGCCTTTTGATTCAACATTATCCTCAAAACCAGAAGTGCCACCATTATCAAAACTTAAGACAAACAGAAATTTCTTATAAAAAATAATTTTTGAAATTTTTAATTACATCGATGTAAACTTAGACATAATAAAGTAAATAAAGTTGATTTAAACATTTAGTTTCACTTTTATACGATAATAAATGATTATTACCATTAAAAAATAATTTTATTGTAACACATACGATGTTAAATTAGAATGGATTTTATAATAGGTTTTTAAACACACTTTGTACTTTTTGTGGGACTGAAATTATGACCCTGCAAATAACGACACTTGGTTATAACATCAAAAAATAGCCGGTTCCGCAGATGATGTTATAATCAGGTTAAACTGTATTATTAAGGGGCCTAAAAAGAGTGGAGTGTCAAGAACTGTGTTCATTATAGAAACTAAGCAAGAGATAATAGCCAAGGTAGAGAGTGGGCAGATGTTTGATATTGTAGGCAGATGATTTAAACAGATCTACAGTAGATAAATCCTAGCTAAGAAAGATATAATCAAAAAGACCCAAGCTGATAAAGGAGTAACGAAAATCACATCTGAGAAACAAAGATGTGCCATCCATGAAAAAATAGAGAGATTGCTTTTAGTTTGTTATTACATGTAAATAAACATAGTAAAAAAGTATATAATTATTGATTTTTGTGGGTCTCCAGAATGAATTAATCAAATTCCTGTGAAAATCTATGGTAAATCGATAATCTGTTAATGAACAATTCGGATAGTGAACATAGTCTTGGAACAGATTATGTTCGTTAACCAATCACCCACTGTATTTTCACAACTAGCTTGAAAATGCAAAACAGTCAGTCAGTCACAAGGAAGAGCTTCATTTGAACTATTTCACAAAATGACCATACAAGACAATCTGAATGAAACTCAGACTGTGGAAAAAAAGAATATATTGAAATAAAAATGAATATTTTTAATTACTTAGTGTCATAATAATAAAGTGTTTACAGAAAATTAATTTACTTTCTAATTACTGGGTAATTTCTTGTTTATTATATATTTACAATATTTAACAAAATATATTTTAATTTACTAAAATAATTTTCAAACTTACTCCTCGATCAGTAGTTTCAGCTCTCTCTATTTTCCAAGATAAATTTTCAATTTCTGCTTCGAGTTGAGCTTGCTGATATTCAAACTGAAAAATAATTGTATAACACAATCTTTATATATCTATGGAACTATTATAAAACACTAACTATCCAATAAAATTTTTTCTACTTAACTATATTTGATGCAGTATGTTATAGGTTTTTTAATGAAATGCAATAAACTTTGAAATAAAAGTGACAACCATAGGTGAATGTAATAGTTACAACAAAAGAATCAAAATTTTAACAATTTTTGTAGCTAATGTATTAGCTTTACATATAAAATTTGATTAAAATTTAACAAACTGGGTCTCCAAATGTTAAGTTATTTATAATATAATACTAAGCATGGAACACAGTTAATATGTGGTTGAATCAAAGGTTTTTGGGCTATACATAATACTTTATTTTTTGTTTACAGTATAAGGGATTGGCAGCACACAAAAAGAAGAAAGGGTATTTAAGGTAATGAAGATTGGCAATATGACTTTTTCTGATGGGTGAGGTCACCCAGGTGGAGGAAAAAGCCCTCCGTTCTTTTTTTCTTTGTGTGTTAAGGTGTTCTGGTGGACTGTATGATGCAGTGGAAGCG
Organism: Centruroides vittatus; assembly: GCF_030686945.1. Classification (NCBI taxonomy): domain Eukaryota; kingdom Metazoa; phylum Arthropoda; class Arachnida; order Scorpiones; family Buthidae; genus Centruroides; species Centruroides vittatus. The sequence continues at coordinate 3,426,973 of NW_027120673.1, forward strand.
ATACCTTTACTAACTTGTATTATCAGACTAGAAGTGAAGGAATCTGTTTGCATCAGTTGAAATACCAAACGGGTGATTGGAATGTTTTGTTGGTTTATATCAATTGTCGGTAGTGGACATTGCCCAATAATTAGTTTCAGTGTGAGACTCACATGTCTGGGTTGACTGAAGGGTACAACAAGTTTGCACTACAGCAAACTCGTTGTAAGCATGAACCCTGTATAGTTCGTCAGTGTCTGTATGTGTAACCTTGTGAACAACATCGTAAATTTTTGTATGTATCAATATTCTACTTGTACATAAACTTATTGTTAAGTAACTTTTCTTTGTCTTCCTTTTCATGTGATAGTCATTCACCTTCACAATAGTCTTAATACTGATTATTGTGATTTCCACAAAGTTAAACTAAACTTTTGGTGCTACTAGAAATAGCTGTATTGTAAGCACATATACTGTACATATCCAAACATTTTCTTATATACATTCCATACATTTCTATAATCAATGGTTGACTCAACGGTGAGAAAATGACATTCCTAAATGGACCATTGAGTTCTCTGTTGAAATTAATGACATCAGCACTGTTGAGCTCAACGACCTGAAAGATGATTGGGTATTCAACAAACTAACATGGCAGCATTTGTGAAACAAGTAAATTTTGCTTATAGAAACTCTTGATTTGCTCTTGCTGCAGATGCTGTAATAGTGGACAGATTAATGAACGATCTGTATATGATAAAACATGTGATTGTATGATTATGTTGAATAATTTGGTCAATATTGAAATATTAAGCTTTTTTTAGAAATAAATTACCTCCACAAATTTGTCCAAAATTGATAGAAGACCAAATTTCAGTCACAAAGCCTTCCTAATGATATAAATATTCAAGAAATTCAAATTATTAAAGAAAGACCCAGTATAGAAGAAAATGATACAGAGAAGGGTTCATTTGAATAAAAGAATTTATTGGAATAATGGTTAAGTGAGTTACTTTAATTATTTAGCAAAACAGTCACAATCGTCTTCTCCTTAATTAAGTCGGCCATCATAAAATGTGCCTTTTCAATGGAAACGTTTCTTTATTCTACAAAACGTGATGTCACATCATTCAATGGAGAACTCACCAGTGATATAAGTGTTGAATTTAGAAATGTACAGATAAGTAGTTATTTGACATGATAGGTGGTTGTATTCAGACAAATTAGAACACAAAACATCAAAGTATTAGAGTATATTAGATAGATGCCATAATTCGGAAATCTCACTCATTAGCAACAATTCAACATTAAACAGATTAAATTCAGTAATTACTGAAAATTTAAGTTTTTATCAAAGAAGCATATGATAATGACATTACATCTCATGTACAGGTTTACAAATGAAATAAGCATTTTAAAGAAGACTCAACACAGACAATCCCCAACAAGAAATGATATGATGAAATTATTTCAAGTTGGAAAAGTCAGAAAAGATTGTAGACAATCAGTAGATTATTTTCTGAACATTGAGAATTTTGCATAGCTCTGTACACATTCTTCATGACTTAAAAATGTAGTGTGTCTACTCTCACATTATTTTAAGGATTTTAACAATAAGGTAATGGGAGGAACATGCATTCATAAGCAGAGAACCAATCAATCAAGCTGCTAAAGATCTAGATATCCTAAAAAAAGTGATTGCTGGCAATGAATCAAGTGTTTCTTATAAGATTTGCAGAGTAAAGATGCCTCACCAAACTTGTTAGCCAAAAGATGTGGGTTATCACACAAACACTATGAAAAAGATAGTGCTTGATATAGGGTATATGATGAGAAAGAAAAAGTCTGTGCCAGAAATTAACCCATGTCAAGAACAGATGCAATAGAATTGATTGTTCTCTCTCTTCAAAGGTACCAGAGATTCACATTTGATGTAATCATGGATGATGAATGTTACTATTCTTTCCTGCCTCCTCAACCTACAGCTTACTTTAAAGAAGGAAGAAATCTACCTGGGAGAACATTACACCAAAAGATAAAGCTGCCTGGCTTACAGTTGGACCAAAAGGACCACTAGAGCTATTTTTCATGGAATCAAAAGGAGCCATAAGCCAGAACATTTATATATCTGAATGCATTGAGAAGAGTAGTCTCTTGCATCTAAAAGCACTATTCAAACAACAAAGGATATGTTTTTGGCCCAATATGGTTACTGCATGTCAAGCAAAGTTGGTTTCATTGTGCTCAAAAGTGATACCCAACTCAAACAACCTTCCAAACATATCCCAATTTCAATTAATTGAACAATTTCAAGTTCATCATAAAGAATTGGTCTATACTAATAGATGGCATGTAAAATCAAGTCAGGAATTAACAAAATAAAGGAAAAGTTAGCCAAACATTTATTAGTCAAACTTCACATCAGGAGTTTATTCTATATTTTTCATGCTGCTAATCAAGGAATACCAAGGGCCCTTGTTTAGCAATTTGTTGCCAGTGTGTAGCTCCTGTGATTAACAAATATTGTGAGAATCTGAATTTGAGATTCATTTATTTTATAAAATTATAAAATTCAACTTAATATTTTGTCACTAAAATTGTACACTTTTACAAATTTTGAGGGAAATAAAGGGAAAACAAGGAAATACAGTTTCCTTTCCCACCAGTTTACTTCCTTTAGAAAAGTTTATCACATCCTATAACTAAATTTTGACCTAACTTCATCTCAGTCAGATGACAAAAAGTTCAGCTCCTCATTGGAGATAAACTCGAATATAAAAGGGTTTTACACGTCAGGTTCGGCACGGATCCCTTGATACAGAGAAGCCATAAGAACCTACAGACCTTTCTATACTATAGTCACCATATATAGTTGAAGGGTCCCTCAAATACTATAGAGGATAATTACAGATTCCTCCATATATTGGAAGTAATTAATTATTTCATTTGTGCCTGATCAACTTTGGATGTCTCAACTTCCATCTTTAGGAAATGAATGAAAGAATATATTTCAGACGTATTTTATCAATTTATGTGAACTCTATCTCTATACAAATAGATAAGAAGTTAGAACGTCATAATCTCAGTGTTAGATATTATTAGATTTTGTAATCGTTTAATTGTATCCTATATTGTTTAATCCATTTGTAATTCTTTTTATTTTATTTAGCCATTAAATTAGTTAATTGTTATCTTGACTCTGGTTCAATATCTAAAATGGACATCCATTGACTTACCCATGACTCCTCCCCACTCAATAGTATTTATAACCCCCTTTTTAAATTTTATTATAATCTTAATATTGTGAGTTAGGGCGTGAATAATTTTCCTAGCTGGTGTCAGTCCTGACTGGACCAAGAATTTACGTTTTCATCCAATCTGCAAAATAAAGCCATCCATAGACAAAGTGAGCAGGATTAACCATCCTGTTGCAAATTAAGTGGTATAAGGTAATATCCTTTGCCCCCAGTTTTTCACAATATCATGCTATCAAGGGAGCAGTCTTATCATGTATCATTAATAAATTTTAAATAAATTATACTTTGGAAAAAAGCAAATTTACTATGAATACCATGTGTTGATTAAAAAGTGTTTGTATTTCTCATTTTATGAAATTTATATAATGTATAAATAAAACATAAAAGACTGAATTATATTTAGGCTATAATATGGATAATCAGTAATTACAGTAATTTGACCAAAGGTGGTTATTCTGCCATCTTGTGTCAAACTAAATCATCCTAGATCCCATTCAATCTTTGCTTCCACATTATAATTAATAACAAAAAAGTAAGACAAAGTCATACAGGTTAATCTTAAAAAAGTTCTCTTGTCATTTAATGTACAAAGGTTAATAAGTTAATCACATTATAAAAATAAAAGCTTTATGTTAACTAAACAAAATAAAAAATTTTGTAATAATATTACTGAAAATTTTAAAGTAACTTACTAATTCTTTACGTGGGCCTATTTCCATATAATATGCATATGGATACGTGTACTGGAGTGTGTAACGACACTAAATATGAAAATAATCATTTGAAATATAAATTTTAAAATTTATTACCCAACCAACTTATCTGTCTCTCTTGAAATATGTCCTACATCTTTAAATCAGTTTTATTTATATAGTTGACATTTCATATTTATTCCTTCATGATCCAAAAATATTTAATTTTATAAAAAAAAAAGTATAAACTAAATTTTGCATGTATATGTACAGTATATACATCAATAAAGTATCTTAATTTTCATAACTGAGAAAGACACATCAGAATGACAGATAAGCCAATGGGACAAAATATTAAAAATATGAAATTTATACAAGTTATACTTTATAATAGAAATAATCATTATAATCAACAAAACTTGACACTATAGATAATAAATCTTTCCAGAACTGCTTATTAAAGATAACAAACAAACTTTCTGTAACTTCAAAATGTTTGATACAAATTGAGCCATCTTTGGTTCAGGATACGTTATTCTAAGAACAGCATATAGAAAATATTGTTCTATAGGTTGTTCTTATTTTGTAATGTATCCTGAACTGAAAATGGCTCAATTTGAATTGAAAGCACTTTGAAGTTAAAGAAAGTTTCTGTTTGGGTTCCTTAATAAACAGTTCTTGGAAGATTTATTAACTTATGTTAAAAAAATAACCATAACAAATTGAATTTAAAGAAAACTAGACATAAAAACACAAAAGTAAAATGTCAGGAAGTTTAATTTGATTATTAACTAATTAGAAGAATAATCACAATATTATAAAAATATTTAAATTTTTGAGAAGTGTTAAGTTACTTCTGTACATTTTTACTATTATATAATTATTAAATATATTGGACATTTTAAATTGTATGCTGATTTCATACAATGTTTAATTCAACATATTTTACAGAATATATTGAATATATGAGAAATTTTCATTACATAAAATCTAAATAAAACATTTTTTTTTTTAAATTTTGAATCAGACAACACATGATTATGTATGCATTTGAACCCGAGAACTGAAATTATTATTTTTATAATGGATCAAAATGGCACTTTTTGTATACACACTTGCGTCCAAAAATAAGCATTGCCCAATCCATAGATAGAGCAAAAACTAAACAAAATAAATGATAGAAAATTTATATAACCATTTCCAGACAATAAAAGTATCCATGATGTAATTCTTCACCCAAAAACCTAATAACCGGTGCCAGTCCACTTAAATTATATGGCAAACGTTTTCGGACACTTCACTGCACCCTTCCTCAAGCCTTCTAATCTTCTTACAATGAATTTTCGAACAAACGAAGTCATATTTCCGTTACGCACGTGCCAACCAAATAAAATTTAAAAAATTAAAAAATCGAACGATGTAGGAATTTGTAAATAGCAAAACAGTAGAATGTTTGGAGGAAGCTTCGTTTACAAAAGATAGTTGAACGGTTGGAATTTAAGTTGTTCGATTTTTTAATTTTATTCGGTTGGCACGTGCATAACGGAAATATGATTTCGTTTGTTCGAAAATTTGTTGTAAGAAGATTAGAAGGCTTGAGGAAGGGCGCAGTGAAGTGTCCGAAAACGTTTGCCATATAATTTAAGTGGACTGGCACCGGTTATTAGGTTTTTGGGTGAAGAATTATTTACAATCCGGTGTTTTAGTAGGAGTTTATGTATCCATGATGTAGTTGAATATTATGTTAAAAGACACAAATTTATGCAAAATGTGAAGACTCCACAAATACAGTTATAGGATGGCATTTTTCTGTTGCAGTTTAACCACCAAGGACAGTATGATATTGATAATGATGTCACATAGATAATTTTATAAAAAGAATTTTTGAAAAGCTAAAAGAGCACCAGATCTCAAGTGGATGTCCATGAGTTACTACCCCTCCCATTCCTCAACAAGACAGCTATTTAATGTTAACTTAGTGCATTGTAACAAAATATTTAGTGTAGCACTGCTGAGCTGTCTACAGGCTCAGGTCTTTTGCCAGATACCCTGTACATTGCATTCCATTAACACCTGTAAACAGAAGTGCTCATTTAAGATGATGTCAAAAACATTGTTCCATTCATTTAAAGTTCATTATCAATGTTCTGTTCATTGACAAATCCACATATATAACATAGTTTTTACAAATTTATGTCTTAAAAAAATTGTCTTTTAAACTGAGATTCTATACTATAATTTTGGTAAATGCTCATTAATGTTTTCATTACAGTGACATTTAAACAAAACAAAACAAAACAAAAAATAATAATAAAAAGCTACAGAAGAATTATTCAGTACTAGATTGAAGGAACACCAGTACAACTTACTGAAAGGCCATCCAAACACGAGCTTAACTGAAATATTAACGTCTAATAAAGATGCAGAAGCAAAGTAGAGATGGAAAAATTACACTTCCAATAATGAAAAACAGTTCCTTAAGAGTAACAGATGAGCTATAAATAGCCACAAACTGATACCCTACTACACACAAACAAAAAGAAGGAAATGACCAAAATGATAAGTCTGGAAAAACAGCCAAATATCTTGTAGATCAAGTGATGAAAATGGAGTCAGAGATCAGATCAAAAAATATATACACTTATTAACATTGGAAATGCACTTCAGACTACAATCCATCAGTCCAAACCAGTTTGCATAGATGACTGTAAGCAGAAAATTCTGGCATATATATAAAGATAATATGATGATCCTGCTCTTAACCCCTTCGTACCCGCAATCGAACTGAGTTCGATCGGTTTACATAGCACATTTACCTCAAACTAGCCAATTTTAGAAAAAAAGACCAGCTGGTTTTTTAACACACACATATAAAGTTTAATTGTACATAGTACTAATTAACAGCATTACAGGTAATATGATGATCCAATGGAATCATTGGATCATCATATTACCTGTTCTCAATGGAATCATTTTACTGACAATTATGTACAATTAAACTTCATATGTGTGTGTTAAAAAACCAGCTGGTCTTTTCTTCTAAAATCTGTTAATTTGGAGGTAAATGTGCTTTTCGAGATAACAATTGTCGTTAAGAGCAGGATCATCATATCATTTTTACATATATGCCATAATTTTCTGCCTATAGTAATTTAAGCGAACTGGTTGGACTGATGAGGGATTGTAGAGTCTGAAACACATTTCCAATGTTAATAAAAGAATATATATTTTTTGGATCTGATCTCTGACTCTGTTTTTATCACTTGATCTACAAACTTTGATAAGTCTGGAAAAAAGCCAAATTTAGACCACATAAAGATATATTAATCACAGACAAGAAACAAAAATATTTAGAATGAAATGACTTAGAACTGTGGATGAAAATGCCAAAGACAATAACAGACAACTGTTAAATTTTTTTTATTGCTTTTCTTCTTTTTACTCTAAAATCAACAATTTACAAGTCTTTAATTCTGTAGAATGACTATCTCATTATTTACTTATCATTGTTATTCTTTCATTTATTTATTTTAATTTAATTCTTATTTATCTATCTATATTTTATTTTTATCTTATATGTTCCGGTTCAATAGATTATTACTTAAGATATTTTATTCTATGGCTTAATATGCAAGTTTCAGTTATGTATTATACTTTGAATGTTCAAATAGCAGTGTTGGAATTGTTCATCATTTGAATTTTTTGATGATGTAATCTAATGATGAAGCAGAATATCTCAAAAAGCATTTACTTATAATTAAAATATAAAAGAACTCCTGTTACTATAGTGTTTTAGTAATTTATTTTATTATGCTTTGGAAGATTACACAGATATAATGTGACAATTTTTATATTCTATCTAAAGATTTTTACAAATTAAAAAATTTAATATAAATGGGTTCTCTTTTCAAACGTGTTCATTATTTGAAATATATCTTAATTTTGTTTTATCATATATTAAAAAAAATACCTTTGCAAGAAGATCAGCACCATCTAACAGGTATTGCCAATCAATCCAAGTCCCTTGATTACTCATTACTTTCTCATTAATTCTATTTTTGATTTTTTCTAGAGTTTGTTCTTCAAGTCGAAGACTCTTAGCATGATTTTCCCACTGAAAGCATATAATATACAGTCTAAAATTATTTTAATAATTCATATTAAAAAAAAAATCAGTTATATTCAAAATGAACAAAACTCAATGCCATTTTTAGATGTACAGTTCATTTATCTATTCTTCTTATAATAAGCAGATATGTCACCTTCACATCTAAAAATGGCAAGTTTTGCTCATTAAATCATTGCTGTATTTCAAATTATCTTTTTTTTTAAATTAATAATAAAGTTACTATATATCAACACTTAGTTAACATTAAATTTAGTATCCCAGGTGTGAATTTACAGTGACTCTTAAAACAAATATATAATACTGCTAGATTTTTACATTTCCTAACAAAAATTTCAAAATTTGTTATAAGTTTGGTTTTCAGAAGCTATGTTATGATTTACATTTGATACAAAAATTTTTTTTATTTTAATAGAAAAAAAACATTTAAAACAAATATTAAAAAAAAAGTATATAATTACTCTTTCAAAGTAAAACAAATATTTTTTCAGAGCTTCTCTTGCTTGAGCATGAGCAGATTCATTTGCTATGTTTGGATTCTCTTTGTATCGACTACATTCATAATATTCACTTCCATGCGTTCTCCAGTCTATATACAAATAAAGCAGGAAGTAATTCTATACACTGATGATAAACAATTAAAATTTATATTATTTCAAAAATTAAGAAATTATATTAAAAACTAAATAAATATTGCAATTACAATAATTTACATTAAACAATAATAATATAATTTTTCTGTTTTAAAATATTTGATTTTGAATTCATGCAATCTTATCTCAGTCTCATTTTATTATTTTCATTCTCTAATCATTAAAAAATGTGTACCAAAAAATTAATTCTTACACATTCTTCAATAATCAACAAGGGACAAAAAAGAAAACAACCTGAAAGTGTTCACTCTGGACAAAGAAGGGAAATTTTAAACTCAAAACTTTAGTATGAGCAAACTGTTATTTTTCTAAATACAGGCATACCTCAATTAACAGAGAGGTTCCATAAACAAATGCATTCCACAAAATTACTTTGTTACGTGAAATTTTTGTTCTCAGAGGTAAAAATACTATGGCCTCAATAGTGATATGTTCTTATGTAAAGAAGAGACTCTTTTTGAAAAAAGAAAAGCTTTATTAAATAAAAAGTCGATATTGCATTCCAAACAAGTATAAAATGACGACATTTTAAAACAAGAATCTAAAGTTGATTGTTATGCTTAGTTTTTTCTTTCATTTAACAGTTACTTGTACAGATTTGTTGCAATTAACAATGATCGTTTAATAATAATACTTCTTCCTAAATTATGATCACTTTCAATTCCATTCAAACAGTTTTTTAAATCTTTGGTTGCTAATGCTTTTTCTATAGGGACTTCTTTAATTTCATTTTCACTTTTTTTTTTGCTTCATTGTTAACAAGTTTTCCTAAATCTTCCATTGAAAAACTATTATCTTTTGCATTTAATAACTTTCATACATCCTCTTTGTCCACACATTTTCAAAACCTATTGATTGAGACACCATTTCTTATCTATTGAATGTTATTTTCTTTTATTATAATTTATTCTTTTCTTCATACCTCATTTATTGCATTACATCACACTGAAACATACCTTATGCAGTGCAAGCAACAACTAATTATTCCAATGATGCATGAAACTGTTAAAACAAACATATTTATAACTTGAAATATGTGACATGTTGCCATCATTTGGCAATCAGATGACTTCCTGGCATTGATCTTAAAATTTTAATATTTTTACATTAAATAGGCTTTGTTATATCAAGGCTTCATTACAAGAAGTAACATTAACTAACATATCTTAATTTAAATTACTGGCTAAAGTGCTTTTATATTTGGAAGGAAAACAGTACAATATATCCAAATTATTGATATAATGAGGACTACTGCATTTCTGTGCATTTACATTAAGAAATTTTCTTCTTAATTTTAGAGTAAATATACTGTATATTAACTTTTTCATAAATTAAAATTTTAATAAAAATATATGAAACTTCAGATATTACAAATTTACACAAAGAAAAACTTATTGGATGGAGAGTTCAATAAACTAAATAATTACAGTCAAACCTGTTTTTGTGCGGTCTTTTTCTGTGCGATTTTTATTTGTGCGATTTTTTTGTGCGGTATATGAAAATTTCAATCAAATTGGAACATAATTGACTCCTGTAAAATTTTTAAAAACTCTATTGGTTGTTTTCTATGACATCAGCAGGTTTTTTCATTTTTTATTCAGTAAAATTTTTTTCTCATACGTTTATTTCGGTCCCCTCTTATTTTAATAGCATAAAAACCATAAATATTATGTTATATTTGAACAGATGCTGTAAGTTAGCTCCCCTCCAGCTTTAGACTGCAGGTGTGAAATTTCACGCCCTGTTAAATGAAATAACACTTCCTGCAGCTATATTTATCAAATAAAATCATTATTTAATGATTATTTTTAACTTTTTAATGTTAGATTCCTATTTAAGTGGAAATAATTAATTAATATAAAAATTAAAATTCTTAGAGGATTTTTTCCCCGATTAGGTGTTGCAGAAAAAGGCCCAAGGAGTTAAAAAAGCAATTCCTAGTTATTTCGTACAGTTTCGAGTTATTTTCTACGTGAGACTTTTTTTATGCTGTCCCTATTCACTGCATAAAAAAAATATTTTTTTAATTGTGTTGTGAAAACTATTTTTTATAGCCACTGGTGAAGTTTCGCACGATTTTTTTTAATGCATTTTCTTTTATGCAGTCCCTATCCCCTGCACAAAAACAGATTTGACTGTATATCTTAAAGTTTCAGTGATTATCTTAATATTAACCAATGTTTTGTAATCTCTTTTATTGTGTTCGTTCGAGTTTTTAAATGTAGCATTCTATTATTTATGTTCCATAAATGTTGATATGTGTAATGTTCCAGTTTACAATTTGTTCTTTTTTTTTTGTTTTGATTGAGCCTGAATAAAGTTATTGAATATGGCCAAAAACATTAGTATTTAATATTAAAATAATTGCTGGAACTTTTAAGTGCAATTATTTAGTTTCTTTATACGGATGATTTTCAAACAGAGAAACAAATCTAAATCCAAGATAAGATGGAAGAGACCTACACCTTATATACGTAGAAAAAAGATTTTGGTGTTAAAATATAATTAAAACTTAAAAACAACTAAAAATTTTTATAGTTTGGCTATTTTTGATATTTCCAAAGTGATGTCATCAGGATTAACAAAGTCAAACTAAAGGATATGAAAGAGAATATATAAAATGTTTATTTTCAAATAAATTTCTGTGTGAATTTTTAAAAATGTAACTGTCAAGTCTATCCTTTTGCTTTAATGGTTAAATTTTTATTGTCTAGAATAGTATTTATTGAAATACAGTATTTCAAAAAATAAAGCAATTTATAGCTTGAAAAATTTTTAAATTTTAGTTTATTTCATAACAGATTAAAATGAAAACTGAGATAACAACATCAATGTATTTCATAAAAAACCAATGATAAGTAACAACAAAAAAGTATATTTCCTACCTCCTAAACACATCCAACAAAAGTCATGTCTGCAATTATAACATTGCTACAAAAAATAAATAATAAAAAACACAACTTCAGATATATTATATGAAAATTGTTAAATCATTAAAATAACAATTACTACAGGTATCCCTTGCTTAACAGAAATTTGATTAACACTGCAAAATTAATTGCAACAATCCCTTTATATAGGCACCAGAAGTTTTAATTAATGTCTTTTATGGCTGTATTTTACTTAACATAGATATGTGGTTTAATTATAACAGTTGTAAAATTTAACACATTATTATTAATGTGATATTGTATTCTTTGTTTAGAAGCTTATTTTAAAACTTTTTACTTCATATTTTATTTGTGTAAAATCAAATTGAAATGTCTGCAAAGAAAATGCATATTGGACATATTATGCTTTTTAAGTTTTTTAAAGGATACATACAGTAAAAGATACTTGCAGTGTGTATGGGGAAAGGCTTTTATATGTCAAATTGGTCTTGTCAAATATGGTCTTGAGAATTTTGTTTGGAAAATTTTGAACTACAGGATATAAAATGTATGGGTAACCAAAAAGCTGTTGATGAGGAGAAATTGCAGGAAGAAACCGTTAAAATTGATGAACAACAACTCATGAACTTCCAACAAATTGTAGTGCGTCACAGACATGAATTGTTGAAACATTTCATTCACTTGGAATAGTTGCAAAACATGATTGTGTTCCTCACACATCAGTGAAGAAACAAACTGTATTGAGTATTATTTGTCTGTCGAAGGTAGGCAGGAAGGCTTTAAGATTCATATTATTTTTAAATTATTCATTCATTTTTATCACACAAAACTTTTTTGTAGATTACAAAATTGAAGTTAAAACAAAAATTTGTTCTAGCAGATCATGATTGTTTGGTCGAATACCAAGGTAATAACTGTGTTTGATTAACATGATAATATTGAGAAATTAATTAACAGCATTATTCAAGGGATACCTGTACTTGTTTTTGCTTATATGTAACTATATAACTTAATTATAAACAAATGTATATAAAATTGTATGATTACATAAATGCATTTCAATTAAAATAATAAGTAAATGCAATATCAAAATTTCAAGATTTGTCATTTGTCAAAAATTGATGTTAATACATTATCGTTTGATAAACAGTGTCTAATCAGTGAGGATTATTATAAATATTAAAAATAATTTATTTATTTCAATTATTTTTCTTATAAAATTTATAAACATGAAAAGAAACATTAATAATTAATTAGTTATATTCAAATTATTTTTATAAGTTAGTTTGTTTATTTGAGAAATTCTACATCTGTTAAAAGAATTTATAATTTGTACTAATCTTTTGTACTTTCTGAAGCAACACTGAACAACTATAAAAGATACTTGGAATGATATTAAGTTACTGGAATAAATGCATCAAATGAAAACTTTTAGAAAAGAGTACAGAAAGTTAAAAAAACAAGTAGATGAAGATTCTCATTTGAACTTCCAGAAAACAGTTTACTATTAAGAAAAGGAAAATTAATATTAGAAATTATTTCTCCCTTTATCATGAATTTCTGGTTCACTGATAGTTTTTATAAAAATATAGCTTATTTATTTATTGATGATTCTTACATGTTTTAACTTTGGCTTGTCTTTGTAATTATTTGTAGATTACTAATACACTTTATATTTATCCAATGTTGTTACACAAATTATGTTGATTTTAGCAACATACCAATGCAAATAAAATTTAACATTTGTTCTTTATTCCTTTAAAAATTGGTAGTTTTTTTTACAAATGTACTAGTCTTTGAAGGTGAGACCTGATGTTCAAAAATGTTTGAGAGTATTCATTTTTTTTTTTTAGTTTGATTGCATCAATAAAACAGTTCAACTCAGTTTCTCTACAAGTTTTTTTTTACTCAGTCAAAATTTTAAATATTTTAAGTAACTTACCATATGATTGCATCCTCCATTTTTTTCAATACATATATGGCATTTTGGACACTAAATAAATTTTAATAAAAATAGATGTTATCAGTTTTAATAAGAATATTTTAAAGATAACATACATATTTTTAAATTCAATTATTTAAAAATTACATACATTGTTAAATAAATCCAGCTACAAGTTGCATAACTATCCTGGTTATTATGAGATCTTATATAGAAAATAACTTTTATTATTTTAATTACAATATAACTTAATAAAATTGTGTGATGCCATCTATTATGAGATTTTGTTATAAAAAAACTGTTTTTAATACTACTATAAAATGGCAAAAAGCTTATTTTTGAGGGTAGGGATGAGTTTTATAAAAAATTACAAATGTTAATAGCGAGTAAAATCATCATTAAGTTTGACCCTACTGAAGATGCAAAGTTTATCTCCCCACCTCTCAACCTTTAACCACCAAAATTTAACAGCGTCAATGTCCTTCATATACAAGCAACCAGGACAAATTTCAATACTAAATGTTTACCCCATCCCGAGATATTAAGCAAAACAGATGCCAACACAAACACATACACGTACAAACATATCCATGCAATTCTTTTGCTTTTTTTTTTTTTACTTTTTTGGATTCAGGAGGTCTCAAAACATGGCAATTTGCAAAAAACTTGGAGGGTCAAATTTGGCATGATTCCAATACTTTTCAGGCAGGAAAGCAAAAAATGATGATAATATATTTATAAACAAATTAATCAATTGAAACTTATGGACTAGTAAATTGGACTAGTATCCATCTGTAATGTTTATTACTTTTTATTAAATTGTAATTCTGCCAGCCCATTTCTACAAAAAAAAAAAAAAAAAAAAATTATATTTTTAATTGTGTTGGGATTGTCACCTGTGGACATTTTAAACTGTTTTGCATATTTGTGCAGAGGCATAGCCTCTAAAGAAAGGTTGTCTCTGCAATGGAAATAGTTGTTCCTGGTGATTGGACATGGCAAGCAGAGAAGATTGGACTAGTATCCATCTGTAATGTTTATTACTTTTTATTAAAACAAATTAATCTTAAAATTTATTACTTTGCTTTATCACAATGTTCTTTTTAACTACATATGATACTTAAAAACATATTCTTATATAATATCCAGTAGAAAATTTTAATTAAAATTACTAAAGAATAGTTACTTAAATAGCTATTCTCGTATACTAATAGTTTAGAACATGGTATATTAGAATGGAGATTCAAGTATATTCAAAAATTTGAGTTAAAATAATATATAAAATTAAAATGACATTAAACTAATAATAAAATAAAAATGAAATAATAAATATAATAAACTGAAAGAAACTTCAATTTTTTAAATAGTTTTTTTAAAAATAAAAAACAACATACTACAAGCATTTATATTTGAAAACACAGACAAATCCTACAGAACATCAATTTTCAAAGCCCAAATTTTGTTGAACATGTGTTTCTCTCAATACAATAATTTTAATAAAATGATATGCAGGAAAGTCTCAAGTTAAATTTCCAGCACAATTGATAGAATGTTAGAATCACATGTAAATATTTTGAAAAATGCATAAGTATCAACAAATTTCCTAATAAAATGTTTACTTTCATGTTATTCCTGTTAATTCATATGTCTTTGGTGCAGTATTTTCTGTTCTGCATTGTAACTGAAATTTTAGAAATAAAAACACCTGTATTTTGCATTTTTTAATTCAGCAAACATAATATAAATAGAAGTCTATAAAATTTTACAAAAGAAACACTCAAGATGCAAATATTTTCAGAATTCTTAATTCCATTCTCAAACCTTTTTTTTAAACAAAATTAGAATAGATTATTATAAAAAGGATATGAATATTGATATATATTAGTATATAAATGATTTAATTGCAATATAATTGATATATATATCCGTAGAATTTTTCGTACATCTTAAGGATGATTATTTGAGTTACGAGGGGGTTGATTAGAGTTGCGAGATGGTGGTGGATCAGGTAATGAAGTGCGGGATGCATGTGGCAATGGATCGGTCCATGTCAAAGAGACTCGGTTAATGTCTTGGAAGGTTTGCTCTAGATCAGGAGGGCAGCTATGATTTATTGGCAGAACGAGGGTCATTGGAACAGTTTGATGGGTTTAATTGTGCGAAGCATATGGCCGCTTGTAAGGCCACTCGGTTGACTTTGTTGGTTGTTGTTGGTGGTGGGGGTGAGGGTATGAAGTCTCACCATTCATTATCGTCGGCCATCTATAAAGGAGAAATATTAAGAATGAATTTAAAATTGTGATGATGGCCAAAGAAATGAAGACAGGTTAGGGGAATCTCGAAGCACGGTATAGGGTGAGGGGAGGCGGGTGGGTTGTCTCCGTAGATTTCTTGAATAACAGAGCTCCATCGTAAGACATGATCCCCTTCTTTGAATTTAATGTTATAACAGACTTTAGAATGGGAGGTCAGTTTTTCTAAAACATAAAGGTTAATAGCAAAGGAGGGGCTATCAGAAGAAGAGATGATTACGAGAATGGTTTGAGAGTAGCATTCTAAAATAGCAGCTCAAGTGAATATAGAGGTAGAAGGACCTCCGCTCCATGCGCTGGTCCTTCTGCCTCTGCCTCCATCCTAGAATTGGTTCAGAAATTATTTTTTGTTAAGGGAGTGGATTACTATTGTACCAAAGGGGCCTTAGGGGCCTCAAAAATCCCACTTCTGACACCAGTGACACCGGGAGGTCGGCACCTCATTGATGCCTTGTCAAGACTGACACCACCATGTCTTAGCTGACACTGAAGCCATGGCGATTCAAAGATCTGACACGCGAGCGGTCGCGATATGAAACGATCAGATTCGGGATGGAGGGCGTGACAATGCAGTAACAGAGACCTTCGTTAACTAAAGTACAACATTTATTTACACAGAGCATGACTTACATACAACGAAAAGCATAAGGGAGATAGGCCTAACGTCACGATTCTTAGAGAGAGAGAGAGAGAGAGAGAGAGAGAGAGAGAGAGTTTACATAAGGTTCAATAAGAGAGAGTTTCATAAGGTATTTATCGCATGCGGATGCATGGCGATAAATACCTTATTGAAGCGGAGGTGGGTTGACCTGTTAGTCTGATTAGTCCATAGACAAGAGGAAGGGTGAATGGCGAAATTCGTAGTGATGACGATAAGCTTAGTCCATTTAAGTTGGCAATTAATCCAATGGACGGCCGATTTAATCCAGGGACTGAATTTTACACATACACAAAGGAAATGGCACACTATGAAATTAGGAACTTGGCGAGCGTCGATCAGGGCGACTACTAACGAATTTTGAGGTGCTGTTTTATTTTGTATGCAACTTAGGTCGAGAGGTGATGAGAAAGCATCATTTAAGCGTCTGAGAATCGAACAGATGGTTCGTTCTCATGTGTAAAAATTGACAGTTAGTCGCTAGGTAGTTGACAAAAAGGCGACAAACTATGATGTCATGACATAACACGGAAAATATAATGTAAGCCAATAATTCAGATACTCACAGAATAGAATAAACAAAACATTCATAGGCAACCGAATAAAAAATTTTAAATTTGATTCCGTTTGATATGAATATTTTGTTTTTATTCTGTTCTTATTTTATTAAAAACATTTGAGAATTGCATTAAGCATTCTGAAAACATTTGCATTTCAAGATTTTCTATTATTATTTTATAGACTTCTCTATTACATTGTATGATGAATTAAAATTAAAATGAAAAGGACAAGTAGTCAAAGACTTTTTATGCTGTCATTTATATTTAAGAAATGGGTTATGGTAATTTCATGCAAATAACTCAAAACTTGTGTGTGTTTAGAAACCAATGGATGCACATTATGTGATGGAGTATGTTATATGCCAATTTTAAATTACAATTAAAAATTCATCAAACAACTTTACCTTCGTCTAAAGTCACTAAGAGCTGCTTTAAAAACATGTTTCCTACAAAAACATAAAAAAAATCCTTTATGCTCTGCCATGGATTCCTGTGCTATCATAATTTTTTTCAAAACCACCAGGTACTTATATATATAATTTGCCTTTAGTTTTTGACCAATATATTCTCTTTATGTTCAATCCATGCTTTAATTGATAACATTAGACTAATATTTGAATTTGTATTTTAAAAACTGATAAAGTTCTGGTATTTTATCCCTTACCTATATGATGATCCCTTTTCATCCTATAAAGTGAGTTTTAACAATTAATACATTTAAAATGATAGTCCCTGCTTGATTGTGCAATGTTTCACCTTGTTTGCACATAATAGCATTACTTTCTAATTAAATCTAATTAATGATGATGTCATCAAAATTTTTGTTTGTTTCATTTTTTTAATTTTATATTTTATAAATTCATTTTGTATTAATTAAAATGACATTCATATAAAATTTAAATTATTATTTAACAACTTTCAAAGACAGCAGTAAAATAGTTCTTTATATAACATTTTCCAAACAGTAATCAAAGAAAAGAAACAATATTCAGCACTATATTGGATTGCCTGACCATTACAATTCATGAAGTCTTTACCATGTAAGGAAGCATATTTTTCGAATGAGTTTGCTGCTAAAAGACAAAATTAAATTTTAATGTCTTAACTTAGTACACTAAGAGTGAATTGCTGATGAAGTGGAAAAAGGAACAAACATTATATCAACAATGACAAATTTTTCAGCAAATTTTTCCATTTTGTAAATTCAAATTACAGATTTAACATGTTGAACTATTTGCCAAGTAAAACTATTTGCCACTAATTGGGAAAATGATTTATGGAGATAAGAGAGAAATTTAAAGTATATTCTTTTTAACTAACATGTTTAATTCTATTCTTAAGATGGTTAGATAGTTAATGCTTTGGAAAAACTGGGATAAAACTTGATGCAGGCAACTCCAGGAACTTTTCATGGGCAGTCCATCTCAATGCATCTGGGATGGATTACTTATGGCTACCTCTTTCGTGGTCTTGACTGAAACCATAATGTCTGTAGAAAGACGGGACCTCACAGCATCCTCAGGACAAAAATTTTTTTAAAATTATACTTAGTTATTGTAAATAATTTTAATAAATAAATGAAATTAGTAAGCATAAAAACAATTTGCTGTTACAGTCATCATCTTGTTTTAATACTATTTGCTGTTGTTTGCATATTACTAATCATTTCATTGTTCTTGTTCTGTGAAACAGCAGTGGAAATAAAATTTTCTATAAAAAATAAATTTGTTTTTGCATTCTGCTTTCACTAGCAAATATCTTTCTGTACTAAGGTTACACATTCTTCACAGAAAGTAAGAGCAGAGTCATTAACACTCAAATCCATATCATTGGATATTATATATTTTAAAATTATTTCCTATTTAATTTTTCCTGCATTTATTTTAGCATTTATTATTATTATTATATGAATAAAACAGAAATAAATTGACACGATGATAAAGTGTCATTATTTGTAGACATTTGTATCTTTTCTACAAAAAGTTTTAGAGGTTCTCTTTGTATTCCATTTCACTTATTTTATAAACAAATTGTTTTTCTATTACATTTCATTGTAGATGTAATGTTGAGCTGGTACCTTATAAACTGTGAACCAGTGTCATGCTTTCTTTCAACACTGATTTGGAAGCACAAGGTAAACAGTTAGATGGGTTTATATGAACAATTTTATTTTTGTTCTAATAATTTTCTGCATGGTATACACCATCATGAATTACCCTCATAAAATTACAATATATAGGCTGCACTCATTTTATACTGGTATTGCATTCCTGAAGGAGTTGTCATAAACAAAATCATCATAAAATAAATCCATTTTATTATGAGATCTGTTCCACAATACATGTCTGGAACAGATTCCTAATTATTCCAAAATGGATTTATTTTATGATGATATATATATATATATATATATATAACATATATTTTATTATATATATATAAAATTATGTTCAGTACCAAAATGTTTACTAATACAAAAATACTAATATAAAAATTATAGCTTAGGACTACTTATTTATAGTTGAGATTAATGATGCAATTTTTATATTTCTACTGTGTTGATCTCATATAACAGTGCCACTAGGTGCAACTTCAATTCAGTAATGATGGCCCTGGTTGAGAGTCAACATCCACTAATGAGCTTGGTAAGGGTCAAATATCTTCATAAAATATGAATTCAAAGTTGTTTACTGTGCCTTTCTTTTCTTCTTCTTGAGAATTTCATAAAAAAGTGCTAAGACTTCATTTCAGCACCTCCTTACAAAGTCATTTCACTCCCAGTCAGGGTCCATTTTGCAACATAGACTTGGACATTTGGGATTCACTAATTTCTTTTTATTCGACATGGTTTTCTTTTTCTATTTTTATTATATGAACAATAAGCATTTTAAAATAATAAACAAACCAACACTGCTTAGAATCGTTATTAAAATGAAGTCACTGTTAGAGTTACCACAAAGAAAAAAAAAAAAAAAAAAAAAAATACACATTTAGCAGTTGCAAAAATATATTCCACACATTTTGGAAAATTTTTGGGTAAAATCTAAGACCAGTGTTATTGTCAGAGTAAAATGAGGGCAAACCCATATTGTAAAGTATTATTATATAAATATTAAAATCAAAATTTACAAGAATTGCACTAGTACTTACATCTTTAGTATGAGCAGATATATAGTTAGCTGTCTCCGAGTCATCAGCACACTTTGTCAGCCATTTTTTAATAATTTTGCATTCAGTTGGTGCATGATAATCAGTACCACATTTGAAACTAAAAGAATTTTAAAACACTGTTATAGTATTTAATCATTTTTGATGAATCAAAATAAAAAATGAAATTAGTTTTCTCATATTATTATCAATTTATAAAATAATATACTTTATATAAAGATTTTGTAAATTATGGTTATTTACAAAATCTTTAAAAATCACAATTTACAAAATTAAACCATAATTTTGTAATTATGGTTTTTAAAAATCTATAAATTTTAAAAATTTAAATATTCTCAAATTACTACTTTGAGAATATTAATTTTATATATTCTGTAGTTTGTATGTATTTTATATTTAAAAAGCAGTTTTTATATTCAAATTTATTATTATATCACAAACTAATAACTGTACATTTAGTTTTTTCTAAAAACTACAGGTATCCCTCGTATAACATAGTAGTTATGTTTTGAAAAAACTGCCATGTTATGCAAATCTATGCTATATAAAATGAACAACTAGTGCCAAATATAAGGCTAGGTTCCAAAGTTAACAAAAGTATACTATTCTTTTTCATTACTAAGAGAAATATACTGATTAAAGCAATCAATAATTAACTAACAATTACAATTAAAAGCACTGTATTATGCATTAATATTAATTTTAGTTAAATGCGGCATTTTGTTTTTACTGTCATCATCTGAGCCTTTTTGTTGATCTTGATCAGACATATCAGCAAAATTTTCAAACTTTTTATTTTTATCAAAAAAAATGTTCATACATGATAAAATAAAAGTATGTTTTTTTTTTTCCTTTGTGGTTTTAGGCCCTTAATAAAAGTATGTTATTAATTGAAAGTTTGTTCTAGAAGGTCATGTTTGTTCAGTCGAGGAATGAGCAATTTCGTCTAGAATTTGTTTGAATACCAAAACTGTTCGAATTGGGGACAGTTCAAGTACAGAGATACAGCTGTATTTCGTTTGTCATTTTTATGAATGATGGCTTACCTACACTTAAAAAAAAAAAAAAGCTTAACAACACTTACCTAAAACTGTTTAATCTTTGTATTTAGTAAAATTTATTTAATTTATTAAAATAAAACACATTGACAGTCTTAAAAACTGAAGTCTGAAAGTAATGACGACACCCAGTTGATATGAAACTTAAGACAAGGAAGAAAAAAATTGCACTATTGGTTTTCATTAAAGTAAACCTGATGAAAGGGACAAGAGAAATTAAAAATTTCAATATTCTAAAATCTGTGGCTAAATTTGAGACAACATGCATGCTTACTTGAATAAAAAAAATATTGAATAACTGAGTTTGACCTTAAAAGTTGTAAATTTTGTGTGGAGGATTTTCCAAATTCACAAACTGAGTTAGAGTGAAATCGGAAACCATGTTGTACAAGAATTCCCCCAATTTTCAAACCGTATTGTAGAAGTGCCATGTTGTACAAGAGATACCTGTAATATTAATTTACAGAAACTATTTATTTCAAATATTGCAAATAAACCTTGTAATTTATACTTTGTTATTGAAGTAG
The DNA here is from genome assembly GCF_030686945.1 of Centruroides vittatus. NCBI lineage: Eukaryota > Metazoa > Arthropoda > Arachnida > Scorpiones > Buthidae > Centruroides > Centruroides vittatus. Next base: position 3,448,796 of record NW_027120673.1, read on the forward strand.
TTTAAAAATTTAAATACAAGTATTTTTTTAACTTAAATAATCTCAATTTCCAAATATAACAATTTCTTATAAAATTTGAAACTGTCTATAGCTGTTGGAGACTTATATCAAAAATAATTTTTCTTTTTTCAAAATTGTGTAGGTCTAGATTATAATAAACTACTTGAGTAATAATTAAGACTAAATTTCTAAACAAAATTTAGTTTTAATTATATCCTGTTTTCCTGTTTACTCAGGTTCCATTTCTGTATACAATATCATATTACAACATGTCATATTATTTGTCCTGCCGCCAAAAAGAATTGGTACAAAAGAGTGACAGATCATACCATTCATTGTCTTTAAACTTGAATTACAGCCCTGTATTGTGACAATGTCACAATAATTTTGTTCTAAGAAGAGATTTTTATATACAGGGTCCATACAGGTAATTCCATATTTGATTCCCTAACTATTCCCCAATTATGACATTATTCCCTGACTTATTAATATCTCTGCATTTTCCCTTTCTATTATGTAATATTCAGCCAACTCTAAGCCCATTTTGTACTCAATTATATAAATTTTTTATTATTATTAAAAAACACTTTATTCACTTAAAAAAACTTTGCGTAAAATCAATTACATAATTAGCTACGTCATTTCTACATAATATAAAAATGATTTAATTTAAATTCATTCTTAAATTTTATTTAAATAAGAAAAAGATTTGCATCACATTGTAAAATTGAATTTTCTTAAAGCAAGGAGGTGGAAAATTCAAAATACTTTAAACAGAAGCACAGACCTATTCAAGATTGTTACATTTCTTCCCATCCCTCCCCGAGATTAAAGTGAGAGTGATGGAATTTTGGTGAGAAAGCGGGTCATTGTTGATTTTGGTGTTTTTGAAAACCCATTTTAACTCAATAGCGATATTTTGGTATACTTCCAAAAAAATGTGGACTTCCGAAATTTCCCATGGGCCATCTGAAGATGAAAGTTTGCAGTTAGAGAAAAGACATCACAGATCATCAATCTGTCAAAATTGGCAGGATTATTATCTCTGCATATTGTTTGTGGCCAACAGCAAAAAATATGAATAAATTTACATAATTTGCACAAGGTCCACTATGCATTCCAAAATGTCCTGTACACAATACCATTAAGCCGACTGACAGTTCTTTGCCTCCATGGCATCAACTGACTGCAATGAGTTAACTAAATGTCATGCAGGTCAAAAAATCAGAAGGGTTGTGTACGGAACACAACTGCAATTGTTTAAGGCATGAATCTGTCTGTGTGTTATTAGAGGAAGGATAAGATTTAAACAGACTGTCTTGCTGGTTATCATATTCCAAGTCAATATCTATCAGTTTGGGCAGCGACGTACTTGAAGTATTAGCATCAAACTTTATGCACTCAGTTTTCTTATGCTTTCTACACAATCTGCATTGCTCAGCATTAGTCTTTGGGCTTTTCTGATTCCTTTTAAAAGTTTCTTTCCAATGAGATACATTTCTTCCATTTCTGTTCATATTTCCTTTGAAATTTCTTCCACATTATGAAAATTTTCTTTGACTCTCATATTTATCGGCTTATAACTTTAAAAATTCTATTTTGTTGGTTATTATTGCTAAATAATATTGTAGATCCTGTCATTCTGTGCAAATCAACACCAATTTCAACGTCCTATCTCTTCTCCATCCAAAGTTTCACTGTCCAAACACCACATCGTGTTGCCATTTTCAGTGTTCATGCACAACAGCTACCCCTCCCCTAAAAAAAGCTACACACCCCACTACTCAATTTTAAATACAGACGTAAACCTTCTATCCAACAAAATTTTTAAATTATCATTTATAGTTTACTAGATAGAAGTGCAAAAAATCTTGCCATTTGTTTGGTGGTTCCAGTTTTTGTAAACCGTCATCCAACTGAATTTAAAGACTTGTTCCAATCAAAATACAGTGAGAATGACAGATGGATTCTGCAATATTTGCAGATTCCATGACTTTCCTTGACTTTTTCTGCTAATAATCTTATTCCGACTTTCCAGGTCTGTACGAACCCTATATAAAACAATTAGAATTTCTGCCAACAGACCAAGTACACACTAGTTCATGGTATTTTGCTTGTTAGCTGTTGAGTGAGCTCATACGTATCACAAACTCACCAAAAACTCAGTATTCAAATACCTAGCCTAAGTTCTCAGGAATGAAAACTTTTTAGAATTGAACTGTTTTCAATTTTTGCATTTGAATAGTCCCATTTTCAGTTGGAATCACTTTGAAATCTAGTAATTAAATTATTTTTACTTACAGTACACAAAAGTAATGTTAAAAATGATTATACTATAGAAATGTCATTTCTATAACACAGATAGAAATGTGTGTTATAGTGTGTCTTTCTATATACCAGATAGAAATGACATTGTAACTGTGTCATTTCTATCTGGTATAGGGTACGTTCGTTAAGTCGAACGAGTTAAACGCGTTAGTAACGAATTGTTTGAAAAGTAGTAGTCTCACTCAGTGCGCATGCTCCGCGGTGATGACGTATCGAACGAAACTCTAATGAAGCTCACGAAGGAAAGAGTTAGTTTACTTCGTTAAGAAAATGGCACCCGACAATATCGATGTTTCTAGATCTATTCGAGTGTTTAAATTGTGAATTAAAGGTGAAATGATTGAAATAACTGTCTATTCGAAGCAACCTAAGAAAAATATTTTGGATAAGGCTGCACTAGCAACATTCATATCTTCGATTTTAGAAACAGCCATTTAGTTATAACGAATCGTTCGAAAAGTCTAACGAAACAAGAATAACGATGACGTCATTCTCGTTTAACTCGTTTGACTTAACGAACATACCCATAGTTTAAAGATAAGAAAACTAAAATATGTTCAAAACAAAGAAATTTGGTATTGCATGATTCCAATTTATCGATACATAAGTTTTCCTGTAATTAAAACAATTTGGACATTATAATCATGTTCTTAACTCGAATACTTCAAGTTAAGAATGTTTACATCAAACAACCAGAATGCAAAAATTGTCATTTTGGTTGTTTAATGTAAACTTTGACATTTATTATTGGGCTGCAATTTGAAAAAATTGTAGACCTATAAATTCCTACTGTTGTATGTCTTTCCTTAATCTTGAAAACAGAGTAAGATAGATGAAAGATAAGACCAGATACAGAAACCTTAGGGGCAGGCGGCCATGATTAAAGCTTAGTTCACACTGAGTGAATAGCGAAAGTAAATGAGAAAAGCAAAAAACGAGTTTTATTTGCTTAGCGAAATTGACCCATACAACCAAAAGCAAAAAGCGATTGCGAATTTTAAGCAGCCAATCATTTACAAGCAAGCAAAAACGTCATCTTAAAAAACAAAATGGCCGCTTCCGATATTCTGTCATTAACCACATTTGTTTATTAATTGAGAAAGAAAGATAAGATGAAAAGAAAATGATGCTGAGTGAGAGAAATATTAAAAATCCGTAATTACAACATTTACTCTATTGCGTGAGAAAGTTTCTGTAGCCATCTTAAAAACAATAACCACGTGACAACAAGCAGAAATACAATTGGTGCAAAATTTTTTTGCTAGCGAAAAAGCTCAAAAGTTCCAAACTTCAAAGCGATTCACAAAATGGTAAAATTCGCCAGAAACGTCATGTCTAACGTTCTATTCGCTCCGTTTTTCGCTTTCGCCAGGGAATCGCACTCAGTGTGAACTAAGCTTAACTATACATGAACTTCTGATGCAAACTGGAATTCACATTATTTCAATTCAAAACTTTTCCTCTGAAAGCAGTTAATAAATGACAAACACAACTCCATTGCTAATAGAAAAATATGATCAGGGTTCCCACTCAAATTTTTGCTTTAAATTCCATGACTTTCCTGACAAACTTTGCACAAATTCCCTGACTCTCAAGTGTCTTACAGCACAGCACATTGACAAAATAAAAAGCATATGACTTACTATGCAAATATGCTATTGCTTTTTTGACTTTTTAATTAGTTATTTTTTCTAATTAACAGTTACATAATTTTTATAATTGCTGAATAATTAAAATTAAAAATAAACTATTTTAATTTAATAAAGCATTTTATCATGTTATTAATCCACAACCATAAATCTATGTGGCTTTATGGTTGTGGATTAATAAATCTATGTGGCTTAGGAAAAAAAATAAAAAGCCATTATTTATTATTCATTAACAAATCCTGTATAATCCATGTACAAAAGTAATTATTTATTAAATTTATCTGTTAATAAATTTTCTGAACTTTATAAAATATTAATAAAGTGGAGGAAAATCAGAAATTGTTTTGTTACGCAATCAAATACCATTTAAATTAAAATTATTTATCATTTATTGTACTTTGTAAATCCATTTGTTTTTATCAGTTCATTAACATCTGCCCTCAAACTGTGTGTGTAAATGGTAATTGTAAAAGATTCATAGTGTGTTAAAATATTTCAAAAAAATTTTAACTGATGTTAGATTATTAAGAGTATTACAGACTTTTCTCTAAAATTCATAATACTGCATAATTTATACAGCTGTGTTAAAATTTACAAATGATAGTTGATATTGCCATATATTTGGGACTTAGTTTGATCTCCTTTTAACACTCTCCTTGTTGCATTTTATAATTCTTCAAATTAATAGTCAATATTAGTTTGTAAAATTAATTTGCACTATCAGTAAAAGAAGTAAACATCTGTAATAATTGCATAAACATTAAATGAAATAAAAAAAATACACAAAGTGATTACAATTTAAAAGGTCTGATTTTGAATGATTTTAAAATACAATCTTACAATGCAATAAAATAAGTCTTATGTGTAATAAGATTTACTTATTAAATCTAAAAATGTAAAAATTAAAATTAAATTTTGGCTGATGGTATTTACATCAAAATATATATAAATAAAATACAATAAAATAAAATATTTTGATGTAAAAGTTAAAATTAACTCAATTGACACGGTTTGCAAAGTTTAAAGAACTGCTTACAAACTTGGTCTTTAGGAATAGTATCAAAAAATAAAAATTGATAAATAGCAATTGTGCATTCTTTACATTTCTATTATACTCACCCCACACATTAAGTCAACGTTTCACTGTAATAGTTTTAATGTTCTTATTATCAATAGTGTATCTTTATTTAAATTGTAAAAGAAAAACTTACAGTAGAGAACCGAAAATCGGAATCAATTGGGGACTGGGGTTGTTCAGATTAGTGATTTGTTCCAATTACCGATTATGTACGAAAAAATATATTAACCTGTCCGATGTTCAAATTTTTCTCCGTTGCGTGTTGCTTCATGTTGAATTTTCGTTGATTTTAAGCCTAACAAAAATTTTTATAATAATAATCGAGGCTATCGTATCGTTAAAAATTATTTCTGCATTTTGTACAAACAAAATAAATATATTGAAGAATATAAAAACATGAAAATTATACTTTAGAAGTAAATTTAGTATCAAAAACGTTAGATTCAGCACGACACAGTCCGACTGAAAATCGTGCCGATTACTAGCGATTCCGATTACTAAGGTTCTGATTAACGAGTCTCTACTGTAATACAATTTTTGAAAAACTGGAAGAACTAAATGTTTTTAAGTACAAAATACCCCAGTGACATGCATTAACCTAACATTTCTCAAACTTCTTCTGATAGACCTGTTTAATAAATTTTAATGTGCCATTTACATAATTTGCTTAGTTTGCTGTCAATATATTTGCCTAGACCCACAAGAATCTGTGGATCACACATTGTTGAGAAATCTGCTATACATCTGAATTATCTCAACCATCTGAACATGAAAATTTCTACTATTCAGCACTACATAAAAATTATCAGTGCAAAAATTATCAGTTTTTTCAGATGATGCTTTCAACAATGTCAAATAAAGAAAGCAGGTTAAGTATCTCAGAATGTATAGATTTATGAGAGAAGGCAATGCAATACCTGGAAATCTCGCAAGGAGGAATGCGTTCCAGGAAGACTTTCTACAGGAAACTGACTATTTAGGTGTTAGATTTATGAAGAAAACCTAAAACACTTCATATGGCCAGTCCACTGGTGAGATGCAAACCTGCAACCAACTACCAGTGTTTTATCCACTAAGACATTGATATAAGCACATAAGGAAGCCAGTATTAGTTACCATGGCCCAGACCTAACTTGTGTTATTTTAAAATTTCAAGTCATTTCAAAAAATTATAATGTTTTAATGAAATTATTTAAATTGTAAATGTCTAATTTTTTAACTATTAACTGTATTTAAAATAATTTAACCTAAATAATGTAAAAGAGTGTTTTAGAAGTTAAACAAAATGACCATGGTGGGAAAATAATTTCAATAATATGAAAATTTTCTTTTTTACAATATTTTTTGGTGTTCATTACTTGAAGTTCAGCCTTAACTGAAATTTTTAAGCCTTATAAAAATTCATTCTGTGGTCATCATCATAAACTAATTTTGTAGTTTTGGATGTCTAAAAGTCCATTAATTACTCTGTACTAAAAATAAAAATAATCATTTATGACACTGAATTCAATTTTATTTCTATTAATCAACATATTGCATCAAGTTTATTATTGTATATGCTATCCTATGATGATAAAAACACATACTTAAATTAAAGCATTCTTTTTATCAAAAATATTTGTGAATTTATCAGTTTAGTGTTGCATGGCAAATTGTATGATACTTATATGTATGATTTAATTTGAAATTTCCAAACCATGTAATAATATTTATTAATTAGTTCATAAATTATGGTTTTATTTTAAGTGCAATAATTTTTGAGGAAATTTTGAGTCCTGAAAATATTCTGCATGTCTTTTCATACGTTTTATTGCACCACATTACTTCTTGCTGCCTGCAGACAGCTCACTTGGTCTACCTTATTGTGAGCAAAAAATCAACAAGACAGCCAAGGAGGCAAATTTCCAGATTTTTTGACAATTTTTTCAAATTCCCTGACTTTCCATGACTTTTCCTGAACACCAATGAAAATCCTTTCTAAGTGTGTAGGAATCCTGTATGATGTACAGGGGCAAGACACTACAGTACTAATTTGAGATAGAGAGCATATATTTTAAATTAAATAAATTAAAAATATGATTAAAAATTGCAACCTGGCATTGCCTAATTACAGAATCTAGTTTACAGATATAACATTTTTTGTATTTTCACATAGTTATTAAATTTTCTACAAACAGATTTCAACTCTATATATTTATGCAATATATTAAAAGGAAATTAACACACTATTTTCCTATACTAATATAACACTATATATGTCAATAAGCTTTTCTTATCAAAGTTTTCAAAATTCAAACAACAAATCATGACTGTCCCTTTCTGTTCTATATTTGAAAATAAATTGAAGACAAACTTGGAATGTTTAGAATAAAAATTTGTTTGTTTTTAATTATTGACAGAAATTGATAAAATGAAGAAATATATAAATTTTTTATAAAATATCTTTAAAGAAGTAAGAAACAAAAAACATAAAACACAATCTTACCAAAACTGTGTCTTACAATGCTTACAGATAACACGTTTACTTTTAGATTCTTTTGCTCGGACTACAACAGTACAATTAGGTCCTGGACAATACCTCAGTTGTGGATGACTCTGATTAAGAATTAAGTTTTTGTTTAAATTGAAAGAATAAATATTTTAATATTCAAATTTAATCATCATTATTAAGATTTGTAAAGAAATTATACACACACTTGAAATTTGTGTATAATTTCATACAATGTTTATTTACACCAATATTATTGTAAATAATTACTCAATTAATATAAAAATTGCAACCAAATCTGCTGTAAAATAATTATACATATAGTAGTAATAAGTATCACCTCTAAGCCTTTGGATTTCCAGTACAGTTCGAATGTAGTAAATAAACAAATGTTTTCAATCCTTTAGCCAGAATCTGTTTCAGGTTCCTATCATTCCGATTGTGGAATGCCAAGAATTTTGAATGTTTTCATATACAAATTATTTAAATCTGTTAAATGCATTGATAGTACAGATTTGAATGTTTGTATTCCGTAACTGTATTTTAATGCTGTAGCTGATCATTGAGGGAATATGTAATTATTGATGCAGATGGTCTTCACAGCATATCGCTATGCTTGAAATATTGTATAGCTTTCCTTGTAGTTTACACAGTTCCTCAATTTTCTTGCCTTATAAATTTTGAGTTTCCAAGGACCTGATGTGGTCTGTCTGGAAGAATTTCTTTATAATGGTTGAATAGTGCTTTACATCAGAGTTGGTGGCATATGTTGCCAGGGTGGTGACGTATCTTTTTTTGGCAATGCCGTATTTGTGTTCTTTAATCTTTTTTTGTATAGATCATTTGGTCGATCCAATGTATACCAAATTTCTCTGGAATCTATGGTCTCTGATCGAGACACTATACACTCCTGGTGCCCTCAAACTATCAGATGTTTTCAGCATTCCTCAATAGGGAGTAAATTGTTTGAGACCTCTTGTAAGTTACTTTTGTGCCCTTCTTTTGCACTATTTCTTTACATAGGAAATGTAAGTTTTTTGTTATAGTCTATCACTGTGTGTTTTGCATTGGAGTCCTGCTCAGGTATCTTGTTGGACTCTGCCTGGTCTGTGGAGGTATGTCCCCCACTCTGTGGTCTATAGTTCTGAGCTAAATTCCTAATTATGTTTCTATTGTACTCACGACTTGTCACAATGTTTTCTAGGTGTTCAAGTGCCTTGAATGTGTCCTCCCATCTAGAGTTGTGTGTGAATAAACATTTTGTAAATGTCTTAAATGGCGCCACCTTATAGAAATACGGGTCCTCAGACTCTACCGGTATCCATATAGGATGGAAGCTGGGTTTGTAGTATACTTCAGTCTCTGTTTTGCTTTCCTTGAGCCATATAGTGATGTCCAGAAAATTTACACTGGCTGTAGACATCTGGTCTATTTTTACGGTGAGTCAATATGAATTGTTATTCATGCCATCTAGAAAATTGTTAATCCTCGGCTTGCTTTTCCAAAAGACTATCATGTCATCTACCATATATTCCGGCATATAAGACGACTTTTTAATCCACAAAAGTCTTCTCAAAAGTCAGGGGTCATCTTATACGGCTAGTTGTCTTATACGCCGGAATATACAGTATATATCTCCAGTATAAAATGATTTCATGTGTAAAACTTTTGATAACCTCCCTTTCTAATCACTGTAGTACTAGTTCACATAGCTCGCCTGAGAGGAGGCACCCCATGGGTACCCCTCTTTTTTGCAAGTATGTTGTGTTGTCAAACTTAAATATTGAATTGTAGCACATGAGATGTGTAAGCTCAAGGACTTGTTTGTGTTGTGCCGGTAAGTTATACCTGGCCAGTAAGATGTCTCTAAGGACACAAAAACAGGGCTGCAACTTAATGGAAGTATATAGTGCTTCAAAATCAAGCACTGTGACATGGGTGTTCTCAGTTATTTGTGTCTTCACCACTGTGTCTATTAGCTCTTTGGAGTCTCTCACCAATAAGGGGTAATCTTTCAGATGTTCTGCTACTATTTGGTGTATTTTCATTTTCCAGAATCTTAGTGGGAGATCTGGCTTTATCTAGGATTGGTCTGAGGGATGGTGTATGTTTGTGTATTTTTGCAAAAGCAAAGAGCCTAGGTGTGTCCAGGGATGCCACCAACGTCTTGTTTAGTCCCTGCTTTCTGGCAAAGGACGTGAAACGTACAACACAGGCCTAAATTTTATCAATGTAGCTCTCTGTCGCTGGTTCACATTCAGTGTTTACTATGTACTGTCTCATCATAGTCTTGTATGTTGCCTCCTTGACAAGAACTAGTGTTCTGCTTTTATCTGCTCTCAGTAAAACAATATGCTCCTTGGCTAACCACTTCCTGGTCCTTCTAACTTGCCTCCATATGTTTGCTCCTTGATTTTTGTGGTTAATAGAGCATATTTTTATTGTTGCTCACCATCTGTAGTATTCCTTATGGACTTCATCCAAGCCGCAGACCAGCCTTTCAATATCTGGCATCACTGTTTCAAGTGAAGGTCTTGTTGAGCCCAGAGTATACATCGAACTGTACAATACTGCTTCAATTAGAAAATCCAGGGGTTTGATGCCATCCCATCATATCAATGGGGTGAAGGGTGTATTCCTTTTGCCAAGTTTTTGTTTATTCATTATCCACTCCAATTTCTTCTTGTATCTTAGTGTTAAATTTTGTTCAGGATTTCTTGAAAGGTCACTTTTCTGTTTTCTTCATATAGGTATGACTGGTTGCGTTCAAATAAATCATTCTCCACCTTGATGACCTTATCCAAAATGGAGTATATGTTCTTTCTAGATATTCTAATAGCCTTTCTCAAGCATAACGTTTTTAGTTTCGGAATTAAGAATTTGCATCCCTTCGGTAAATGTATTCTGTATATCGACATGGGATAAATGTTGTTCTTGCATTCCAATAGAAATTCTAGTTTGTAAATTTCTTGTATGTCCTAACTGGCATAGCTATTTTATACAACATTTTAGAGAAATTACCGGTACTGGTAATTTCTCACCTCTAAGCCTTTGGATTTCCGGTACAGTTCGAATGTAGTAAATGAGCAAACATTTTCGATCCTTTGAGGAATGCCAAGAATTTCAAATGTTTTCAAATACAAATGTTGAAAATGTTCCAAATTCTTGGCATTCCACAATCGGAACAATAGGAACCTGAAGCATGTAGTTTGAATGTAGTAAATGAGCAAACATTTTTGATAAAAGATCAAAAATGTTTGCTCATTTACTACATTCAAACTGTACCGGAAATCCAAAGGCTTAGAGGTGATACTTATTAGTACCAGTACCGGTAATTTCTCTAAAAAGTTGTATATAGTAGTAAATTTGCCCCTTTTACATAAAAGTGTTACAGTTCATGTAAGTTAATTTTATCGCAATAATTATAAATTGCAACTGTCATTTTATTAGCAGTTGTGTATTGTTTGTTGTTAGCATAGACCATTCAAGAAAGCAGAGCCCACACATTTTCCATGGAATTTGTCTGGAGTATGCAGCAGCCAGGCCATCATATCTATTCTTTGTTGTTTAAACCAGTTTCAGTGAATTTAGATACATGACAGAAAGCATTGTCTTGATGAAATAGCCATCCATTTCTTCCAATCAGTGGTTCAAATAACATATTTTAATGTTTTCTGAAGTCATTCTATCATTAATTGTGCCATTAATTAATTTGCCATTAAAAGCAAAGGCTGACCAAACCATGACTCCACCACCTCCCATCTGTCTGCTAATATATCCCTTTGGTTGCTTTCTTGAATCATGCCAATAATATCCATTATCATCTATTCCATCCAGATTAAACTTTTTTCATCTGAAAACACCATGTTTTTCCATTTGTTAGTTCAACTCATTACTGATTTTGTCTTTTCTAATTTGTTTTGTTTGAGGTCATTTGTAAGCTTAGGTTTTGCCTTGAGTTTAACATAGGCAACATCATCATTATTTTTGAAAACATTAGCAACTGTTGAATGAGACATTTTCAATGACAAACTAGCAGCAATGGCATGTGTAGACTTCCTTGTGAGGTGGCAAGATGGAAAACTCTTCTTTTCTTTCTTTCACTTAAAGAGCTTGTTTCTGACTAGATTTATTTATTTATCCCATATTAATCAACTGTTTGAATAACATTTTGAATTGCTCCAATAGATCTTTTCAGAAGTATCAAAATCTGTCTATAAGATTTTCCTTGTCCATGAAACAAAAAGATTTTTCTCACTTCTTTTCCTTGTGGCATTTTGTAAAAACTTAAGTCAGAATGATACAATTATTAGTGAGGTTGTGGCTGAAGTTTTCACCTCTAAAATGTGAACATCAAACATCAAGCGCTGCTATCTTGTAAGTGGTGATCGATGTTTGACATTCACATTTTAGAGATGAAAACTTCAACCACAACCTTGCTATTATGTGAAAGAGGGTAAATGATGTGCATTTTAATTTATATATTGCTTATTAAGTACTGTACATTCAATTATATGATGTAATACACACACTGTATGTATAATTATTTTATGGCAGATTTGGTTGCAATTTTTATATTAATTCATCACTCAGAAATTTGAATATTTTTATTTATGAATATGATGTATTTGTGAGTAATTATTTATAATAGTGAGCTTATTAATTGTTAAATTGATATATAATAAACATTGTGTGAAGTTATACACAAATTTCAAGTATATGTATAATTTCTTTACAGACCTTTTTATTATATTTGAAACTATAATAAGAATAAAAAACATTTGATACACTTGTAACAATCACTCTGTATTAACATAAAATTTAATATACTAGCTGAATTGTTAAAGTGCAGCTGAGACAAGGTAAACTTTAAACATTTTCTCAGTTACTGTCTATTCAGTTGAAGAAATTCCATGAAGAGAGAGGAGAAAAAAATCAGTTTCAAAATGCATTTCTTAATTTTTGTTTCAGTTTAAAAATATTCTTTTTGCTACTTTTTTCATGTTTGAGTAAATTTTGTTTTAAAAGAAGGATTAATAATATTTGTTAATTTTTTAATGATTACATTAAAAATTATTAACGAACAGCATTATCAGTAGAAACAATATCAATTAATTAAAATCAAAACCTTTTTTTATATCAATTCTTTTTCATTTTTTTTTCTATATATAAAAGTACATAAAAGAGAAAGGATATTTAGGAAAATGCAATTAAGTACAAGTTTGACAGAATCACTTATAATGGAAATAAGTAAAATAAAATTTAGCAGAACAAATTCTGAATATTAATCTTGAAGTGACTACATAAAGACAGACAAAGAATTAAGGAAACAGTGGATACTAAAAAGAAGGCCTGGAAACAAACTGAAGTGGTTAGAAAGTATATAAGACAGATAATTTTAAAATAAAAATTATCTATAATTATATCTAAACTATTAATACACTTATTAATTTGAAGCTCTTAATCTGAACTGAATTGTAGAATGAACACTTACTGAAATATATATAAATATTATATATATATTTTTTCAATTTCCATATTTATATCATTTTGGTTAAAATATCTGATACACTGAATTGCAAATAACTAGTAAAATGTCTAAATACTAAATTACTTATTTTATAGCTACATTATCATCAATCTAAAATTTGAGATTTCATTTTTGTGTTATTCTAACTAAATCTCTCTTTATGAAATTATTTCAATTTCTTATAATAATATAGATAAAATTTAAAAATCATTTACTAGAATAACAACATTCAAAAATAATTTATCAAAAAATAATGTACAGTCATTTACCTTGACATAATCAGAAAAAGCAAACTGTTGATATCTTTCTCTCAGAGAAGATTTATTTAATATACTCATGACAAAATCTTCTGGAACTAAAATATTACAACCTTGTTGCATGCATTCAATACCTAAATGTGTAAATATATTACATTTAAAAAATTTTTATTTTATTTTCAAATACCAGAAATTATAAAATTGAAATAAATTCTGATTAATTAATTAGATATATTATCTTTTTTTAAAATTTGACTTCAAATACAGTTGATTTACCTGTTGTGACTCCTTGAATAATTTGAATTTCAAAATGCATAGACCAGCAATCTTTGCAAAATGAATGGCCACATGCCAAATTACGAAAATGATCTCCTGACATGAACTGAAGACAGGTGGTACATTGCACTGATGGATTACTACGTAAAGCCTAAAAAGACAGATATTTAAATTGTAAATTATTGACTAGTAATGCTTAGTTACCCATTTTTGTATCTGGATATTCAAGTACTGAGTACACCCAAATATCTCGTAGACAGCTATTACTTAAATAATCAGACTCAAATATCTATTTAAAAGATTAGATACGTATTCTAAAAAAAATTGTAAATAAGCAAAATGATTTATTAAATCATTTCTATAATTTAATAATTTTTAATATATTTAGGTCATTTTAATTGAACATGCTTTCTAATCAATTATTGTTTTCAGTTTATAAAAGATCAGTTTTGCAAACTAAACTTTTTAATTAAAATGTTAAACTGAAAAAGATATCTTTTTAGAATTATCAACTATTAAAATTTACACTAAACGTTTAAAATTTAACATTTTATTACATAAATATAATTTATTTTGTTTTACTCTACAATCCTAAAACTATGAAGCTTCCAAAAATGCAGGGAAAAAGTTCCTTTATTAATTTGTAATAAATAACTATGAATCCGTGGGCCTTATGGCGTGATGAATCTAATCATAACACACATTTCCAATTTTTATTCATTAACGCATGTTGTCCCAGAATACATTTCGACTTAAGGGGGTTGTTGAAAAAGATGAATGCAATCTGGGACATCATATGTTAATGAATAAAAATTGGAAAGATGTTTGATGAATTTACCAATAAGGCCAGCAGGCTTATAGTTATTTATTACAAATTAAAGATAACAACAGATTAAAAGTTTATATCAAAGTTCCTTTTTTACTTATTATTCATTGATACATTTTTTTAATTTATTAAAATACAGTAAGACCCTGCTTAAAGTTTATTTCAGTTTTAAAAATTAATGATTTACATTATGAGCAAGGTAAATTCATTAATTAATAAACATCAAACTTAAGAAAGGAAAACAATTGGTAAATCCAGAATCAATCTTTTGAAAGAAATGTGAAAATTTCCCATTTATATGTGGATACACATGCTTTTATTGTGTACTACAAAATAAATTTGTAATCTTATTTTGGATAAAGTTAATACTGCGACACAACCGTAAAAAAAAATTACAGCTGATTTCCTTTTACTCAAAGAACTATCCTATCACATCATCCAGGGTCACCATCTTTGAAAACTGCTTTGTTGGCCAACACAATGACCAGGGAGAGGGAAAAGATAAAGGAGAAGATGCACTTCTTTTTCAAGCTACTCTCAATCGAAATGCCTTGTAAATGCTTTAATTTCATTGTATTTAGCACTAAATGAGGTTCTGCAAATAATGCAACAAGCCAAACAAATATAATCATTGTCATGAGTTAACCAAAAGTTAACTCAGGAATATGCTAAGTAAGACCAGAAGAGGCAGAAGAAGGAATGAAACAATAAGGAAAAGTTCAAGAATGAAAAATTTGGGGGAGAAGATAGAACAAATTAGACTGAAATAGTTAAAGGAAAAAAATAGAATACCAAAGTTGGTATTGGAGAAGAAGATGGAAGGAAGAAAACCTAGGAGAAAATCCAGAAAGAGGTGGATGGACAATATAGCCAAAGGCCTAAAACACAGGACTGACTGACTCTGAAAACAGTAATAGTTGCAGAGGAGTGGTGGAAAGATAGAAAGAGATGAAGGTCTTTGGTCCAAGGTCCAACCCAGGCTTCACTGGATTGAGGGCAAAGAAGAAACAGAGAAACAATCATTTGAATGTTGGATGAGATACTGCACTGAAACTTAGCCTGTAGACTTTATGGTAATTGGAATTATCAGTCAATGCCATCTTACCATTCATTCATCAGTATCTTACCATTCATTCATCAAAATGTAAATAATACCATATATTGTGTCTTAAGCCATTCTTTAAAAAGAATCTACCGTAACTTCATGGATGGACAAAGTTGTGTTTCACCATTTTAAAGCTTCATCACATACATGCAACTTGGTTCAGTCATATCTCATCATATCTCCAAAAGATGAGAAATAAAACTGAAATTAATTAAGTGGAAAACAAAGGTATTTCCATCAATTCTTGTGACACTAGTTTGCTTGAAATTTTTAGATTTGGCTATCTTAAGCAAAACCTTTTCTCTGCAAAGATGTGCTTGGTAACTGACCTATGGAAAAATCTTTGATAAAGCCTGGAGGAAATAGAATGAACACAAAAGAATACATACTTCATTACTCTGTCTAACAGTACATTTCAGTAAATAAAATCTTCTGTACATCTTATTTATTTTCTGCATTATATATACATTCTAATTTAATTTGAATGTGTTTGCTATAATCTAAAAAATGTAATTAATATACAAAAAATTTTTTCAATGAAATTTTTCACATCAAATTTTTAAAACTGTTTCACAAATATAAAGTTAGTTTTAATCTTATAAAATTTATTTTAAAATAAATAGCATTTAAATCACATTATTTCTCAAAGAAAGTCATTAACTATTAATGGCTATTATACAAACAATTGTCAAAAATACAAATTTGGGTTTTTCTACAAGAAATATTATCTTTCAAGCTATTTTTGATATTACAGTATTACATGATTAATTTTATCAATGCTTTTTTTCCCCAATTATAACTAAATATTTTTCTATGCACAAATTATGAAAAACCAACAATAGAAAATTATAAATATACTGACTTGATTATATACAATAATATAGCCTTTCGATAATTATACATGTTCATAACATATATAATAGTCCATAAAAATATATATTTTTTAATTAATATTTAGTTCCTTCCCAATTTTAACAATTTTTGCTAACCACTGATGATGAGAGAAAAAGATATTTAATATAAGAATAAAATAAATCCCAATCATTTTAGATCTTATCTTTGAATAAATTTAGTTACAACTTTGTAAGATTAAACTATTTAAACTCTTGCTAAATAAATTTATAACATCTTATTCAATTTCAGTTTAATAATAATAGAAAGGGTTGCATTTTTTATTGAACCAAATAATATTACCTCATGAAAGAAATAGGCAAATTATCCAACTATATTTATGATGTAAAAAGTATTAAACAGCATGTAAAAATACTGAAAGCCTTTTTTATAATGCAAGAGGGGACATCTGGAAACGGGAGTTGGTCAGCATAATTTGAAGTCTAAATGTTAAGAATGTTTGCCATGTACGTAAACTACTGTGTAGTCTGTCATTAGTAGCTGTCTTAGGAAGATGTAGTTTTGCTATCTTTGCTCTTTTTTAATATTATGAAACATTATTTGCTGCTATTAACTCTTTGTTGTTGTTGTTATTATTATGTTGGGTTAAGTGAGATATACTCAGTTAACACCGGTGGCTGTGTACTATGCCAGACCAAAGTCAAGGCATAGTAACCAAAACAGAAATTAAAGAAGTGTATCAGTGTGTGTGTCTGTATTCAGGAATTTTCTCACAATATGACATGTATTCAATATAGTGGCCTTCTGTAGTGTGATGTATGTGTTTCTATTCAATTGTGAATCTATGGTGTAGTTGTTGTCTGTATGCTGTCATGTTTGTTTCGAGTTTTGTGATGGTGTAATAAGTATGGATGATAAACTCATTCATTTCTACTGTCCATTTCATCTGTTGGCGTGGTTTTCCAGCCTTTGTGGTTTATGGATGCATTGCCACAGAAACACCAAGGCTGGGTTGGTTCCTCACATCTGTTGAGGGCATTGCAGTAGCCATGCTTGGGCCGGTGCTACTTTTGCCACTGGTAACCAAGGGAAACTGTGGCCTATTTTTCAAACGTGAGCCTCTGCCTAACCCATGAACCCAGACAACGTCCGAGCCAGTATCACACTTTGATCTGGTTATTACCATAATAAATATCTCCACAGAATGTGGGTGTGGTCACTCTTAGCTTCATTTCTCCCTATAGACCTTACTGGCATGGGTGTCCCTACCAGGAGCTTATGCTCCAGCCTGCATTGCCCTATGGATCAGTAAAATTACTGGGCTCTCCCACCACGACCAGGTGGTGACCACGGGAGAGTTGTTGTTGTTGTTGTTATTATTATTATTATTATAGCTAAAACAACCATGGAATCATTTAAAAAATGTGTAATATGAACAGAACTCAAAAATAGTCAATAAATTGCTGAAATTATAAGACTGATTTAATGAAAGTAATTATTTCATAGGAATCTAGAAAAAAAGATCTGGCATGAAAACTGTAACTGCTGCAAACTAGGCAGGTAACATTATTGGGCTGCAATTTGAAAAAAATTGTAGATCTATAAATTCCCACTGTCATCCATCCAGCCGTCTGTCTTTCCTTTATCTTGAGAATTGTGACAGATGAAAGACGAGAACATATATGGAAACCTTAGGGGCAGGAGACCCCGATTAACTATATATGAACTTCCAATGTAAAGCGAAGTCACTTTTTTTCAATTCAAAAATTTTCCTCTGAAAGGAGTTAATAAATGACTGACATGACTCAATTGCTAAAGGAAAAGTATATTATACAGGGGCAAGACAATGCTAATTTGAAGGTGGAGAGCATACATTTAAAATTAAATAAATTAAAAAATATGATTAAAAATTGCAGCCCAGCATTGTGATGATTTCATAATAAAATAATTAATAATCAATTATGTTATTTAGGCTTCTCAAGCAGGATGTTTGAATATTTATCTCATTTAATTTATTTTGTTTTTGATATTCTTTTCTTTTTCAAAATTCTCAAGGTTTTTTAATACCTCTCTTTTGATATAAACATCTCAAACCCTGATGTTATTAATCAAAACCAAACAATATATTATGGCAATTGTTTAGCTTTCACCTCTCTTTCAAAAATGATAATGTTTGATATTGTGTACCAGAATACTATCTAAACTGCAAAAAATCTTATCTGACAAGTTTAAAGATGCAAAGAAATCCTACAAAAACAATGAGACTGAAAATAAGCATAGTATTTTTTAAAGTGACGGTTAAAAGAAATATAATCCATTGTGCTATTTGCATTATGCTGAACAGGGTTTTAGAAGACATCAAAAATAGGACATTTTTTTTCTGTTGTCTACAGAAGGAAATCTCCACTTGATCAATGTAAGAATACATCAATAATCACAACTATGTCAAGATTGGATATTTTGTCAATTATAGAAGTATCCATCCATTAAATCAGTGCTCATTAAACTCACGTTTCACTAATACTTATAACTACAAAATAAATACTTAAACAAGATACAGATTACACTTTTTATTTATAAGATGAATCATTATTATATTAATTCAAAGATATACTCTAATTTTTAGCAATAAATTCTTTTTGTTTCACCCAATTCTCTAAAATATATAGACTTAAGATTATTCAAACTTTAGAATCTTACAATAAATAAAAAAGAAATCCTATTACTAATAGAATTTTATATTTTTAACTTATAACAACATTTATAATATTTAATATATAATTTAAAATAATCTAAAATGACAACCCAACATAACAATATATTATGAAATCATCCCTACCTGTATATCAATCTCTGAAGGTTTTCGTGGTTTAATTCTAGCATCTGCCAGTACTTCACTAATATCTTGTCTATATTTCTGAATAACTTCTGCCAATGCCCACATATGAGTGTGCAATAACATTTTTGCCAATGATGGCATTACCTGTTAAATAAAAAGTTTAAAAAGTTTAATATACATTAAATTAATATATAACGTTTATTATTTAAATATAATGAATTTTTGCATGAGATTTCTATCAAATTTCATATAATACATTCAATGGATGAAACTTTTTGATATACCACAATATTTCTTGCAAATTCTGTTAATCATTCAGAATTTAATTTTGTTCCATTAATTTGAGCAAAAATCTAGTTATAAATAATCCCTTCTAACTAGATTTTAGTGTGAATTCTCATGGCACACCCTACTAAAATGCAGTTAACAACAAAAAAAATCTCATCTAAAATAGTACAGTAGAAGCCGTTCTTCAGGTTAAGCCTTAATCCTCTCCCTCTCCTCCATGAGAAATTTTGAAAAATCCCTTCTTAGTAAGCATTTTCATGACGTACCCTAACCGTATACCAAATTTCACCTCTTTAGGTTCAGCAGTTTGCTCTGGGTGACGATGAATCAGTCAGTCAGTCAGGATATGTAATTTTATATATATAGATAATAACAAAAATTATCACTGTTTAGATATTAATAAAATTAAAAATATCAATTTTTTCAATAAATACAAACATATTATAATGACAAACAAAACTTAACCAAAAAGTAAAATCTGATAAACATTTTTTTCTAAAAACTGAGTTTAAACAAGTTAAATAAAAACAAAGTTATAAGTAATATTTATTTGACTTTAAACTCAGTTTTTAGAATAAAAATGTTTATCAGATTTTACTTTTTGGTTAAGTTTTATTTGTCATTATAATATGTTTGTATTTATTGTAAAAAATTGATATTTTTGATTTTATTAACATATAAACAGTGATAATTTTTGTTATTATTTTGCATAAATTGAAAAGTCAAAAATTAAAAAAATAATCATTTCATTTTTATTTATCTAGACTTTTGCTCAAATTAATGAAACAATTAAATTCTGAATGATTAACAGAATTTGCAAGAAATATTATGGCATATCAAAAAGTTTCATCCATTGACTGTATAATATGAATTTGCTAACACTTCTTTGGTATTAACTGAATTCTAAAATGCAATAAAAAATATTACAATATTAAAAAATTATAACTTTAGAACTATAAATTATAACTGCAGTAAACAATATTGAGAATGAATATTCATTCTCAATATTAAAAAATATACTAAAGACAGAATCTTTGTAAGCTGATGGCACAGTATAGCCCATAAGGCCAATTCACCAATAAATCAAAGTAATCCAATTCATCTTTTATAAACTAATGAATTCCAATGTATATTCATAAAACTGATAAATCTATTCAAAATGGTAAAGGGAATGGAATCTTGATCATATGAGTATTATAGTTTTTACATTTTCAACCAGTTTAAAATTTCCAGTAGATATTTCAAGGTATAAATGCTTTTTAGTTGATAATACAGTAGAATCTTGTTTTAACATATCACAGAACAAAGGATTTCTTGGAATAAAAATTTTTTTCCCATGACCAGTCAAATTAATGTAAGTTTACCTCCTTTTAGTGCACCTGTAACTTGCAATAACAGATTTTTTCTAGTCCCATTTATATTTCACATTATTTCAATGTTTAGTTAATATTTGGGTGTTTCTGGAAATCTGTAGAGTTCTAATCCAATCTCCCGAAAAACCTTGTAACCGGTGCAGTCCAAGTTGTTACGCAAACGTTTTTGGACCCTCACTAGGTCCTTCTTCAAGCGAAATTTTCTTTTTCCGGTATGGCCTCAACGTCGAGCTTGAACAGCATAGCGAGACGGCGGTACATTTCCTGGACCTGAGCATAGAGTTAGGGGAAAACAGCATTAATACCTCCATATACCGCAAGACGACAAATTTCCCGACTTACATACCGGCAGATTCTTGTGACCCCTACCAATACAAAATCGCGGCGTTCAGAGCTTTGGTCAGAAGGGCGCACACGCACTGCTCCACACGGGAAGCACGGAAACAGGAAATGAGGTACCTGCGGGAACTGGCATAAAGAGCACGGATTTGATGGATTAATTCGGAGATTGGAGAGGCAATATGCAGATGATACAAGTAGGACGCCACCCCCAACGGCGACATGGGAGAGCTAACACAACGAATGGTACCAGTAACCTACAACCCCAGGTTGGCATCGTTATATAGAAGTATCGCGAAAAAACAACGAATACGCATAGCATACAGACGATGCCCGTCGATGTTTCAAATACTACGTAATGATAAGGATGAACCGGACAGAAGAAAACTACCAGGGGTGTACGCGGTCCCTTTAAAGGACCATAGATTTGATAGAAATTTAATGTACATCGGCGCCACGAAACGATCAGTGGAGATTAGATGGAAGGAACATCAGCAAGACATTGGGGCTAACAGAAAAAGCACCGCACTTGCGATTTACGCCTCGGACCCGGAAATATCTGCGGACTTCGCGAATGCAAAACTCATCACCACCACTCGCCACACGGACCACCTCAGATGGTTGGAGCAAATGGAGATTTGTAAAGCCTTCGAGTACTCCCAACCAATCAATTCGAAGGACGAGATGAAGCTATCTTTAGCGTGGCAGGCTCTAATTCAAGACAACGGTTCGAAACAGTGAGGGCCAAATGAATAAAACAAGGGCCCTTAAGGAGAAGTCGCATCAAAAAAGTTACGATCAGACTGACGTTGGATGATTACGTCACGAAGATAAGCACGTGATCGTCGGACGAAAACTTTGGAATATTGGATAGCACGCGGTTTCCTTAGATTCGGAATTCGGACGATTCGAATTTTTATCCGTTGGGAGGATAGTATTCGATGGAACGGTCGAAAAAGAAAATTTCGCTTGAAGAAGGACCTAGTGAGGGTCCGAAAACGTTTGCGTAACAACTTGGACTGCACCGGTTACAAGGTTTTTCGGGAGATTGGATTAGTATTAACCCGGTGTGTATAGGTGAATTATATCTGTAGAGTTCAATGGTATACTTGTCACATCTGGGATATGAACAATTGAAGAATTGTACAAAGACAGTCACAAGGATTTATTAGGTGACGAGGAGTCACCTAATAAATATTAAGATGCTGATCCAAGTGTAGTGTCAAAATTCAGCAAGACACCCAGTCTTTCATGTCGTAAAGACCTTTCTGATGAGTTTCAGCATAAACAAACAACAGGCTATATGCAACATTGCTAATATCTAGCAGTTGTTGTATTCAATAGACAGAAAAGTAGCATCAAAACAAATTGACGGACAAATTTTTTAAAATAAATCATGAAATTGAGATTCTACTGTAGTTATTATGCAATCCTGAATTTTAAAGATAAATATGTATATCATTGAAACATTTGGGTCATATATTGATATTTAATCTCTTGTCATATTTATATGTAAATTTAATTCTTAAATATTTATTAAATTTATATGTTTAATTTAATTTAGTCTTCATTTTATATATAATAAAATATAAATTTTATAAATCACAGTACATTATTTACAAGAATTACATGTTCATGAATATATCTTTATTCTGTATATGTTTCATTAAGCTAAAAAGAAAGACTTAATTAAAACCAAACTTTAAAAAAAAATTTCATTAGTTGTTTAGCAAGACATTTTAATCATTTATTACATAAATATTTTTCTAAAAAATATGTTAAATTTTGAGTTAATTTCATACGGATTTATAACACAAACATTTATAAATTTTTTTACCATACCTGTAAATTGGCACATAAAGCTTCAACATTCTCATTTAAAAGCCTTTCAATATCTTCAATTGTCAAACAATCATATTCAAAATATTCAGGATCTATTTTTCGTGGATCTGTTTGGTCAATTTCTGCATCATCAGTATTATTATAATAATCTTCATAACCATCATCATCACTTTCTTCTAAATCCATATCAGATTCTATTCCTGACATCTAAAAATCACAATATTATCTACATAACCAACAACAAAAAAACCTGGCAATGAATATAACAAAAACTTTTCTTAAAGAGCATAGCATGTAAATTTCAAAAGAAAAATTTCATTTTAATAAATTATTGATAAGTTCATACAAAATGATATGTTTTGGGCAGATTTTTACTTTAAAAACATATAAATTAAACTAATTTAACTAACTCTTTAATGATAAATTTTCTTTTAATTGTATTAGACATAAAAAGCTTTCATCCTAATTTAAAATAATGAAATTTGTAATTTAATGAATTATAAATGTAGGAATCCAATAATTTTAAAACATTAAATAATTAGATATTCCCAATATATAACTCATTATTATTCACATAACAATTGTTCAATGTAATTTACATTATGTATTAAAAATATTCTCACTTATCAATAACTATTTTTGTTGTTCTGATTATTACATAATGCATCATAAAAAACAAATAATCAAGAAAAGATCCAAATAATGACAAGTTAAACTGCGCAAACAAAACCATATTTCAAATTTTTGACCAATACAAAAATAAAATCAGTTATAAAATAATGCAATATTTATTATTTTTATAAAGTGATATGTAGAATAAACTTTATACAGAGATCACTTAAACTGAAAATTACTAAACAAATAATAGTGATAAATATCATTAAAATAACCCTAAATAAGAAATAAAGAAATGGTATTAATTAATAATCACATAATCATTTACTAATACAACACAATGTTGTTTCTTGAATTTTTTTGCCAGGTAGTTGATAAAAATGGCTAGGTGAATCAGACTCTCTCATCCTATAAATAATCTTGTTCTTGTTTTTGAACAAGGTTGTTGATAACAACTTTGAAATCTTGGTTTGAAATTGGCAGCTCTGTTGTTTTGAAATCGTTATTTTGTCATTTTGTTGTTTTTTTTAAAAAAACATCAAATTAGTCTGATTTGATTTTTTTTGTCATTTATTTAGGGATTTTTATTAGGTTTTACTAAAACAAAAATTTTCACACATCTATGTGAATGTTTTTTAAACATGTCCACTTTTAAAACTTTTTAAAATATGTGAAAATTCAGTATTTTTAAAAGATATTCACAGAGGTATTAACTTGTTGGAAAGAACGCATATTTGTTTAAATTTTAAATGTGTTCTGGTAAACATGTGTTAAAAATTGGGATTAAACTACATTAAAAAAAATACAAAAAAGCCACACATTTTATATATATGTATATACAGTCAAACCTGTTTTTATGCGCTCTTTTCATGTGCGATTTGTTTTGTGCGGTATATGAAAATTTCAATCAAATTGGAACATAATTGACTCCTGTAAAATTTTTTATAACTCTATTGGATGTTTTCTATGACATCAGCAGGTTTTTTCATTTTTTATTCAGTAAAATTTTTTTCTCATACGTTTTTTCGGTCCCCTCTTATTTTAATAGCATAAAAACCATAAATATTATGTTATATTTGAACAGATGCGGTAAGTTAGCTCCCCTCCAGCTTTAGACTGCAGGTGTGAAATTTCACACCTTGTTAAATGAAATAACACTTCCTGCAGCTATATTTTTCAAATAAAATCATTATTTAACAATTATTTTTAACTTTTTAATGTTAGATTCGTTTTAAGTGGAAATAATTAATTAATATAAAAATTAAAATTCTTAGAGGATTTTTCTCCCCATTAGGTGTTGCAGAAAAAGGTCCAAGGAGTTAAAAAAGCAATTCCTAGTTATTTTGTACGGTTTCGAGTTATTTTCTACATGAGACTTTTTTTATGCGGTCCCTATTCACCGCATAAAAAAAAAATATTTTTTAATTGTGTTGCGAAAACTATTTTTTATAGCCACTCGTGAAGTTTCGCGCGATTTTTTTTATGCGTTTTCTTTTATGCGGTCCCTATCCCCCGCATAAAAACAGGTTTGACTGTACTTCTCATGAAGTTTTTCAGCTAGGCAACCAGAAAAATCATCTGCGTAGGACTCCCAGCAAAAAGTGGCAAATTTATAGTTAGGAAATGACAAAATTGTTTTATACATATTAAAAATGCCATCATAAAGCTATAACAAATATAAACTGAAAATAGAATGATATAGAGTAAAATCCACTTATTGTAATCACTTTCAGAATCACCTACACTAATAATAATTGCCTGTTATTAGCCTCATGTTGAGACTGAAAGTGAATAGAATGAGAATTCTGTGGTAATTTTGCTACACCTACAAGTATTTAAGCTAAACCAAAGTGTGTGTATATGTATGTGTATATATATATATATATGGTATATGGTGAAACTCCATTGTTAATTTTATCATTAGATGATATCAGGGCCCCCTAGTAATGGTTATGTAGATTTGCTCATTGCCAGGTTATACCATGTGTTCAGTGGTGATATTCGAAATATTTAACAAGGGGTTCGCTAGCAGAAAATTTTTCCCTGACAATCACCGACAAACGAAATGGAAGTTTTAGCTAGAAATAAATACAATACCTTTTCTTGCAATATATCTAACAATCAGTGGCGTATTTGTAACATAACGAGCCCTGGGTGAAGACCAGGCAACAATAGTATTTTAGTGCTGTCGACCTTTTCCTTTCTTTCTTTTTTTTTTTTAGGCAGAGAAATTCTTAACCGCGAAATGGCACTCCTCGTAATAGACAGATGTCATCATCTCTCTCGAGATACATTATCCTTTTTCTTTCGCTGTCCATAGCCCGACACATGTTCCACAGCCATCTTGTATTATCTCGCGCACGTGGCATTCTGGGATCTCTCTTATGACTGGATCTACTTTCAAGAACTCTCTTGAATCGATCGCGATTAAACCTTGTTTCGGTCGAGATTGAAACGGTCCAAAGAGATTGCACCAAGACATAGTCCCCGACCTTGCTCACAATCTAGATTGAAATGCTTGGTGCAAACAGGGTATAAGGCCCTAGTTTAGTAGTTTACAGAGTATAATACGTATATTTTAATATATTTCAAAAAAACAAACCCACTGAGAAATGTTCCATGTGTTTAACAAGGTTCGGAAAACTGAAAATTTTAACAACGGGTTTGGCCGAACCTGTGCGAACCCACTGAATATCACCACTACATGTGTTATACCAAACATTATTAGTTACATTGAAAACGGAACTTTTTTGAAAAAAGTTCATTTTTAATGTAGAAACAACTCCTGGAAACTGATTAAATTGATTTTCCAAAAAAGAAGAAAGGTAAATGATGTTGAATATATGGCAATTATTATTAATTTTTGTATACATATTTAGTTAAATTACAGTTTATCATAATGTGACAAAATTTAGATTATAAAGACATAAGAAAGTCATGAACATAAACATTTTTGTACTTATAATTAGATCAAACACATTTCTACAGTTAATTTAGTTCTTTAAGTAAATTATTTACTTATACTGTTATAGACATGCAATGTGTTCTAAATAAATAAGGTAGTTTTTTATCTGTATAGAAAATTATCATCCTAATTAATTTGCTAGAAATATATAAAATATAGATAAAATAACATATTTATTGATAAAATTTTATATATAAACTATAATCACGTAGTTATTTTTCTTGCATGTTTTTTCAGATGTGAACTTTGGGTAACAGAGTTGAAAAACCCTAAATTATTTAATAATACTGCATTATAGAATTTTATTTAATTGTAATTTTATTAATTATATTGTGCAACTGTGTTATAATTGTATTAAATGAATGTACAGTACATAATTTTAAATAAGAGGGGTATTCAAATGAAAAGGTACAAAATGTCGTCACAACCAAACTGGTTGAAATGGGAATATGCTGCTTTGGGATACCATAGTGAGACATCTAGGGATGTGAATGTAGTGTCCGGCATGGTTGTGCGTCATGTGTGTGCTCCCGCACATGATGCACAAGAGAAGCAGGCAGTTGTGTGTTCCATCCAATTGACATGGCAGTGTGTATGAGGACATCATGGTGTTAATGTTGCAAAAGTCGACGAGTGAGAAGCAGCGAGGTGTTATCAGATTTCTGACTGCGGAAGGCACTCCACTTTCTCACTGAGAAAGTGGAGTGCCCGTTTTCGAGAAGGCCGGGAGTGTTTGAGTGATGACCTGAGACCGGGCCAGGCAAACATGGTAAACACGACCGAACTCATTGACAAGATGAATGACCTGGTGAGAAGTGATCAGCGTGTCACAATGCAAATGTTGGCAGTGATGATGGGGGACAGCATTGGAACAGTGTGGACAATTGTGCACTACAGGTTGGGTTACCAAAAGGTGTATGTGCATTGGGTGCCGAATAAGCTCAGTGAACCGCAAAAGGAACTGTGTATGGGGTTAGCACTGCAACACCTGTTCTGGTATCATGAAGACCCTGCTTTCCTGGAATGAATCATTGCTAGTGATGAGAACTGGTGTCATTGCTTCGAGCCAGAGACAAAGTAGGACAGCATGCAACGGAAACATGCGTCGTCACCCCCCTAAAACATTCAAAGCTGTGCCCTCAGTAGGCAAGGTGATGCTCACCATCTTTTTTGACATCCGAGATATGATACACATGGAATTCCTCAAGCATGGAAAAATCATTAACAGTGACGTGTACTGTGAGACACTCTGTTGCCTACTCAAGTCCATCAAGAGCAAACAGCCTGGGTTGCTCACAGAGGGAGTGATTCTGCTCCACGATAACATGCGTCCACATGTCTCCAGGGTCACATAAAGTGTAATGGCCAAGGTCAAGTGGCAGCAGCTTGAGAATCTGCCCTACAGCCCGGACATGCTGCCCTGTGACTTCCATATATTTGGTCCGCTCAAAAAACATCTCAAAGGGAAGCGCTTCAACTTAGATAATGAACTGAAGGACACAGTGGAGGACTGGCTTGTCACAGCCACAGGAATTCTGGGAACAGGGAATCCTTCGACTCATTAAACAGTGGGATAGTTGTGTTCAGGCTTCTGGTGATTACTTTGAATAAAGACTTCAATTATTATTATTATTATTTTTCTTTTTGAAAATTTTTAGAACAAAACAGCATTAGCCATATGGAACATAACAAGTTTGTTATGTTCCATGTTCTGTTAAGTACGTTGACTTCAATTATACCCACAGTGTCATTTCATACCTTTTCATTTGAGCACCCCTTGTGTTAAATGAAACAAAAGTTTTAACTTTGCTATCCAGATATGCCTTTCTTTTTGTTTAGGAAAGCAATATAATCACTTTTTGTTAAAGATATTATTATATAGCCTGCAAACATTAAATAAACTTATCTTCATTAGGATGCTATCAAATAAAAAAAAAACCATGCTAATAATGGTTGGTATAATCTGATAATGAATAAATGTCTACGCAACTGTTACTGGTGGATGTTGATATCAATGAGTGATCAAATTAACAATGGAGTTTCATTGCTTACCATACACTCCAAACTGAATCCTTTGTAGCCTGGGGATAATTAGGAAAGTAAGGAAGAATTGGAGGAATGATCTATGGATTTAACAGTCAGTCACACACATTTTTACTTTGATGGAGATTGTTTTCTGAATCTTAAGATTTTTTCCAAAATAATGAGTGTTTCCAAAAAAGGAAAGTCTTTAAATAGGCAGGATCATGAAATAGTAAAATTGTTGTTCATCCATAATCTATGCAATGTTTGTGGATGTATGGATCAATAACAAAAACATTTCTTGCTTCTTAATGATGTTATATCAATGATTAGAATAGAGAACTAGTGTTGAAATTTAGATATGTTCAGACTTTGCATGCAAATTAATATTCTATCTAATCTTTGCCTTGATTAAAATCAGCCCTAGTCACCTTGCCTTTTTTTCTTAATTTTTTATAATCACGTTTAAATTTGTTGTTAAATTATTAAACAATTACACAATAAGTGACTATGTTTCATCACAAATTACACAATCCTTTTTGCAAGGTAAAGATAGGCCCATATTTTCTATTTAATTACATTTTCACCAGACTTCTCAAATTTCCTGATTACTTTGTGAGATAAATTTTACCAGTGAAATTTTCACCATCTGTTCTTCTCTCAATTCTCTTCTTTATGCATGGTCTAGTATTTAATATAAATTACCCCTTTGTTCATTAAACAAAGTTAATATACCTCAAATAAAAAGTGACCTTGGTAAATAAAGATTTTTATTAGTTTGTCACTGATGATTGTGAAACAACAGATTTGTAAAAACAAAAATTTTTGTATTCTTCAGTAATCTTGTTGGAGAGAAAGAAAGATAGATTTGAGGACTTTAGCCCAAGTTGTCAGTCTGATTTCCAAGTGCAGGTGACTATCATGACCAACAACAAAATTAAGCTGTCTGCTTAATGTTGGAATATAATAATTGGATCTATCCTTTGTGGCACCCATGTAGCCCTGAAAATGGTTGTTTTTAATGATAACATAGAGATGTAGAGAAAACTGCACAAAATTTTAAATTTGGACTCTCTAGACCTAAACTGGAATGGCATATTTATCCTAGTTTGAACTATCATTAATAGGATCTTTGTCAGAGGATTCATCATCAGATCCACAATGCCTTGTTTTCCAAAATTTTTTCATTGTGCTTTTGACACAATCCCTCCAAATTTGTGACATGACTTGCAAAGTAGCTTGTAGCCATAAAATTTTGAAACCTTGTTCCGTAAAAGTTGTATTATGGCAACCAATATAGCCCTTCATATTTGTCCAAATAAGATCAATAGCTTGGCATTCAGAATGACATAAGGTCCTTACCACTGTGTGCTCCCACTGTTTAGCCCAGTGATTTCTCAACCTTCCTAATACTGTGACCCTTTAATACAGTTCCTCATGTTGTGGTGACCCTAAACCATAAAATTATTTTAGTTGCTACTTCATAACTGTAATTTTGCTAATGTTATGAATCATAATATAAGTATCTGATATGCAGGATGTATTTTCATTGTTACAAATTAAAGAATAGTGATTAATCAAAAAGACAATATGTAATTATATATTGTGAAATATTTATTTCTAATTACAAATAAATGAAATTCTGTCTTGAAGCATGGTATAGCATAGGTATCAGCCTTAATATAACAACAGTAAATTACATCGCTACATTTTGCAACAGTATGCGTAAAAAGCAAACGTCAGTGCTAAGGTTGAGATTGCTTCTTTCTCACCAGATCAGAAATTCTCAGGGCAGTCTTTGCAAGAGCACAACGAAGATCATCTTTCACAAGTCTACTTCTGTATTTAGACTTGATAACCAACATGCTAGAAAACTGTTTCACAAAGATATGTTGTTGGAAATGGAAGAAGGCCTTATGTTCCTTAAAGAAAGCAGATAAGGTAGGAAACATGTAAATTTTATTTTCATCCAATTTTTTGCCAAAGCTGAAGTTTCATTTGGAATGATTGGATCTTTTCAGACAAATCAAGGCATGTTACATTTGGTCCTTGCAGTGATAAATTTAACTCATTCAAGATGGCAAAGATATCAACCAAGTAGGCTATTTTCTGCAGTTCACTTTTATCGCTGAAAAGTGCTTTGAACTGCAGTCTTGCTTCCTGATTAAAAAACGTTTTGAGTTCATCACAAAGCTCAAAACATGTTTTAAAACTTTTCTTCTCGACAACCATCTCACTTCAGTGTGAAATAGCAGAGCATTGTTCGGCGCATCCAATTCATTGACTGTTTTCGCAACTGTGCAACTGTTTAAATGCTTGCCTTTACAAAATTGACAGAACTTATGATGCTTTTCATTACTTCTTGTAACTCTTGTGACAGTGTCTTCATTGCTAATATTTGCCAATGAATAATCTGATGACTTTTGGTGACTCATTCAATACCAAACATTGAAATCCAGATCAACATCCTAGAATAGCTGGAGCACCATCTGTGCAAACACTACAAACCTTTTCCCAAGAGATCTTATGCACTTTCAGAAATGAACCAACTGTGTCAAATACATCATGTGCTGTAGTTGTCGTTTCAAGAGGTTTGCAAAAAAAAAAATTCATCTTTAAAGTCGCCATCATCAATATACGTAAACCAGTAATTCTGAACAGTTTGCAATGTCTGTAAATTCATCAAGCTGGATATTAAATATTGGAAGTGGAGCAAATTTAATTTCCTGGATTACCTGACCAAGAATGTCAGCAGACATGTCATCTATTCTTCTGCGGGTAGTGTTGTTAGATAAAGAAATTGCGCTCAATTTCATCTCCAATCATAACTCGAACAATGTCTTTGGCCGCTGGCAACAGTAAATCCTCAGCAATGGTGTGAGGTTTCATAGCTCTGGCGATTCTGAGTGCCACAAAATATGAAGCTTCAAGAGATGCTACGTTTTGTTTGTGGTACTTGCCACCAGTGTCAAGTCTGGCTTTCTTGAGTCCATCAGAATCGCTTCTAAAATAGTTGGTATCCTTGCCGGCAAAGCTCGGATGCTTGCTATCAAAATGGCGTTTTAGTTTGTTCGGCTTCATAAATTCAGCTGATGGAACTCGACAACAAATAACATGTTGCGGTTTCTCAATTCCTGCTGTAATTATTGAGGTAAAATCATACTGTAAAAATCCTCACTATATTTTCTTTTCTTAACGTTCTTCTCTACACAATCCATTGTCATGGAATGGTTTGCTAATGAAAATAATATATAACAATAGCTTTAATAATACAAAAGATGATACATGGCATAGTTCAGTCAATACAGTTCATTAAAGTTTCCTATGATTTACTATTCTCTGTGTTGTGTTTTTACATACCTGTTACTATCACAAGGGGGCAGTACTCACATCAACCACAGCTGAATATAAAAAGACTGATCAGCATCCAGATTAAGTTTCCATGGTACAGATATATATTTTTTGCAGTAGTTGATGATTTTACAGTACATGATTTTACATTTACGCAGTAATTATAATACATGAAGTGTCGTTTTATCTCCAATACTGCTGCTTTCAACACACCAGCTTTTTTTTTTACACAGTATCTGTTCTCTACATGTGTGACTGGTCCGCATAAGTACAGTAAAGTACATTAAGATGCCAACCCTATCACATACACCTGTATTTGTACTGGGTGTATGTGATGGGGTTGGCATGATGATGTCATCACTCCGGGTACTTGTATTGGGTGTATCTGCATGTGGGCGAACTCACCTGCAGACAGATAGAGGAGCGGTGTCTTGGTTCCTAAGACTATCAGAAATATGTTGAAAGACCCTTTCACAGGGGTCACCGAAGACTCCTGTGAAAGGATCATTCGACCCCCAAAGGGGTCACAACCAACAGGTTGAGAACTGCTGGATTAGCCTGTTCTTCAAAAATAAACTTATTTTTGTCATGAATTGACTTGACTTTTTCCAGAAGTTGATGTTTCAGAAATCCATCATTGCATTTTACACCATGATTTCTAAGTCACTCAATGATTTTCAATTCCCTGTTCTGGCTGATTGTTCCCTTGTTGATTTGAAGATAATAAGAGGCATTATCCATCACAATAATTGAATTTTTAGGCATGTTTGGATTTTTAAGAAGTTGTTATACAAACCAATATGGAAAATTTTGGGAGTTCATTTCACTATGATAATCTCCAAATTTTGTTCTGGAGGCAAAAATCAAATCATCTCCTATAAATCTGTCTTCTTTGCCCACATGAACAACAATCTTTTTCCTTTGTTCACAAGAAAAAAATTGCTCAGCAATATCCAAAGAGCCATTGACAGTTGTATCCATCCATGATTTTGACCATCAAAATCCATGTTTCATTAAGTTGGAGAAGATGAGGGTTGTCTGATTCTATGTTCATTTTTATCAAACAAATGCAATTTTTTCATGTAGAAACAATGTGTAGAGTCTCACAGAGAAATTTTCCACCATTTACTTTATTCCATCTAAAACCTAGCTTCTGCAAGACCTGTCAAAAGGAACTTTCTTGACCATAAAAATTAATTATTTCTCAAAGTTCTTGCAAAATGCTATGTACAGTAGGCCAAACCTTCTACACATACATTACATGAACTGTCCTGCAAACAACAGATAATCAAATTTGTCCAAAACTGTTACTGGAGATTCATTTAGTCTTTTTTCCTGGAGTTTCTAACTTCTGGGTTCTATCTTCTTTTAAAATTGAATGAACATTCCTTTCCAACACTCCCATTGCCATCTAGACTCATTTTGCAAAATTGTCTAATTCCTTCACGTATAAAATGAAATACATATATCACTGTCTGTTGATGTTATGAATAACTGATTTATTTTGCAAGTACTTTCAACAATCTAAAACTGTCCTCTCCAGGCAGAATTGTTATTAGAACATCCAGAGAACAAGACATTTAAATTCAAGAAGAATCCAAACATCAACTAATGTTTTTTTCAAAATTGTTTGTTCCGCATGAACATGGAAATTTAAATTATACACGTACAGTTTACATATTCAATATTGTAAAATCCATGAAAAAATTTGAGACAACATTGCCTGCCGGCTTACTTGAATAAAAAAAAAAACATTGAATAACAAAGTTTACACTTAAAAATTGTGAAATTTTTATGGAGGATTTCCAAAACCATTTTATAGTGAAACCATGTTGTACAACTATTCATAAATTACATCTGCATTTTTCTTCAAATTTTTACTCCCTCTTCTCATTGTCTCAGTTTGTCCAAGTTTTCATAACCCCCTCCCCTCTTTGGACATCCAACAAAAATCAAATTCTCACAAAAACTTTATCACTATATAAATAATAAAATGCATAAACTGTATAAAATTTAATGAAATAAAATGGATGTCCGTTGAAGTTCAACCCGTCCTCTTTCACTGTCTGACTTTGTCTGACTTGTAACACTCTCCCTCCCTTCCAGTTTGGATGTCATTTATGGACAGCCACATGTGTGTAGTTATTTTTTCTAATTAATAATTATATGTTTTTTTATAATCATTGAATTAGTAAAATTAAAAATAAAATAAGAAAGAAAGAATTATAGCATCTCTTCTCTACACAAAAATAAAATGTTTTATCAAATAAAAGTAATTTATCCTGTTAATAATCCATAACTAAAAACTTCATGGCTTTGAAAAAAAGAAAAAGCAATTATTTATTATTAACAAATCCTGATAATCCATGTATAAAAGTATAAATTTATTAAATTTGTCCCTTAATAAATTTCCCAACTTTATAAAAATATTAATAAATTGGAAAAAAGTTTCATAAATCAGAAATTGTTTTGTTATGAAATTAAAATTATTAAAACAAAAAATAATAAATAATACTAAATAATAATAAATTATTTTTTTTATCAGTTCATTAACACCTGCCCTCAAATTGTGTGTGTAAATGGTAATTGTAAGAGATATAGAGAAAGTTAAAATATTTCAAAATTTTTTTTAAATCAATGTTAGATTATTAAAAGTTCACAGATTTTTCTCTCAAATTTATAATACTGTATAATTAATACAGCAGTTTTAAAATCTAGAAGTATTTTAAAATTTGAAAAATGACATTTGATATTGTTCTATGCTATATTTGAGACTTAATTTGATCCCCCAGCATTTTTCAATGTTCTCCCCCCTATTGCATTTTATAGTAATTCTTCACAAACAATTACCATCGGTTTTAAAGTTAATCTGCTCAATCAGTAAAAGGAGTAATTGTCTGTAATAATTGTCTAAACATTAAAAAATTAAAAAGTACACAAAGTAATCACAATTTAAAGGTCTGATTTTGAGTGATTGTAAAATGCAATCTTACAATACAATAGAATAATAAATCTTATGTGTAATAGGACTTCTTATTACACATAAGATTTACCCTTTTTAAAATTTTAAATTTCTTATTACATTTTTTACACATAAGATAAATCTTGTGTGTAAAATTTAAAAAATGTAAAAATTAAAATCAGTTTATTTGATATGGTTGCGAAAGGTTTAAGAACTGCTTAAGAACTTGGTCTTTAAGTATAGTAACAAAAGAAAATTGATGACTAGCACCTCTGTATTCTTTATTTTTCTATTACACACACAAAATCAACATTTCACTGTAATAGTTTTAATATTCTTATTATTGACGGTGTGTCTTTTTGTAGACTGTAAGAGAAAAACAATACAATTTTTGAAAAATTGAAAGAATTGCATGCCTTTAAGTACAAAATACCCTAAGAGCTTGCATACATTAACCTAGTGTTTCTCAACTTCACCTTATAGTAGACCCTCTTTTAATAAAAGAAAACGCTTGGCACACTCACTAGAGTAAAATATTTTATATATATATATATATATATATATATATATAAAGTATTAATAAACCTTTTTTAAAATACTATCTTTGTTTTAAATATTTTCATTTAACTAAAATGATTTTATATATTTTTTAACTTTAATGTGTGTTTTAATAAAGGTAAATATCACAAAAAACATTTTTTTTTAATTTACAAAATACAATAATATACTTCTTTTTCTTCTGTAAATTCAAGGATCCGTGTCAACACATTTACAGATATGTAGGAATCCATGGATCACACATTATTGAGAAATCTGCTATCCAAATTATCTCAAATACATGCATATGAGTATTTTTACTGTTCAGCACTATACACTCTGCAAGTTTTCAGTTTTCATATGCTTTCCTTATCTGATATCAGACAAAAAAAGCAGTTAGGGTCTCAGGATGGATAGTAATGGAAGAAGGCAATGCAACACTTGGACAATATGCCAAGGAAGGATAAATCCCACTAGGACTTTCTATAGGAAACTGACCCTATTTAGGTGCTAGATATGCAAAAAAACCCAAAAAATCCAACCCATTATTAAGATTTAAACCTGCAGTCAACCGTCATTTTTATCTATTTATCCATTGATGGACTAATCCCATAAGGAAGCCAATATTAATTACCAAGACTCAGATCCAGTTTGTGCTGTTTTAAAATTCCAAGTAATTTCAAAAATTTATAATTTTTAATAAAGTTATTTATACTGTAAATGTATGTAATTTCTCCTATTAATTTTTTAAAATAAATAGTGTAAATGAGTGCTTTAGAAGTTAGACAAAATGACCATTGTGAGGTAATAATTTCAATAATACAAAAATTTTCTTGCTAAAATCAGAAATTTTCCTTTTTAATGTATTTTTTGGTGTTCAAACAATGAACACTAAAAAATACATTAAAAGTTTGTCCTTAACTGAAATTTTTGAGTCTTATAAAAATTTGTTCTGATGTCATTGTCAAATAAATTTTATATTTTTGGATGTCCAAATGTTTGTTAATTACTGCCTGTGCTAAAAGTAACAAAAAATTAATCCATGGCACTGACTTCAATTTTATTTCTGTTAGTCAATGTATTACATCAAGTTTATAGTTGTACAGTAATTTTTAATTCATGCAAATCTTTAAACTTTAATAACTTTTCAACTATATGAGATAAAAAGAAAATTCAAAAAGCATATTATACAGAATTTATTGCCATTTAATGAATTAGGTTTTTCAAAACGACTACCTTCACTTGCAAGAATAGTTTTTAACTGATTTTTGAAACATTCAATAACAGTAATAAAGGTCTTTATTGGAATCACCATTATTTCTTTTTTTATTACGTCTATCAACTCTTCAATAGATGTAGGAACATTGTGATACACTCTATCTTTAAGATAGCCCTATAAAAAGAAATCACATGGGTTTAAGTCGAGGATATAAGGCAACCACTCCACGCCACCACCAACATATTTTTCATAATCTAATCTGATTACATGCTTCTTAAATATGCTGTAAAGGCTTTTGAACAATTGCTTTGTGCAATGGGGCCTTGTACCATTTTGCATAAACCAAGCATGATGAGGTTTATGCCCAACAAGCATTTTGAGATAAAATTTCTTTTCCAATAATTCAACATATGCAGCAGAAGTAATGTTCTTTTTGAAGAAGAATGGTCCGAATAACTCCACTAGCACTGATAGCACATCAATTGGAGAATTAAAATTTTGATGATAATTCTTTATAATAAACACATGTTCTAAAGTGAGTGCAACCATTTTGAAAATGACTATTAACATTAATCAATCATTGACATAAAAAATGTAAACATTATACTATATAGTACTTCTTGAAGTTTATTTATATTTCATTTGTTGAAAATTTATTAAAGTTTAAAGTTTTGCATGAATTAAAAATTAGCCTGTATATGCTATCTTATGATGGCATATGCTTAAAGTATCCTTTTAATCTAAAATATTTTTATGTTAACTTATCAGTTTAGCATTGCATGGTAAATTTTATGGTAGGCCTATTTAATTATTTGTATGATTCAATTTGAATTTTCCAAACCATGTAGTAGTAATTATTATTTGATTCATAAATCATGGTTTTATTTTGTGTATAATTTTGGAGAAATTTTGGGTCCTGAAAATATTCTGCACCCCTATTCATAAGTTGCAATGTATCATGTTACTTCTTGCTGCCTGCAGATAGCTACACTTGGTCAGCCATACTATCAGAAAACAAAATCAACAAGGCAACCAATGAAACAAATTCCCTGACTTTCCATGAACTTTTTCTGAGCACTAATGAAAATCCCTGACTTTCCAGGTGAGTGGGAACCCTGTACATATGTTGTACAGGCTGAACCCTTGTAACAAATGGGGCATTCTAATTTTCAACACTGACTCAACACACTCAGCACTCAACAGATATGTTGACCGCTACTTTCCAATGAATTATGGGTAATTGGTGTGACATTGAATGAAGTCCATCTTACTGAGAATGGAATTGTGGGAACTAAGCACTTCGTACTTGAAGTTGGAAAGTCGTTGATGATGTCAAATTGTTGGTTTCAACACTCAACACTCGTGTTGAAAATTGGAATGTTCCAAAAGCAATTTGTATTTATGTTATTGTGTGTTGACTGATACATGGATGTAAGGATCAAAGGCTATTTTTGTTCCTTCCTTTAGATTTGAGTTTTGTAAGGTTGAGGAATTTTTTTTAAATCAAAGTTTTGCCTGTAGCTTTTAAATGTGAATCATTATTCTAAGTGAGGGAAAGTAAGTTTCCTTCACTTAATCCTTTATATTACCATTCAACTAATAAGTAAATACTTTAATGTAACAAAATCCACAAAAAGTACATAATTTTAATAGTTTAGGTTGATTTTGATTTTTTGAATAGTGTGCTTTAATGTAACAAAATTAAATTGTAATATTTTAGAAAAATTATTCTTGTTAGCTTCAAAAAATTTTTACTTTGGAATTTTTGAATATCATTTTTTTCAACAATTACAGAAATATGTTACACAATAAATACAAAAATTACAGGTAATTTTTTTTAAATCATAAACATCCTTGTTAAATTCAAATAAATTTTGATTGTGAATTTTAGAATAGAGTGCTTTTTCAACCATAATGTGAAATGCCACTATAAAACATGTTATAACATTAAAAAGCACTTTTATGTTATAAATATGCATATCACATGTGCATATTCATAAGATACAAGTAACAAAAGTTCTTATGAGCTTCATATAAAATTCATGTGTAACTATACAAATTTCTTAATAGTTTACAATATCAATATATGTATTGTATCAAGCTATGATAGTTATAAAAGTAAATTCTACCAAAAACTTTAATGGGATTGTTAAGACTGCAATAAAGTAATTTTTGCTGGAGGCTATTTATAGCTATCACACATTAATTTGAAAAAATTTTTGTTTTACGATTGGTTTTTATAACATACTATTTATTTGAATAATATTACAAGTAACTTTATTTTTAGTATAAATTTTTCGCTGGTTTTAGCTAATATAAGAATATCCCACGATCCCCCGTAGATGCCAATGGCCTCTAGCAGACAAAAATCTTGCCATTTTTGGCATAAGTCTTGAATCTAATTGCATTTGCTGGGAAAGTTATTTTTGCTTTTGTTTTCAGACTATTTACCTCCAGCTGTCAAGTGTGTGTGTGTGTTCTGTTAACCACATGACCTTGCAACTTCAGTTAAAACTCATAATAATATATAATACATACAGCATTACCTTGTTAAGGAATGTAAACAAATGTTCATTTAATCTATATTTAACACATATCTGTTAGCAAAAGCAAACTTATCTTAAAAAACAATGTTTTATTTTGAGATTTTATTGATAATTTAAGAGACTTAAATGTCTTCAAAGAGATTAAATAATGAGTTCATTAAAAAAAATCTATAAAATTCCAGTTTGATAAAGGAAATAAAAGAGTTTCGAAATAAATATAAGCAATTTTATTTACAACAACAATCTTTATCTTAAGATAAATACAGTTAATTTGTTTAAATAAACAACTACGATCCTTATCAAAAAGTGCTAAGTTGTAATTTCTCCATTTTTAAAACAGAAATTCTTACCTTTAGAAGTTAGAAACATATGTACAAATGACGGCTAATAAATGTACAATTACAGCTTTTCTGCGAAAAGGCTATTGCTTTAATATATTTCTTTATAGATTATTCATATTTCTCAAAACTAAGACTGCGGATGAATGAACCAGTCGTCCATTTTGCAAATATTGAATATCTATAATTACACTTTCTTCGGAAGAGGGAGCCTTTATCGGGGTATGCTTTTCATTTAAAAACTTTTTTTTTTTTTAAATGTGCCGTATTTCAACACATATTATATGTACTTATTTCTTTTAATTAATTTTTGTAAATAATAAATATAAAATTTTATTTGAAACTAAGAAATATAAACGATGATGTTATAATTATATACATATTTCTCATCATTTTAATTTACATTAAGAGTTTGTATATAACGCTTAAGGTAGATTCAGTGGCGTAGCGTGGGTATCAGCCGCCCGGTGCGGAGGAAAATTTCGCCACCCCCTTATTTAGGTATAAGTAAAGAAAAATTCCATGCTCATTTCAATCGGTCCGAATCGTATGTGCGACAAAAATATGAAACGAAATGGTTCAAATTTTTACAAGATATTACTATTTATTGTGAAATTTTGCCGTCCCCTAAAAGTGCCGCCCGGGGCGGGCCGCCCCTGCAGCCCCCACTACGCTACGTCACTGGGTAGATTAGAATTTGATTTTATTCTAAATAATAAAGAAACGTGTTACTTATTTTTGCACATATATTTTTATTAAATGGCGTCATGTCTTTATTAAAAAACCTCTCGGAAGGCATCCCTCCTAGTCAGATCTCCCAAGTGTTGCGTTGCTATAACTTAACAAAAGAAACAATCCCTAGTATCAAAGCTCTTGACCGCTCTGGGAAACCCGGGATCGAATCCGAACGGATCGAAAAATCTCAAGAATTTCTCAGACATCTTCCCTCGCCACCCACCCGCTTTATTGTGGGCCTGGCCAAACTCATAATGGGATTGCTAAAAGAGGCCCACAGGGCGGAAAAAGTTAAAATATATACATATTAATAATGACACTCCCATAAAGAGTTGGTCTTATTTGACTTAAATCTCTTATACTTTTTAGGTATCTTATGCACGTATCAAGGATTCATAAACAAAGCAATTAACTGCAATTCAGGAAGACAATTTTCTATTAATTGTTTTATTAATTACTAGCTGACCCGGCCACGCGTTGTTGTGGCTCAAAATGTATCTATTATAAATGTGTAACACTTCCCCCGTGGGGGAATTTCAAAAAATCCCTTTTTAGTGTATATTCTGTTGACGTCACCTATTAAAACGCAATTAAAAACGCAAAAAACCGCATGTAAAATAGTATAAATAGAAGCCGAGTTCTTCACAGTAAGCCTTAATCCTGTCTCTTTCCCCGCTGGGGAATATCGAAAAATCCCTTTTTAGTGTATTCTGTTACGTCACCTATTAAAACGCAAAAAAACCGCATGTAAAATAGTATAATAAAGCCGAGTTCTTCACGTAAGCCTTAACCCGTCATCTCCCCCCCGTGGGGATTTCGACATGTATATTATATAAAAACCGTGCATATTCGAATGCAACGTTGTGTCAAAATTTCAAAGGAATCGGTAGGAACAAACAAACGTTGTATTTTATTTATATAGATAGGTAGAAAATGATCTGCTTAGGTCCATTCTCACAGAAAAGCAAACAGGTTTATTTCCTTAAAAAATTCATGTAAATTAAAATTTTTAAAGATGTATTGAAATATTATTAATGTTCTTATTATTTATAATCTATTATTCTTAAACTTAAATGCTTAGTTTAATAAACAAATATATTTTTAAAATATCAATATTTATGTATATAGGATAATCTAATGAAGTGATGACATTGGAAATTATACGGGAAATAAAATAAAATCGATTGAATTTACCATCTCGACATATGCCACAAACCTTCGCGGGAATGTATTAAACAACTTCCCAAAGTTTCATGGCAATCGGATAAATGGTGTGGTAATGCGAGTTATGTTTATTATACTATGGTTTATTTAAGCACATAATGTTTTGTGACTAGAATTTTCACTGATGTGTATTTTTTTTAATAATAAACATTGTTCAGAATTAGTCCTTTGGTGAAAATTACACATAAGAAAAAATTATTGTGACATCGCAACAATGCCAGTTTGTAAATTTTAATCATATTTTTAATTTATTTAATTTAAAATATTGATATATGCTCTCCATCTCAAATTAATAGTGTCTCATCACACATCATACTTTTCCTGATAACAACAGAGTCATGCCGGTTATTTATATAATCCCGTTCTGAGAAAAATTTTTGAAT
This sequence comes from Centruroides vittatus, assembly GCF_030686945.1. Taxonomy (NCBI): domain Eukaryota; kingdom Metazoa; phylum Arthropoda; class Arachnida; order Scorpiones; family Buthidae; genus Centruroides; species Centruroides vittatus. The sequence continues at coordinate 3,490,763 of NW_027120673.1, forward strand.
TAAAATCAAGTGACTTCCGGTTTAGACTAAGTTCGTATATTGTTAATCGGACCTCTTGCCCTAAGCTTTCCATATTTGGTCTCGAATTTTATCTATCTAATTCCATTCTCGAGATTAAGGAAAGACAAACTGACGGACGGACGACAGTAGGTATTTATAGGTCTACAATTTTTTCAAATTGCAGCCCAACAATTCGGTATTCGAACACAGATTATAGAAAAAATTCTCGGGGTACTCGACTGAACAAATGCGAATCTCTAGAACAAAGTTTCGATTAATGACATATTTTTATTTTTATTTTGTTATATATAACAAATAATGATATAAAATAAATATGTTGCTAATTTTTCTGATCAAGATCAATTTATTACTAGGCTGCAATTTGAAAAATTTACAGACCTATAAATTCTCACTGTCGTCCGTCCGTCTGTCTTTTCTTAATCTCGAGAACGAAGCGGAGAGATGAAAGACGAGACTAGATATGGAAAGTTTAGGTTTAGGAGGCTCCGATTAACTATATAAAGACTTCAAATGCTAACTAAAAGTTACATTATTTCAATTCAAAAATTTTCTCCTGAAAGAAGTTAGATAGATGACCGACACGATTCCATTGCTAACAGGAAAAGTATGATGTACGGGGACAAGACACTACAGTACTAATTTCAGGTGGGGAGTATATATTTTAAATGAAATAAATTGAAAATATGGTTTAGAATTGCAGTCCGGCAGCCCGATGTCACAATAAGTAATTGCTCGTTTCTTATTTCTCATTATTATTCAAGATATTTCTGCTCAGGTTTATTTCCTTAAAAAATTCATGTAAATTAAAATTTTTAAAGATGTATTGAAATATTATTAATGTTCTTATTATTTATAATCTATTATTCTTAAACTTAAATGCTTAGTTTAATAAACAAATATATTTTTAAAATATCAATATTTATGTATATAGGATAATCTAATGAAGTGATGACATTGGAAATTATACGGGAAATAAAATAAAATCGATTTAATTTACCATCTCGAAATTATTATTAAATAATTGCACAATTATGTAATAAAAAATGTAAAATATTCACTACATCCTTGGGTCCTTGAATTCTTGAATTATTCGGTGTTCAATGAGATCATTTATTAATCGTGATTATAAGTTAGATAGATACGGCCGTGTATCATATCTCGAGTGGAGTCTGACTTAATAAAGATTTTACTCGTAATTAGCATTTATAACTTTTATTAAACTCGTCTCTACTCTCAAAATCAAGCTTTTTATCACGTTTTAATGATTAATAATATAAAAAGTTTTTAAATAATATCTCATAAAAGATGGGGCCACACAAAGTTTTAATGTTACAAAAAATATTAGTAGCATTTATTATACTTAAATTATGTAGTTTATTAATATAAACTAACATTATAAAATAACATTTATTGTTGAAGCATAGATAGAAAAAGTGTTTACCACTGGTATATGAGTCGGGGAGTAGGGGCACTTACTACAGTAATAAGTTTATAAAAATTGGTTTGGGACCCCCTGTTGGGGGGCTCCAGAAAATTGCCCTTTTTGTTCGTAGAATAACGCGCCACTGCCTATAATTCCTCCGAAATTCGAGAAAAAACACTGGGGAAAAGTCAAGTAAAGCAAGAACAAAAATAAATAAATAAATAAAGTTGATACTTGTGTTTTTATTTATGTAAAATTTGAGGCATTCCTTCGGCATTCCTCTTAACCAAAATGTCTCCATAAGCCCACGATGAATTTTTTTTTTTTTTTTTTTTTTTTCTTAACTCTTTTCTGTCCTGTAGGCACTAAGAGAGCCTCTTTAAGCAAGCCCATTATGAGTTCGACCAGGCCCACAATGGGGTGTCAGGTGGAGTGGTCCAACCGGACAACTCACTACCTGACACCCCATTGTGGGCCTGGTCGAACTCATAATGGGCTTGCTTAAAGAGTGGTCGGACTCATAATGGGCTTGCTGGTCGGATTTTTCGACACATTCGCATTCGATCCCAGATCGGTAGGCTGCTCCTTTGACCGCTCAGCCATCCGATCGCTAACACTGAATGAGTTACAACCTGATTACAATCCATATTATAAAATTAACAATATAATCTATAAAGTTAATTACACAGTAAACCTGTGTAAACTGGAATCACACGGTACGAATATTTGTTTTAGCAGGTTTCCGTTTTGAACAGATTTTAGTATTTTTATTTTATTTTATTTTATCTTTTAACTACACCAGATAAATGTCACACAGATTCACTTTTTATAGTAAACCCACTTTTACATGGCCTACGTAAAAAGTTTTATTGCTAGTTTTTATAATTTAATTGTCTACTAGGACTTATTATACTGTAGGACTGGTTCTGCAAATTAAGAAAACAAATCAGAGTAAACAGTCTTTATTTTTTACCTGCGAAAACCGCTATACCTGGAGGCGATTTTATTATTTGTCCTCAAATGGAATCTTAATTTTCCTCTTTATCCGGGCTAAGTTATGTTCTTCGCACTCAAAAGCCTGTCCCGTTTCCGCATCGGACAGGTGTCCGGCTTATGGTAAAATCTAATTAACATAGAAAATAGCTCCGTTCCGAATAATATTTTTTCTTTTAGGCATGTTTTCTTTATATTTAGTAGGAAAATGAAACAAATACAAGTTCAGTCTTCAAATTTTATGAGAAAATTTACTTTCTTAGTATAGTAGTCATATTACAAATATTTTAGTAAATACTGTATAGTAAAAAAATGCATAAATTGAATATTTTAAAATTATCAAAATTATTATACTGTTTAAATTGATCTTTTATTACTTAAGTAATAAAATTCATTCAGACACAAAACAATCATTTTTATTTTAAAAATACCGTGTGTTTAAAAATTAATAAAATATAATATTTTCTCTGAAAGATGGCGCTGTGTGTCTGATACTTTTTAAAAATCCACCGGGGGCCGGGTGTATAGCATCACAGCCTACAATAAGAAACAGCCTAGTCATTTGCTCTGAACACGTGTGTCGATTCCTGAGGCGGTTTGCACATAGTCCTCACTAGGAGCGCTGATGACCGGACTATTCGATCAAGTGATCAATGCTAATTCTGTTGTAAAGACGTGGTTATAATATATTTAAAAAATTAAAATTTTGAAAATATTTTACATCAAGATATTGGTAAATTTTTATAAAGTTTGATTTAAAATGGTTCATTGCTCTGTGCCGTTTTGTACATCAAATAAATCAAAAAAAGATGGAACAAGTTTTCACGAATATCCAGCGGAAGAGAGTTTACGTTTAAAATGGATAAAAGCTGTCAGTAGAAAAGGTAAGATTTATTTAATACTCCATAATTAAATAATGTAGGAAAAACGAATAATTTTATAACATCTATGCTACTTGCCATTGATGCTACACTTTTGCAATTATTTTATTATATGCTGTAAGGGTTCGTGCAAAAACCACGTGTCCCCATATTTCCCAAATCTTACTTCCCCTTCCCATTATGATCTTTTGTGGCTTTTATAAAACCTCCCTAAAAAAGCACATGGAAAATTTCAACCCTCGAAAATTTATATATTACTTCCTTTTATCAAATTTCTCGGATATTTCAAAAACGGTAGAAAGACATTGCTGAAAACTACATGGGTGTATTTGAAAAGCATTTAATTTCAGCTTTTTAAAATACAAATAAAATTAAATACATATACTCCCCCTTAATGAGGACAAGTACGGTTTTTGCACAACCCCTAACTTCAATGAGATTAGGCTATATTGCAATTGCATTTTAAATTTTTGTACAATTTATCTATTTATGCATACAAATTATTTATAGATGGTATAACTAATAGATTTACTGTATAAGCTAACTCTTTTTAAAATTTACAGATGAAAACAGTTCCAAACTTTGGAAGCCAAGTGACTGGTCAGTTGTCTGCAGTAAGCACTTTCTAGAATCAGATTATAAACCAGGATTGAAAAAGAGAATATTGATGGTTGTTTACAGCTGGTTGTTTACAATAAACAAAAGCCTCGTTGGAGTGACAACACAGTAAAATACTGTGTCTTATGGAGCAAAAAGTCTTCTAGGGCATATACATTTGCTAGGAAAACTCCACTTTTATCATTACCATCAAAATCAACATTGAAAAGATATATAGGCTCTGTTTCTGGGGTTAGTGTGGGTTCCCTAATTAAGCAACGATTAACTCAGGAGGCAAAAAAGTTGTCACAAGTGGAAAAATTAGGTTCACTTATTTTGGATGAAATGACCATTAAACCTAATCAACAGTATAACAAGCAAGCAGACGAAGTAGTGGGAACAGTAAAAATGAATGGCCTGGAAAAACAACTTGGACTTGAACATGTCACAGCAAATAGTCTCCTGTGTTTTGTGTTTTCAGGATTATCAAAAAATTTTCGAATTCCTGTTGCATATTTTTTTATCAATGATTTAAAAGGTCAGGAACTTTATACTTTAACTTTAGATGTGATTCATTCAGTGGAGACAGCAGGTCTAAAAGTACTCAGGATAGTTGCTGATGGCCATAGTAAAAATGTTAAGTTATTTGAATTACTTAGTGCTGTTAACCCTCCAATTCCAAAGATTCCACATCCAATGGATAATAATCGTTCAATATTCCTATCATATGATCCATGTCATATATTAAAAAATTTCTGGTCATTGCTTCTTTCTCCAAGTAGGGTAATGGTGAATCATGGAAAACATATTAGTGGTGTATTTCTCCGAAACTTGTTTCACCTACAGAGAGATCATGTTATTAAACCAGTAAGATGCTTAACTTTTAAACATGTCTATCCAACAAATTTTGATAAGATGAAGGTTAAGCGTGCAGTGGACATATGCAGCCAAAATGTAATTGCTGCACTGAAGTTTTTACAGAAGCACGGACACAGGTTTGGGAACTTGAACTTTGTTGAGGCCGAGGGCACAATTGAGTATTTGGAAATGATGCAAAAATGGTTTGCTATTCACAATATCAGCAATACTCAACACCACATTCATTCCAGAAATGCAACAGTGATGCAGTTTGTTTCTGCTAATGATGAAAGGCTCAATTGGTTGGATGGTGAGTTTTTGGGATATTTACAGTCCTGGAAAGATAGCTGTGACAGTCCCAATGTTCAATTTATCAGTAAGCAAACTTATGAAGCTGCTTGTCTCACAACCAGATCCACTGTTCTGTGTATCAGGTATTTGTTGGAGAATGGTTTTGATTTTATATTAACCAGAAAATTCAATTCAGATGATATAGAGAACCTTTTTAGTGGACTGCGGTCCATGTCTGGATTCAATGACCAGACAAACGCCTGCAGCATAATGCAAGGACTGCATACAATTCTTAAAACAGGACTAATTAGTGCATCCCTTGAAAGCAATGCAGAAAGCTTAGATTGTGAGGAATGGATGTCTCCTAATGAAGACATGTCCATTATTGTAAATCAGGTATTATATTTTGATTAATAAATTACTTTAATAGACCTAATTTAATTTAATTTAATATACCTAATAAAGTAATCATTATAATAATAATTTATTATTTTTAAAGGCATGCATGGATAAGAACTATACTATCAAGGAAGTTACTAAGCATATTGAGCCACAACTGAAACAGCTAGAGATTAGACCTTCCAATATTATAAAGCCAAACATTCAATCTGCTACAATGGCATACATTGCTGGATACTTAGTACGTATCACCGAAGAGAAAATTGAATGTTCCGACTGTTTGGACATACTTGCATCAGTGAAATCCCCTGCACCTATCATGGGCATAATAAATTTAAATGATCTAGGCGGGCTCTTATATCCAAAAGTAGAGTTTATTGGGTTTTTGCAGCAACTGGAGAAGGCTATTCATGCAGGCTTACCATTTTTAATTCAGCAACCAGCTGTGATGCATAATTTATGTAAGATTATTCTTCCTTGGATGGAGAAAAATCCATTGTTTATGTGTGGTAAAGATGGACACCAAAATATACTGTGTAATGTAATTCTAAGAAAATTCATCAGACCCTACATTTCCAACTACATAAGAACTGTGAACGACACTTATATTCGGGAGAATCATAGACCCAAAACGTCAAATAATAAAGCTTTATCAAGAAAAATAATAAAAGTGGCACCTCTATAAACATGGGGTGGCCACAACTGGTACAGGCCTGGTGAAAACTCGTGATTTTTGTATATTTTAAAAAATTTAAATTTTGTTTATAAAATGTTAAAATTAATAAAAATTATTGTAATAAAGTAAAAGAGAACATGTTTTTTGCATTATTTTTACTGTTTCATTGCTTTAAAAAATTGTAAGGATATAAAAATATTTTTTAAAGTTGAAAATTGTTTTAATATGACCAGAATAGGTACAGTACATCTAGCCCATTAATTATTATCGCATTTAACCGTCTAGATAATTATTGATAACATGTCTATTGTTTTAGATTGTTCTGCAGAAATCCGGGCAAAATCTTAATTAAAAAAAATCAATAATTTGCTATATCCTGTTTGAATTACTGTTTTATTTTACGAACATATGACAGCATGTAGCTAGGATAACTTAATCAGTGTGTGTTGTTATGGTCCGTTGTGTGGCTCCATCTAGCGGGAGAAAATATTTTCGTTTGGACACAACTCTTCAATGGGATTTCCCCCATTTGACTAGGCTGTTTCTTATTGTAGGCTGTGATAGCATTAGTCCAAACTGGTAGTCGCGGGTTTGGCTTCGCCAATAAGCTGGCCACGTGGAGTTTTTGGGGTTTCTTTACGTGTCTAATAATCTAAATGAAAGCCAGTTTCCCCACAGAAAGTCACCTCAAGCAGATCGCCCACGTGTTGCGTTGACTTATTTCGTCTATCTAGCCTATCCTGATACTTTTATAGAAAGAATTGCGTACATTTATTGTTATATTGCGACATCAGGACGGTCGAGGGGTTAAAATGAAAACCATATTTAGTTATTTTAGCCTACCGTTGTTATGTTTATTACTAGTGTCGAGGAGAAGGGAATCGAGTGAAGAGTGGAGTGCCCGGATTTCCGGAGTCCCAGAGAATAAGTATGAAAAAATTTGGTACAAATAGGGCTAAGGGTTTAGGAGTTTGTTAAAGGGATGAAATCAGCGGAGTGGTAAGATGTCCAGGTTTCGTAGTAGTTTGTATTTTCCTGAGTCCGAGTTAAGCAAGAATAATTTGAAGCAGGTCGACCAAAAACTAAGAACAGAGAGAGAGAGAAATATTCTGTTAAAATTAAAAAATTCAGCAAATATATTTTATGTAAGCAAATTGTTTTCGTTCTTTAAACATTCTGACGAAAGCATTAATGTAGACTAACAAGCGAATTTGAAAAAGTGTAGACATAAATTTCCACTGTCGTCCATCTGCCTTTCCTTAATCTCGAAAAAGGAGTTAGACAAATGAAAGACGAGACCATATATGGAAAGCTTAGGGGCAGGAGGCCCCGAATTAACTATACGTATTTCCGATGCAAACCAGAAGTCATGTTATTTCAATTCGAAAATTTCCCCTGTAAGAAATTAGATGACGACACGATTCTGTTGCTAACAAGAAAAGTATAATGTACAGAAGCACGACACTACTGATTTGAGGTGGAGAGCATATATTTTAAATTAAATGAACTTAAAAAATATGATTAAAAATTGCAGCCCGGCATTTTGACGATATAACAATAAATAATTACTTGTTTTATTTTGAATTTGTGTATCGTCGGATATGTGAAAGTAATTGATAAAGCTTACATAACCCGACGAGTTTTAGCAACAATATACTTAAACTTTGGTTTCGCAATTGTTAATTTTTTTAAATTCTTGCACATATGCGAAAGTATCCAAATAGAACAGTTCATTTTATCTTATTTAGTGAGAAAACAGTTAAATTCTTTTATTTACGTAAACATATATGACAGAAAAGCATCCAAATTTCTATCGTTTTCTCCGATTTCGAAAACTACGGTATCGCGAAGTGCCAGAGGCAAATGCAAGCATCGTATCCAGTTTCAATGCTGTAACAAAAATGAATATGCCAAAATGTAATAAATTCGTCATGAAATTAATAAAAACATTTTACCTATATGAATCTGATTAGCCTACTATTTAATCTTATTCGAGTGTATTTAAACGACATTTGATGTCTCGTACATCAAATATTGTTTAAAAAATAGTTTTCTTTTTTAATATTCAGTTAATCGGAACCGATCGATACCGAGTTAACCACTGAATACTAGTGATTGCAGACTCACACCCGACCAAAAGGGTTGGCCGTGTGGGGTTTTTGACTTTTCTTCATGTGTTTAAAATAGGGTCAAGTTTATCACAGAAAATCCTTCCGGGGAGTACCACTTAATTAAAATATTATAGTTTCGTAAATGAATATTATATTCATACAGGCTTAAAGTCCGATGTGAGAAAACTCTTATCTGCAAAGGATAAATAATTACAAATCACAGAATTCTATAATTAGACTACTGTCATGAACCCAAAATCAAGTTTGATTAAATTTTGATTTTCATCAATATAAAAAAATAACTTACGTCCATCGCTTACAGATATTATATGCTATTTATCAATAATTATTTTGGATAGTTTTTAAAATCATAAATGCTTTTCCGATGCTTTTGTATTAATTAGTTTCTAATTTAATATATAAAAGAAAGAATGTTATAATATTCTTAAGCCGACTAACCTTAAATTCTTCACTAAAAACCTCAGGACAACACAAAATGTGATATACAATATCCATTTGAATATTGTACGGTATATCATATCTGTGGCATATACATTCATATTATATTATCATAATAGGTACCGTATTGTACTGTACATTTATATCAAAATATTGATTTAAGCAATATAAAATTTAACGTCCTGAAAAATAATAATAATAAATTCTACGTTCTTTAAATTATATACAGTATTCATTTATTTTGGAAACTGTTTCGAAAGTAAGAATATAAACAAGGATATCAGAACGTCCTTTTTGAAAATAATATAAAGCAATCAGCTCGTTAATGATCTATTATTCGATCCTATTTGAATCCAAACCTATAGATTATATATGAAATATACTTTCTTGTTTTAAAATTCAATACATAAAAAATAAAAATAAAAATATAATCAAAAATATTAGTTTCAACGATAAATTGAAAGATTTATTTCAAACGATTATAAAAATTTGAATTTGAAATATTCTCTATAATTTAATTTCGTTATTTTGAAATTAGTAAATCTTATTACAGCTTTAATTATTAATAATTTATAGAAAAAAAAACAAGATAAAAACGATGATTATTAATTAGAAAGCATTCAGGAGTTTCCTTGAAATGATACTGTAAGTTTCTTTGTAGGAAGTCTGCTATTTGTTCCTGGAAAGGTAATTTCGATAAAATGTTAGTGATCGAATTCTAAGAAATTATCGATTTACTCTTCTTTGCTAGTATCCTGCTTCTTTATTTCTTTTGTTTGTTTTTTTTTTTTATAATTCCGGCTCTGACAAAAACATTATTATTGCAAATAATAATTATGAACGTTATTCCTAAATATATACACTGTATATAAACGTAATTATTATTATCAGCAAGTTATGCGTTTTCTACTATGAAAAACGAAAATAAATAAAAGATTTTAATAAATACTTAACAAATTAGAAAGTAAATAGAAATTATACCAGTTATAAGATAATCTTACAACCCGAACAAAAAGCAAAATCTTCTTGTTCAGCAGAAATAACTCGATTCTATTACAAATATTTTCAAGAAACTATCTTATTATTTTAATTAATTCTGTACAATACTCAAATTTACGAGCTATTGAATGATTCGGTAAAGTTTCTCATTATGTAAACTATTATAATAATCACGAATTTTAAAATTTTTAAGCTTTGTATCTTACAGTGGCGCGTTATCCTATGGACAAAAAAAAAAAAAAAAAAATTGCCTGGGGTCCCCACTAACAGGGGTTCCGAACCAATCTTTTATAAGAAGATATTTCTCCAAAAAAAATTCTCGAGAGGAAGAATGTCGAAAGTTAAGACTACCTGGGGCTCCCTATTTCAAATTCACCTGGGCTCCACGAAGCCATAACGCTTCATTGACATCTTACTATTTAAATAAAAATAAACAGTTAAACAATAGAAATGCAGTAATGATTCGATTTATTGTCTTTTTTTTTTTGTATAACAATAATCCAACCTTAAACACCTCTTTATCTACAACTTAGAATATTTAGTGTATATTAAAATACCAGTTTACAATCACTGTAACAGTTATTTAGCATAAAATTAATGCTCAGATAAATAATAAAAAATTAAACTTTATAGTATATATGACAGAGTAAATAACAGATACATTGTACGTTGTCATTGCTGAAACAGTAGAATACTTTATATAAATAAATACAAATAAAAAATTTAGGGTTAATGTTACCCTAGGTATAAAAAATGGCGGCTCGTCTCCGATCCCAGCAATCAGAAGACAGGGAACAGTGGGGACGCACGTTCTAACTTAACATAACCTATTCTAATAATTTGGTTGCTAATAATTATGGTAATTATTAGAATAGGTTAGGTTAGGTTAGAACGTGCGTCCCCACTGTTCTCTGTCTTCTGATTGCTGGAATCGGAGACGAGCCGCCATTTTGTATACCTAGGGTAACATTAACCAAATTTAGATATTCTTTATGAATAATATACTGTAATCAGATTGATGATAATGATTCAACTTTAAAATGAATTTGATATTTCACATATATATATATATACATATATATATAACCTGAACCTAATAAAACGGAACGTTTTATTCAGGTTATATATATATATATATATACCTGAATAAAACGAATTTTCTGTATATATATATATATATAATAATATATCTGTATATATATATATATATACAGAAAAATTTGCCTAAACCGGAATCGCATGGTACCGAATGTCTTTTTCCGGTTTGACAGGTTTCCGTTTTATTCAGGTTCCGCTTTGGACAGATTTAACTGTATATATATATATATATGTGTGTGTGTGTGTTGTTATAAAATAAAATTAAAAAATTTTAATATTATTTTAACTTATTTTCTTTTACATATTTTTAAAATATTTAACAGAAAATGATAATTAAAAAAATCGTTTCAATTGTTTATGTTTTAATTTAAAAAAAAATATCCAAAATAAACCGAATTATTATTCTTTTAATATATTGTATAGAAAAAAATATTTCATTATCGAATTACTTAAAAAATAAATAATACAAACAGCGAATTTATTTTAAATCTTTACGCTAAATAAATGTAAGTGCCAGTTTATTATATAATTGTTACGTAGCGAGGCTACGAATAGGAAAAACTGATAAATTAAACAGAACCTGTTTATTTAAATCTATAATAGTTTATAGTAATTACTCATTTCTGTATATACAAAATTTTAGAAAGTAATTTTGGTTTAAAGCCAAAATTTTTTCCTAAGTATTAGCATTCGAGTGACATCTCCTTGGCTAATATCCCTAGTTGTTCAGTTTTACTTCGTCTACCGAAGTTCCAGCATCTTTGCCACATAAGTCCGTCTTGTCGGAGGAGTATAATGTGTCCTTTTCTGAATCATTTGCTATTTTTGTCTCGAAGCCACGCATACTACCGTCGACTGAACATTGGAATTTATTTTCTAAATTTGAATCTTAGAAATACTATTGGGCCAGTCTTAAAAATTACAATCAATCCTTTCACATTTAAATATATTTTCCTTGCTGAAAAGAAGCCAGCATGAACAGCATGTTTAAATTCCTTAACATTTCTCATATTCTATTCTTGTAGAGTAAAAAACAAATGTGTTTTTTAAAATATGTTCTTTTCTTTCTTTTGATAAAAATCGTGGTTATAGATGCAGTTTGAAAATTTTAAATACATTAAAGCATTTTATAAAGAAAACCTTTCGTGTAATAATTGCCAGTTACGTTAATGAAGTGTGATTCTGTGCAGAATGAATGAATTTTCGTAACAGGAGATGACATCTTTTGATTAAAAAGTTTCAGATATTCTTCGTTGCAGTTTCTGAAGGAGCATTGGGAAGGCACAGGTTCTTTTCCTCTATATTTAGTTCGCCAGTAAAGTGTAAAATATTTTGGCAAAGATCCCACAATTTCTTTGCCTTATTTGTTTCAGTACCTTAAAATATCACTAGGCCAATGTTTTGCTAGAGGCGTGTGCTCTCAATTGAGGTAACCATAAACACTTGCTTTGGTTAACAAGTTGCTAATGTGTATGGAAATTATAATTTAGGATAGAAAACAATTTTTAAAAAGTGAGTATGGAAAAATAACATAGCTATAATATCTATTAAATTAAACAAATTAAAAATTATTGTTATAGATATTAATATATATATATGTAATATTGTTAAAAGTACACTAACTTTTTTCAAATAAACATACGCAATTTTGTTTTTTATATAATTGTAAGCTTATATTAGAGATTTGGCATTCGTAGTATACATTCGCACACGTGAAGCATATATTCTATTAGGAAACCTTGTTTACAATATGAGGAATGCCAAAACAGATTATATAAAGAGTTCAGTTTTAGAATTTCAAATCTAACATTTAGAAAAGTTCAATTTAATTTAATTAACAAAGTATTTAAAATTCTTTATTTTTGCTTCTAAAAATATTTAATTAATTTTAATAATTTTCTTTAAAATTTTTAAATTTTTAAAATAACTTTTTAATATAAAAAGTGTTAACAATATTTCTAGACATAATTATTTAATACACATAATCAATGACATATACACATATTATCCTCACTTTCTCAAACATTTAGTCACCACTCAACAGTCACTATACTGTTTTAATTCTTTAATTAATGTTTTTTTTTTAATGTGATCTTACTTAAAATTTTATGAGACATTAATAATATATAAAAATAAAGATTTGCAATTAAAAAGAGCTTGTTTGATATTGGACAAAAGCCCAGAAACATAAGTCTATCGACCTCTTTTCTAAGTTAAAAAGATTCTTGGCTTAGATAGCCATTCACGTGAAGAGCAATTTTCTTCAAAACAATGTGAAAATATCTAATATATATCAGATTAAGTATTAAATATCACTATATAAACTTTGGATAAAGTAAAATACAGGAATATAAAAATCAGTTTTCAAAATTTAAAAGTTTTAATAATGTTTTTTAATGGAGAAAATTTTTTACACTCCATTGATTAAAAGTGAAATGTGTTATTTTTAGAAACATGTAGATGTGATTACATAAAATACTTTCTAATTAAATATCAAAAGATTAAAATAAATAATAGGTTTATACTTAAAACAAATGGTCAATATACAAAATAATAGATTTAAAAATAAAAAAATTGTAAATATATATACATATATATAAATTAAATTTTTTAAGTTGAAATGTATAATTAATACTCATGTTTAACAATGTTAAAACTGTCTATAATTAATAACTGGCAAATGAGATATGAATTCTATGTTCCAATAAAGTCTTAATGGCTAGGATTATCAAGGTGTAATTAATTATAAGTTAATTTATAGTGCCATACTTATTGAAATTGAAGAAAGATAAATAATACTGTATTTTATAAATGTTGTAAAAATATGTTAACTGAAAGCCCTTAGAAAAATCATACAGGGCAAAGATCCCAAATGAGATTGTTTAGAAAGGACTAAATTAGAATTTTAGATAGGTTCCTCTGTATCATATTTTAGAGGAGACAACGCTGTCTGCAACTTTTGACAGGAGAATAAATCTGATACTTGATATAACTAATCATTAAGGATATTTGTCTGACACGTAAAAGTGTGAAGATCTATGTGTCCTTCATAATTTAATGCTTATTTGTACGAGAAAAATATAAATTATGCATTTCTATAAAATATATTTTTATATGTATGATTATTAAACAAAAATATGAAAAATTTTTATATAAAATTTATGTACTTTTATTTGACATATAAAACAGTAATGTAGATTATATTTATACAATTTTATATCACGAATGAGCATTTAAATAATTTTATTTACTGATAATTTATTAATCACGATTTATTGCATTTATTCAAAATTACAATTAAAATAAATTAATGTAAAAAAATAATAATATTATAACGGAGAAAATTTAAATCATCATTATATTTTACTGAATTTTTAGAGGAAAAATTAATTAATAGATCATTGAAGTTATTTCTGATTATTATATTATCAGTGTTTTTCTTTCATTTTAATAATTATATAATTATAGAATATTTCTTGAAACTAAATTGGTTTGTAAGATTAAAAAAAATTACATGATTATTTTATTATATAACATATTTTAAAGCGAATTTATTACTATTGTTTCATGATTTCTTCGTAAAGAAAATTTTGAATGCAAACTTTATTCAACGATAAATGGTTTGAGTTATTTAGTTATTTATCAGAATAAAAACGTATTAAAATAGAGATTTTAATTAACTCGTATTAAATCTTGTTTTTATAAATATAATTTTTTTGGCGCAATAGAATTTTTTAGATTAAATAACAATAAATTATTGTATTATTTTTCAAATGCAAATTAATGTTATAAAAAACATTAAATTTCACAAATATTCTTAACTGCAATAAAATATTGCAATTTTATATAATATGAACTATGATTAATATATCTGTTCATATAACGCTTTTGGCTCTTCCTCATTTCCTGCAGAAATATTTGGTTGTTTATACTAGATAGAAACTATTAATAGTTTGTTATCCTCCCCATCTTCAACCGAATTGCTAATGCTAAAGATAAAATCAGTTTTTATTACAGGATACAATTTTCACCTTGAGATAAAATAACCACTCATTAATATACTTTACAATCAATCATTTCATCCTAAGCAAATTTTATCGATGAGCATAAAATACAATATTTTTTTCTAATTTTAATTCTTTATATATCATACGAAAGTTTTAAACTACGAATATTTTTAAAATCCATATAATTTCGGTCTCATCAAAAAGATATTTTCAAAGGAAGAT
Organism: Centruroides vittatus; assembly: GCF_030686945.1. Classification (NCBI taxonomy): domain Eukaryota; kingdom Metazoa; phylum Arthropoda; class Arachnida; order Scorpiones; family Buthidae; genus Centruroides; species Centruroides vittatus. The sequence goes on from NW_027120673.1 coordinate 3,505,798, forward strand.
TCATAAATTTTAAGATGAAATATTGAAACTATACGTTAATTTCGGATAAAATCTGAAATTAATGAACTGTTTTAAAGCTTTTAGAAACTATTTTGAAGTTTTCACTGACTTGTAAGTGACAATCACTTGTGTGTCATGAAGTCAGAAGTCGCGTCAGACTCACTTCTCTAAAAACGGAATATTCTCTTTGGTTATTCAGAGCGAGTCTGGCGTCTGGAGGCTCCTGTTCTATATGTAAGTAAATGTGTCTTTAAGCATGTCTTTTTGTAAAATATACACGAAATTTCATACAAAAATGCGTTTAAAATATATATATTTTCCGCTTTTCTCCCTTAACATTTAGACTCTATTTAAACTTTATTCGAAATAGATGATAATCTCAAATAACTGAAGACTAATTGAAACCTTTAAAGATGATAATTTAATACTTTAGTATCCTCTTGTATGATATGAGCTTTTTATTCGGCTTATTTTTTATATAGAATATATTTTTATGTAAGCTTACTGATTCATTACAGATTCTTAAGCGCACTGATTCATTAAATCTATTCTTGACTCCTGTTTTAAGTTACTAAAATTATACAATAGAATATTCTGATATTAATAATGCAGTCTAAATTTGACGTTATTTAATAGTAACTTAATAATAAATTCTATAAATATTCAATAGTATTAATAATAGAAGTTAATTAGATATCAATTAAAAAAAATTACTTTATGTACTGTACATAATTAGCTTATAATTCATAATTTTAATATTTTCTGTCTATATATTTAATTAATGAGTATGAAACTATAAAAATAGTAAAACAATTTTAACAGATTTAAATATGGTTTGACCTTGTTTTAATTAGAATAACTCTTACCTCGTTCGTTACCTTCAGAACAAGGAACTTTTTGGCAAGTTAATTAATTCCCTAATTTTCTATGAAGTCAATGAAATTTTAAAATTACATGCAAATTTAAATTTTTAATAATATTAATACCATATTTTTATGGGTTCGTAACTGTTTTGAATCATAATAATATTAGTTTATCAAAGATATAATTTTATATTGATAAAATGAAAATTTCAATACAATTTAATTAATTAAATAAGAAAATATTTTAAAATTTTATGATGATTAATGATTAATGATTTATCAACATAACGTATTTCTAATTTGTAAATATTATTTACAAATTAGAAAGGTATTATGTTGATTTATATCTTTCATTCTTCCATGTTTCGAAACACAAAATTATAGTATTTTGAGATAAAGGAAAATTTAAAAAAATGCATTAATGAAATGAAAGAATAATTTATTCATATTTAAAATTTACAAATAAATTTAAATGATAGAATAATCATTCATTAATAAAAAAAAGCAATCAAAATAAGTTCAGGTATATATGGAATGAAATGAAAATAGATAAATTAGTGTAAAACTAAGATAAATTGTTTATGTATTAAGCCAAGATAAACAAATCACAATGCACTCGTATTTCATTGTCGTTTATATAACAATTTTAGAGTGTGTGAAAATTTAAATAAGAAATTTGATCTATAATAATTTTCTTTGCTTCCGTCAATCTACTTATAACAACTTACTACTTTTTCTAGTATTTTAAGTTCGATTTTACTTATTAAGAACAACGAAAATGAATTTTTTAATTGGAAAATTGAATTTTATAAATTGAAAACTGAGAATTCTATAAAATATCACACATATTTTAGAAAATTTTTTATTTAAAAAACATTAAGTGAATCTTAAGTCCGGTTTAAAAAATACAAAATAATTAAATTGAAAATTTTATGCAACAATTTTAATTAATTTTTTTAAAATTTAGATCCATAATTTAAAAAATATTTTTAAAGTTTTATGATTTTATTTTGTGAAAAGAAAATGCTTTGGAAAATGATTCTTTGAAAATACTTTCTAGTTTTTGTGTGTAAAGTGAATGGATAAGCTGTTTCTTTTTTTTGCAATAAAATGATCAGATAAAGATTGACAATGTGACAGATGAGCATGTTGACATTAATTCTTTTTTTTTATAACAGTGTTGTTTTCCTGGAATATATACCCAAGAATTTTCTTAAATAATTTTTTGGATAAAACTACATTTCTTTTGCCAAAAGATTAACTTTAGAGATAATATAAAAAAGTTAATTACTTTGTCCTTAACTTCTAAATTTATTCGTGAAAATAGACAGCAAATGCATTATAAAAATAAATTTTATTAAATATAAATAAAAAAAAAGCTCGTTTAAAACTATACATTTTCTAATTTGAAATAAGGAGTAATTTGCAGTAAAATAATATTAAAAATTATTTTTAGGTTTGTATAAATAAACGAAATATTTCGTATACTTATTAAAAATTAAATTTAATAGTTAATTCCTGAAAAAAGTAAATGGAAAAACAAGTAAATAGATATATAGGAATGTATTTTATGAGGTAAGTAAATATGATAACAATCTAAACACTGTTAATTTTATATTTATGGAATTTTGACACGAAGTAAACAATTTTTAGATTATTGATGTAAATTATATCGTGTAAAAATTCCTTGCTTTAAAATCTGTTACTAAAAACTGCTGGCTGAGAGAAAATCCTTGAAATCGTTATTTTGGTTAGACTGGAAATTGCTAACGACTTTACTCAGTTCCGTTACATTTATTTTCTAGAATAATCTCTCTTTTCAAATTTGTGTTGTATTTCCATATATAAATTGGGCTTAGTTATCGCAAAATATTTTCTTTCAAAATTTTGGCACTTCTTTCTTTTTTCTTTTTTTGACGTGTTCCAATGAAACTTTAAGTGTTTCAAAGTTATTTTCGAGGAAATTTTTTATATCTCACTAATAGAATACATTCGAACGATTTAATTTAATTTTCTTAATTTAAAAATATTAATATTTAAATAGGAAATGATAGTTTATTAATTTCATTATTATAATTTTATTTATACTAATACTGGTACTAATACTCTACAAATAATACATTATTACTACACACTAATGTATTAAGTGTGTAGTACCAATATAGCCTATGTTTAAAAATGGCATACCCTTAAATTTCAAAAGAGAGGCATTCTCCCTGTTGCAACATATGTGGCATAAACATGGAATTTGACAAAGCACTTAACTGACAAATTGATAAAGACACAAAGAAGAACGAAATGATTAATGATGGGATTAACACTTAAAGACAGAAAGAGGAATGCGTGGATATGAAATCAAACAAAACTAAAAGATGTGGTATTCTAGATCTAATCTCTCAAGTATAATGGGTTTAGATATATTAAAAGAAGTTATTACATAAAAAAACCGAAAGTTTTAGAAGTTGAAATCATATTAGATATATTTTTAGATACCATTTAAAAGTTATTTTGGTTGTCAGTTTTTTATTCAAGTTTTAAAAATATTTCTTTATTGAAATCTTGCAATAATGGAAATTGAAAAAAAGGTACTTTTTAATGCAAAATACAGTAAAAAAAATAACGAAAATAATATCACGTTGCGTTGTAAAAAATTTTTATTGCATGCTAATTCTGAGCATGTGAACCACAATCCCACTCGGTTCATGAATGTTTTCCGACCCAGTGAATATTATAGTTTTCACTTTTATCACAAAGAATCATATCCGTTGTGATAAAAGAATCAAAATTTGTTACATAATCAATCGATTTAACTGACTAATTCGGGCGAGGAAGTGTCCGTTAAAGCCGAAAGTCCGTTAGGTTATATAATAAGGTAGGTTTTGCCAATACGTGTGTTAAAAATTTAGTTAGTTAATTTGTCTTTATTTATGTAGATACGTTTGTTTAATTAAAAATTAAGTATGCACGAGAAGTTTAATTTCACAGAAAAATTTTCTATATGTATTATTGCTTACATACTCAGCATAATTTTGAGACTGTAATAAACAGGTATACGATCAAAATCGAAATAAATAAACATTTTTTGGAAAATAAGCTTTAATTGTATATAACTAAACAATGTTCTTAGGGTGGTAATAAATAGTGATGGTAAATAATGTTATTGGATTTAAAATAAATAACCCGTTAATTTAATTACTATAAAAAGCATTTTAAAATTAACACGGTATTAATGTTCACATAGGACATAAGGACCGGAAATTTTGTCAGTTAAATCAAGGTTTTACTGAATTTTTAGTTTAGTAGTAATGTAGCCTAGTACCCAGTAAAACGTCAAAGTTTTATACAAATTAATTTGCAACGAGAACAAATATAACTAGGGAATAGAATAAATCGAAAAGTTATAAACAAATATATCTGTAAAATATATAAGAAAGATAAAAACATTAAAAAAATAGATGAAAACGTGTTATTATATATTATTAGTTTATACACTAGTTCAATCAAAAGTTATACTACGTAAAGTTATACTACGTACGAGTAATATGAAGATATCTAAATATTATTAAGAGTTATATATATATATATATATATAATTGTGAAATCTTATAATATTATACAAACTAGAAAGTGTTGAAATTTTATAAAGTACAGTAACATTATGTATTAATATAAATACAAATAACATTTGAATAGTTTTTAATTCTTCCCAAATAGAGGTTGAACCCTATCTCCCGTGTGCACAGCCTTGATTTCACCCATTTCATTAATATACTCCGATGTTTTATTTTCCAGGATCCATACTTTGCCTGTTATATAACAGAGACAAAGTATGACAATTGGTAAAAAAAATAACTCCCGCAAGATTTTTACATTTTGGGCTGAGATCTTGAAAAAGAAATTCAAAAAAGTTGCGGATTTTTTCCCCTGTATGTTTGGATGTTAGTGTGGGAGTATGTGTTTGGGGAGGGCATGATTTTATTCATCCACTTTGAATCATAATAATGCCTATGCTTTTTGTCAAAATATTTAAATGATCCTCCACTTTAAGAGTATTAGTAAGTATTAGTATTAGTATTTGTGTGATTCGTATATGTAAATTTGAAGACTTAAAGATAATGATAGCAATTATTAGGGATGAAAACAAAAAGAATACCGAGAAAATACAGCAAAATCGTTACTAGGATATGTTTTTCTATATTAGTCATGTGCATTCAAAAAGAAGCACCTTTAAAAGTAATATATATATATATATATATATGTAAACTATCATGCATTTATTATAGACGAGACAATCGTTCACACATTCACGTAGAGCCGTGTTTCCCAAAGTGTCTTCAGGAGTACGTGGCAATTTTCGGCTGTGTACCACTGACATATAGCTCTAATATTTATAGATTTTATAGACGTTTGTGTTGAAATACGAAGTTTTTTTGACAGTGTTTCTCGGAGTTTTGACATCAAAACTCCGAGAAACACTGGGGAATGAAAAGCATGAACGAAACATTAGAATTACAGTTTTGACTTGAAACCAGTATGAAAATTACAAAAACGAGTTTTATTGACTGCCCAAGAAAAGATTGATTTGTATCACAGAATGATAAATATTCTAGCTATAATAATATGAGTTAATATAAAACTACATTTATATTAACTCATATGACTTCATGCTCCCCCTTTTTTTCTTATAAAATTTTGATACTCATTACATTATATATTATATAAATCAGTTCTTTTACATAAACATTGTAAAATAATATGAAAGTGAATAAACCCTAAAAAAATCTTCGTTTAAAAATAGACAACTGAGTGCGAATCAAAGCAGTATTTTTGAAAATTATTAAATGTTCAAAGAAGAATACAAATTGTTAAAAAGTTAGCTCGAAATGAATGCAATAGTAAGTTATAATGCATGTCATGGGTTTACCATAAAGTAAATAGTAACAATATTATTTAGATAATGTTTTGCTGTTTTCGATGCAAGAAAAAAATGACGTGAATTATAGCGTGAAAAATGTTTTCTTTCTATTATAATAATAAATAAATATCTACAATTTTACCAGAAACTATTCATTTGCAAAGATCTATTGGTTTAGTGCATTATTATTTTGAGTTTTCAAATTTTGTTGCCAAAAGTCTTTTGTTTAAACTCAAATAAAATACTCATGGTTAAAACATTTTAAATTACTGAGAGGATACTTCTAGAATTTTTAAGAATTATGTATAGGAGAAACACTTTCGAAAGCACTCGAAGTATGAAGGAAGAGAATTTAATGAGAAATTTTTAACTTGAAAGTATTATTTCGAACAGCTATTGCCTCTTAGTGTAGCTTTTTATGTTTGTAACTTAGTTGTCGGTATAATCACAAAACTCGTCGATCACATCTCGTACATTTAACTGAGAAGTTTTCAATTTTTATGGCACGTCTCTAATTTAACTGATAGGCTATTATCCAGTTGGAATAATTCCAAAGTATAAGTAGTGCATGCTTTTGATTTTACGCTTAGACTAGTATTTCATTGATAATGAATTCGATTAGCTGTGACATTAATTAAAGTAAACAATGGAAAACATTTAAGTTTTTCACTGTTATATAAAGTTTACATAAAATTCATTAAAAATCCATATAAAAGCTATATAAAATGTATTTCATGAAAAAATAAACTACATTTATCTTATGTTATATTCATGGATTTAAACGAAAATAACAGTAACGACTATCTGTTTATCTATAAATAGCATTAAATAATAGTAGGGCTGCTGGGAGACAGTTGGGCCCCGGTTCAACATTCTACCGGTCTCTTTCCCTACTAAATACCATAGAAATAATTTTCTGATATTTAGGTAACAAAAATCTGATTTATTTTGATTAAATATCGTAGTAATTAATTAATTAATTTAAGTTTTTTTAAATGAACATTACGGATTCTTTTAGACCAGGTAATTATCCAACTGCAAATCTCTCGGCGATCCTGAATAGCACTGAAGGTATAATATCAAATAAAATTTAATATTATTGTATATATTTTTTAAAGGATTATTCTAAAGAATTAAATATATAATAGAAATGATAAAAAACAAGCATGTTCAAAAAACCTCACGTATTCAATTATGTCAACGTGAACGTTATTATAACGTGAAAAATAAATGTCGAGTATCACATAGTTAATGACTTTTCATTAATCATTTTATTTATGAAAACGTTTCGAACTTGTCAAATATATAACTAGTAATATACATTATTTTCTTATTTTATTTTCCCTATATTATATGCAAAATTTTACTTTTTGTATTGTTTTAACGTATAGACACCGTCTGTTACGTTATCTGATAGATTTGTAAACTTTTATGTGATGAAAATGTAATTCATGGCTTTTCCTTTATTGATCTTGACTCTATTAATGGAAACATACGGTTACGATTTTGTTCTATCATCAATTCCTCAGAGACAATAGAATCAAATTCTTTTCTCTTGTTCATAGACAGTTATTTCATCATGTCAGTAACGTGTATTTTAAGTTACACGACATATGTAACTTTATCCAATTTAAAACGTTCTACCGTAATGAAAATACTTTATTATTTCAGTTTTTGCTGTTCTTTTCTCTGAGTTAATTTGAATTCAGTTTAATTTACTGTCACAGTTAAATTATATTTTAAAAAAGCGTAGATTTACGTAATAAAAACGTTGGAAAAGTCTGTTTTATTTAAACATTGTAATTAACTTTAATAAGATTTCTGACATAATTCATTTAAACAGCTTTATAATGTATTTATGTTTATTTATTTTTTGTTGTATTAATTTAGGTTTTGATAATTCAAAATGTCTTATTCACGATCTTCGTATCGTTCGTCCACATATAAATACAGTGAAGGTAAGTAGTTTAATCACTGCCTTTAGCATCGTCTATTCTTCATTTGAATTATCTTTTTAAATACTTATAAACAAAACAATATTTAAATGTTTGTAGGCATATCTGATGATTCTTTCACAAGATCCTCTTTGACGTCAAGCACACGCTCCTCAACCGGCCTCGATGAATCGTCGATTGGCCGAACTTCTCGATTTACATCATCCATTACCGGAAGTGGTTTGGATGATTTAACGTCGACCCGAAGAACATCTCTTCGAGGTTCGAGATTCGATGACGACGACACAGGATATTCCAGTTTTAGAAGAACATCCAGGACTTCTAGCAGAGGCGATGACGACGATTTAGGATTATCCTCATATCGACGAAGAACGTCTGGTCTTGCCGATGACGATGATTCTTTTTCTTTCCGAAGAACGAAAATTTCTAGTAGTTATGAATTAGATGATTCTGGCCTTTCTTTGAGAAGCAAACATTTAACAACCGTTGACTCTTCTAGTGATTCAGCTTATTCTTCTTACTTAAAATACGGTAGAACGTTTCAGGAATCGTCTACCGAAGAAGAAGCTGAAGCTAAGGTAAATCATATTACTTTTTTTCTAATTTAATAATTACATTGCGTAGTTGCATACTGTAGTTATTTAAATTGTAAATATAAGTTAAAACTATAAACAACACGTCAAAATAATAATATTAAATCTTTAATGCGATAAAATGGAAATAAATGAGAGAATATTAAAATGTAATTTGCGAACATTTTTTATTGGAATTTATAAAGTGCTTGGGAAAGGAATCTTTTATTTGACCCTGAGATTTTGCTATACCATACAACTTTGTAAGGAACTGCAGCAAGGATATGTAGGTCAACAATCTTTTTGTGCACTGTTTATTACTACTGACATTGCATTTGTCTGCACTAGTTTGTTCTCTTGCCAACTAGTGTCTGGAATCACTCAAGGTTTAAACCTAAGTGCAGATATCTGTCTTTTAGTTATTTCGTTGAAATATTAAATTAATTATTATTTATTTGATATTTTACTAATTTATATTTTATAAAAATTTTTAAAAAATAAAGTTTTTCTAATTACTTTGGACATTTATAATTTTATTAATTTGAACAGAAAATTTTTAATCAAACTTTTACGTTGATATAGCTGCCATTTTTATACCACGAGCAGATCTATTTACCGTATTCAACCTTATTTTAATCCATTAAAACCTTTATCAAATTTGATAAAAGTACTGTATCTACGTTTTGAAACAAATCTGTACAATAATAAATCAAATAATTGTGTTTTGGTATGATGAAATTACTATATTTATACGATAATCATGATTCTATTTTTGAATACTTTGAAAACTTAGTTTTGAACAAAATGAAATCATTCAAAATATCTTTGCAAATTAATAAAATAATTTAATTATATTTTAATTATAGTTGTTAATTAGTTTCTTAAATTAATTTATAATTATTCATTAATAAAACAAATTCATATAAAGTTATATTTTCCTTTAACATATTTTAATCTACTTAACAATTTTTTTAGTAGTTTAACCTCTGTACATAATACTTTTCCTGTTAGCAATAAAGTCGTGCTGGTTATCTATCTATCGAACTCCTTTCTCAAGGACAGACAAACAGACGGACGACAGTGGGAATTTATAGGTCTACAATTTTTTTTTTTTTCAAATTACAGCCCAATTAACTAAACACCTTTATTTACAATATAAGAAATACTGCCGTAAGTTTGAAATAGAATTTACAAAATGTCAAATAGGCCTAGAGCTCACAGAAAGTTAATGTTCGATGTATCGTAAATTTAAGGGGTGATAGAGATCGATGAGATAAACATTTTTATGAAGTAACCTAGGATCAAAAACAAAAATTGGATAGGATATCCCCATCTGTATTTTCCATTTGTACAATTTCAGCTATTGATAATAGAGGATAACAAGCGCTCTTCGAAAGAGTACGACAAAACATAATTTGTTGTTGTGCACGTACTGTACTCTGTGTAATGAAATTTGCGGTTCCACTTCAAACATTTATTATAAATTCGCATAAAAATATCAATAAAGTTTAATTTACTATACTTTATATACTCAGTATCATTATCCTCAAATACATAACATAGTGCAGTAAATAGGTAGGTGCAATAGATGCATAGGCACAAAAATAAGACAAAGAGAGGCCTCGAAATGGAAATGACAAAAAATATTGTAATAATATTGTAATAATATTTTCGTTTATAAAAACATGTGAATGATTTTGCATATTTCTTGTGTGCACAAAAATTATTTACAGACAATTGTTTTATCAAATTTATTTTATTATTATTATTTTCCACCAAAAAAGGGTGCCTAAAAATAAAACTTTGCACAGGACAGATTAAAAGTTAGTTACAACACTGCATACGCAATAAGGAGAAGGTAAATGTAGAGGTGTGATGATGATTGTCTACCACACTGGTGCGTCCAAGTTTTCTACTTGCCATAGCTCCGCCAACTTTTGTTTCCGACTTTAGGCTGCTTCATAAAAAATGCTCATCTCGTCGAACTTTACCGCTCTGTATAAATGTGACCTACAGTTTAAAAGTAAAAGATTTTTTTTCAATTCCTAACGTTTTTTTCATCTGACAGAAAACTTTAATTTAGTACCCTCCAAGTCAGAGATAAAGTGAAAAAAATTAAAACTTAAAACTATTTTTAAGACATTAATATGTTTTCAAAATTTGTTTTAAATTTACGATATTTTCGTCATTATGCATAATATTTAATAATTAAAAAATGTTAGACTAACGTTAGGCTATTTAATCTATATAAGCTTATTTATAAATTATAATTACTATCTAATGTAATATGAGTGCTAATTACTTTATAATCATTCAAAAAACAGCAGACAGTTGCTAATAATTAGATAAAATAAACAGTATAATAATAAATAGATAAAATAAGTTCTGTTCTTTCTTCCTTTTCTATCTGAAATGGGGGTGAACCTGCTTTAGAAAGGTGAATGAGGAGAATTGAAAGACACATAAACAAAGAAGCACATACATACATTTGGTATAGTAAATAAACATGACTTTCATAGGAAAGAATTTCATATGAATCAGTTCTTTCATATCATAAAGACTGACACTATTATTTCTTGGCAAAGGAACAATCTTGAGTTTTTCAATCTTGAATTCTGGATGATGAATTGAGACAGATTTATGCTATAATGTTTTAATTCTGAAATGAATCTTGAAAACTATGAAAAAACATGGAAGTCTGTCTCATATTGTTGAAATGTTCTAATGACTACATTAATTTTATGTTTCAAGTTTTTGTTCAATTTTTGTCGATTTCAGTTTTATGTTTCATGAATGATATTGCAGAGTAATATACGGATTAATTTTAATCTATACAAAAAGTTTCCTCCTTAGAAAATCGAGAAAAGTTGCAGAGATTTAACATGATAATAACTTAAAAATTATCGTTTCTAACGTAGCTTAAATGATAGAGAAATTGTTTAGATCTATACCTATCGCAATGTGTTGTGGACACGATACTAAATCATTTGTTGACGATTTCAATATGTTCTTTACTTTTTCATTTTTGGCTCTTTTCGCTCTGTAAGCACTAAGAGGGCCTTTTTTCCATACCCAGGTAGTTCACACTATTATGAGGAAGGCCAGGTGTGACGTAGTCTATTCGGCACAGATTGCTCACAAAAAATTTCTGGAGTACGTCGAGATCGAAAATTTCTGAGGACTCAGGATTAATTCCGAGTTCTCAGAGCGGTCGACGCCTTAACCGCCTCGATATTCTTTGCTTCTAATTTCAAAGAAGAATAAATATTACTGAAAAATGTTTCATCTGAAGAGACTTAACTCAATGCTATCGAAATATCGAAAATATTTTCAATGGGATACTTATTATAAAAAGGAGATACAGAAACATTTGGTAGACCTAGCCTTACATAATTATTTAACTGCTAACAATTATTGTAAAAGTACGTGTGTGTCAAACATTTATGACTATTACGACTTGTTTTCAAATATATGATAGTGTTTTAGTTTTGGTTCATAAAAAATGTAATAAACTGATTGAAACATCCACTAATAAGCTTTGTCAATGGCATTTTAAGCATATTAACTTGTATATTAAACCTCTTAAAGAATTTCGATACTGAAAGCGTAACAAATAATAAAGAAGCGATTATTTATTGACATCAATTATGGCTGCAATTTTAATTATTTTGTAATTTAAAAAATCACGTGACTCTCGATTCAGACCAAAAGTTCACGTGTGTAGTCAATTGGGGTCTCCGTCTCCTAAGCTTTTCATACCTGGTTTCTATTTTAGTAGTGTCCCTGTTAATCATACTTCTCCTGATAACAATCGAGTTATGCCTGTCATCTATCTAAATTCGTTCTCGAGAAAATTTTGAGTTGAAATCATGTGATTTCCTGTTTAGACCGGAAGTTCGTATATAATTAATCGGGGCCTCCGGCCCTAAGCTTCTGGTCTCAATCTTCGTCAAACTCCGTTCTCGAGATTAATAAAGGACAGATACACAGCAGAGGACGATAGTGGGGGATATATAGCTATGTCTGCAATGAAAACTGCAGCCCAATAATTCTATATTAATTATATTTTATATATTTTTTTCATTTAGAAACAAATGAGTATTGAAGAACTGTTAGTTCATCCAAAGCATAACTGATAATTAAAATAATAACAAGTAAAATGCATCTGTATTTTTACAAAAATCAAATTCGGATTTGCATAAAATATAACTTATAAATTATACCAATAGAATATTTTCTTATTGGATATCTTTTAATGTATTTAATGCTTTCTTTACATTTATAATATATACATTTGTACAAAACATATACATATATTATAAATGAAATTTTATGCTTATTAATATTTTAAATGAATTATTGTAATCTTTGAGTTACGTGAATTATAGCGTGAAAAATGTTTTCTTTTTATTATAATAATAAATAAATATCTACAATTTTACCAGAAACTATTCATTTGCAAAGATCTATTGGTTTAGTGCATTATTATTTTGAGTTTTCAAATTTTGTTGCCAAAAGTCTTTTGTTTAAACTCAAATAAAATAACTCAAATAAAATTATAATCAAATAATTCAATAAAATTATAATGAAATAGTTCTATAAGTGAGTAAATTTACTGAAATTTACTCACTTATAGAACTATTTCATTATCTACGTGTTTAATCTTTCTTTTTATAAATGTTCAATGCGTATATTATTTTAATTTAATTAATTTATAATTAACAGTGTTCATATATAATTCTATATACGAGTTACCTGTATGATCGCTGTTAATAATAATAATAATAATCAATACTTTAATAATATAATATATATTTAATACAATAATATCTTCTTCTCCTATACCTTCATTTATTTTTTTAATTACCGTTTCTGCCCTGTGGGCACTAGGAGGGCCTTTTTAATCATGTCCACTTTGAGTTCAGCCAGGGCCCAATGGAGGCGACTGTATAACGAGAGACGGGACTCGGTATATCCGAAAAGGACCTCCCATAAAAATTTCTGGGATTTGCTTGGAAACGATTCCAGGTCTTCGGAACGGTGGGCTGACGTCTTAACGCTTCAGCCATCTTACAGTCTTTCTTTTTCCTTATGTATCAATACTATATTTGTCTATATCATCATAACGGTGATGGGGACTTTTTATGGATGCGGGCCGCAAATGAACTTCATGAACTTCCAGTGCGCTGCATGTATTTTTTCTTACGAAGTTGAAGGCTTTAAACCTGCTTAGTACCAACATACTCTACAACAGCCAGTACACTAAGTACGAAAATAATATATACTAATGACATGCAAACTAATAATACAGCATATAGTTAATTTATAAATTAGTTTATCTATTTACTAGTCAAGTTCAATTTTAATGTTCTTTGTCATGAATACCAGTTTAATTAAGGTTGCATAATGGCAAGATGTACAAAACAAGAAAATAAAATTTCGTTGCCAAATACGACGCATATTAGAAACTCACGGGACAAGGGTTGTTCATCATTGATCTAACTTATATGTCTCAGAAGTGTTGAACACAAAATCGTGTTAATAACAATCACATGGCTTTTTCCACCTTTATTTATATATCTCATAAGAAGTTTATTATTAACTATTGTAATAATCGAATGAATTTACGAGAATATACAAATAAATTTTTAAAATAAACTACAAGATTCTTATTTTCAGAAATTATCATCATTATAGCAATATCAGTGGCCGTAAGTATTGGCCATAGACACTTACCTCTTGAGGATTGAATCTAAAATTCGACAAACAACAAGCAACATATCAACAAATTGCTCTACAGAGAGACGTAAATGTGTCTGGATTAGTGCCATGTGTTTTTTCTACATTTTATGGCTGGAATCACTAATAAATTTGTTAAAATTCTTAGTTGATGCTTAGGAATTTGTACCGAATTTGGAAAATTTGCATCAGAAACTATTTCATTAGCTTTGTATAAGTAAGGATATAAGGATACGTATAAGTTATGCAAAATTTTCTACCTTGATCATAAATTATCATCAAACACTCACGAAAATGATCAATAAATACTTGACAAACATTGAGATTCAATAAACTATATCTTAAAAATAAAGTTTTAAATTAGACACACGCTATTTTATAAATTGTAAACTCTGTTCTTGAGATAGACTATGTATATTGGAGACATATTAGAATGCAAAGTTCGAGATACATATAAATTTTCAAAACAGAAATTTTAGACTTTAACATAAAACTTTTCGAAATACAAAATTATTTAGGCTTATCTTAATTTAGATTCTGACAATTATAGCTTTCCTCTTTTATCGTTCCGACTTGACATTTCCTTTGGCACTGCGAAGAAATAACACTTAATAGCACTCTTCGATGTTATATAAGTACCAAGACTATTTTAGAATTTGTGTTAACCTTAAGTGAAATTCTCATTTTCAGATGAATAAAGTAACAAACTTACTGTAAAAATTAATCTTTTTAACGTAATATAATTACGTTAAAAAGATAAGAATTGCTTTAATATTTTAATGCTTTCCCAAATGACTGCATACAGAATCTTACAACTTTTAGCATACTAATTGAACAAATTTTCTCAACACTAAGGCATTAACTGTTTTTCAAATTTTACGTAAGCCACATTATCTAAATACAATTTGCAAATGACCTGTCATTTTTTTTAAACATTAATCTTAGTATCATACTCGGCGTCTCCATCCAGTTGTAATTTCACGGTAGTATGGCCGTGGTTAAGGTGGTAGCTCATCGCTCTGAGGGATCAGAGATCAAATCCGGACGGGTCAAAAAACCTCAAACATTTTTTGAGGGTATGTCGGATCCTATCCCCATTACTCAGCTGACCCATTGTGGGCTTGGCCGAACCCATAATGGGCTTGCTAAAAAAAAATCCTTTTAGTGTCACAGGGCGGAGAGAGTTAAAAATAAAAATCCCAGTAAAAGACTACATTTCAGGATGTGGAACAAATCCTTATTTTAAACAAATTTCCATGGTTGAAATTTACGAGGTTTGCGTAACTTTCAACCGGTTACTTGCGCAAATGGAGAGATTACTGTATTTACGTGCACGTTTCTGACAATTTTACAAAATTTGATAGTGAAATAAAATGTACACAAATTATGTAAATTTTTTTATGAAATATTTCACATTTTTAAATTAATTCTGTACTTTAAATGTTAAAAACCTTCGAAAAGTTTCGACATATTCTTGAAACAAGCCGTTAATTTATGACGATTAATTAATACAAACTTATCAAAATCAATATATTCGTTTAATAAGACCGTTAGAAAAAGTTATTACTAAAATATGTCAAATTTTTAAAATTTTGTAACTTTCTTAAAATGATCCCACGAACTATTTCATAAAGTATGTGAATATTAGGCTAGTAGTTTTAAATTACTTTGGAATTACTCCAGAATTTAGAAAACAGTTACAGTTACATATAACTTTTAAATGTATTTATAAATAGAGAAAATAATAATTTTGCTCCAATTAAGTTAAAGAAAGAAAAATGTGATCATGGAATCAGAATAAAAAAATTTTAATATCGACCTAGAAAATCAATATCCGATGATATTTTGAGAAATCTGATTTTGTTTTTCGTAACTAACAATAAAAACATCTATTCATCATATTGTCTACTGAACTAAATGTACGATCGATATCCTTCGTTACATTAACGATCATTAATAGTAATTAGACTAATTACTATAATATCCTTCGGTAGTGTGATTTATAAAGAACTTTTATTATTTGAGATTAAAATCATAACAAAAGTGTTTAAAATGATCGTTTACTCGAATTATTATTTAAATCTTCGTGCAATATAATGCAATGTGATGCTTCGAATACTCATCGGAATTTAATTAGCGAAAACTAGCGTGTAATTAACAGAATTAATTAAACTGTTATTGAAATATTCTTACATTATTTTATGGTATCGCATTGGATAAGAAAAATGTCGAAGAGAATGACTTAATATATATATATATACAGTAGAGCGTCGATAAGTGGAACCAATTGGGGACTGGGGTCCTTCCAGTTAATGATTTGTTCCAGTTTCCGACTTTGTACGAAAAAATACATTAACCTGTCCGATGTTCAAATTTTTCTCCGTTGCGTATCGCTTCCTGTTGAATTTTTCTCCGTTGCGTGTCGCTTCGTGTTGAATTTTCGTCGATTTTAAGCCTAACGAAAATTTTTATAATAATCATCGAGGCTATCGTATCGTTAAAAATTATTTCTGCATTTTATACAAACAAAATAAATATATTAAAGAATATAAAAAACATGAAAATTATACTTTAGAAGTAAATTTAGTATCAAAAACATTCGATTCAGCACGACACAGTCCGACTGAAAATCGTTCCACTTTCCGGCCATTCCACTTACCGATGTTCCACTTATCGACGCTCTACTGTATATTATATATATATATATATATAGTATTTTTAACATAAAGTTTAACAGTTTATTTCAATCTATAGCATTTTAAAATTTGGATTACAGCATTACAACGTAATTATTAACAATTAGATTAATTACTTCGTGAATAATATAATTTAATAAAACAGAATTGTATTTTTAATAGCATTTTCAATAGGTAATCAAACTTAAATAGGTAGTTTATAATTCAAATACTCCTAAGATAATGTTTGTATTGGAATGCAATGATTATTATTACATTTAACCTCTAATAAACATAAAATATTTTTGTATTATATTTCCAAGCGTTCCGGTAATGTTTAATTATTTATTATTCTAGGGCGCATCTAGGTTTTTCGAGGCCTACGGCTTATTAAAGTCTAATGGGGTCCCATTTTTTGCTAGATTAAGAATTATTACAATAAAACAAATAATACTATAAATTATAATAATTATTATATTATTAATATAAACTATTTTTTACTATACGATAAGTACTCATTGTTAATGAAAAAGTATTAAAAATTTATGATAATAATTCAATTTTTGTGGGCCTTGATACTTGGGGGCCCAGGGTTTAAGCCTTATTAGTCCCTATGTAGATCCGCCTCTGGCTTTATCGTTCTTCTATGGTCATTGATTATCGGAAATTCAGAAATCTCTTCAAGATATATTTTGATAAATGTGAATTTTCATAAACATAAAAAAACTGATATTGTGTTTGTTTTCTTTCATTTACGTGTTCAAATCAGTATCGTTAGTGTGTTGAATGATTGTTACAATACATCAGCGATTCCCATATATAAAGTCCGTAAAATATAAGCCCGGACTTTACATATATTTAACAGCTTTTAAGCTTTTATGTAGTTAGGTGTAGAAAATCTTAATTGCCTTTGTTTAAACTTCTTTTAAATTGAAAAATAACCTGCTGATTAAAATTATATTTGTCAGACATTACAGATTTTTTTTTTTTACCCGATACCTTCTAGAAAATGTTTTGCGTACTTTTAGGGGTACACCGTACACGCACTGTACAGTAATTCAGATGGAAAACACTGAAATAAATGAGCATAATTTTTACAAAATTGTTTGATGATAATAAATTATAAATTTTCATTTTTCATTCAACAATGATTTTAAAAAATTCACCTTAAAATTGTAACTATTTTTATTTACGTGTCTAGTAGGCTACAGTACTTCCGTCGATATGAAGAAAGCATGGGAATTTTGAATGAAAGTTTCGATTATTTTTATTTTTCCGACTGTTATATGTAACAGGAAAAGTATGGCGATCGGTCAAAAAATGACCCCCACAAATTTTTATATTTTTGGACTCAGCGGATCTTGAAACGTCGAGAAATGCAAAAAAAAAAAAAAAAAAAAAAAAAAAAAATTCAGGAGTAATTTCTATATGTATGGATGTTATTGTGTGTGGGACACGATTTGTTCATCCTGTTTTATAATAACTCTTGGGCTTTTTGTCGAAAATTTCTGAAATTTTGTAGGGATGTTTGTTTATAAGGGAACTGATGCTATTAAACTGATTGGTTATCTCCCACTTCCTCGATCTTTAATCGAGGAGGTGGGAGCTAATGGAGTCGTTGTGTATCTCCAGTAGGGTCGAATTTAATGACGATTTTATTCGTTATTAGCATTTACAATTTTTTTTTTTTAATATAAAACTCATCCTACCCTCAAAATTAAGGTTTTTGCCATTTTATAGTTAAAAATATAAAAAGTTTTTAAATAAAATATGATAACAGATGACGCTACCAAATGTTGTCGGAAAAGTTAAGCAACTCATTGGTGGATTTTTAAAAAAATTTTATTTAGTAATTCACTGGATTTCTGAAAAAAACAGAGATAAACTATTTTTCATAATTTAATAAGTAATAATATTAACATTCAAAACAATCACTTTTATGTAAAAATTAAAAGAGTAATGTGTAATTTCCGGAAATGTTAAAATTTAAATTGCTTCCATAAATTTGTTAGAAAGAAATATAAAAGAAATATGTTTTGTTATGTTACAGAAGTATATCTCCAAAAACGTTCTTGTCAAACGCTTCTCAGTCTGTGTGGAATTTGTTACTAAACAGGAAACACGTGTTGAAATAAGATCCATTCATTTCGTCCTTGAAAAAGAACGGGAAGATACTAGAAATAGAATGGCTCCTCTATTTTTAAACTACTATTATGAAAATATTAGAATGTTAAAATTAATTATATTTTCAGAG
This sequence comes from Centruroides vittatus, assembly GCF_030686945.1. Lineage (NCBI taxonomy): Eukaryota > Metazoa > Arthropoda > Arachnida > Scorpiones > Buthidae > Centruroides > Centruroides vittatus. Next base: position 3,524,771 of record NW_027120673.1, read on the forward strand.
TACATTTTTTGTTTTGTAAATAGTAAACATTTTCAATAGATAAGATTTTTGTATATGGTATATACATTTGTATTGTCATCAGTGTCATCAGTATTAAATAATCGTTAAAGTTCGCAACGGATTGTTTATTTCTATAATATTTTAAACTGAATGAGAAAAAACAATTTTGATGGGTCAAAAAATATGGTTAATGTTACCTATGGTTCTAAGATGGCGGCTCGTCTGATTCCAGCAAGGAAACAGTGGGGACGCACGTTCTAACCTAATCTAACCTATTCTAATAATTTTATTGGTAATAATTATGGTAATTTATTAGAATAGGTTAGGTTAGGTTAGAACGTGAGTCCCCACTGTTTCCCTTCTATTTGCTGGAATCAGAGACGAGCCGCCATCTTGGAACCATAGGTAACATTAACCAAAAGATATTATAGATATACTTAAAAAGTTTATACTGATATTGAGTATTTTAAATTTAAAGATTTAATTATAACAGTAGTATATCATGATTAATATAAATTAAAGAATAAACATATTTAAATAAACTTTACAAATGTTTATTCAATTTTTAATATTTTCATATTTATATTTATGCTTTAAAATGGATAACATTTTAAAAATTATATCAATTATATAATTATATTTAATTATTATTCTTTAATTAATTATGTTTAAATATATATATTTAAATATATTATACCAATTTTTAACTGTAATAATCTTTTGATTACATTTTATATTGTATTTTATTATTTTATTATTTTAATTTTATATTCTTAAATACAGTAGTAATATATTAAAGTACTGGTATTATAAAATATAATACTTTAAAGATTTATAACATTTTTTATTAATACAAATATTTTTTATAACATGATATTAGAATTCTTTCATACATCAATTTATCACAAATTCAACTTTATAAAGTTAAATAAATCATTTACTTATAAAGAATTCCAATAAAATAAAAAGGATTAAATGTATAATTGAAAGTATGTTATATCCAGTGTCAGATATTAATCATTGTAACTTATTTTATATAAAAACAATATACAGGTAACCTGCAATTCAACAGGCAGTTTCAATGTGGGTTTTGGTTAATGCAGGTCTATTCTGAGGAAAGTTCAACATTGTCAGCTCAACAGAATTTAGAGCTAGTAACATTGAATCAATCCATTCTTTCCACTCCTGCTCGGTGTTCACGATTAGTTAGTAGGAAAAAAGACAGTCTTAGTTTTCCTGGAGTGGTGCTCTTATTCGGATAATTTAATTTCTATTTTTACATTTAGTGTAATTTTCTCAAATATTTCTGTTTTAATTTTTTAGCTTTTACAGAAACCTACAAACAAAAAAAAATGGCAGAAACTGTATTATTTTCTGTTATTTGTTTTCATTTTTGTTGCAGATATGCTATATTTTGTGTAAAATTTTTAATTAATTAATAATAATTCAATAATTTTTCAAATTCGATTTTTTCATTTTCCATGTTTTTACTCTCCTCAAGCAAATAAATGAAAAAACTTCAGATGATTTCTTAATGAATTAATTCATGAATTGATTTATTTCCCATTGATTATTAACTTTGATATGCGTGGTTTCAATATATGCAGTATAATTGCAGAATCAATTAACAGCATATATTGAGGGTTACAGTCAGCATGATGAAGGATTGCACTTAGTCAATACTAACTGTGCTCATTTTATGAGATAGGATGCCAGGATGGAATAGTTCTGTGGTAATTTTTCTATACATGCAAGTACTTGTGTTATATGAGTTCTATCAGTTATAATACATCATTTTTCCTCAGAAAGAGCATTTGTGTAAACAAAAGTGAATCCTTTGTAGCATGGAGGGATAATTGGGAAGGTAGGGGAGGGCCAGAAGGGTGATCTATGGATTTTTAGTCACACACATTATTTTATACTTTGATAGACTGTTTTCTGGAGAATTGGGATTTTTTTCTAAAATAATGAGTACTTCTATCAGAAAAGGAAAGCCTTTAAATAGCCAGGCTTGTGAAATAGTATGTAATGTGCTTAATTTATGGATGAGAAGAGAGAAAACTGTGCAAAAGAATTAAACAATGTTGCAACACAAGTCTCAGTGGTAGAGGGAGTTCATTCAATTTAAAAAAAAAAAGATAGTACCAGAAGAAGTTAAAACTCCTGGAAAAAAAATCATATGCATCTCCAATAACAGGTTTGGATGAATTTGAGTACTACCCATCTTGTTATCCTATCTCTGCTTAAACAGGCACAGTTGATATTGATCAAGTGCAATCACTGACAGTGCTGACTATATCTACATACTGCAAATAAAGTTTTGCTTAAATTATTATATTATACTTAATTGCTTAAATAATTTGTTGGTTATATTTACATTAAAAATGCTTAATAAAAGTTTTGATGAATTATATTTTATGAATGCTTTGAGGAATTAAAATTAAAAAGTTTTTAGAAAATAAATATCAAAATTTTAAAACTTTTTCTATTATTCAAATTTTTATGATGTATCAATCAATGCTAGTCAGATTATCTTGATTTATTATTATAGTATGGTGTTCCGATTTATGTTTTGAATATATTGTCCAATCTCAATATAGCACCCTCCTAAATTGTGTTATACTCAGGCTGAGTGCAGTAGCAGCCAAGTTGCAGTGGCCAGTGAGAATCTGAGAACTTTTTTCTTTTCCTTTTGTTCTTATGTTGTGATAGAAAACATTAATAAAAATACCTTTATTCTAATGAAGGTTGTTGAAAATTTTCAAAAAGGTGATAGTTTTATCATCAGCTGACAACCTCATTACCTTCAAGCTTTGTTTGTTTTTCATTTACGTACAGTATTTGAAATTCTTCCAAATGGACAATAATTTTTCTTTTGAAAAACTGGCTGAGATACATCTAGTTTATGGTGAAGCAAATTATAATGGATGAGAAGCTGCATGATTGTATAAAGAGAGAAATCTCAAGAAGCCATCAAGATCTTGCAAGAGTCATGGCTGCTTGCACACATTTGCAAGCTATTCCAGGAATATTCCATAAGATTCATGAATTCATGAACTGATGATGCAATCTCTGTATTGAACTATGTGGTTTCCATTTTGAGTACTTGCTGTAAATTCAAATAATTGCTCTATTGCCAAAACTGCTCATTTATGAACATGGATTTATTAATAAAAAGTGATTGTTTTAGTATTCTCTAAAACTCCTGAAGTTTGTCAACATGTTTTTGAACTGTCAGTACATTTTATGTATAACTTAATTTTGTGCCAATTTCAGATGGGAACGAATGATTGCATTAAACTGGGGTTAATGGTATATAACAGGTGGCCAAACCTTGTACAATAGGAGCTACATGTCACTTTTCAGAAATGTGCAACAGCCATATTCTCTATTGAAACAGTATTTTATATTATGTATAGTTAAAAATCTATAGTTTTTTACTATTCTATACTAAATATCACTATTAGTTACTTTGTGACTGGCTAGGTAAAGTAATTAGAAAACATTTGTTTAACTCCTTCCATTTTATATACAAGTATCCCTTGATTAATACAGTTACCGGTAATTAATCCCTCGATGCTACTGTGTATATCAAAATTGCGTTAATAAAATATAGAGGTATCTTGGAATTCAATCAAACAATCATCACCCACTAGATAAATTTTTGGTTAATAACAAATATTTTTATGTTAATAACTGAAAATAGCAAATTCACTATCACCTTATTTGTGAGAAAAACATATCTAGGTTAAGTAAAGACAGCTGTTAAAGCTGTGTTAATTAAAACTTTTGCCACGTATAAAAAAGGATTGCCATAATTAATTTTGCATCTTAATCAAATCCTGCATTAAGCAAAACTTTGTTAAACAAGGGATACCCATACTTAGCTTTCAGTTTCCTGTTCAAGGTTAAGTTATAAGTTTTGCTTACAACCTGTCTATATACCATACAGCATAATCAGCAAACTTACAACAATATTGCATATGTGTAAGTAGTAAGTTTATAAAAAGAAATTGTATAAGTATACAGGAGTTGCAGTAAGGGTCTAGAACAATGTTTCCCAAAGTGGTTCCTAAGGACCCCCAGGGGTCCTTGGAACAGCTGATGGGGTCTGTGGCAAATTAAAATTAATTTGGGAGTGTGTGGATATCAGGGGTCCACAAAAAGTTTAATAAAAGTAAAATGATCATGACCCATTTTCATTATTAAGAAAGTTAAAAATAAATAGTAACAAATAAATTGGTAGTCATTATTAAACTATATCATACCATAAAGAATAGATACATAAATAATAAATTTTATATTTTTGTAATGTAATTTATAACCCAATTAGAAATAAATTATACATTTTTTTGTTTTCACTATATTATACTCATTTTTCAAAAATGGGTAAGCTTTAGTAATTTTAATAAATATTACTTTAAATATCAAAATTTTTTATCTATATTTTATTTTTACATCACCATTCGCCATTCAAAACATATAAGTTAAATTTGTAATTTTGTTATGATGTAGTTGTCTAGAGTTATTTCACATGGTTAGGTTTTTGCTATGAGAAGGAGTCTGTGGGCAGTGGCATAGCGAGGAGGCAAGGGGGTGTATCATGCCCTGGGTGCCACTCACAGAGGGGCACCCAAATGGTCTCCAAGACAAACTATATGTGTTTCTGGAGGGGAGGGAGGCGCCAATAAAGTGTCGTGCCCCAGGCGCCAGTTATGTTTGCTATGCCACTGCGGGGGCGTAATAAGTTTGGGAACCATTGGTCTAGAAGAACTGCAGTTTTGCTGAAATATACTGGATTTAATTTGTAGGTAAATGAAGATTACTTTATTATGTATTAAATGTTTATATTTTAATGAAAAATTTATAATATTATCTATAAAAATATTGTTGTTTAAGTAATTGGCTTACAAATTATTGATTAGTAAACTATTTTGAATTGTTTGATTAATAAGTCAAATTATAGAAGAAATATGGCTACTATTTGATTCCAGTAGATTGTTTGGTCTTAATCAAAAATTGAGTTAATTGTTAATATTTCTTTTATATTTGTTTATAGAACAAATAGTTTTATCTTTTCTCAATATTGAAGATTTATAATAAAATAGAACAACATACAGGAATAATTTTAATGGTTTTAGACATTTCAAGACATTTTATAGTTAAATTATTTTATAATTAAAATATACTTTTTAATACATTCTTTTCAATAAGAAAGGACAAAAATATTTTATAGTTCATAAATATATTGGTTTACATTATTAGTAGCTCAGTATAGCTCTATAATAGTTTGTTTCATTTCTAAAATATGTTTTATTTTTATAGCCAGGAGATATATTTGTTGCTGTTTTGGATTATGATCCACCAAAAAGTGATACTGAGGGCATTCCACTCAAGGAAGGACAAGAAGTTGAATGTCTTGATACTTCAAAACCTCGAAGGTATGTTTATATGTCTATGTTATCTTCATTTTAGTATAAAATTCTCTGGATATGGATTAATATATTTCATATTCTTGACAGATTTACACTTCAAACTGAACACTCTTTTAGACTATTACTTTGTTAATAATTATTACATTTATAAAAATTAGATAATGTTACATAATATTTGAAAAGGTTAATGTGTACCTAGGTAGTCCAAGATGGCAGCTCATCTCCGATTTCAGCAATCAGAAGATGAAACAGTGGGGACGCACATTCTAACCTAACCTAACCTAACCTAACCTAACCTAACCTATTCTAATAATTTGGTTGCTAATAATTATGGTAATTTATTAGAATAGGTTAGGTTAGGTTAGAACATGCTTCCCCACTGTTCCCTGTCTTCTGGTTGCTGGAATCGGAGACGAGCCGTCATCTTGGACTACCTAGGTACACATTAACCTTAGGAAATGTTAAACCAAACATTGAACTATTTGTTAATATCAGTTTAAAAGGGAAATTGTAAAAGCTAAAGTTTAAGTTCTTATATTTAAAATATTAAAAATTTAACAGAAGTTCTAGCTTACTGTGCATAAAATTATTAAAAATTTAAGAATGAACTTCTCAGTATATACCATAATAGATTTATAAATATTTCAATTCAAAATTTTTAAATTTTATTTATTTTTCTACTTACATATAAATAGAAATTAAGTCAATAAGAAATAAGAATTAAAATAAAGCAGAAAAAAAATTGTGCTTCTAATGATAACTACAAAATAAAAATTCAATTGTTGTACCCTGATGTAAAGAAGAGGAAAAGTAGAAACGTAAAATTTTCTGGAAAAGAAACTGAAGTATAAATTTTTTCTTAAATAAGAAAGAATTTATACTTCAGTTTCTTTTTCAGAAAATAAATGTCCATTGAAAAATATTTATATAATATTTAAATACTGAATGTGTAGTTTATTTGGCAGTAATTTTTGTTCAGTTTAATTTTTTTGAGTCATTAGAAACACTTTCACTTTTATCAAATATAAGGTTTTAAATTTTAAAATGTATATTGATTAATGTATATTTGTATAAATATTTTTGTTTTATAACTTTTAACAATAAATAAATAGTTACACAGTTTACTTTCACCTTTATATAAAATGGAACAGAATTAAAAATAAAATGAATGTTAGTAAAATAAATGTGCAAAATTATTATTCATACTTATTATAATTATATCTCTAACTGCACTTACAGTAATACAATACAATACCCAAAAACCTTTAAAATGCAGTTTAATTTTCTTGATTACCAAACGTTTTCGGTCGGATTAACTTACCTTTGTCAGGGTCGAACAGAAATTTGCCAAATGAAAAATTCTTTGCCAAACGGAAATTCTAGAATGTTTTTAAAAAATTAAAATCTTCGCAGATTCGATTGCGCAAGTCTATTTGTTCTTTTATACTTGTAAAGCTGCCACTTTCCATGCCGATGCAATTTTATAAGATTCCTGAAAATTTATAGTTTGCCCTTTTTCACTGTACTTATGTACTTAGATTTTAATTTTTTAAAAACGTTCTAGAATTTCCATTTGGCAAATTTATTAACTGACGAAGATCAGTTAATCCGACCGAAAACGTTTGGTAGTCAAGAAAATTAAACTGCATTTTAAAGGTTTTTGGGTATTGTATTGTAATACTTATTATAAGTATGAATAGTGATTCTTATGATCTTAATAAACTGATATATTATGTCCACTAATTAAATATATTTGAATTACAGAGACATTGCAAGTTGTAGTTACTACATTTAACATTAAATAACAATATTGTACTGTACAGTACACAGTAATTTTTACAACTAATAGGTAGATATCATTCAAATTGATTACTAATTAGATCTAGTGGTATGTTGGAACTGGCTTGTGTGAGCTGGTTGTTATAATTTTTTAAAATTATTCATTCAATTGTTAAAATTGTTGATGAATGGATAGATGATGATGGATAAACAGTGTTTTACATATTAAGTCATGATTTCTATTTATGTTTTTGAAAACAATAAAAATATGATCTCTGTTTTTGTATTACAAAACAACCACACATTTAATATTTTTATATCTCTAGACAAAATGAAATTTAGGAAATTTTTATTAGTCTTTTTCCTCTTGAATGAAGAAAAAACTATCTAAAAATAAAATCCACTGTAAGTTTGCTGGCTGTTGATTTGTTGAACAACTTGATTTATTAGATGAATTCACGTGGCCCTATGAAGAATTAACTTAACCATGGATAGAAGGTGAAAGAAAATTAGATCAATTAAATAAAGTTTTGAAATTCAAAATAAATAAATGATTTCAGTGATTTTATGGATGATAATGTAGAGGAAAAAACAACATTAGTTCTTGAAGCAATAGAAAAAGCTAGAAAAATATGAATATGATAGCAAATAGTAGTGCAGTAGATGAAAGTGGTTTCTGTTTAATGAATGTAATAGGTACAAAAATAAGAACTGTTTAACATATATCTTAATTTTTGACAATCAGTTTACTAGGAAAATAATTAAAAGATTTGGACTCTATATCTTTGTAAAACCATGACTAAATACAAACCACAGATTGGCCACAAACTTAACCAAATTGCTGTTTGGAACTTATATATAATTTTTTTTTTAATATTAAACTCTGAAGTAAGATTAAAGTTGATTGTGAAATTTAAGTAAACTTTTATTTGTACTGTACATGAAAATATGTTAAATAAAATAATGTGTTGAATTCAAATATTTTAAAAGACAATAAAAAAATCCACTTTGATAAAAAAATTTCCACAAATGTGATGATCCCTTTCATAGGAAGTGTTTAAAGTTTTTTTTTCGTTAATATAAAAAGGATTCCAAAACATTTTTAACTTATAGGGTAAGTATGTGAAAAAATACTTTATTTTTCTTCTTCTTACTCCTTGTGCCTCCAAAGGTTAAAAATTTACCAGCACACCACTAATTAGATCTATAAATAAACCACAAAATTAGATTAAACTTTATTTTTTATGAAAAATCTGAAAATTGTTCTTATTTTCTATCTGATTAATTGATTTGAATATTTGAGACTTTTCTGATTGACAAAAGACCTTTATATGTAGTTTAGTTTCTATCTCTAAGTCTATAATTTTTATGAGTAAATATATCATGCATGCATGAGAGAGAGAGAGAGGAAAAAAATAATAAGTTTAAGACCCAGAATTGTTAATATCTGAGAAATATTCTAGTTAATTGAATTGTTAGAAGTAGACTAGATATGTTTAGTCTATTTTTATCATATTTATATATTCAGTATAATGAATATAAAAATATGACGACAAATGAAAAAAACCAAAACCAGACAGAAAATATGTTTGACTATTTGTGGACGTATGGTTTATGTATTAGGATTTATGGTTAATGTTACCTATGGTAGTGAACATGGCGGCTCGTCTCTGAAACAGTGGGGATGCACGTTCTAACCTAACCTAACCTATTCTAATAAATTACCCCTATTCTAATAATTTGGTTAGCAATAATTATGATAATTTATTAGAATAGGTTAGTTTAGGTTAGAACGTGCGTCCCCACTGTTTCACAGACAAGCCGCCATGTTCGCTACCATAGGTAACATTAACTGGATTTATATTCTGAGTATTATTTATTTATCAATAATATCAGTCAATTCAAGTAAAACATGAATTTATTAATCATCATCTAGGTATAAATATAATGTGATATGAATGTAAATAAATACTCCATTATATTTTTTGTTATTATGCTAATTTTTCAGAAGTTTTGTTTTGTTTTGTTTAGAGCAGCTTACAGAATTAACTTTAATTTTTTTTTTAAATCAGATTGTTAAATCAAATTGTTTATAAGAAAAAAGTTTTCTTATGAATAAAACATTTGTATTTCATTTTCATAAAATGATAATTTGTAATTCTAATGGTTTTTTTATATGTTAATTATTAAATGGTGGTTGCATTATAATTTACTAGAAATCAAAAAATAGATTCTTGTAACTACTGAATAGTAATATTGGCTCTTATATATAATGAACAGTTTTTTTTATGTCATTATCAAATACATTGTATAATCTTGAATAGAAGAATATTTCTTGTTGCTATTTAGTATTTGTATATTTCATTATTTTTATTATTTTGTATAAGTTCAATTATTAAATAGCGAATCATAATATTATTTACTGTATAAAATAGGTGGCAGGTGAAAACAAGACCATGTGAAGTTTCTCAAGAAGTAAAAGAAGGCTGGGTTCCATCAGCTTATTTAGAGAAAAAAGCAGATGCAGGTGGAAGTATTACTGATCCAAAATTACTAGAAGCAAAAACAAAACGCGAGTAAGGTTTTAAATTTTTATTAAAATTAATAATTTAGGCAATACTCATTATTTAAAATTCAATATTATTTTCATACTATTGAAAAATTTTATACACGTTTTATTAAAATTTTTGAATGTTACTACATTTATATGACAAAGATTTTGGTAAATGGCATATGAATGTGGAAGAAGGATGACTCATTACATTATGTAAATCATTTAGAAAGTATTTAATTCAGATAAAGATTTGTTTCACATTTGTGTTACATCCTTATCTTATGAGTTTTAGTGAGAGAGAGAGAGAGAGAGAGTGTGTGTGTGTGTATGTTTCCATAGAGTTAAGGTGCCTTCGTTACAGTATTTATTTGCAAAAAAATATAGTTAGTTTCTCTGAGTCCTTCCAATAAATGTAGTCTCCAACTTTTTGACACATTTCTGCACATGATTTAAAATGGTGCTTTCTTCACAGTTGTGGTTTCACAATTGGAAGTGTCCAAAGTTATCTTTGTTTCTTACATCTATTCATTTCAATTCATCGGTTTGGTCCTGGGATATGTCACCTGCAACTAGGTGACATACTGATGCTTTGAGTCATTTAAGACTCTTAGCAAAAACAGCTTCTGCTGTTTTAGCTTTCATTCCTTCTAAGTGCTAATATTTTGAACTTTTTGTTTAAGTTGAAATATAAGATATAATTTATAAAGAAAATGATTTTAATTAATTAGATAATTATTGAAGATACCAGATTTTCATATATATGATGAGGATTATAAAATTAACAAAATTGATAACTTTATTGTTGAATTGCTAAAAAAAAGTCGAATACACATTGCATTTCTGTTGTCTCTGATCATTGTCTTTCAGTAAGATCATGTGAATTTAGTTATGTTTAATTATTTGTTAAATCTTTACTTGTCTGCTCTGTTTAATATTTATTAGTTCTTGTCCTCTCAATATGTGGTTTATAGAAATACATAAAAAATTTACATTTTTTTGATGATTACAATATAATTTTTGCTTATTTTATGAAAATCAATGCTTAAATATTTGATAGGATTTAGATAGTTTTAAAATATTATCTTAGCCGTGTATACAAAATTTTACATAGTATGAAGTTATGGAAGAAATTGCAAACCTCAAAAACTTTTTATTTTTTAGCATGCCTTCAGTTTTAAACAAGTTTCATTTTAGAAAATTTCCATAAAATAAGGCTGCCAAAGTCTTGTATACTTGGTATGGTTGATGATTTTGTTAGGGAAATGGTTTTTCAAGAACTTTAGTATGATTTTGAAGTTTCTGTTTTAGTTTTTTTTATTTATTTGCTTCTATTTTATACAATCCAGACAAAAAAAATCTCGGACAGCATTTCATCTCAATTAATCTCTAGCTTATTCTTCAATAATATTAAACAGAAATGTTTTGTACACTTATAATTATTTTATATTAGTAAACTTTGATTATAACTAATGATATTTACGTATAAAAGTTTATAAAAAAGTTATGAGCAGTTGAAAAAAGCATGTGCAGCAAAAAGAAACTCGGATAGAGCTATTTCTAACAAAAAATACCTCAGACATAATATTAAATGACCTGTCCTAAATATGCAATTGTGCCGACATTGTGATATTTGCATTTTTTTCTGTATTAATATTATTGAGGTGTAATAACAATTTCATCTAGTAACACTGGAGTGCTTAACACAGAGACACAGTCTAAAAACCTTTCACAGTGTTGTATAGAGAACCAACGAATGTTTTCGTCCTCCACCGAGGCCTTCTTCAGGTTGAGAACTAAAAGTAAAAGTTATCCCCACACAACTGCCAGAACGGTGTAGCCCATAAAATAAATAACTTACATGTTGTGTTTCACCCCTCCTCCCGGCACCGTTTGAATTCCTCGAACAGGAATCTCCACGCATGTGCGACCAAGTCCCTGTCCTTACTGTTGATGCAGGTGCCTTTGACGCTGGCTTTATATATCTCCCATGCCTCTAGATGCCTTATGTGGTTGAAACGGAAGGCATGCCAAATTAACTTTGTGCTTGGGAAGTCCGCCCGAATTTCCGGGTCGGAAACGAACGTCGTAAGGGCCGTGGTGTGTCTGTTGTTTTTGAGGTCCGCTTGATGCCCCGTAACTGTTCGTTGGTTCTCTATACAACACTGTGAAAGGTTTTTAGACTGTGTCTCTGTGTTATTGAGGTGTATTTGTTTAATGAAAATGGCATGTAGTAAGGCTGTAAATGTTGATATGTGAAATAATTCTTACCTTCCATAGAGAGGTCAAATCATTAAGAGAAATTGCAAAATAATTAAAATTTGACAAATCCACAGTATAGGACATAGTTTCAAAATATCAGGAAACTGGTAATATTGATTCAGAAAGATCAACTGGAAGACCGGCTACTAAAAAAATATAATAAAGACTTCTCACAAGCACCTTTGTGAAATAGAAAAACTTGAGGTGCATTACTAAGTGAATTAGTGAATGAATAGAATAAAGTTACTGGGAATGAAGTAACAAAAGAAACTTGTTATATCCATTTATATGTTTAGTAATGCTATTACTTTTATTTAACAATTGTGCATGTGATCTGTTTACTTAGACAAAGGAAAAAAAAAACCACTTCTCATGAAAACACAAAATAAAAAACTGATTGAGTGGGCCAAAGAGCTTGATGCTGGACAAAAACACAGTGGAAACAGGTTGTTTTTAGTGATGAGATAAAGTTTGAAGTCTTTATTGGAGGAAATAGAAAAAAGTTATTAGAAAATGAGAGGAGGCATTCCATTGTGTCTGTCTAGAGTGCACTATAAAATTTTCAGTAGACATTATGGTGTGGGGTTGCATGTCAGCCAAAGGTGTGGGAAATTTGCATTTCATCAAGGATCTGTAAATGCAGCAAAATACCAACAAATCTGCTATCATCATTAGAAAAATTACAATATTGTTTTTTATTTTCCAGCAGGATGGTTGAAGTTGCCATATTGCTAAAACCATCAAGAGTTGGCTGGTCCAATATAATATTAACATATTAAATTGGCCATTGAGCAGTCCTGTAGAAGTTAACTATTTTTTTTCTATAGAAAATATGTGATGTAGAATTAAGAATTTATTGAGAAAAAGTCCTCAAGGAAGTGTCAATGGTTTAAAGCAAAAAATCAAGTAAATTTGGCATAAAAACACTTCAGATAAGTGCTAGGCTCTTATTGATACTGTTGATTATCCGATGGATCTAAGTCCACGGATGTAATAAGGATGTATGTTAAGGACTCAAGTAATGACCAATTACACGTGCACGAATTTGGCGAAACAACAGTAATTTATTCTAACAGTACAATAACCGCGAGATGCTTCCTAACCTCAAGTTTACACGATACACGACTTAAAACTAACGAAATTTACAATACTCTATATACATATATACATACACATTTTCCTTCTATACAATAATTGCATATATTAGCCTTCGACGAATCACGGTATTATGTTAAGTAAATGCAACACGATCTCGAGTTCCAAGCGTTCCTTTTCTTTACGTTAATTCACAAAACTAATAGTTCTTTCCGATACCTGAACGTAATTTACGTCACCAGAAGTACGTCCCTCGTTGATACTTCTCAATTACACTACGATGGAAACGGATTGTGCTTCCCGACTGAAAGTGGTCGCCCTTTCTAGACTCCTGTTCTCCCGGTCTAACTCCGACGTCCTTGCTGACCCTTCCTCGGCAACCTTCCTCGACGAATCCAAAAGCAGCCAAAAAGTGTCCTCAATCGTGAGAGTCCCTCAATTTATATTTCCCGCTCTCCGGAAGTCCGCTTCACTTATTGTCCCACTCTGGACCAATCAGAAAGCTTCTCACGTATCCTAAGGTGACATCATAAGAAAATTCCACGCGACACGGTACAAACCAAGAAAACCCGATACATACAAAAAGGAAACCGAGAAAATAATTAATAATAATAATAATAACAATAATACATAGTTTGCGTAGCACTACATATCTCCCCCCAAGCGACTCACTTCCCGTAGTGCAAACTACGGAAATCAATTTTGCGTTCACGTAGGTTATAAGGTTTCTTACGCACCTCAAGGTCAGTGCACTTCTGCACACCACTTGTGTCAACACCTTGCGTGTTAGTGACCACCCACGTCTCCTCACCAACCGATCATCCAGGACTTCATCATCATCCTCCAGTACAATTCCTCTATCCTCCCTCTTTTTTTCTTATTACAAATCGGATAGCCATAGCAAGGTTTTAGGCGATCGACATGGACAGTCTCCTGATCCTTCATATTGCAACCTCCCACACGATACGTAGTTGGTTTATCACCTGGTGATCCGAAAGGGTCCTTTATAATTATAAGAAAACTTATTCCCTTTAACACCTTTCTTTCTCACCCAAACCCTCTGCCCTTCCGAAAAACTTACTAATGTTCTCCCTTTGCTTCGATAATCCTTCCTTTCTTGTTGTAATTTCGCGCATGGATACTCGCATTTTCCCGTAATGCACGGAGTTTCGTGACCAGGAATGCCCTACGCTCATCGGTAGACATATCATCAGGCAGGTATTCGATATTAGGGGTACGGGGATCAACACCATACAAGAGGAAGGCAGGTGACTCATTATATGGCAGTGTGGTGCGAATTGTTATAGGCAAAACATGCAGAAGGTATCATTTCATCCCATTCGACTCTCCCATCGTCAGAGGATTTAGTTATCATTTCGACTAACGATCTGTTCACATCCGTTCGCACGTGCCATTCGCACAAGGTCGATAAGCGGTAGTAATGTTCCTCCTAATTCCTAACCACTTGCAACAGTCCGAGAATAAAGATGATAGAAAGTTGGTACCTCTATCGGAAATAATTACTTCTGGGGCACCGTACCTACAAACGATTTCATTAAATATTGTATTACTCACAGACCATGCAGTTTGGTCCTTCAAAGGGTGTGCTTCGACGAAACGAGTGAAAATATCTACTATTACAAGGATGAATCGGTTACCGCTGCTCGATGTGCGGATAGGTCCTACTATATCCACAGCAATCTTTTGGAAAGGTGCCTCAGCCGTCTCGTTTTCTTGGAAAGGAGCCTTTCCTTTGTGTACATTATGCCTCTGGCACCTTTCACACGTCTTAATGACACCTTCGACCTTCTCTCTCAAATTCCGAATATAATAGTGTTTCTCAATGTTAATTATAGTTTTTCGCACGCCCCAATGCCCCGACAGATTGTTTTCGTGAACAGCCTTAATCACTTCCCTAGCAAGATCCTCCCCTACGCATAATTGGCTAACATACTTGTCACGGGACTTCAAGAGGCTTCTTCTATACAGGCATTCGCTTATTACTACATACTGGTGCATATAGCTCCCAATATTTCTATTCCCGGGGCTTCTCAGTAAATCCCTTTTTATGGGGCCAAAAGTTTCATCGCGATCCTGTGATAAACCAATCTCGTATCTATTAGGGATTACAGCCCTTGTAGATTCAACATCGAAGTGATGAACCCCGTTAACGTTCCTCGAAAGGAAGTCCGCTACTTTATTGTCAACGCCTTTCACATGTTGGACTTCTATATGGTAGTCCATAATCTCCATTATCCAACGAGTCAGACGCTTGCTCCCATTTTGAATGTTGCTAAGGAACACAAGGGGTTTATGGTCAGAGAGTATTATCGTTTTTTGGCCTAGAATTAAAAATTTGAAGTGTCTTAAGGCTAAAACAATTGCTAGACATTCTTTCTCAATTGTGGAATAATTGATTTCTGCCCCTTGAAATCTCCTACTAAAATAGCCTATCGGAGCCAGTCCCTTTTCGTGCCGTTGTTCGAGCACCGCAGCTGCCGCGTTGTCAGATGCGTCAGTGTGCAAATAGAATGGTCTATCAAAATCCGGGTGAGCTAGAATTGGTGGGCTTGCTATTGCCTCTTTTAACTTTTCAAAACCTCTCTGACATTCTGGGCTCCATAAAAATCTCTTCCCTTTCTTGGTGAGTTCTGTTAATGGAGCAGCGATATCGGAAAACGACGGGATAAAATTCCGAAAAAAACCAACCACACCGAGAAAACTGCGGACCTCTTTTACACTACGAGGTGTTTCCACTTTCTTGATCGACTCAACATTGTTGGGATCAGGTCGCACACCCTCGCTATTAATAATATGTCCTAAATATCTCACCTCCTTTGCTAATATTTGGCATTTACTCGGATTTAATTTTAGGCCCTCATCCCTTAATGTACTAATTACTCGATCGACAAGCTCAAGATGATCCTCCAAACTTTGTGAAAATAATACAATATCATCTTGAAACACAAAGCAGCTATTTCCGACAAATTTTGCTAAGATCTTCGTCATAATGTATTGGAAAAACCTCCCACTATTCTTCCCACCCTGAGGCATCCTACAAAGTTGGTATTTTCCCCATGGTGTGGAGAACGCAAATATGTGTCTTACCTTGGGATCTAGAGGAATCTGGAAATACCCTGCTTTTAAGTCCAATACCGAGAAATATCTGTTCCCATTAAGTTGGGATAAGATGTCGTCTATTCGAGCCATCGGGAATATTTGGGGTTCTGTTATATCATTAATTTTTCGCAGGTCCAAAGTGATACGAATCTCACCAGAGCTTTTAGGAACAACATGTATAGGAGAGTTCCACTCCGATGAGCTCTCCTCACATATACCTGCTTTTATCAGCTCACTAACTTGCTTCTTAAGGCCAGGTAAGTAACTGTACGGAATTCGGTACTGTCTAACGTTGACCGGACGTTCCGACGTCAGGCTAACAGAGTGCATATGTCTGCTAGTGCCAGATAACTCGGCAATTTCGCTAGCAATAGCGTCCGGATACTTTCTCAAAATATTTATTATTTTCCTCTTAACCGGTTCATCTAGGTGATCCAATCTCCACACCTCTCTTTCTACCTCTGCCACCCCTACCTCACTATTTATATTAATACAAAATCTCCCTTCACGACCTTGCTTATCTGCCTTAACCACTGATTCGATCCCCACCAACAGCCCAGGGTGCTGGCAAATAATGTCCATCCCGATGATCATCTCGTAACCTGCCCTTTCAGGAAACCCAACACTTGGTGTTGTCGTGCATACCTTTTTCCCATCGTGGAAACAGCACTCGATTGCTACGGCCTCATCACTGTTTATGAGTGCTCCCGACATCCCACTAATACATGAATTGTTTGGGACCACCCAATTCCTATTTTCACGCCTGATATATTCAGTCAATTCATTCTTAATTACGGTCCTTTCTGCACCTGTATCTACTAGACCAGCAATTTCACGTCCTAGGATTACACCTCTTACAATCGGTAACCCCCGGTCTGACAAGTGGATCTTTCTGGTCAGTTCTAATTTAACTAACCGGTCATTCGCCTGACCTTTCAAATGACCTCTGACTAGTTTAAACCTCTTCTCTTGTTGCATTTTCTCGAAATATGGCCTATTTCACCACACGTGTAACAACGGCGCTCTTTTCCCCACCTCTCGCGGTTATTGTTCCCCTTCATGTGCTCGAGTAAAGATGCCATGGACTCGGTCAAACTCCTTATTTGAGTCTCCAACTCCTCTACACGCTTACCCAATTGTACTTCCCTTCTCTCCAACCCCCTTTCATGCTCAACATTTGCGCATACCTCACTTATCCCACCTCGTTTGTTGCAGGCCGATTCGATTTCCTCTTCTTCTTCGGCCTTTACTATCGCCTCATCCAAGGTGTCCGGCCGCCTCTGCATCACCTGCCTCCTAATCTCCGCTAGTAGTCCTTTTATAAAGCATTCCTTAACAGCATTGTCGCGAAGCGTCGCTAAATTAGAATTGCGCGTCACCGCTCGTGAAAACAACGACTTAATCCTAATCCCGTATTCGCAAACCCTCTCCCCTCTTCTCTGGGAGATCTTTAATACCTGATCAAACGGGTCCTGTTCTTTTTCTTTACGACCAAAGCACTTTATAAGAGCCCTCCTTATTTCATCATAGCTCATGACGCCCTGGTCCCTTAAATCGAAAAATAAAGACAAGGGCTCACCTTTTAGGCGGGCTTGAACTACGGTGACCTTCACAGTCTCATCCCAGCTTGCCAACGACGCGACGTTCTCGACGGTTTGGAAAAACCTACTCACATCTAAAATATCTCCGGGCAGGTTCGAAAAACATGGGATCATGCCCATAAATCCCGTTACAATAGGCACATTGCCCAATTCCCCTGCCCCTGAAGATCCGCTGGTAATTTGTTCATCCATAGTTTACCGAAACCTTTTGGTTTTACAATAATATAATTTACAATTCCAATGGCTATAATTACAGATATAAGCGGCAGTAGGATGAGGGGTTAATACAAGATGCACGTTTGGTCGGTCCTTTTACAACAAACAACCCGATCAATATCCTGTCGCGGACGCCAATGTTGATTATCCGATGGATCTAAGTCCACGGATGTAATAAGGATGTATGTTAAGGACTCAAGTAATGACCAATTACACGTGCACGAATTTGGCGAAACAACAGTAATTTATTCTAACAGTACAATAACCGCGAGATGCTTCCTAACCCTCAAGTTTACACGATACACGACTTAAAACTAACGAAATTTACAATACTCTATATACATATATACATACACATTTTCCTTCTATACAATAATTGCATATATTAGCCTTCGACGAATCACGGTATTATGTTAAGTAAATGCAACACGATCTCGAGTTCCAAGCGTTCCTTTTCTTTACGTTAATTCACAAAACTAATAGTTCTTTCCGATACCTGAACGTAATTTACGTCACCAGAAGTACGTCCCTCGTTGATACTTCTCAATTACACTACGATGGAAACGGATTGTGCTTCCCGACTGAAAGTGGTCGCCCTTTCTAGACTCCTGTTCTCCCGGTCTAACTCCGACGTCCTTGCTGACCCTTCCTCGGCAACCTTCCTCGACGAATCCAAAAGCAGCCAAAAAGTGTCCTCAATCGTGAGAGTCCCTCAATTTATATTTCCCGCTCTCCGGAAGTCCGCTTCACTTATTGTCCCACTCTGGACCAATCAGAAAGCTTCTCACGTATCCTAAGGTGACATCATAAGAAAATTCCACGCGACACGGTACAAACCAAGAAAACCCGATACATACAAAAAGGAAACCGAGAAAAAATAATTAATAATAATAATAATAACAATAATACATCACTTCAGATAAGTGCTAGGCTCTTATTGATACAATGAATAATCATATGAAGGCTGATATACAAGCAAAATATAAAATAACTAAACATTAATGCATTGTCTGAGATATATTTTTATCAGAAATGGCTCTATCTGGGCTTTTTTTTTGTTGCACTTGCTTTTTTCAACTGCTTGTAACTTTTTGTATTGTCAACATGGAAATTTTTTAATGTAAAAATCTTCAGTTATAAAGTTTACTAATATATAATAATTATAATATTAAATAATTATAAGTGTACAAAATTTTTCTTTGTTATTATTGAAGAATAAGCTAGAGATTGATTGAGATGACATGCAGTCTGAAGTTTTTTGTTGGGGTTGTACTTTTTTATTACTGCTATTATTAATTATTCTTAATTCTAATTTGCATAATTACTGCTAGAACTCCAACAACGATTTCTTTTTCACTTCTGAAAGCAACTCATCATTTTAGTAAAAACACTTTCCTAATAAATCTTATGTTAAAATACAAAAGTTAGTATACTTTTTTAATATCCAATCCAAAGATTCATTTTCTGGGTAGAACCTAGAATTACTTGACAATGTTGTGAATATTTTATTAAAATTGAATGCTGAATTGAGTAAAATAATGGATAGATTGGACAGTTTGGAATCATCTTATAGGGCTTTTGTGTCATCGTTATAGTTTTTGGAAGAAGAATTATCATCAATAAAGAAAAGACTAAATGAATTGAAGTCTAGACAAACTCTTTTGGATAAAGGTATGGGTGAATTAATTTCTTATTACATTGATAGGACTAATAATGTTGAAATAAGGAAGGATATAACAGTGTTTGGTTTAAAAATAGACAAAGATATTGATTATTGTTATGTGGTTTAAATATAAATTTAACTATGGCTTCCTGGTGCTCAGCTAGGTGGCTAGCAAGCATTCATGTTGTGGCTCAATATACCTTGTATTCACTCCCTTACAGGACATTGAGGCCACAAAACAAATACTTGCTAGTCGCCTAACCAAGCATTAGGAAGACATGGTGAAAGGAAAGCATACCATAGAGCTCGCAATAAATTTAAGGTTGGATGACTTTAGGCTGTGAAATTGGAAATTATCAAAAGTTAATTTTTTTATATTAGAATTAAGAAGGTTAAATTAAGGAATATAATTTTAAATTAAGTTTGGGATATATAATAAAAAAAAAGAGTTTAATATTAAATTCACTAAAATTACTGTTTTGTAGATTTGCTTTATCTTGCCTGTTCTTGTAAGAAACCATAAGAGATTTTGGAAGGAAAAAGAAGGATATTTGGCAATAAAACCATATTAATGGATGATATTCTAATAGTAAATACTGTAATAAAGTCTAATGAATATGTATAAGTCAGAATTCCTTATTAGAAATGTCTTTTTTATTGAATTGAAAGGTTTAAGAGCTAATTTGAATAAAGGGATTAGGCATAAAATTGCTAAATTAAAAACATGAAATAAACATGGCTTAGAAAACTGTTGATCATATATATGTAGCATTTTATATAATCAAAATTATTTGCTTTTTCTTAGGTTTGTACGAAACCTGATGGCAAGAAAATGAGATGTCAAAACTATTGGAAGATTCTCTGAAACTGAAGAACTGGTGATGGTTTTTCTTTTGAGAACAGACAAGCTACTTACTCAAAAACCTTTTAATGTAGTATATAAAGGTTTGCATTAAAAATTTTTTGAGTGAGTATTTTATAAAAGTGCAGTTTAGAAAAGAGTAAATATTAATTGAACAATTGAACTTGTTGTCCTTCATATGGTCTAGCTGTATTTGTTAACATTACTTTTGATTCAAAAGAAATTGTGATAAACAAAAATAATTTATATCTGTGATTTTGAAAAATATGTTGTTTTAATGTAATGATGAGCAATATGTTAATACTAGTTTATGTTTTTGTAGCTTTAGAAATACAGGGTGGGAAAGAAAGTCACTTAACATCCTTGTTACAGAATATAGAATGCACCCAAAGAATGTACAGTACATTTAGCATATCATGTAATGTGCATAACTTTATAACTGTTCAATAAAATCTTTCAACAGTGAATTTTGTGTGAAATTCTGATCCTAAATGATATGTTACATGCCCCCTTCCCCGTTTATAGTTGCATTTAATATGGCAGCCATACATATAACATACATCAATCTGTTTTCCCCTTGGTCTAATGTGTTCCTGACATGAGCAAATTAACTTTGGGAACATTTTGTAGCAGGGGTGGTAAGTGACTTTCTTTCCCACTCTAGATTCAGTATGTGAGAAGATTTCAACTTGTCTGGACTCCTGTATATCTAAATATGAAAGTATTAAAATTACAGGTGATTTTACTACTTGAATTGGAGACTCAAATGATGATAAAGTATATTGTATGGATTCTTATAAATTCTCACTGACCAATCTATTGAGTGTGAATTCCAGCAAGATTGTGGGCAATCAACATTTATCAATGCTGGTGCAGTTACTGAAAGGAGTCTTGTATTTAGAAATCTTGAAAAAACAAAGCTAAAATACAACAGGAGAAAATTACTACAGTTTGCTTTAGATAAAAGTTTACTGATCTTGAATTTAGAGAAAAAAGTAATTTTTCTGGGCTAATTTATTTTTATGGCAAAATTGTGTAAATCAGTAGTGAATTATTGTTTAATAATAATGGAAAATTTAGTGGAAGAATTTTTTGATCAATTACACCATCTGATCTTTTCCCATTGAGTCTTCATTTTTAAGATGAAGTTAGATCAAGAATTCTTAAATATTGGCTGACAAAGATGAAAAGATTTGTGTATTGTTGATTGAATTCAATTTTATAATCTAAAGCAAATGATTTATTTAGTCATGACAGCAGGATTTTGAATTATAATGATTCTTGTAAAAGCTAATTACAATATATTTTAAATTGAGACTTAAATTTTATATAAGATAAAAAATATTTGATAAATTAAAAGAGATACAGCTATGTTCTAGAATAAATTGAATAGATATTGATATACTGTGCTTACAAATATGATTCCTGTTTTCATGTGATTTAATTTTTCTCTCTATATATAATAATTCTTATAAAAATCACTTTGAGATGAGAATGAAAAGAGGTACAATGGACAGAATTAAGATATTTTGGATGATGTAGTAAGATATACTAAAAAATGTTAGTATATGCTGTCTGGTGTTGATAAAATTTCACTGATTTTTGTTAAAAATACTGAAGCTGGCTTGTTGTTGTGTTCATTTAAGAAAATTGTATGGAAGAAACATATTTTGAAAGATTGGAATAAAATAAAAATAAAATGATATATATGTTATGGACCAAGTGATTAATATGGGCATTATGAATAATGATAAATAAAATTGGGTATTGTAATTGTAGCCGAGTAATAAATAACAGAATCCGGAGAATTGCTCGGCATTGATAAAAATTTAATGGTTTCAAAAATTATTCCAAATTCTGAATATACAAATATTCATGCTTACAAACTACGATATACAAGTTAACTGGGACCGGTTGTTACAATACAACTGACGGGTTCCCAAGTACTGACAAACAAAGAGCTTACTATAGCTTAGGTTTAACTTAACTAAATTATAGTAATATTGGACCCAAAATTTAGAGTAAGATATAAGAGTCATAGAATTATACATAAATTGTAGAGAATGAAAAGTTCAAAGGAGTGACTGGCAATAATTAAAAAAAAAACCTTGGATCCGTTCCTTAATAATTGTCTTCTTTACGTACTTGTCCTCATGTATCCTCCATCCTGCTTTCCTCTCTTCCTGAAAGTGTCTTGTTTTTTCCCATTCAACTCTCCCTCCCTCCTCTGCCAGTAACCCTCGACAGATCGGATGTCACCCCCTTTTGTTTTCTAACAGATCAGACCACATGGGTCAACTAACTACAGTGTGGTTAGGGAAACAGAAGCTGGAAGTACAGTTTTGGTATAAGGAAAATAAAGAAAAGAAAAATAAATAACAAGGCTTAATAAAGCCACATAATAAATTTCAGGTGTTTTAACATAATTTATCAAATTGACTGGTCATTATGAATACTGCTATCATCTAGTCGGGCAAAGTGATAATAATAAGTTGAGGAGTGATCATCCAACATACGCTAGCCAATCAGCACTCGCATCTGAGTTGTGTGTGTGTATTGCACTTAGTACCAAATTTTAAATTTATGTGACCAGTTGTTAATCTTGTGCGACATATTAATTTTACTGGAGGCCAAGGCTATAGTCAATGCTACTGCAAATCTAATAGATGCAAATGCTACAAAGAAAAAATTATGTAATTCCAAATGTCATCAAAATCTTAATTGCTCGAATAAATAAACTAAAAAATATTTAATTTTTTATATAATTTATACCAAAAATGAAATTTCAGAAGTTTCCTGTAAGTTGATTTTTTGTTAATATTAGTTTAATTGGTAAAATTTTACCTATGTGCACCGTCATGACAGCGGTTGTAACTGTTCATGCTCCTGATGACTCCTCCTGGAGGGGAGCCACCAGCAGACCACAATTGTTTAACGTCACAAGTTATTGATTCATGGTAGTTCTTGAACACACATATCAATAACTAGTGATGTTAAACAATCGGCGGCTCCCCTCCAGGAGGAGTCTGTCGGGAACATGAACAGTCGCAACTGCTGCCATGATGGTGCACATAGGTAAAATTTTTCCATTTAATTAATATTAATAGTACTTAGTTTTAAAAGATTACAGGTTCTTTTTAAAATACTTTGAAATAATTCACAAAACATAAATATTTCTAAATGAAATAATTAGAGTTTTTAAAATCAAATTAAAATGTCGCACAAGATTAACTATTGGTCGCATAAATTTAAAATTTGGTACTAAACACAGTATGTGCACTCAGATGCAATTGCTGATTGGCTAGTGTATGTTGTATGATCACTCCTCAATGTATTATTATCATTTTGCCCAACTAGATGATAGCAGTATTCATAATGACTGGTCAATTTGATAAATTAATCAATATTTATCAAACTGTGCACCCATTTTAGTCATTATGAATAATGCCCTATGCCCTATTAATCACTTGGTCCATAACATATATATATATATATATATATATTGAATTAACTATTGTTCAAATCCTTAAATATATATCAACTTTCCAAAGCCTTATGTATTCGTACTAAGCCAAATGATTGCCATAATTAATCGGGCTATTAATATGTTATAATTATAGCATATAATTACATACATAATATGCTATAATCATATTATAGCATATTAATATCCTGATTAACTATGGCAATTGTTTGGCTTAGTATCAAATCCTTAAAGTCCAGCAGATTTTTAATTTAAACTAGTTTTTTGTTATTTTTAGTAATCATCTTCAGGTTAAATTTCAGAATGTTGTTTGATTGGTGTTCTGGTGGCATATCTTAATGAAATTTGTTTGCAGATTTTTAAATTGAATCTGAATCTATTATAAAGAGATCTCCTACAAGATTATTTATTCTTTAGGTACTCGTCCTCACATATCCAAAGTCCAATGTTGTTTGTGATACTTACTAATGATACTAATATCTTTTAAGATTATGTTGATGATGTTTTTTGTACGCAAGGATTTATATATAAAGAAAAAAGTCTTGACAGCATTATTCAGTAAACAGGTTCTTCCTTGGATTTATTAGAAAATACTAGTTATTTGTTGTGTACCTATAGCAAATTTATTGCTTTTTTCAGGAGATGAGAGAAGGAAAATAGGATTAAATCTGCTGCCTTTCACATTTTTGATGTAGATTTTTTTTTTTAATTCAAGAGTTCTATTTTTACTGATTTGAAAAATGTTAATTTTTTAGTTAAAAGATCAATTGTTAGCAGAAAGTGAAGAAATTTAAGTTTTTTTGGAAACATTTTTTATATATAAAAATTAGTCAAATGTTTACTATATCTTTTGTAAATTGAAAGATTATGGTTTTTATTATTTATTATTTTATTGTAAACTCAGAGGATTTGCAATTTATGATAAAAATATTATCAGCTTGAAAATGCTATTTTGTAATGAACTTCCATGGAGTTCTATGAGATACAATTATTATGTATTAGCTAATGTTTGTAATTTATATTTATTCCCATCTTGGGTTTATGTAACTTATAAGAATTAATAAATGAAAATAGAAGAAAATTGTTATGAGATCAATGAATTATAATTTCATATTATTAGAACATTTTTGTAAAGAACACTCACTGAAAAGAAAAGTCAAAATATGCAGAATCTTGTACATTTGAATAGCAAAAGTATTTTTTTGCATTTTAAAAAGTATTTCATCTATTTTGAAATAATATTTCAAGAAAGATGGAGTACTGTGTTATGTTAGAAGAATAGTATTTTGAAAATCAGTAAATAAGAATTTTGCTCAAACAGTTTTGTATTTTCCAACACTTAAAACTTGGGATAGTTTCATTAAAACTTAAAATTAAAAATAGTTTTTAGTTTCTTACTTTTTGGAACATAAAATTGAAATGATAAATCAGATATCTAATTTTAATTATGAAAAAATAGTTTATGGAAAATAAAGGTTGACATACTGGTATAGAAAATTATTTTGAGTCACACTTAACAACTGTGCATTTAGTTGTTGTTATTAGTATTATTAAACCAGTTTTTTTTTTCCTCATAAGTGTGATAGAAAAATATACAAATTTCTATATTATGTTATATATATATATATATCTAACTCATGTAAATTGCATAGTGGCATTGGGTTCTCAAATTATGCATGTATGAAATATAGTTTTTAAAAACGTGATAAAAAATCAATACATATTTATGATTCAAAATTACGCATACAATGTAGTTACGATCTTTGCCTGTTAATGGTAACATTTACATACATATCATTTGAGAAATATTAACCTTTAGGAAATCTATTACAATCAACATCATGAAGAATAATAGAATTTTTCAACTATTCTATATTCTATTCTTAGTGTCTCAACTTTAGAGAAGATTCATATGTACTGTACATTAATGAATCAACACAAAACTTTCCTTAACCAGCATATGTTTGTAATTAACAGCATGCTCTTTTCAAACAAACTGTTACAACTGAACTAAGTCTCAATTGTCTAGAGATTTTTTTTTCATTTGTTTGAATTGCCTTGAATTTTATTTCCATCTAATAAATTGTGTTTATATGAATATTTCATTTTATACACATTACATTTTATGTGGTATTATTAAAGTATTTATTAATGTGGATAAATTTTATCATTCCAGTTTTGGAATGTTAGTAGGTTTAAATTCATGCGTGCAGAATAAAATTATGGTTTTTACCATTAGTTCAAATGGAAAAATGTTGATATGCAAAATTTAAAATACAGCAACTTAGACTGCAATCCTGCATAATTTGAGAAATGTCTATATACATGTAATAATTATTCTAAATTATTTATATTATCACAGTTAGATAATATGAACAATTCCAAGATCTTTAAAAATATAACAATAAAAAAAGCCTGTTTTATTGGAGTTCACTTTAATAACAGATTTTCCTAAAGCACTTTTGGGCAACCAAACCCATTGTCAGAAGTCATAAGTGAATTCCAGGATTCACGTATGACTCCTGACAATGGGTTTTGTTGCCCAAAAGTGCTTTAGGAAAAGCTGTGAACTCCAATAAAACAGATTTTTGACAATTGTCATAATATAACAATAACAAAATCTATGGCATTTAAAAACTTTTAAAAGTCAAAAGTAATTTGTCTGAATGCAAAGGTATTAATAATTCTCAGAATAATGAAAGATTAGTATTTGCAAACTCTTATCAGGAAAATTAATTTCACCTATATTTTCAATGTTTTCATAATTTTGTTTGGATATTTTTCAAATTTAATGTTTTTCAATTTTTCTTTAAGATTTTTTTATGATGATATAATGAATAAACATAAATTATAAAAGCGTTATGCAAATGATAATTATATTTTAATGAATTTTAATAATTTTATAGAGCCATAGTGAAACAATTAGTAGAAACCGAAGAAGATTTTGCACGGGATATGCAATTTGTTGTAAATAACTATGTTAAAGAAATGGAAGGAACAAATATGCCTAAGGAATTAAGAGATCAAAAAGATGTAGTATTCAGTAATTTTAAAGAAATTAGTGAATTTCATAACAAGTAAGTATATAGATTATTAATAATTGTTCATAATTTGCATTAAATGTATAGTATATTATTATTATCGTTGTTAGTTTTTTAAATATTTATTACAAAATACATAATTTTACAAATAATTTATGTATGCAAATTTAAGATTTTGAAATTAAGTTGTAAATTGGCACAGATAAACTGAATATTTTTTTTTATAAATCAAAAAAAAATATGTATTATTTTGATTGACATCAGTTTACATTTTTAATTACAAAGAAAATTGAATAAGTCTTATTTGTTAAGAAAGTTGAAAATCTGGTGTATCAAAAATTCAAATTTGATCATCTACAAATAGATATTAATTCCTTCAATGGCAAATCGTTTGTTGATGATGTTTTGACCTTGCATTGTTGATGTTATAACATTCATTTAGAATTTGTAATTTTTTTAATTTTGAAATTATGATTAGTGTATTTTTTTGTTTAAATATGATGATTCTGTAAATTATATTTTGAATTTTAAAAGTATTCCTACATTTCTTGTGAAATACTGGCTTGAACTTAGAACACCTAAAGTTGAATTACAGTGTATTTGGAGTTTAGTGTTTAAAATGTCAATTTACAAGTATATTTGAAATTCAGCCCCAATTAATCCAGATTTTCAATGTTTACCTGTAATTGATAAATCTAGCAGAAAGAATGCATATTGAGACTTATCTCATTTCATTATAAAATGCAATGGTATTGTGAAATTATAGATTGAATGTTTGACTACATTTGCAATTTAGTGCAATGATACTTGATAAGTTTCAGTACATTCATGAGATATATATTTTAATTCAGTAAACAAATATTCAAAGAGATATTTCAATTTTTTCTGTTATAGTGTTCTAATAAAAGGTGTCCAGTATTATGCAGCTGAACCAGCCAACTTGGGTAAAACATTTCTGAGATTGGTAAGTTTAAATTTTATATTGGATTTATTTTAAATTTATGTGGATGATTAAATAAAAAGAATCTTAAAAATGAATAGTAAAAAGAATGACACAATATCAACAAAGATGAATTTATTTTTTGAGTTATTACAAAAATATTTTCAATTGTAAGTTGAATTTATGAAAATGATGCAAATATATTTTAAAAACTGATTGTTAGAAAAGATATCAAAAACAAAGTTTAAATGTAAAGTTTAAAAGTAAAGCAAAATTATCATTGCTTTAATGATAATTTTGTTAAAACATTTATTACAATATGTCATCTATATGACATTTACAATGAACATATAAAATTATTTTGCTTTTTGTTAAAGATTCAAAAAGTCATAATCATTGAATTTTAAATTCTGCAAATAACTTCAATGACAATAGTTTTTTCCTAATTCATTCTCTTTTGAATATTGTATGAATGTAGTCATGTCTACAAATAAAGAGTTCATTCTCATACAAATATAGACACTCAGCCAATGAACATTCATTATTATACCTAGAGATGCTAAAAAATGTTAAAACCTTTTCTTTAGTGAATATAAATGATTGCTGAATTATTTTTATTTTAAATTTTTTGATTATGGATTGATTATGGAACATTTACAAATAAGTTTGCTAGTCAATATGCCATTCAGTAAAGCAGAAACTGCTGCAATTTTCATCAGTAATGCAGTTTCTGCATTACTGATGAAAATTGTTGAGTATTATGCTAAGAACTAACTTTTACTATGTTAATCTGAAAAAGTATATAAAATTTTAAATCACAGGAAATTTATATTTCTGTAGGAAAGAGATTTTGACAAACATGTTACCTATTGTCGTGATGAACCTTTAGCCCAAGAAGCTCTTGCATCAGGACCATTGAAGGAATATTTTGATGTGAGATGCAGAAAATTTAGATGATTTTATTATTTTATTTTATTCTATGTAAGATTGATTAAAACAAATTTTTTTTAACTTTTAATATAGAATTTCAGCAAGAAAATAAAAGATGACAAAAGTCTTTCTGATCATTTGAAACTTCCAATTCAGAGAATTAATGACTATCAGCTGTTATTAAAGGTACTGTACAGTACATAATGCATATATATTTGTATTTTTAATTTTTTAAAATTAACTTATCATTATTATTAAGAAATTTTATTTATTTTTAAATATAAATATTGGGAATTAAACAAAATGTAGAAATACAATATTTAATATAATTATTTTAAAACAATAAGGAAACAATATGTTTTTGAAGTTATTAGAAAGTTCTTTTTCAATATTATCAAGAAATATATTTTTAAGAGAAGTACGTCAAGAGTAAAATATATAAAAGAGTAAACAAGAATAAAATATATTTAAAAAAATGATGTAAAAAGAAATATTTTCATCACATTTATAATCAATAAACAATAGACATATTTTAAAAATGTGTTACTTATTTAATATTTTAAAGTAACACTATTAAATGATGAATTTATGGTAATAAAATGATGAATATTTTTAATGATAAACTCCTTATTGTATTGCATTTATCTTTATATATAACAAAATGGAACAACTGAATTAGACGATATCATGCATAATTTAATGCTATTGTGATATTTATTAATCATCCTCTTAAAGTAAACCTTTTATTAAAGAAATAATATGAAATATTTTAGAAGTTATTTAAAAATTTAATTTAAATCATTTTGAAAGATGATTTGTTATAAGATAAAAACATAAGCTACTTATTGATGGTGATGATAATGATAATTTAAATATGTGAAATATAATTAACAGATATATTAATATATAGTTTTTCAAATGTGAAGGTTCTAAAAAATTGCTTGCACCAACATGAAAGTTTTTGCTTTATGTAAAGATATTTTTATATCTCCTAAAAATTGAAAAATTAGACATAAATACAAGCCTAAATATTTAGAAACACTGTAATATCTCTCAGATCATTATCAGAGACATTTTTTATTAAGTAAAAATTAGAATTTATTGTAAAAGTAATGGTAAATAATTTAAGTAATTTAATTCAATTATTTTTATATTTAGGAAGTTCTGAGATTTACTGCAAAATTAAATGAAGAAACAGAAGATTTAGAGAAAGCTTTAGAGTTTATGCAAGCAATTCCTCAAAGAATTGTTGATTTAAAGTATTTAAATTCTTTACATGGATATAAAGGAAATGTTCATAAGTTAGGAAGGATCTTAAGAAAAGTATGTTTTATGTATTTTATACTAGTGTTAAATAGAATAAATATGTTTAACAATTAACATCTATAGAGATGTCTATTTTTTAATATTTAAACTAATGAATATATATTTATGTAAATAATTATAATAATTTAATAATTCAAAGATTGTATAAATAAGCTAATATATTCATTAACAAAATCTTACTGTATTATATCTTAAATTATATTTTAGTAATTATATATAGATTCTATAATTTTGGTTGAATCACTTAAATTATATCAACAAATTTGCTACAATTGAAAAAAATAATTTTTTAAGTTCTAAAATTTTTTGGTATGTTGTTAATTAATCATTAGAAAAATATAATAATGTCATAAGTCAAATATAACTTGTTAATTTAGGTCCCCATATAACATTGAATGATAATGCAAAATTTATATTTTAAAAATGTTATACAGTCAAGTCTGCATAAATCGTAACTTGACACCGTAGGTTAATTAGTCAGTTTTCTGTGGTCCCAGCCACACTTTTTAGGTGTCTGATAAGTTGACTCCCCTTCTGAAAAAATGAGTTCACACCATGCAATAACCTGTGTGGTATGCAGTGCAATAATCAGTATTTATCCAGTGATGATGAGTTAAACGATGTCAAGTAAACCGAGTTTTTTACCATTAATAACATTAATGCCTATATAAGTTGGCCAGGACCACAAAAAACTGACTACGTAACCGACGAGTGTCGAGTTATCCAGGTGACGACTTATGTAGACTTGACTGTAGTTATATGAATTTGCTAGTAATTAGTAAGAATTGATAAATTAGTATGTTAATATTTTAATTTTGGAATTAAAAAAATATTATCAAAATAAATGTCAAATTTATTTTGCTATCTTTTGTAAAATAAATCTATTTTTTATTTTATTTTTTATAGGAATGGTTTGAGGTAACAGATGAAAATAATGTTGCAAAAGAAAAATTTGTGTTTCTTTTCAAAAGACACATTTTTGTGACAGACGAAAGAAAAGTATCTGATGACAACAGTTTATATATTGTAAAAAATATTGTAAAGGTAAATATATTATTTCAGATTGCCTATTACTGTGTATATTTAATTTACTATGATTATTATATTTATATTTAAGATTAACCAAGATATATATATATATATATATATATATATATATATATGTGTATTAATAGAAATTTTATAAACATTTTAAAATGGAAATTTTTTAAAATAATGATTAAAAAATCGAGTTTTTTCCATCAAATATAATTAAATGATTTCAAAAATCAAATATAATTAAATGATTTCAAATATAATTAAATGTTAAATATTGAAAAAGTATGTAAATAAATTTTGAATAAAATAAATTTTCTGGATTGCAAAAATCAATAATAATTTAATTATTTTATCACTCTTATTTTAAGTTTTATTTTGAATTTAAGATATTTTAAAATTCTATCTATTTAATTAAAACGTTTTCTTGAGTTAAATATAAATTGTATCCTCAGAGGGAGAATTAGCAAAATTTGCTTAATAAATGTTAAATAAATTGTAATAAAAATTTGAAGACCACAAGTGTTACATAATATTTATAAATATATTTTTAATCGTTTTTATATATTATATATTATTAATAAAAATTATTTTTAATTATTTAAATAAATTATTTTACTAGATTCAGGATGTAGATATTCAAGATGTTGTTGAAGGCGATAACAAGAAAATAGCAATTAAATCAAAGAAAGGTGATACATTAATGAGTTTTAAAGCAAAGTCTTTAGACCAGAAGCAAGAATGGGTTAAAGAATTTCAAACAAAAGCTGTTAGCCAAGGTACTATATACATATATAACAATAACATTTGGAGTTTACTTATTATGTACTGTATAACTGTATACGTGTGTGTGTGTGTTTATAGTAGTTTTATAATTATATGTTTTCTTTACTTTATAAACTTAATATGCTTTAACAAATTTATTTTTATTGGACATATAAATAATATGAATGAAATTTTATGTGTAAATAATATAACATTTAATAACATTAGTTTTTTCATTGAAATACATGTTCTGCTAGATTTTAAAGGTTTTTGTGTGTTAATCTGTAATTTGTAGAGTGTGTTCATATCATTTTGATACATCTATTTGAACTTCAGTGTAAAATAATGTTTTTTTTTTAAAAATAATTCTAGAGCATCTACTTAATTTATTAATACTACATTACAACAAGAATATGACTTTATATATAGATAAATTCTTCATTAATCCTTGTCAGAATAGCTTTTAAACTAGATAAGATGCTTGAAATGTTTATATCATTTTCATATGGAATGTACATTTTAGAAAATGTAGCAAAATGCCTCTGAATGTTAAAAGAACTAGAAAAGATCAAATTTAGAAATAGCAGAATGTCTAGAAACTAAACTGATGGTATTTAAAATTTAAAAATGATTCATTGAAACCTGAATAATGAAAACTAAATGAAAGTTTCTATTTAAATTGAGTAAAGGCAAAATTTTCAGTTAAAATCATATCTTATTGAAATATAACTATCCTCTTTAATAATATGATTTAATTACAAAACAAATAAATTTCATTATATTACTTCACCTGTTTTATTGACCTTGACCTAATTTTTAGAAATAAAACATTCACTAACTTTTTAATGATTTGATGATGAATAAAAACTTTAAACTGTATAAATTTAGAGCAAAATTAAAATTAGAAATCTTCAAATTAAAATTAGAAAGTGTTATCAAGAGATGAGATACCTTCAATAAACTTTTTAATCATTAATGTTTTTGAATATTAATTCATTACTTGGACTTATAAGTAAAATTTTTACTTAACATTTCATAAAGAATTATATATTTCTTAATTTAGCCTTCAAACTCATTGCTATTAGAATATAATTATGATAATGATACAAGGACTTTCACATTTATGTTCCTTGACCCATTGTTGTAAATTTGTACAGTGAGTGTATACCTTTTTATCAAGGATCTGACATCAAACTTTCTGCCTTCAGATTCTTGATAAAATTGGCATACACTCACTGTATGAATGTTCAAGACACTATGGCAGAGCTGGATTACATCAAACAAGTGGATAATCAAGTTGCCTGGCAAAGAAATTGCCAGACAACTTGATTATCCAGATAAGATAAAGCAATTGATTGGCACTTTCCTTACATCAAAAACGGTAATGGCAGCAATGAACTGGAGGCATAGGGTGGGTGGTATGTATGGTCGTCGGAATTAGATTAAGAAGGATGGAAACGGATTCTTATGAACAAGTAACAAGCACGTTTTTATTGAACAAGAAGCGGTACAGAACTGACTTGTAGTGCGCAGGCGCGCTACAACATAACATATAAGAATTGCCAGAGATGGCGCTGCAATACATAGCATCATCCCCTCCTAAGGAGAATTACAAACAAACATAGTCTTGTAAGTAGGTAGGGGTTTTACGATGTCTACGACTTGATTCTTGAGTATTAGACGAGTCTGAAGCTAAGGCAGTATCTGAAGATGAATTTTTCATGTTATCTTTCTGAGGAGTGTTTTCTACTATTGGATTATTTTCTTTTTCTTCCCACCACAGCTGAAGAGGAACGAATGAAGCACCTTGAGATTCGATGGATGCAGATGATCGAGATCTCAGTTGATCAATGTGACGTTTCCATATGGAACCATTAGGAAGCTCAATGTTATATGTAACAGGTGAAAG
The DNA here is from genome assembly GCF_030686945.1 of Centruroides vittatus. NCBI lineage: Eukaryota > Metazoa > Arthropoda > Arachnida > Scorpiones > Buthidae > Centruroides > Centruroides vittatus. Next base: position 3,558,785 of record NW_027120673.1, read on the forward strand.
TTTCTGAATAACTTTACCTGTAACCCAATATTCTTTAGAACAAAAGTCACGAGCAAAAATTGTGTCTCCTATCATAAATGAACGCTGTGGACGAACTACGTTGTTATTCGATAAGGTTAAAGGACGCAACAAATCTAGTCTTGAGCGAAGTTTTCTGTTGAATAGCATCTCACTTGGTGTTTTACCAGTAGAACAGTGAGGAGTAGAATGATATGAAGTAAGAAATTGAAGGAGGGATGTCATTAAATCCTTTTCACGAATTAATTTTTTTAAAGTAGACTTAAACGTTTTGATAAATCCTTCAACTGCTCCATTAGTTGCAGGATGATACAGCGGAGAGAATGTCTGACGAATTCCGTTCTGAGCTAAAAACATTCTGAATTCACGAGATGTGAATTGAGGGCCATTATCAGAATGAACATGTAGTGGAAGGCCATGATGACTAAACCAAAATCTAAGTGCTAGAATAGTAGCGGAAGAATCTGTGGATTGCATTATTTGAATTTCAGGATATTTAGTTTTTGCATCAATACCTATTAGAAACATTTTTCCAAGGAATGGACCAGCAAAGTCAATATGCAATCTACTCCAAGGCTCTTCAGGAATTGGCCATCTTAAAGTATTAGTAGAGGGAGGATTTTGATGGTATGACTGACATAAAATACATTCTTTCACTGTTCGTTCTAGATCACTATCAATGCCTGGCCACCAAACAATTGATCTTGCTAACATTTTCGATTTAACAATACCTTGATGTCCAGAATGTAATTCAATGAGAACATTTCTGCGAAATTTTTCAGGAACAAATATTCTATCACCCATAAATATTAAGTTTCCTTCTAGAGAAAGGGAATCCTTGAATTTAAGAAATGGCTTAACAGTTGTATTTATCTGAAGCCAATTATTCTTGATACACTTACGCAAAACATTGAAAAGTTTATCTGTACGACATGCTTCTATAAAGGCACTATTGGTAAAAGGAAGGGAGTCAAACTGCAAATTAAATAATGAACTTGGAACTGAGTTACTAAAATCTTCTATGAATAAATCATTAGTAGTATTTCTGGAAAGGCCGTCAGCTATGATATTAGTTGCAGAGGAGATGTACTTGATTGTATAATTATAGTCATTCAGTATGATGCTCCATCTTTGTAGTCTAGCAGCTACAATCTCATTCTGTCCTCTTTTATCACCGAAAATTGCAAGTAAGGGCTTATGATCTGTTTCTAAGATGAAATGGCGACCAAGAAGATATTGACGAAATTTCTTGATACCAAAAATAATGGATAATGCCTCTTTCTCTGTCTGAGAATATCGACGTTGAGCAGGTGAAAGTAAAGCATTAGCAAACGTAATAGGACGTTTTACATTGTCGATAATATGGAAAAGAACAGCGCCGACACCAAATTGAGAAGCATCTGTAGCCAAGTATAATTCTTTGTTAGGATCATAGTGTATAAGAAGTGTAGCTTGTTTTAATGAGTTTTTTGCACTTTGAAAAGCAGACTCATGTTCTTTTGTCCAGGTCCAAGAACATCCTTTACGTAAGAGTTTGTAGAGAGGGTGTAGATAAGTAGACAGTTTAGGTACAAATTTAGAATAATAGTTCAACATGCCTAGGAACGAACGTAGAGAATGGACATTACGAGGCTTATGAGCTTTTAATATAGGATCCAGTTTTGAGGGTAAAGGAGCAATTCCTTGTTTTGAAATCTCAAATCCTAAGAATTTTACAGAATCTTGTAAGAATTTGCACTTTCGTTTATTTAGTTTGATTCCTTCTGCTTCACAAATGGATAGGATTCTTTCAATATTACTGAAATGGTCTGAATGATTTGTACCAGAAGTAACCAAGTCATCAAAATATGGTTGCGTTTTCGGAATTGTGGAGAATAATTTCTCCATAGCTCTTTGAAATAAAGCAGGGGCAGATGCAATACCATATAAGAGACGATTGCACTTATACAATCCAAGATGAGTATTGATAACCACTAAATTTTTACTATCATCATCCAATTGGAATTGGTTATAGGCATCACTTAAGTCAAAGGTAGAGAACTTCTCACCTCCAAGTAATTTCATGGAAATCTCTTCCAAACGAGGTATTGGATGGACATCTATTTGTAACATCTTATTCAGGGTTAGATTAAAAAGTCCAGCTATCTTAACACTACCATCATTTTTAACTACTGGAATTATAGGTGTAGCCCAAGCACTGTTGGATATCTTAGAAATTACTCCAGCCTTTTCTAACCTAGATAACTCTGCTTCAACTTTATCCCTGAGAGAAAAAGGAACTGTCCTTGGTTTCAGAAAAATAGGATGTGCATCTGGTTTTAAGGTTAAATGAAGGGATATTGATTTAGAACATCCAATACCATCAGAAAATACAGTAGAGTATTTGTCTAGTAGAGTAAGCAGATTAGAGTTTGTATGAGAAATCCCAGGAGTAATACTGTTGATTTTACATGAAAGCTTTAACTCTCGAATCCAATCTCTTCCAATGAGATTAGCATTACCATGATGAACCACATAAAGGCGAAGTTTATGGCGAGAACGATTGTAAAGAACTGGTACTGTGATAAATCCCAATACATTCAACTTGAAATTTCCATATGTGCAAAGAAAATGTTTAGACTCATGTAAAGAAAAGGATGATAAGTCTCTGTTGAAGGTGGATTCAGAAATGATGGAAAGTGGGGAGCCAGTATCAACTTCAAAACTAATGTTCTTCTTGTTAATGGATAGAGTCAGAATAATAGGTGGAACTGGTGTGGAGACATCTTGAATATTGAAAAGATTAAAATAAGTTGAATTATCTATCTCTGAATAACCATTCGAATCTTTGTTGGTACGAGATAGTTGGTGTACGCTCACATGAGGATGCTTAGTTTTTCCACAAACCCTTGCAATATGACCAGGTATGCCACATTTATTACAGGTAAATGTTCTAAATCTACAATTCTCACGGGAGTGATCTTTGCTTCCACAAGATCTACAAATGTAACTACCAGTTTTCTTTGTTTCGAACTTAGTTTTATCTCTAGAACTATTCTCACTAAACTCCTTCTTTCTGTTAGGGAACTTTGTGGAACGAATTTTAAAACAATCGTTTTCGAGTGGCAATTTATTGAAACGACCTGCATCAATCAGAGCTTGTTCCATAGCAATAGCATAATTGATCGCTTTCTGAAGGTCTAATTCCGACTCATTTTTAGCAAAAAGATTTGAACGAATTCTAGGGTCGTACAAGCCTGACACAAATTGATCTCTTAAACGTGTTGCAAGGGAGTCTCCAAAATCACACTTTTCGCTTAAAGATTTTAACCCAACTATGAAATCATTAATCGATTCTCCTTCTTTCTGTACCCGGCGAGTAAAGTTCGCTCTCTCGGAAATTATACTAACTGATTTATTTTTATGTAATCTCATTATACTTTTTAAGTCAGAAAATGTCTTCGAAGAGGGTTTATCAGGTTGACAAAGGTTTCTTAACAATTTATAAGCCACCGGTCCCATCTGACTAAGAAGAGTAGCCACCATTTTTCTATTGTCAGTGATATTAGACGCTATAAAGAATTCTTCCAATTGTTCCACATATTCATCCCAATCACTATTCACGTTATACGGATTAACGTTAATCGTTGCCATTTCCGAATAAAGGAAAGAAAATAATGATAATAAGCAATTCGGTAACTTACGGGTCAAAGGTTCAAAGTCTAGCTTGAAGCCACGTGTTGACTTCGTCGAGGAAAAAAAAATAAACGTTAGTATTCTTGCTGAAACTTGAATAGAATTGAAGAAATAGACTATCTTTAATCCCATCCTCGTCGCCAGAATTGGTATGTATGGTCGTCGGAATTAGATTAAGAAGGATGGAAACGGATTCTTATGAACAAGTAACAAGCACGTCTTTATTGAACAAGAAGCGGTACAGAACTGACTTGTAGTGCGCAGGCGCGCTACAACATAACATATAAGAATTGCCAGAGATGGCGCTGCAATACATAGCATAGGGTAGTCTTAAATTATAATGCCTCCTTCCTCAACATCCAGAAGAAAGCATCTCACAATGGCAACGTATCTTTAGTATATCAACGTAACTTGATGATTTTTGAGGATGTAACAAAGCCGTTGCGGATTACTGGATGAAATAAGTCAATTTTAGGCTTTTTGAGTTGCATGGAGTATGAAACCAGAGTGGATAAAATATGCACCAAGAAATTTATGGGAGATCTGTGCCTTGAATGCTCAAGTTCAAGTCTATCTTTGAGGTGGCCAAAAACTGTTTCAATTATTGATCTTTTCCTAAAAAAATCTTCTCTTTAATTGTCATTAGTGTGTTTTTCATACCTTTTTTCACTTTAGTGATGAGGCCTCTGTTGAAGAGTTTTTCAAAGAGCTCTTTGTAGGGAACTATAAAGTATATCACATGCTGCGTTCACATGCTTATCCTCAATGATAAGTGGAGGGGTTATTCTTATTACTCTATTATTTAAAACTTTAGTCATTATTAAACCTCTACTAAGAGATTGACTGACAATTTTATCGGCCAGTGGAGCCAACTACTGTAGAAAAAACAACTGCTACTTCAGTAGTAACTGCGACGTCAACTAGTGCACCAACAACGCAAACAGTATTTATTAAACCAAGTACTAGAACAAGAGAGTTAACAACTCCCATATTCAATACGACTTTACTGCCTCTACTGTGGAATGATATAAAAAACTGCATGACTAAGACTCAACCACTGGAATTTATTCCATCCCAGTTGACAACCATCGTTTCATTTTAAGGCTGATCTACATAGGAGCCACACTTTGTAATTTATAGCAGAGGGTCAAGGAACACAAATATGCAGATAGAAAAACTTCAATAACAAGTGCTGACATCTTATTCATGGAATAATGACATACACATTCAATGGGATCAAGCCAAAGTCATTTGACCCACTTTTAACTTACACAGCATTGGGTTTCTAGAAAAATTAGAAATATATAAAATACACAAAAGATCACACTGCATCAATCATCGAGATGCGGAAAACCTACCAAATACCTGGCAAGCAATTTAATTCATTTTACAAGGTTTAATTTTCTGTTTATTAATTATCACATTTTAGTTATTAATTCTAAAAATTTTCATATTTGTAACTTCATTATTTTAAATTTGTAATTATACATTCTAAAGAATTCAAAAAGCTTGTAATTGAGGAAGATCAGTAAAATCTGATTGAATAACATTTTTATTTCAATAAATTTGTAGCTGGATTTATCAAGGTTTAGTTTATTGGTTTATTTTGAATTATCCAGTTTTTCACCTGCTTAAATTTGATTTAAAGTTTTTAAAAAAAATTAGTAGTTTATAACTCAAAATAAATTTTTGTGAAAATTTTGTTCTTGTCTAAGTTAAATTAAATTTAATTATAAAAGTAAATTTATGAAGGTTTATCAATAAGTTTTGTTCTAAGTAAAACTTAATTACAAGAAACGGAAAGACAAAAGACGGAACAAGGAAAGACAAAAGACAAAGTCTCAACTTTGTAACGTCGTATTTATATTTTTTATATTTATTAAGTTTTATTCTATTTAATATGTGTATTTTTCTTGTAGTTGTAGAAGATCTTAGTGAAGATGAATTTCAGTTAATTGAAGAAGCTGTTACTGAACCAGAGGTTAAAAAAACAAAATTAGCTTCAGAAGGTGAAGTGAAAGCAACAGAAGAAGAAAAAATGCAGCAATCTGAGACAGATGCAAAAGTTGAAGTATTAGAAGATTTTGAAGCTTATGAGGAAATGAATACAGCAATTACTGAAAGTTTAAGATCTGGTTCATTAACTTCCTTAGAAGGTAAATTTGTTTTTTGTTTTATAAATGTAAACCATTTATAAAATTGATATGGAAACTTAATTTATATAATATGACTATTTGTTGCTTATACTATCTGTTTAAAAAGATTAGAAACATTAATAATATAAAACTAAATTTTAATAATCTGTTTGATGATAAAATAATAATAATAATATATAAAATTTTATAAAATATCAATAAAACTGAAATATATAAATAATTGTTATTAATGTTTTTTAATTATTCTTATTATTTTTCTGTGATATAAATTTTTTAAATATTGTACAAATTATAATAATAATTAAAAGCAATTTAAATTTAATTTTATATTTATAATAAAATATTATAAACATTTTGTTAATTTAAATTTTACATTTTTAAGATGAACCAAAATTCTTGATGAAAAAATATGAAGTATTTTAATAATAAAGTGTTATAAATTGAACAAAATAAATAGTATTTTTTAGAATATTTGTTTGCTATTATAGAAAAATTTTAAAAATATTTTAGTTTTTTTTAAATAATTTTCTATTTAATAAATTTTTACTTTTATATTAAAATTTATATATAATTATTTTGTGTTATAAAATATATATTGTATTATTTATGTTTTAGATGATATTAATCTTAATATAAATTAATCTGTTGTAGTGTAAATCATTTCATTGTGTATTAAAACAATATTTCTTATAAAAAATAAGAATTTGTTGAAAAATGTATGTAAAATATTAATTATTTTAGATATTTAGTATTGAATTTGTATATATATCTAGTTATTATCAGTTTTTTGTAATGTATTAAATTTAAAGTTTAAGATTATTGATTTAAATATATTAATTCATAATGAATCATATTTGAATTGATAAACCTTATAATTTAGGGTTTCTCAAACTGTAGACTTTTTGTAAATGATTTTCAATTTTTAATTAATGCTCCTAATTTTTCAAATAGACATGATTATAATTTTTTAAAATTTTGCTGCAAAAATAATTTGTTGATACATCAAAAATATTGATTCAGTTTTATTTTGAAAAAAAAATTAATTGTATCAATTTCATAAATTGATACTTTTAATACAATTGAAATAAATAAGCTTTTATTTCTACAGAATATATGTTTTATTTTAAGCTTTTTATTTTAAATAGCTACTCACCATACTGGATTAATGATAATGATGCACTTGGAACCAATTATGGTGTGATAACAGAACAATGAAAAAATAAATGTTTTTGAACCCCTTCTGGGCTCTGCATCAGGTTCTTAACCATTCCAAGATGGTTATTTGTTTATGGAATAATATTTAAATTATATATGTAAAAATGACGAACAGCCTGATGCAGAGCTCAGAAGGAGTTCGAAAACGTTCATTGTTTCATTGTTCCGTTATCACACCATAATTGGTTCCAAGTGCATCATTACCTTTTTATTTTATGTTTTATATTTTATTTTTGTTTTTATTGTTTTATTTTTAATTTTAAAAGATTTTTATGATTATTCTACTTGATATATAGATTAAAATTTAATTATTAAAGGTAAGTATGCATTTATTTTTTATCTATTAATATCAAAGAATTATTAGTTTTATTTGTGAGATTACACAAATTAATTTAACATTTTAAGAAATTGTAGTAATAGAAATGCTGAAAGTTTGAGAAACACTGTTATAAGGAATGAATTTAAGTTTAAAGGCATTGAAAAATTTTCTGTGATAACTGCTGCTCACCTACTCTGAAAAATTATAAAAATATTAGAAATTATTGAAATATCATTTTCATCAAATTAAAATTATTGAAAAAACTTGAAACATCTATTTATATTTTAAAATGTTATCATTTTAAAAATAAAATTATAAGTATTCAAAATTATTTTAAAACATTTGAGAACTGATAGAGACAAAAAAAAATAAAGCTATTTAACAAATCATAAATGGACTCCATTAACCAATAGCCTAAGTTTATTTTAGAGCTTAATATTTCACTATAACCGATTCATTTTGTTTATATAAAATAGACTTCTTTAAGTCTTGTATATTTTACTAAATAAGAGTTTTTGGCAAATACAATTATAGAAGTTATTTAATTACAGCATTTTAAATTAGCTATAAAGAACCAAAAATTTTTTAAAATAGCTTCTTCATAGAGGAATTAATTTTAATAAAGTTTTTCTAGATTAATATTGTCAATGATTATTAAATTTAAAAAATCTAAACAGAAAGATATATGAGAACTTATAAATATATATTTTGGAGCATATACATTCTATATTACAAGAATGCAATGTATTGTTTTAAGAATAGAACAAAACAGCAGAATTATTTATTTTAAAAAAATTATTGTTAGTGTTTTAATATTAAAGTTTTGTTTTAATGTCATTAAACTTAATATATTATTATTAAGCAATAATTATCCTATATTTAACATCCTACAATAGTCCACTTTAAAGAATTTTATTATTTATATGTAAATATATATATATATATATTTTTAAATGTATTTTTATAAATGATATATATATTTTTTTTTATTTTAAGCTTTAATGAAGCTTAAAAATTGCTGAATGAGAGCTATTTTATTCAACTATATAAAGAATAATTAGCAATGCAAACTAATAGTTCAAAAACAAAAAAAAAAGAAGAATTCAGCTAAGCATAACAAAAGGACAGATAAGCTTAACTTTATTTATGTTAATCTAACTTTTTATACATACAAAACAAACATTGCTATTTTTCAATTAATTAGTTGAAAATACTAAAATCTTTAGATAAAATCATATTTAGACAAATGAGTGATATCTAAATATAGTAATTATGAAATAATATATAGAAGTTTACTCATTAATAACCTTCTAATAGTAATTTAAAACATTTTATAATGCACATGAAATAAATAACTAAAATATGCATGAGAGATGAGCTTTCATTTTTACATATATAATCATTTTATGAACTGCATTTTAGTTTAGAATTTTTGAACTTTTGCGAAATATATTTGTCACTATTTAAGTATTGAATGATATCAAATATTTCAACTTTACTTACATGAATTAAAAAAATTCATTTATTTTCATTTTTTAATGTTTTTAATAAAATTTTTAAAATTCTTTCTGTAAAAGATATATCCTGTATATAGCAATTATTAAAAGGGTCTACTCATTTAAATTTTTTTCAATAATGTTAAAAACAGTATATAATATTTTTATTTGATTTATTTATTTTTTTTGTTTTGATTATGAGAATTTATTATTCTTTATTAAAAATTTTAGTTTTTACATTAAAAAAGAAAGAAAATGATGATTTATTATGTAAATTAAACTAATAGTAAATATAAATTAGGCAGTGCTATATTGAAATATTGATAATTTTTTATTTATGTATGATCTTGCAAAGAATCAATTGTATTTAAAAAGATCAATGGATCTTTACATAAGCAATTTTTCAAAGAAATTCAGTTTTTTTCTTTTACAAAGCATTGAATAAGTAAACATTTTGAACATTTTCAAAAAAATAATGTTTTTAGCAAACTCAAAAAAGAATATGGAAAATAAATCATTAAAATCCAAATATTATCTAGTTAATTATTTAAGTTTAATAATTTGAGTTGATAATTGAAAAACAAAAATGATACTTTTTTTGGAATGTATGATTCAAATTAAAATATTTGAGCGATAATGATGAATCAATTAATGTTAAATATAGGTTTGAATCTGTTATTTGGCTGTTGTTTTTATTATTATTCTTAATGATTTGGTCCAGTAAATGGATTTTTCTCATATTTTAAATGGTTTGGATTTATACAATTTTATTTTAAAAAGTTATTAATATGTTGTTTATTTTTATATTGTTGTAGTGAATTTTATTATATTAATATATATTTTACTATAAAGAAATATATTATACTTGAGATGATACTTGTATAATGAAGAAACACAGTGGTGTAACTAGTTTTGTCAAAGGTGTTCAGTTGACATGGGTGCAAATCAAATGAGAGGTTGATATGAACAAAATAATTTTGCAACAATAATAATAATGTTCACAATTTTATATGTTATCAATACTTTAAAAAATGAATATTTAGATCCAATGAGAAAATACAAAGTGTCCCAAATAAACTTGACATTTTCCAGCTGGTTACAGCAAAAACTATTCATCAGAAAGTCATGAAAGTTTGGGAATGTCCTAATGAGATGATGAAAATTTTTTCTAGAGCAAAAATAGTTAGTTCCAAAAAGCACCACTAGAGGGCATATTATAGCTTTATACAGAACATAAGAATGAGCTATAGGTCGCGTTTCTTTATGCAGCGCTCAAGAAGCGCTTTACAGCGAACACTCTTTAACCCATTTCTAAATTCACTGCTGCAATGTAGCTAGCCGTTTCTAAATGTTTGCTGCAAGAGGTTGCTGCAGCAAAGATAAAGCAGCTTTTACGTCCGCTACAGGTGTAAAGCAAAATGGATGCTTGTGTGTATAATATGATATTATGCTGCAAAAATAAAAAAGTCGAAGTGACTGTTGATAAAATATTATGGAAAGATTAAGAAGGATTAAATTTTATAAAATGACTCTGAAAGTTATCTAAAGAATAAGAAAATACTATATTTTAAATATAATTATACATCTCCTATCTCTTTACTATGTTCACATTTTCGGAAAGAGAAATGCTCAATTCTTTATATCTCTTTATTTAAATATTGTAGTTCTTTAACCAAAGCGCTACTTTCGGCTGTAACTGTGGAATTAAAGGATAGATTACGGCATCCATGTTTAGCTGGAGCAAAAAGCGTTTCTAAACTATGATGCAGCGACATGTAGCGATAGCTGCGCGTGATGTCATTTTCGCTACACTCTCGCTGCATAAAGAAATGCAGCCATACAAATTATCTGCCTAATGTGAACAAAACATGTTTAAAACATGATGGCCACCATTATCTGCTACTATCTGAAAGTGTAAAACACCATGTTCAATGGTTGCATGCAGTGTGTGCCTTGGAATGTTACACACCATGTGTGTAACATTCCTTTAAGATCTGACAGCATTGTTATGGGATCACAGTAGACCAAGTCATTTGAGATAATCCCAGAGCCAAAAATTGCATGGATTCAAGCCTGGGGATCTTGCAGGGCAACATGCCACTATTTCAGTTTGAAAAGTGCCCCTTGGTGGTGGTTTTTGGAACTAACTTTTTTCCTCTAGGAAAATTCCCATCAACTCATTAAAACATTTCCAAAAATTTTCATGACTTTCTGATGAATAGTTTTTGCTGTAGCCAGCTGGGAAATGTCAAGTTTAATTTGAGACACCCTGTATAAATAGCTAGAAGCATCAGTCAATATAATTTCAATTTTGTCATTATATTATTTTCTTAATTATTTTAAATAATGGATTGATGAAAACACAATGCAATACATGGACAATCAAGGGGGGAGTGCCTCTTAGAAGACTTTCTATGGGAACCTTCTTATTTACAGGAGCACCCATAGGGAGACAAAATGAGCAAATTGACTTGTACCCTGAAAAATTAGGAGTCTTATACAACTTTTTCATTCTTTCTTATTACTTTAGGACCCTACAGTAATAAGGAAGAATGAAAAAATTGTATGTATTTTGCTCCAGGCTCCCATTATCCTGTGGCATCTTTGCCTGTTTAGGCTTTAGATATGTGAAGAAAACCTAGAAAACCACACAGCCAGCCCAATCTTTAAGCATAAACCTATGACCAACTATGGTGTTTAGTGATTTTATCCACTCAGTCACTGGTTTATTAAAATTCATCAAAAAGCTTTTAAATTAGATGATATTGATTTCTTGAAGTTGAGGAGAATCATAAATACTCTTTAATTATGTAGAAATCTTAGAATTTTTAAAATTCAAATAAGATAAGCTAACTTTCTTTTATAATTAAGACAACTTAATTGTTTTACAAATTAATATTTCAAGTAATTAATACACAAAAGTTTAATTTATCATATATTTATGTTGTTATAATAAAATTTCTAAAATTTGTTTATTATCTGTGCAGTCAGCAGCAATATATTGTTAATGATCCATATTTCACTTTTTGTCAATTGAGCAAGAAAAGACAAATTAATCTCTGTATTTTAATAAATTGATAGCTATAATAGTAAATTTATTTAGCTTCATTCACTCACTGATATAAAATTCTTAGAATAACCTACAAGAAATGAAGCTAAATATTTTTTGTTAGTGGTTCCAGATTTTTTCTAGATTAACAGAATTGTCATACTCTCAGAAAACTTAAGTTTTCAAATATATCAAAATCTTTTTCTAAGCCATCCTAGATTTACTTAAAAATTACTACTTATACTTATACTTATATAAGTATAAGTATATTTATTAAGTATACTTTTTTTAGTATACTTAAAAAAGTGTAACCGAAAAGTAACTTTGTTTTTTCTTCCTCTTTTGTTTTCATTAACTGAAATATGGGAATTATAATAGAAATTTAGTCTTAACCATCTTAAATTTAACAAATTCTAACAGTTGTTTTGTGGTAATGTTATCATTCACTAATCATATTGAGAAAAAGTATTTGTGTCAGAAATGAGAATTTTGGTAAGAAATGCTTCTAAAAATAATTATTAGTATTATATGTAATGAATTTTAGAAGATTTTGTGTGGAGTTATATTAATAAGTAAATTTGAAAATTAGCTATATTATAACAAGCTAGTTGAAAAAAGCATTTTATATTATTTACAAACAAAGTTTTTGTTTGCTGAGTTTCAGATGTAAAAAATATTTATTTGTAAATTGAGCAGTAAATATAATTTGGTTTTGTTATATATTGCAAGATAATATAGTGAAATCTTTTCTAATGTAAGATTAAAAATACAAAATTTTTGAGATTATCTATTGAAGATTATGAAAATTATAGATATAGAATATGATGACAAAGATATAGCAAACATAACAGTTACAATGTTATGCTTTCTAACTTTTAAATTTGTGTAAGAATAACATTCCACTTTTTCCAAGCAGAAAATTATTTTTTTTTATCATTTAATTAGTGTAAAACAGAAAATCTTTAATTAAAATTGAATTAATAACAGAGTTATAAGTTTGAAAATATAATGTCTTACTTCTCTGTAATAATTAAAATGTAGGTTATTTGATGTCTGCTTAGAACTTTCATTTGAAAAAGAACAACAACTAAGTACAGAATGAAAAACTTATGAAGTTTAAAATTTCATAAGATTTTCTTTCTATACCTAGTTGTTATTTTCCAGAATATTCTCAAAAAAATTAACATAGTTACCATCAAGTAAAACATGTCTGCTTTACTGCAATTTTGTATTTTGTAATACAAAATAGTTTATCTATGAACACAAAGTGATTATTGGTAAATAAAAGTTCTTATTAGTCAAGACAATGTACCAAATAAATGCTTAATATTTTACAACATAATTAGCTGTATTACTAGTAAGTATTATGTTTTTCAAATCTAACTTTATTAAAATATGATTTTTAATAAAATTGTTTCTATTTTTATATTAAGTAGATGATGAATAATAAATTTTTAATTGGAAAAAATTGTTTGATTAGACAAATGAATTGTTTCATTTAGTCTGCTTTTGTCATCATATTCTTATTGTTTATTGCTCATTTTATACTATAAATAAAAAAATACTTAACAAAAGATATCAATAATAAATCTTATATGTTAATAATGAATGGCACATTGCTTAACTTGTATTTGAAGTAAAAAAAAAATAGTATCCCATATCTTGCAAAGAATATTTAAATTCAGTTATTTTGTTATTTTCTTAACATGCTTAGTTTCAGCTTTTGTGGAATGATATATTTTTATAATCAAATTAAAATCTTTTATGTTTATAACAATTTCTGTCTGAAAGTGCATTATATCCAATTTAAGCTATGTATTTTATTTGTGCATTGCTTAAATTATGCATTGTAAATTTTAAAGAAAAGAAAATATTATATTTTAGATTATTTTATTATTATTTTCTATTTATTTTTAAATAAATTTTTGTATTTCCTAAATAAGTTTAAATAATTTGTAATGTGAATTAGTTATTTCAATTAAGTAATTTGTTTGAAGGATTTAAAGCTTACAGTGTTGCTTTTTTAAATGGACCTATCATACAGGAGAAATATTGGAGACAAATGGGAATGAATTCAGGCTTTATTGGTATCAGCTACATAAAAATGCATTTCAGGTGTCATACCTCTTATCAGTTCATATCTCCTAGTTGTACATAATATCGTAAAAATCCTTCAAATAGTAAATTAAAAAGGAACAAGAAACTAGAATATTAATAAATAATATGTTGTTTAACAAATTTGGTTTTACACATTGTTAATCTGTACTTGTTGCAATAAATATTTTAATCATATATCTGCATATGCTCTTAATTCTCCCATTAAATCCAAAAAATTCCTAAATCCATAATGTCCCAAGCTTTCTGAATATGTGATTCAAAACTCTATATTTCTGTAAATAATAAAGACAAAACATTGCTACCAGAGATAAAAATATTCTAAACAAGTCCTTTTTTCAAAAGAAGCAAACAGATTTCATGAAAAACTAAATCTGAAATGTTAAAAATATTTAAAATTTGATTGAAATGTTTTTATGACTAATCAATTCTTTTCTTTTAATGTTTAGTCTGTAATAAATAAGAATCTGTCATTGTTAAAGTAATTTTAAAGATATTTGAATAGAACTCTGATTAACTGTTTGATATAACAAGAAAATAGGAATAGTTAGGAAGTTACTAATAGATTTCTTTATTGAGAATAATCTGGAAAAACAGAACAATATAATCTAATTAAAATATATTTTTTTCAATTTAAAGATTATGGAATATATGTAGGATAAAAAATGATTATGGACGAAAGATTTGGCATTTTTATATTTAGAAATTGTCAGTTAGGGTTAAAAATAAATCACATCTTCTATTTTAGTTAAAGTTTAAATTCCTCTTCTCCTTTTGGTAGTCAAATGTGGTTTCTAGCTCCACCCCCAAAAAATCCATGCAGAAATTTTAATTTCCTCTCTTTTTGGAAAAGTAACATGATGCCAGAAAATTGATGATTATAATAACTTTGTCAGCATGAATGTGTTTCATATTTGTTCTGAATGGTTTATACTTCAACCATTTATTGTCATTTACATATTCATTGTATACAGGTAACTTGAAAATATGCATCTAATAAAAAAATTTATGTTCCAATTTTTTGACATTGTCAGTTGATAGACCTGTGCCATTAGTAATTTTTGCCAATTCTTTCAGTCCTTTTTTTGTCTTTGTGCCCTATAATGCCATAACAGAACTTTGTTTTTATTTTCAACTAAGATCTTGATGATGAGTTTCACTTTGTTCCAGTTTTATGGTATATAGTCCATTTTCATTTTTAAACCCATGTGACATTTATTTCCAATTGACACAGTAGTACGGTCTGGAGCAAAGTGTACTGTTCCACTATTCTTAGTTAATTGCATTTATTGAAAGAAAATTATTGTTCAGGAATAAGAACATTTTCTAAATCGCACTCTTTTGTTTTAATGTTACGCATCTTAGTTGACTGTGTAGCACAAGATTGATTGGCCAAGTTTATTTTAGCAGATGTGTGTGTTAATTTTAACAAATTTTCATCATTAGTCATTGAAACACTCAATTATTTAAACAGGAGACTTACTTATCTGATGTGTAAGAGATGACATGTGTTTCCTTTCTGTCAGTTTTCTTTTATTACTTCTTTCTAAAACAGCAGTCTTTTTCAATACAGCTGTCCGTTTTACAAACACAGCATCTTTTGTTGTTCTGAGGACAAACTTTAGCAATATGGCCTTTATTGTGGCATTTATATCATTTCACTATCCTTTAAGTCCTTTTTACTATAACTATCTTTCTTCATATCACAGGTTTTGTGTGCTTTAAATGCTACTTGCTCCATTTGATTCACCTTGTACTTGAAATCATTTATCCTCAGCAAGCAAGTTAAATTGTTAACGTCTTTTCTTCTGTAGGAGTCAAGTCCCATGCACTTATGAAGTTGCTAAATTTGTCTGTTAAAGCCACTAGGATTTTAGATATTACAATTAAATTATCAATTTTAATGTTTCAGTGATTTCAATCTAAAGGCCAAATTTTTAATTTTCAATGGTGTGCCATGACACTTGATGATAGGGAAGCTGTGTTTCTGTAAGAAGCCGACTTTCAGAGGCAATCAGTTAATTGCGCCAGTGATGGTATAGGGTCCATTCATATTCGTTTGCTTGATAAGCCTGTGAAAACTGTAGACTTCTCTAAATGTGTTTTAATAGATTATCTGATGTACTTAATAAATAAACAAGTTCAATGTGATTATCTCCATTATTAGATTCAATAGATTCCCTTGCCCTCTAAATGTCAATTCCTCCTTTGATAAAAAACATATAACATCTATTAATTTAGTCATAACTATCTTGTTATAATTTTCAATATTTATTTTATATTATTTACTAATGTTAAATTCTATTCTGTTTTGATTTCCAAATTGCTTCAATTTTACAAAAGAATCGATGTGACATTTACAATTTTCGTGTCTTTTGCCAGCTTTACTCTAATTATTTAAATCGTCAAAGCCATTCTTATTCCACACACTAATTTCATTTGAAAATAGTAGGCCAGGCCAACAAAACAATTTTTGAATTTTTATGCATCCACAAAGCCATAAATTTTATCATGAAAATATCGAACAAATTTTTTGTTGAAGTATTTATATTTAATTTAGTCATTGGTCTTTCTTTTTTAATAATGTTTTCTTTTTCATTATATGGTCTTGAGCTAAAACTTTTTTAAAATAAACTTTCAATATCACAATTACATTCTGAATCACTAGGCTAAAATTAAAAATAAAATAAAAAAAAAACTTACTTGATGAAATAAAATGTATGGTGGATATACATACCTGGTACAAAATATTATTTATTTGTATGAATATACTTTTAAAGAAAATTATAATTAAATATAGCTTTGTAAAGAAACGTACATAAAAATAACATAAAATCTTCTTTACTTTTTAAATCTAAAACAATCCACTTAGTCAAATAGCTTCCTACCAGTGGCTAATGGATGGAATCAGAGACAGTCTTGGTAGGTGTGTGGTGTGTGTATGCATGCGAGTGGCCATATCCCCAGGCTGATACTGGTCAATGTCAAATGCCTCTTTTGTCGCATCACTAGTATACCTCAAAGGACACGACAAAGTGGTTGTAAATTTTAAACGTTTCTCACCATAGCTGTAAAAATCTACATATGTTAAACTTAATAGATTGTCCATCATTTGTTTTTTAACTAATTCATTTTAGGACCAGGTGTCCACAGAAATTTCCAAAATTTAGCCACTCTCATTGAACTGGAAAAATTTCTGTCTTTATTACATCTAATATTATGATGACACTGTACTTGGCTAAGATTGGTTCAGTTAAGCTTTTGTTTAAGTAAAATTCTGGCTCTTTCAGCAGAGTTTTATGTCCCTAATTCCCTAATCTCTTGATTATTTAACTACTTAAGTAGAAATAAGTTGAAACTGGTTACTTTGTACTTGAATATTTGTAGTCTTGGGAAAGAAGTAGAAAGAATTTTTATGACAGTGGATACATAAATTGCAAATTTAAGGAATATAAATTATTAAATTTGTACCTTATGCATCTAATTCATTAAATTTAGTTGTAAATGATGCTGCCAAAGTAACAGTTGATTTTTTAACATTGTACAAGAATTTTACACGTTTTTTTCTGCATCCCTTTATAGATGGGACATAATAAATTGTAATATCACTGGTTTAACATTGAAATCCATAAGTAATACAAGATGGGAGAGCATCTTGCTTAAGATTAATTTAAGCTCAGTTACTGCCATTAAAACATTATTAGAGAAAAAAATGTTGCCAACTTTTCAATTCTTTTAAAACAAGTAATAATTAATTGTGTTAAATATGTTAAATGTATAGTTGTAGACATTTTTTCAGTTTAATCTATTTTTTTGTTTTTTTACTATTAAGATCCTTGATCTGCCTTTTCTATTAAAATATAAAATTTTCTTGTTTGATTTTTAAAAATTGCTTGTATAAGTTAATTTCAGTGAACTGCTGATTAATATTAGAAATATTAAAGAAATAATATGCACTTGAATTGATTATTTTACTGGATATACATTTTCTCAGATACTTTTTTATCTATCTAATTCATTCAGTGATTTGGTTATATGCATAATTTTTTAAAAAAGTTAAATATTATTAGGTTGTTTGGAAAGTAATTTCGTTTTTTTATTTCTAGAGGAATTAGATGTATTTTTACCAGCCAATTTTATTTTAATCCACATTTTCATTATATATTTCGACAGCTGACATTTTAAGGCTTATTTGTAAA
The DNA here is from genome assembly GCF_030686945.1 of Centruroides vittatus. Lineage (NCBI taxonomy): Eukaryota > Metazoa > Arthropoda > Arachnida > Scorpiones > Buthidae > Centruroides > Centruroides vittatus. Next base: position 3,577,027 of record NW_027120673.1, read on the forward strand.
AAATTTTGTTTGATTCTGTACAGTTATTTTTTTTTTGGTGACCCATCAAATATGGAAAATCGAAAGCAACATTTTCGGCATATTTTGCTTTCTTATAACTAAAAAATCAAAATGCTGTTCAAACAAGAAAAAAATTGTGGTACATGTTTGGAGAAGATGTGTTGAGAGAAAGACAGTGCCAAAACTGGTTTACAAAATTGCGTTCTGGCAATTTTAATATCGAAGATACACCACATTCTGGATGGCCTTTTGAAGCCAATGAAAACAAAATAAAGGTACTGATTGAAGCAATCTGCCTTATAACAACATGTGAAATCACTAAGAGATTAAATCTGTTAAATTGAATCATTTATTATTACTTAAAACGAATTGGTTTCGTTTCAAAGCTCGATATATGGGTTCCACATGTTATTAACGAGATGGTTGGGTTTTAAAGAAATTTGTTTTTGAGCTTTTACCAGACAATTTAACAATTGATTCGAAAGTGTACTGCCATCGAGTAAACAAATTGAGTAATATCATCAAACAGAAAAGGCCAGAATTGATCAACAAACAAAGTGTAGTGTTTTACCATGATAATGCCAAATTTCACACAAGTTTGGTAACTCATCAGAAACTGTTATAGCTTAGATGGGATGTGTTATCACACCAGCCATATTCGCCAGATCGGGCACACTCAGATTATTACTTGTTCCGGTCTATACAAATTTTTTTTAACTGTAAGACATTTACTTGAAATGACAATGTCAAAAATCACTTGAATCAGTTTTTTGTAAACAACGATCAAAATTTTTATGAATGTGAAATCATGCTACTACCAGAAACAATGATGACAGGTATTTGACCAAAATGGTCAATATATAATTCAATAAAATATTTATTTATTATAAGAATATTATATAGCATTTATTTTTCTACAGAAAAAACGAAATTACTTTCCGAACAACCCAATATTTGATAATAAATTTATCTTTTATACACTATTTAAAAATATGATAAAAACATAAATATCTGAATATTTAAATAACAAAAATAATTAATAATAGATATTTAATGATGGATATTGACAAAAATAATTAAATTTAATAAGAATACTTTATTTAATCTAAAATTGTTTACAATTTTAGATTAAATGTAATTTTATTATTCATTTATCTTAATAAAAATAGCCAATTATTTTCGGTAAAGAGAAGTAATACAGTAATTATAATATATTATTGCCATCTTTTACACTGTATATCTGTTTTAATTAATTCTGTAATTGATATTGTAATTTACCTTAATTTTAAAAATTCACACTTTATTTGCATTTAATACTCACTTTAAAAGTATTTGATAAAAATATTAAAAAAATAATTTAAATTATCTATCTGATTAATAGATAACATTTATTTGGCTTATACTATCTAATTTTTATAGTGGGAAGCTATTAAATATCAATACTATTAGGAAAACATTGGCAGTTTCATTAATATTTTAGTATTATTAATTTTTATTATATTATCTAAAACTGCACTTATATCACTCATTGAATGCTAAGTAAATTTCATATAAATGAGTTTCAGTGAATTTCTAATTTCCATTTATATCCTAGTAGAATTTTTAATTATTTTTTCTCATATTACCTTTAATAATAGAAAATAATTTTTATAAAAAATGTCCATTAAATATCCATTTTTTAACAATAGATGTTTATTAATTAGTTGTTATATTTTAAAATCTTTCAAATGTAATTGATAATTGTCTTTGCAGATAAGAATTGAATAATTTAATCTTTATATAAATTAATAACTAGAAATACTTTTAATATAAAAACATAATGAAAAGTAGAAATAATATAAATTGCAAACAACTTATAAAAAACTTTTCAGAAATCAATTTTTTATATTTATATAAACTGAACATTATTACTTAATTTATTGCATCGTTTTACTATAATCATTTAATTTTTAATGATATTTCTAGGGATATTTACTATATTTTTGAATTGCACTATTATTATTTTTAAATAAATTATTTCAGTGGCAAATATATTCCTATTTTTCAGACAGAAATTGTTTTTTTTTTGTTTTTTTTATAATACTTACTAATCCCTGCTTACTAGAAATTGCAAACTAGAATTGCTTTGGATATTATTATTTTTTTTAACTTATAGATTTCCAATCTGCTCTTGAAGATGAAGCTTCTCTTTGTGTAACAGCCTCAGAAACAGATGTAATGTCAGCAAAACCTCTTTTTACTAAGGCTCTACACGGAATCACATGCAAATGTGAGTTTAATTTTACTTTATTTTTTCATTTATATTCTCTGTATATCAAATATGTAAAATTATTGAAAAAACTTATTCTGATATAAATACATTTATTATTAATATAGAAGAAAATTAAGACAGAAATGTGATAGCAAAATAATTTTTTTGGTAAAGAAAATTTTGGAACTGAGATCAGCATTGAGTGTAAAACTATGTATGTGAAATTAAGTTAACAGTAACGTAGATTAACATATCACAGTGATTCTGAAAGTGGGGGTCGCAAAGAATATTTGGGGGTCGCTGAAAAATTGATGCCAGATCAATTTTTTTTCAAATATTTTATAAATTTACTATGGATTCATGCTTAGAAATAACAGATATAAAAGATATATAAAATAATTTTTACTTAAATAAATTGCACACATAAATAATAAAAACAATATAAATATTTTAATACGACCCTAAATATAACATTCATAAATTTGTGCACTATTGAGGAATTCCTGAGTTCCACTCTTCGCCTAAACTATGATAGAACAACGTTGTCATTTGGAACGGTGATTGCTAGCAGTGTTGCGTCTGTAGGCAAGTTGTGTTAGAAATACAGTAGAGCATCTATTATCCGAAAACCGGTCAACCAAAAGCATTTCAGTCGAATTTCCGCTAGTGCTGTGACGCTGCAATATTTGGCTACGGCTTGGGCTACTTTGATATTATTTTAGTTGATATGCATTTTTAGCTGGCAGCACTGGCGCGATCATGAGAGGGTACTTAAGGATGCGCCAATATTTGAACGAGACTTTTTCTCTCTATTGTGAGTGCTAAGTTTTGTTTGTTTTTCTGAGGACTGTATTGTGCTGAATTGGAACGTTTTGAGACTAGATTAACTTATATAATTTTGTTTTTATATATAAATATAATTTATATAATATAATTTTTTTAATATAAATATAACTTTTTTTGTTTTTATATTTTTCAATATATTTATTTTGTTTGTGAAAAATAAAGAAATAATTTTTAAAAAAAATTTTGTTTAAAAAAAAAAACATTGACGAAAATTCAACGCAGAGCAACACGCAACGGAGAGACATTTCAACATGGGCTAGATTAATTAAACAAAAGAAATTAACTCCTCCTGAATTTAAATTAACCCCCTCCCTCCAGGATGTTTTTCTACATGTACTCATTCTTTGGGAGTCCTTTGAAATTTTTAAGTGCAAAAAGGGGGTCGCCGACCAAAAAGTTTGAGAAACACTGGCATATCAGTTAATGTAGTCCTTATAAAAATTAGATTAAGATTCATTTTCCTCAATAAGAGAACTGTTTATCCTATTACATTTTTAGTTCTTTTCCTATGAATATCAGTACATATTATATTTAATTTAGGAGATTAATTTTTATTTTAATCTGAATAGTAAATTTTTTGTTATATATTTCCATACATATGTATTATATATGTATGTATTACTGTACGTATGTATGCATGCATGTATGTATATAATTTTTTCTTAAAATATAATAAAATTAATAGTTTTCATTAGAGTAGCATCATTTAATAAAATGTATCTTATTTTTGAAAATCAGTTTTCTAAGTGAAATCTCACTTAAATCTTTATTTCTATTAATTCTAGTATCACATATATAAAACAGAATCTTCACCTTATAAACTCTAGCAACAAGTTTAATAATGCAAAAACATTTTTGATTTAAATTTCTAGATCTTCTTCAGTTGAACTGTTGAATATACAAAAATTCGAATGAAAAAGAACATAAGATAAAATTTAAAACATTAAATAGAACATATAAAATTTAAAAACAACAAAAAATAAAGAATTAACAATAAATTGGCAATAAACATGAAATTAATGCTTTGTAGTAGTAAAATAATAAAAATTTAGCCAGCTTTTATTTCCTGTGTTATGAATTTTCTGTTAAATCACCAGCTTAACAGGAAACTTATTTATGTGGAAACTATTAGGTGCAACCTAAACCAAAGGATTAAAGAGCACAGGTATGGTATACCATCAACAAGAAACTCTGCAATACAGCTCTAACAGCTTATGCTAACCAGCAGGAAGTACTGTGCAAGTTAATGAGGATAAAATCATCAGATCAGGAATGAGGATAAAATCATCAAACTAGCCAAACCTCAATTCTCTTAAATACTTGAAGATATTGGAAATTTATAAAACTATTTAGTTGTGTAAACTACTGTGATATGAACACTTTATTTACCACACAGAAATCTATTTTGAACTCTAACTTGGTCAAGCTTTTATTATTTTACCACTACAATGTGTTAATTTCATGTTTATTGCTAATTTATTGTTAATTTTTTATTTTCCATTGTATATTGTCTGGTCAAGATATATGAAATGATACATAATTACAATTATGTATCATTTCATATATCAATATGTTATGTATATGCTAATTTTGTAAATGTAAATATTCCAGTTTTTTTTGTGTTATATTGCGATTATATTAAACAAGACATTGTTCAATGTCTTGTTTAATATAATTTTTCATTTTCATGACATTTCAATTTTCCATCAAATATAACAGTTTTTCATTTCATATTTATTTACAGCATTTTGGTTAGATTTTATGCAATTGTGAAACATTTCTCAATAATTTACAATTAGATTTCATCATTGCAGAATAACAGATAAAGTTTATTAATTAACAAATTTTCTTTATGTAATATTTAAAATTTATTTATTATTTATATGAATGTCTAACCATAGGTTTAATGTCTTTAGAAAAATGTTTCTAAAATATTTATGAAATAAAAATTTTCCACTTTTTTATCTCATAGGTAGAAAAAAAATGATTGTTTTTAAATAATAATAAAAATATTTTTAAAAGTTTAAAAGTATAGAAAATATCAGGTAACCAAAAAGTTCATTTAGTTTTTTTAAGACAAAAGTAAAACATCATAAAATAACAAGGATATTGCATTCTGAAATAAACAACATCACAAGTTAACTTTTTCCCAATGAGAAACAAGTTTATAAGTTTCTCTCTTATAAAATTGTTTATTTTTAGAAATAAAATCCCCACTCAACTCATTTTCCAATTCCTCTTGATTTTGAAATTGTTGGTTGGCATATGATTATCAAATGACAAAAAAAGGTAAAAGGTGGTGAGAGGTCTGGTGAATATGGTGGGTGTAGTAGAATTTCCCAAGAAGAGCTGTGGAGTTTTTCTGAGTCATTCTTGTAAGGTGAGATTTTTGCATCATCTTGAAGAAACAACACCGTTGTGATTAATCAGTGCCAGTTGTTTTGGAAAAGCTTCTCATGAACACATTGCAGCTGATTAGAGTAACCTTTGTTTATTTGATTTAGAGTATTTATTGTTAGAGTTATTTATTGTTAGAGTTATTTGTTGTAGAGTAACCCCTGTGTTTATTTGATTTGATTATAAGAGTTCCTAATGAACAATATCTGTTATATTCCATCAAATACACAACAAAATCTTCTGTTGATAAAGTTCAGGTTTGGATATGTTCCCCAGAAGATAGTCAATGATAAGATCACTTAGTGTTGTAATACATAATCCAGTCTTCATTGAACAACAGTAGTCTGTTTAAAAAACAGTGCGCTCTCTTATGAAAGTAGAGATAAACAATTGAAAATCTCTAGAATTTGTTTTTTGCTGTGAGTTCATATGGAACCCATTTGTTTAATTTATGTACTTTTCCCAGTTGATGCAAGTATAGATGAATGGTTTCATCACTCACACCAAATCTTTTTGCAATCTGTCCATCCATATGTTTGACTCAAATTTGACCTAATAACATTTTTTTGAAATTTGTTTGTTTTTATCAATGATTGTCATCCTTCATGGGGTCATCTTCAAGAGATACATATCCTCTGATGCGAATTTTTTATACCATTTTTGGGCCAAGCTTTTGTGAATGCCATGATGTGCATATCTTTCTGGAAGCTTATATAGCATTTGTCCCAAGTTTAAATTCATAAAGTAAGCATGTTCAAATAACTGTATTTGAAGCTAACATTTTGAGATACGTTTTCACATTTATTGTAAATTTATACAAATTTTTAAAAATTGTTGTGAAAGTCTAACATTAAAATGGTAATAACAATAACATGCCATCTACAAGGAATATTACATAATATTTAAATATTTAACTATATAAAACTGCATAAACTTTTTTGGTTACCTGATATTTTATAAAACTGATTTTTGAATATTATTTAAAATAATGTTGTTAATGGAATGACTTGGATAAAAACAGGATATCTATTCTAATATTATTTGAGAAAGATGCATTTGAAATTTAGGAACTGTTTTAAGAATAAATCTCACATAATTGTAAATATAGAAAAACTTCTATCAGCTGATTAAGCTAATAAGATAATTCTCATACAACCTTTCAAATCAGCAAAAATGATCATTTAATCCAACAAACATTTTTGGCTGTTTTAAAAAGACATCTTCAGGCTAACATGAAAATCAAATGGTATAAGTGTGGGCTCTTCTAATAAGGTCCTAAAAGCTACAATCTTTTACTACTTTTACTGTCTTGGATCATTCAACTTACAAGGAATGAATAAGAAACTGTATCATAGTTTTCTAAATACATTCATGATCATCCTTCTTTCTCTAAGCATAGCTACAGGTTTAATTAAGCATATAATAAATAAGCAAAACTTTAGATCATCCTTTTTTATCTAAGCATAGCTTTCTCTAAGCAATAACTCTGGTCCTTTTTATTTCTCTAAGCATTAAGTGTAAGTCCACAAAATGCCCAAGAAAGGTGTATACAGTGAACCTGTGAAGGACAACAGGATCCACTGAGACCTTGAATATTTAGATGCTATGAGATGTTCGTTAAGATATAGAATTACAGAATACAGACAAAATATGAGGAAGGAAGCTTTAATTATAATTATCTTTATTTGCATTAGAGAATGAAGTGCAAGTGAAGTGGGATGATGTGAAGGCACTGAGAACAGTCACAAGAAATCATTTCCTTAAGCATTTGGAATGTTTAGAGATTTATATAAATTGACAGAAAAGGATGGATATATAAATTTTAGGGACCAAAGTATAATTTCTTAAATATGAAAGCATAATATGAGATTTTCAACAAATAGGGATGAATTAAGTTTTCTACAGTATATGAATTTGAATGTAACCTTTTACAACTAATCAGTAACTCTCCAAAACTGGGATAGGGTACAAAACCAATACCAGCAAATGTAATTAATAAATAAAGAAATATTTACTAATGTTTTTCGTCCATTTAAAATAGACATCATCAGGCACATACCGTATTTTACGGACTATAAGATGCTATGGACTATAAGACGCACCTTAATTTTTAAACAATTTAAAAAAAAATATATACCTATAAAACGCTACGGACTATAAGACGCACCTGAATTTTGGAGGCAATTTTTCGAAGAAAAAAGTGCGTCTTATAGTCCGTAAAATACGGTAATACAAAATGGCTACCTTAAAATCAAATGCATTATATGAAAAATTTACATGTTCAAATTAAAATTGTCAATGGAACAATATATGCTTATAGTTTAAAATTGTATCCCAAACAAAATATATGTATATATAATTCAAAAATATTAAAGAATAATTTATAAAATGTGTTTAAATTGTTTCCCATAAACATTACATACTTAGATTAAGGTAAATGTTGTAATGATATAAATTAATTTCTGAATAATTATTTTGACACAAATAACAGATTTAATTTAAATGTTGATTAATGTAAAATCCTATCTGTGCTGTCTAGTGAGGAATATATGAGAGAGTCTTTATGAGAGTTAAAAGATGGTGCACTATGCAGTAGACAGTGTGTCTGTTTCTTTGAAATTAATACCTACTCCATCCTTAAGAGTTCTATAGATTTCAATTGACTCCAGGTATTTAAGTTGTGCTCTATCAGAAACCCTGTGTAACAATCTTATGTCTTGAAGCTCAACACATATGTCCTCATTTCCAGCATAAGTTGCTAATGCTATAGTTGAAAGCTTCTTTCTTATAGAGTATTCATGCTCTTTTATCCTAACTCCAAGACCCTTCGTCATCACACCAATATATAATAATGTGCGGTTGATTCGGTTACTGGACACAGGTATGCATAAATACCGAGAGAGTATAGTGTTTTTATCATTTCTAATGAGTGAAAAAATTGTCAGAGTGCATTGATATGCTATATGCACCTTAGTGAACCTTGCAATTTCTCTATGGATTTTAGAAAGTGTTCTATTATATGTAATAACCTTTATTTGTTCCTCGTGTGGTATCATTATGTTTTCAGCATGTAAATATTGTTTCACAAGAGATTTAACCAGAGAGATTTAACCGAGAAGAAAGGTATCCATGTTGTATTGCCAACAATGTGATTCATGGAAATTCCTTTTCCTTTTCACTCTCCTCTGAACAATGTCTGTGAGTCCTCTTTACAAGATATGAAAAAACAGAAACTTTGTAACAATAAGGATCATGTGAGTTGTATGGTATGAATAGAGGTGAATATGACTCCTTAGGTAAACAAAGGTGGAAACTTGTGTTCCAATCTGATGTTAATGTCCAAAAAATGTATAGCTTTACGACTCTTGGTCAACCCGCAATGATAGACCAAAAGGGGTGACACCTTCATATTCAAAGAAGGAAGAATGAGCTATTAAGTGTGATAGATCCAACACAGCAGAAAGGTGTTTATGAGCACCCTTCATCTTCATCAGAAGAAAATCCCTCAGTTTGCAAAAACAGGGTTCAAGTTGTTTCAATTGGAGCAATGTGTCATAATCACATACTGTGAAGTATGCAACTGCTGAAGAGTTAAGATTCTGCAGGTTCTGAAGTACTTGTTCCAAGTTGGTGATTGTGTAAGGATGCTCCTCTAGATGGCAATTGATGTATTTGTGTAGTAGTTTCTCCATTTTAATGGTGGGGAGAAGTTGTTTTTGTAAGACTTACCAACTGTATGTGATTGTTGGGATGGTCGAGAGGTCATGACAATCATGTGTGGGCATAAATACTCACTGAGATAGACTTACCATGCTTTTTACCATTTAATTAATTATTAAAGGTTTTCTTACAAAAGTTTCTAATTCTCTGTTGCTACAATTCTTAAGGAGAGAGTCCAGTAACGTCCAGATGTTCCGCAAGATGTCTTTCCTCTGTCTCTCATTGATGGTCTGCAAGATTGACAGTCCCAGGGTGCACTATGCAACATTGAAAAGAATAGTCTTTGTAATAAGGATGAATCTTGAAGAACATGAACAATTCCAGGAGAGCAAATGTATCTCGGAGATAGATGAAAAGACTAACACCGAATTTGCACGGAAAAACCAAATTTTGAAGCAAAAAACATCATGTCCTTGAAACATGTGTTTTTATAGGTTTCTCTCCTCGATTCTGCATTCCAATTGGTTTTCCCTTGTCTCCTGGTGACAATCCTTTGGGGCACAGGAAATGTCATTTTTGAGACTTAACCCAATTCCCATTTATCTAAAATTCCTTTGAACTTTGATATTCTCTTTACAATTCAAACCTTTTGTTTTCCGTTTTGATGGAAAGAACTGTTATTGTTTAAGCTAGACTTTAAGACTTACTTTGTTTTAATTATGGAAGGTGAGAGCTTAACTACCTTGCCAGATTTTCATCATTCAAAATGTATAATTTCGACTTCTGTCCAGTATCTCACATTTTATCCACTAAAGCAGTATTCTGCAATCGTGTGCCGTCACATGGTGAAAAGTGTGATGTGAACTTTTACATATTCTGTTAATTTCAAGTTTTATTTATATATTTTTATCACAGTTGTTGAGCTTCTTATGCTTGTATTTCATTCTCTGCCACAGCACTGATGAAATAAGATGATGTTTGTTTATTCTTTATTACAAGCCATGCATTTTTATGCATTCTAAGAAATTATATGTAAAATAAATTTGCTCACAGGTATTGATGTCTGTTTAATAATAATAATAATAATAATAACTCTCCTGTGGTCACCACCTGGTCATGGTGGGAGAGCCTAGTAATTTTATTGATCTGTAGGGCAATGCAAGCTGGAGCATAAGCTCCTGGTAGGGACACCCATGCCAGTAAGGTCTATGGGGAGAAATGAAGCTAAGAGTGACCACACCCACATTCTGTGGAGATATTTATCGTGGTAGTAACCAGATCTAAGCATGATACCGACTCAGACTTCGCCCAAATTAACAAGGTCTATGTTTGTGGGTTAGGCAGAGGCTCATATTTGAAAAATAGGCCACAGTCGCCCTTGGTTACCGGTGGCAAAAGCAGCGCCGGCTGAAGCATGGCTACTGCAATGCCCTCAACAGATGTGAGGACTTAGTCTTGGTGTTTCTGTGGCAATGCATCCGCAGACCACAAAGGCTGGAAAACCATGCCAACGGATGAAATGGATAATGAAAATAAACTCGTTCAACACAGCAATAAACACATATGTCATCCCAGTACTCACATATTCTTTTGGAGTTATACATTGGACTCACACAAATCTTGAGCAACTCCAAACAAAAACAAAAACAATACTCACTATGCGTAAACAACATCATCCTAAATCTGCCATAGAAAGACTAACCTTTCCACGTAAAGATGGCGGACGTGGCCTGATTGACATAGTTAACCTTCACTACAAACAAATACAGTCACTGAGATAATTTTTCTACAAAAAGCAAGAAACATCACAGACACAGCAAGAAACATCATCATCTGCTAGAGTTACAGCTTTATTAATAAAGCTGTAACTCTAGCAGACTCAAATAACACACCATTAAATTTACACTCACAACATATGGACACAACACAACATATAAAAAGCATAGACACCATTAAGCAATCGTGGGCTTGAAAGGCACTCCATGGCAGGCATCCTTATGACCTAGCCCACAATTTTGTTGACAAAACTGCATCAAACAGCTGGTTAGCTCGGGGATGCTTCTTTGGGGAGATGGAAGGATTCATGATTTCCATACAGGATCAGGTCATAAATACTAAAAACTACAGAAAACACATACTCAAAGATGCAACACTCACAAATGACATATGCAGAAAATGTCACATCTTCCCAGAAACTATACAACACATCACTTTCGGTTGCAAGCTCTTGGCACAAACAGATTATTTACACAGACATAATCAAGTAGCAAATATAATACACAGAGCTTGCAAACAAATACAAATTATTAGACATTCATGAACCATACTACAAATACATTCCACAGACAGTATTGGAAAACAACACGCACAAAATGTACTATGACAGAGACATGATAACAGATAAAACAATTTACCACAACAGACCAGACATCACATTCATTGACAAACACAATAAAATTACATACATTATAGACTTATCCATTCCAAACACTCACAATGTACAAAACAAATGCACTGAAAAAATTAGCAAGTACACAGAACTCACCCAGGAAATAAGGCATCTGTGGAGGATGAATAAAGTGCTTATTGTACCTGTTGTTCTCTCCTCTACAGGTGTCATACCACACACATTATACAAAAGTCTGGGAACATTACAATTGAATAGAAATACATACATCACACTACAGAAGGCCAGTATTTTGAATACATGCTGCATTGTTAGGAAATTCCTGAATACAGATACTGACACACTTATTTATTTTTAGTTTTGGTTGCTATGCTTTGACTCTGGTCCGACATAGTACACAGCCACCAGTGTCAATCGAGTATAACCCATTAAATCGAACATAATAATAATAATAGGTTAGTGGCATTATGTAATTCTATTAATATCATATCGTACGTTTTTGAGGGGAACAACATTTTGGTATGCTGTGTTGAGTCATTGGTATACGCAAGTAGAAAAAGATTGCGGAACACTGCACTACAGGATGTAACTGTTGACCCTTATTATGGGTTTTTGCAAATGCAAATATACCTGGCAGGTGGGAGCCATAATTTTCATTGAGGAAAGATTCAAAATATTAGTGAGGGGAGTGTTGGAGATCTTCAAAACCTGGAAGCTATTTTTTCAAGGAAACCATAAGATGCTATCATGCATTCTGTGTCTGAGATACAGTATATAGTACTATAGCATTGTGGTATGATTCCTTTTCATAAGTACCACATGTTTTGATTTATTTTCTCTTAAGGCAACAATATCATTATTATTCATTCATATTCTAGAAGCAATAATAGATGACCAGAAGGTTTTAGAAGAATTAATATCACATATGTTGCATGTAGTCATTGTTGTCTTCCATCTGAAATATTCGTTAGTGGTGTGATCTAGATCACGGATGGGCAACCTTCTTCTACATAAGGGCTGCATTTTAAAACTTTTGAGCTGACACAGATCACATACAAGAGAAAAGAGGAAAAAAATGCTAGTAAATCAAAATTATTTATTCATATGTAATTATAAATTAGCATAGATATACTTAATTTAGCTTCTGAAACTGATGTAAATGTAATATATCAGAAATATTTGGTTAAACATTAGTCACAGCTAATTTTAAATTAGTTTTGATGTCAGTTTGTTAGCCAGTTTCTTGTTTTAATTTTTGCTAAATTCATTGTGGGTAAAACTATTCACATACATAAGTTGTAGAAAATAACATTTGAATTTTTGCTGAATATTTCCTCGAGCTGGGAAATTGATATATTTATTTATATTTCATGCAATGCAGGCCATAAAAAATATTAATGAGGGCCGCATGTGATGTGAGGGTTGTGGGTTGTCCATCCCTGATCTAGATCTTCAATCATTTTTTCAACGTCTGATATCATTTTGAAGGTACTGGACCTAGGGGGAGATGTGTAAAAGAGACCGTGTTTGAAGACATGTATGAGTGTCGAAGGATGTTGAATACTATCCCAACAAATACATGTAACTATCAAGTATAATATACATATAATATGATGTATATTATACTTGATAGTTTAACAATAATCTAATGGTCTCAAGTCTGTTTGTGTGATAATCCCTAAAATAACTGGAATATATTAATATATGAGAACTAATTAATAAAATAAGGGGATAAGAAGCTAGTCAGTACACATATAGTATGATTATTATTTAGGTAATAGATTTAATTGCTATAAACCAATCATATACAATGACACATATAACATATGCATGTCTTTTTGCATTGTAGTTTTATTTAAACAACATTTGATACTACTAAATTTTTTTAGTTACATTCTTTTTGCTAAATTTCTGGTTGTGCTGCTGTTTCAGGTAACAAAATTTGATGATGGTTTGTCTATTGACTTTCTGTGTAGATTGAATAGATATACTTTTTGACTTATCTTATACATCTGAATAAACAATTATTTGTAGAGTGATATGCAATTATTGCCAATTACACATATACATGCTATGTAGGAGTTGAAATTCAAATTCTGTTCTGGGCTAATGTTTTTTAGATAAACTAAATTTAATCAAAATTATAAAAATTTATTAATTACTAAAGTTATCATTAGAACATGAGTTATGTATCTCTAAAAGTTTTGAATCATTAGTCAACTTAATTAGACCAATTTTGAATGTAATTTTATAATATTTATATTTATAAAGAATATTTACATTATAAATAAATTATTTATATTTATATATCTCATAAATACATATAAATATTTTCAGTGGGTGAAACTGCAACATTTGAATGTCAAGTTGCGACTTCTAGTCCAACTTCTGTTATGTGGTTAAAGGACAACATGCCTATAACAACATCTGATCATTTTGTAATGACAAGCGATGATATCAGGCATTGTTTAACAATTAAAAATTCTAACATTGAAGATGGTGGACTTTATACAGTGGTTGTTACAAATGCACATGGTACAAATTCTTCAAGTGCAACACTTAGTGTTATTTCAGGTATATAACATAAATTATACAGTTAAATATAAAATTATTAATCAAAACCGATTAGATTCTCTACCAGTCTATAGTTAGCTAAATTTGAGTAAATGTAATTTACTAGATAATTTAATTTATTTAGTGGATTTATTGAATTCAATTAGTTTAAATTATATATTTGTTAAAATTATTAAGATATAAAAAATGTATCTATCTTAGGAACAATTTTTATTGATTATTAATTTCCAGTTAGCATAAATATTGTCCCTACAGAGAATTGAGCAGTTGTTTGATTATTAATTGAATATATTTTATTTACTAAGTAAGATAAAGAATGATCAGAAAGATAAAGCATGTGTAATTATTTTATTTTATATATAAACTGATATATTTAATTTATCTATGATAAGAAATGGCTTTCCTTTAATATACTTTTAAATTACAGGATTAAACTATTATTTTTAGGCATACAAAATATTACTTATTTAGAAACACTTTCAGTCACTTATGTAGCCATTTTCAGCTAACCATAAATACAAAAGAAATTATGTAGAATGTAGATTTGAACCAATCAGTATTAAAATCTTATAATACAGGAAATCCTTGTTAATTTGAACTCAGACAGTTCGAAATCCCATTAGTTCATAACTGTACTTTTGTCTCAGCCAGGAATATAGAAATATACATGTTAAGGAATTCAGTTAGTTCAAAATACAGCTTCTTTGTAATTCAATGTGAAAATTCTGTCCGAACTGTGATATGTATATGTTAACTCATTTGTTTAGATCGATGTTTTCCAAAGTGGTTCTTATGGATCCCTGGAGGTCCTTGGAACCACTGATGGAGTCGGTGGCAAATTAAAATTAATTTGGGGGTGCGTAGACAATGTCAGGAGGTCCGTGAAAGGTTTAATAAAAAGTAAAATGATTGTGACTCATTTTCATTATTATGAAAGTTAAAAATAAATAGTAATAAATAAATTGGTAGTCATTTTTATGCCCTGACATAAATGTTTGTTTACATCAGGACATATCATTTCATCAGGTTCATCCATCTCATTAGTAATGTGAGAACGAGGGTTCTGGTCTACTTTGTTTCACAGGGATGGCTGTTAAAGTTAAGAAGAAGATTTGTGAAAATCTTGTCAGTCCTGACACCACTTAGTCTAATTTGTGGACTAAGACACAAAGTAAAGTAGAATTTGTATTACTGGAATATAGGAGGGTTGCTTTAAACATTAACATTAGTTATGTGGATTAAGTAGTTTACATGAGTTTCTTGGTAACGTAGGTTGATGATGGAGTTAGGCATTAAATAAATTACTCAAATTCGGATTTTATCTATACATTTATTAAGATAAACTATAATTGAAATCTATACATAAAAGCATACCTTAAACATAAGAACAACAAGCAATATTGCTATTAAATATGGACCTGAAATCTAACCTCTAAATCTAACCTGAGAGAGTTTACATGACATAATTATATTATCTATGTTTCCATAATAGTTGTGGAGAGTTGAGTAGTCTTTGGGAACAACTGGAGGTTGAGTAATGGGAGAGGGATGGCTAAAGTCTTAGGTGCTTGACAGAAGTGCCAAAATGGGAGCATTTGCTAAAGCTTTGAACACTAAGTAAGAGTGTCAAAATGAGAGCAAATTGGAAGGTGGCCTGTCACCTTTTATAACAATCTTCATCCAATAGAATTATTGGAATATTATGCCTTACTTCTGACATGATGAGAAAGTCAGGTGGTCTTGCAGATAGATGAGTGAGATATCGTACTCGAACTATCAATTTAGGAGGAACTGAACTGTTGTTCTCTGTGAATTACAGGAAGTGCTTCCTTATTCAAAGACTGATAATTTTTCTATCAAGTTTAACTTAAAATAAATTTTAAAAATTATTTTAACAAATTCATTAAAATATCTTTCTTAAACTCCAGATTATTACACTTGTAAGGTACTATTTTTAGTATCTTAGGAAACCGACACTAATTGCGGTCGGTAAAACTTCCGTTAACCTAACGGGTACTTTATGCGGATTCGAGATTAGTTTGCCAGGCCTGGGCTTTTAAGCATGCACCGAAAAATTAGTAATAATAACGATAAATATCAAGTCAAATCAAAAAGTTCAAATATATTTAATTAGTAACTAGAAGGTACTACATACAAATGTCAATAATCCAAACAAAATTTATTAACGAAAATCAACAAGTCAACCCGACAATAAACTTAGCTACTTAGCTTAACTTAATAATAATTCCCCTTTGAAATTCGACAATCAAATACTTAGAAACTATGAACAAAATCTCTTACTAATTAAACGTCTATCCGTCACCTCACTATACGAAGAAACTATTTCCTCAATCCTTTCGATATCGTCAAATCGTCAATCGAACTCCTCTTTAACACCTTGGATCGTCCAATTATCAATCTGGACTTCTATCAGAAAATACTTCACTTTCGAATTCACCTCGCTCTCAAAGTCGCCTCGATTTGGAAATCACCTCTCTGGAAATTCACCTCTACTTGGAAATCACCTCAATTTGGAAATCACCTCTCTCTTCTTCGGTTAACGTACGGGTTTTATACTGTGAGGTGACGTCACACTTCAGCTGAGTTACTCCCTTTATTTACATACTTAGTTGCTAACATTAATTTTCTTTTCTGGCAGCTTTAAGTTTCCGACAAAGCTTATAAACTGTTTACAAAGTATTTATCATAATTTTCTGGGATGTTAAGACGGTTTATCAAGTATTTCTTTACTAGTGAGTGTGGGGACTCCCCCCTTCATTTTTTTTTCCTGCGGACCGTTTACTTCCGCTGGGCAGCACAAGTGCGCAAGATTTTTCCTATGGCGCTTATTTCTCCGTGAGTTGTTTTATCTTCTTTTTTTCGTTACTAACAAGAGAGTGGTGGGGAACCTTCGTCCTAAATAAACATAAGCCCCAAACAAAATATAATAAAAGGAAAAATAATAATAAAATAAAAATAATGCTCGGACTCAGTTCCTTACACACTAACATAAAAATGCAGAATTTGGACAATATATCATATAGGTTAAAACAACAGTAAACATAAAATATATGTATATAATAATGTATATATTGAATAATATATTTCTTAAAATTATTGACTTCATTATACTTAATTCAAAGAATTATTATATAATTCAAGGAGTCAACTTATTTGTTTTGTATGAATCTATGAGCACTAAGTTTTGGCTCTATGGAGGACTTACCACACACTATTGATGTTATCAGAGTAATCAAAGAAATGGGTGATTTATTTATTGGGTGTGACAGATTTATTATAATGATGGTATGCATTTTGGACAGTCTATCTGTTTCTCTTCAGCCATGCATGTTACAATTTAATCGGTTTACAGGAATATAAAATACAGTAAGACCTGCTTAATGCGGGGAATGCATTCCTAGACGATAAAGCGCTAAGTGAAACAGCTTTAAACGAGACCATTTTAACAGAGTAAATAGGGATAGGGGAACATGCGACCAAAAAATAAGCAAATTTTACTATAATTTTAAGTTATTTTTATATAAATTTTTGCATAATAATATATCTTAAATAACACATAAACATATGCGCACAGAAATGTAAAGTTAATTTTTTGTGACGAAGGTCCTGGCTCTTCTGAAATTCTTGTTTTTTGCAATAAAGTCATGTAGTTTCATTGGTTGCTTTCTTTTTCTTTCCTTAAGCAAATGTTGGTAGCAGAAGATCACATCCAAAATGCCTGGTTTTGCTTTGGCACTCCTATCAAAATCTGGATCATTTGCTACAATTTGATCAATGATTTCAGTTATCGTTACCAAACTTTTACTAAGGAAAACTGTAGAAAAATTTTTTGGGTTTGTCTTCAGAATCTCTATTTTCCAGTTTTACACGAATTCCTTGTTCTGCCAGTTCTTGAACATCGTCGAAAATTATGGCTCCCACCAGAAACCTGCAGTAACTCTCCAATATCCTGCTCATCTACATCTCCTGTATCGATTAAGTTGACAATTTTATCAACCTAATGATGCAGCGATAGGCTCTTCTTGATGAGAATTCTTGGATTCCTTCAGCCATAACTTCTTCCACACTCTGTTCGTGCATTTATCAGTTAATTCTTGCCAAGTGAAGTCGATATATTTCTTATGGCATCCATGATGTTATATTTTTTCCAAAATTGCACAAAACAAACATAGATTTAAGGGAAGTACAGCGCTACGACGAATTGCCTTCTTTTGCTAATTGGTTCGTGTTTGGGAATAATCGTATTATATATGGATCAATGAAATACCGTGTTAATTTGAATCGGTGTAAATTTTGAGCGATTTTTAGGCATCAAACAGACTGCGTTATATTGAATCAGCGTTAAGCGGGGTCTTACTGTACAAGCAATTTATCATTGTATTTTAGACTCTTGTAAACTGATCAAATTGTAACAAGCATGGCTGAAGAGGGACAGATAGACTGTCTGAAATGCATATAATCATTATAATAAACCTGTGTTCACCCATTTCTGTGTTATTTGCCAACAATGTCAACTGTGTGTGATGTCTTCCATAGAGCCAAAACTTAGTGCTCATAGATTCATATTATAATATGAGGACAATAAGCAATTCACCAATTTATTTATTTTGATTAAACAGTCTTAAGAATATGGAAAAAAATAGCTAAAGAATCTCAATAATATAAATATTTATGACAATGACATGTGATCTCAATTAATGTGTCAGATAATGAGAATATTAATTTTTTTAAATTTTAGAAACAGATGTACAGCGTCCAAAAAGTCCAGGAGGTTCAACATTACCTTATGCACCCTGTTTTAAAGAGAAGTTAATGGATTCACGGTTAATTGAAAACACTAATGCAAGATTTACAATCACAGTAGATGGTGCTCCAGAGCCAACAGTTACCTTGTACTGTTTTATTAAATTTTTTAATATATTATTGTTTTTAAAATATAAATAAATGTTACTAAATAAAATATTTTTAAAATTTCAGTTATAAAAATGAAACTGAATTAAAACAAGATAACAGAATAAAAATTATTTCCACAATTAAAGGAGTTTATGAATTGATTATGGATTCAGTTACACTCTCAGATGCTGGAAAGTATTCATGTGTTGCTGTAAATAGTGAAGGACAAGATGTTACAATGGGAAATATTGCAGTTACAAGTAAGTAAAATTATTAAATTTATTATTTTTTAAGTAAATTTTTTTAAAACTTTATTAGCAAATTTTTTGATTTATTGTTCTAAATTTTTATCTACCATAAATAAAATAAGGGTAGACAGTTGCAGAAATTGCATAGCTTCAATGTCAACTCCCATCCATAAACTATACTTACAGGATCTAGATCAGCGGCTCCCAACCAGTGGTCCGCAAGAACTAAAATATGGTCTGCGAAAGATTTAAAACTTTTATTCATTTTAAATTATTATTCCCACATTGATACAAACTGAATTTAATTGTTACTAAAAACATTATGTTTTCTATTATAATAGTACTGTTAAAGCATGTTACTCTTGAGTTTAATGATTACTTATGTTAAAAGTTTTGATTAAAGTTTATTTTTAGATTGACACAGTTTATTTTTCTTAAACCTTGTGGTCCCTGCTAACAACAATGAAATCAAAGTGGTCTCTGGTCAAAAAAAGGTTGGGAACCGCTGATCTAGATCAAATGCATATGAAATTGTATAGCATCAGTTTTGTAGACATAAGAATTAATTGTATATAGTAAATAAATTATGTTCTTAATAATTAATATATGTTTTTAAGAAATGTTTATTGAAAATGATATTTTAAATGCAAAATTTGCTATATTATATTTTTGTTTTTGATACAGTGAGGAACTGAAATGCTAATGGAAAAGTAATATTAAAATGTAAACTGTTATAAATGTAATATAAAAGATTTTATAAGAAAACTATTTCATTAAATATCAATTAAAAAATTTACATTATATTATTTTATTAATAAATTAATGTCGTTAATATTTTATTAACATATCAAATAACAACGATTAGCTATTGTTTAACATTTCAGATATTAGAGTTAAATAATTCATTATATAAACACTAGGGAAATGCATCTTCTTAATATGATTGATTAATACATATGGCATGAATGCCAAAGATAAAAATGAAATATGTAAATATTTTATGCATAATAAAATATTTCATTATAGTATATATAATAATAATAGTTTTAAAAAGTACTTTATATATAAGAAAATTCTGCTTTGTTGAAGCTCACTTTAAATATCAGTTTTTCTAAGCATGTTTGGGCAATTAAGCCTAAACACAAAAGCCAATAAATAAATACATAAATAGATTCATAAAAAATGCAAAGAGTAAATAGAACCACAATGGAAATAAATTCAGAATTATTGTTAAATAAAAAAGTGTAGTGATAATGAAAACTAAAAAATTTACACTTTGCCAACTGTGTTGCTATGTAGTAATCTTAGAAAAGATTATCCTATAAATTTAATTTAAAATATTTATTATGTTTTCTTTGAATGACATTTTATTTTAAATATTTTTTCTTCCTAAATTTCATTAACTGAAAATTGATCAACTTAACGCATATGTTTGCATCTTAAGATAGATATCATCATGAATTAAGAAATGGATAGATATATTTGAAATATTGTACAGTTGTATTTTTAAATGTATTTTTCATTTATATGTATTACATTCTGCAGATCTTGGTAATTTGATTTATATTGAAATTTTTAAAAATTGATTTTTTCCTTGCAAAACAGATTGCTAATCCCTGGTTGACAATCTGGTTCATCCCTGGTAAGAACACTCTTTATAAATGCAGAAAAACCTACTAGTATTTCAATTATGACTATCAAACAGTAAACTCTTTTTGTCTTATAATCAAATTTGTTTTAATCAGGAGACAAAATTCAGGTGGCAAAAGAAATTTTTATATTTCTTAACGATCTTATATCTTAAAAATGAAGTCATGGAGCCTCATTTTTTATTGCATTTTTGGATTCCGCATTGCAATTAATAGAAAATGGCAAAGTTTAATCAAAATCTATTGAATGGATTTTGAGAATGAACACAATTAAGCCTCATAGAAGAGGTTTTGCTAATACTCCGCCTCAATTATAAACGTGGTTGAGCACATCGACTAGTTAAAAATAAATGAAAATAAAACTAAATTATATTTATTACTATATATAAATGGGCTTCACTAAAAACTATTTCAGGTTGCATTTGTGTGTGTGAATATGTTATGAATTATTTGAGATTTGCTCCTGGATCTGCAACAAGTGAAAGGAGGCCCTCCAAAACATTTTGTAGGGCCCTTGAAATTTTCTGTTATGGCCTTGGGCAAGTGGCAATTGTATTTGGAAGTATCTGTCAACCATATTATTTCACAATGCAATAAGTTGAAAGCCAATGTTGAAAGACCTTTTGGTGTGTTTACAATTTAAGTATATTGTATCTCATTACTATTTATGTTTTATATGTTCTGATTGAATACATGTACTTTGACTTAAGGATGGTAATGCTTCAAACTATACAGAACCTTGAACTATCATGACTCTATTGTATATGATTTCTTAACTGTGTATCTGATTTTTACTTCTTAATTTCATTGATAACATTAGGTAGATAAAGAATTAAGAACTTTTTGTGCAAATGAAACTTTATAAGCAGTTTTTAATTCCATAAAATAAAAATGAATGGTTCTATTATATAGTTGAAATATGAATCAAGTTAATGTGAATCTTTATTATTTTGTGAAAGCATCTTCACTTATTAAATTAGTCTATTTTATTCAGTTGGACATTTTTTATTTTAATTAAATATGGATTTCAGAAATGTGTAATTTTATGGACATTCAAAATATTCTTTATATAAAAGTATTAAGGTTTTCATGAAATTACAATGAAATTTGTTATCTAGAACAAAATTTTTGTTACTGTATTTTATTATACATTTTTTAATGTGATAAATGCTTTTCCTTTTCTTTAAATATTTAATACATTTTTTTTTTGTACAGAGGAGAAAGTTTCACTTCATGTTACTCAAGATGATGATGGAATTTCTATATCAACTGGCCGAGATTCAAAAGAACCACAATACACATGGTATATACAATATAAGTCCTTTTAAATTACCATATTTTATGGCATATAACTAGGATGGCAAACTTGTTTGTATTTGAAATCAAATTTCTGCATAAAAAATTAGTCACAATGAAATAATCAGATTTGCAATATTTTACAAATGTGAACTTTTACTAATTGAGAACAAAGGAGAGGAAGAGAATGTGGTTTAACATAAAATAGTATTAATAATAATTATTAGGTAAAATTAATAATTATTAGGTAAAAGATAACACATTTTAAAAGAAACAAAATGTTTTTTTTAAAATGTCAGTATTAATGAGAAGTCTGTTTTCATGTCTGTGTGACAGTCACTGCTATGTATTATAAGTAAATATCATATATTTAGATACAATCATTTTTTGTGGGTATTTCTATAACTTTCTCTGTCTTTCTCTTTTATTTTTCTGGTTGTTGTTTGCTTTATTGCCTAGAACAATAAACTCAGCAGAATGGAAAGGGAAATGTATATAACAGGTAAACAAAGCCAAGGTTGCCACTTAGAAACAAAAGTTTGATTTGCACTTCCTTAACCTATTTTAAAACTACAGGAGACTAGAATAAGAAAGAGGAAGGAGAAATGACAAGGATTATGTGGGCCAGGAATGCACTTGGGACACTTGTCTTCCCCTTTCTGTCTGGATTGCCCTTTTCCTAATCATCAAAGGGACCTTAAATTCCATTACAGTAGAACATTGATTATCCGACTCAATTGGGGACTGAAGTTGGTTGGTATGTGG